>NC_143587.1:34509693-35119966 GCF_048544385.1 Mastigoproctus giganteus | reverse complement strand
ATGTCGAGTATCGCTGTTTCCCTCGAAAATTTAAAATATTCCACGACACACAGTTTGGGAACCGTTGTTTTATGCAATAAACATTTAATTCCATAATTATTTTCGCTATCTTTTACATGGTATACAGTTAAAAAGGTATTTTTAAAATTCTTTATGGACATTCCTGAAGGTCAAGGACCAATTATAATTTTTCCTATTGATTATTATATTCGATTAATCCGTTTCCGTTTTGCGCAATGCACTTGGGGGGCGAATTAATCGCGTTCATTGAGGTCAGCCTGTACTAGCATGCTAGGTGGGTTATAAAAACTTCCAGGATGTCTATTCCTCACAACGTTTAGCCAGTCTTCCATAAATTCTGCCGACATCCATCCATTTTTTTGTGCACGCACAATAACATCTTTGGGGAAAATTTCGTTCTTCAGTATGGTTTTTCTATTTAAAATTAAATATGGTGGCAACTTTTGACCATCAGCGGTGATGCATAGCATCACAGTGATACACTGCTTTTCGTAGCCCGTGCATATAATCTTGATTTCTTTAGCACCTTTAGCGTTGGCTGTGTAATTTCGAGGCATATCGAAGAAGACCGGGGTTTCATCAGCATTTCCAATTTGACTAAACTCAGTTTCTTTTTTTTCCTTAATTTCATCACCTGTCGCTGAAAGTTAATCAGCTTCTGTTGAAAGTCTGCAGGAATTTTTTGACAGATGTTCGGCACTTTAACGATAATCCGCTATGACGCATGAGTCTGTCGCACCAGCCGCGACTGAATTTAAAAATTATTTCCTCTATTCCGAGGCACTTGGAAATTTCTCTGTCTTTCACTTGCATGTCTTGTCGAGTGATGGGTAATCCTTTTGCGCTGGTCTCCGTTACAAAACGTATCACAGCTTCAACGACTTGTGGAAATCTTCCTTTCTTAGGCCCTGTAAAGCACTTGGTTGTTGCTTTGCACGAAAATATGGAATTACGATCATTTCTCCAACAACGAACATTTACTTCACTAATGTCAAAATGTCAACCCGCAGCTCTCTTTCCATCTTCTTTTGCATACACAATAACTTTTTGTTTCAATGCGGCTTCGTAGTGCAATCTTTTTGACATTTTAATGTGCAGTAAGGGATCAAAATTAACGAAATACAGTAACTCCACTTCTTACATACTTTCAAAGATACAAACAAAACTTCCCAGTTTTCGCTGAATGAGCTCCACTGTAATGAAATAACAGTGGCTTCACATTTCAAAAGCACGTGAAATCAACTACGCCACTTTATTCTCCAATGGAATTGGAGAATGCGATAACGGTCAAACTTGGAGGCAGGGTTTTCACGTAAAAAAACGTGTGGTGCTGTGCAAAGCGCGGGAAAATTCTAAAAAAACTGTGTTTGTAAGATGCCATCGATTCTAAGATGCACCCCGTTTTTAGAGACGTTTATAGGGGGAAAAAGTGTTTTAGAATCGAAGAAATACAGTATATGATATCAAAATTATTTTTTGAATTCAGTTCCTTTGTGACCACATCATAGTATCCGATCAAATTTGTTAAACAAGCCTTCCTCTTTACAAACCCATACTGTGTCTTAACTATAACTGCAGACTTGTCTAGATGGTTCTGAAGTGCTTCTTTAACCAGTGACTGCATTATTTTCCCTGAAACAGAAATTAAACTAACAGGTCTGTAAATACTCATGTCACCCTTTGATCCCCCTTTGTGAATATGGGACACAATTGTACATTTCCAGCCCATGAGGACCTTCCCTGAGGCCAAGGAAGGTTTCATAACTAGGGTGAAGATTTTGTATCCAGTTATAATTTTAATATAACTGGATAGATCCCATCCACCCCAGGTGCCTTTCTTATATTTAACTTCAACAATTTCTCCTCCACTTTGCTCTCACTTATTACAAAATCATTTAGCTCTCTGTTTGATAATATTCTGGCATCTCCTTTCCTAACGATTCCTCTTGTGTGAATGTAGCTGCAAAATACTCAGTTTGTCAGCTACTCAGTAGGATCATCAACAATCAAACCATCGATAACAAGTGGTCTAATCTGATTTACCCCCTTCCTTCTAGAGTTTACGTAAGTAAAGAAGTCTTTTCTGTTTTTCTTTGCATCCTTTGCCAAAATTTCTCATAATCTGCCTTTGCTTGTATAACCTCCTTTGTGACTTGATTACAGACTAGCTTATATCTACCATAGTCTTCTGTGTCACCTGATAATTTATATGTATCCCATGCATTTTAATTCTCTGCCACAAGTCTCATTAGTTCATCTGACATCCATTTAGGCCTAAACCTTGAACAGTATTTCTTAGTTGGCAGTGGAAGAGCCTAGTAGCTTCCAAGATTGCTTCCTTGAATGCATCCCATTTAGAATTTGCTGTTGGTATTTATATATAATGTGTGCCATTATTCAAAAAGCTATTTCTGTAATTGTTTCTCTATTGCTGTGTTACTAGGTGTGCATTGGTGCATTACTACACATTAGGTACCATCATGTGTACATTGATACATGGTGATACCTAAGTAATTTATTTCTAAAATATAAGAAAATATAAGAAATGCAAAGGTATCACTGCTATAAATCCAAAAATAATTAGTTGGATTCTTTCCCTTTCTCTTAATGCTCACTGTGAGCAATAGTAGTAGTATTAGAAATAGTGAAATGATGCCAAATAAAAAATCTGCCAACTTCATTTGCTCATCCCTTTTAATAACTTGGTCAATCCTTTAAATTTATTCAAACTTTCTGCTTTCACATGTTTTTAATTCCATTACAATGTAGATATTCTTTTTATAATTATTAAATGGTATGCATTATTTAAAGAAAGTTTGTAATAAATACTGATTTAAAAATAAAATTTCAAAAATCCAGTTAACCCTAATATAGCAGTTGTAGCATTGATAATTTATTTTATCTCACTTTTAATAGTTATGATTTTTTTTAACAGAAACATCAAATGCTGAAGTAAAAGATTTACAGAACCTACCGAACTGTGATCCTTCCCTGTTAAATTCTGTTGAAGTGGCTATATTAAAATTACTAGAACAGCAGGATAAACATTTTCAGCAGTTTATGGAATTTGAAAAGGAATGTTGGAGGCAGGAATTGGAATATAAAGAGAGAAGACTTGAGTTGGAGGTTGCTCAAGAGCAGGAGAGAATGAGACGGCGAGCAGAAGCCCAAGAATGGATGAGGAAAGAGAGACATACCTTGCTTGTGCAAATAACTGAACTGATAAAAAGGTTAGACAATTCTTCAGGAACTCAAAGAATGAATAGTGGTGTAAGCAACCTCAAAACAAATGATTTAAACTTTAAAGGTAGTAGGTAACAATGATTTGTATCCTGTTACATGTACATGCAAGATGCCATTCTCATTGGAAGTTTGTATAAGATGGCTCTTGTGATCACCAACATAAAAGATGTTGGAAGGTCTGCTCGATATTCCTTAAATTATTTTCTCACTACTTATAACAACTAGTTATTGGCAGTCCAGTTTAAAAAATGACATATCCAGTAGTGTACAAAAGAACATCAGTTATGCAGCTGTGAAGGGGCTTTGAATTTCATTTCATTAAAATTAAAATAAATTCATATTTTTATTATTTATTTCTGTGTTTATTTTTAGATCATAAAAACAAAGTTGACTTCATTTTATGATCCCCAGGAAGGGGAAAAAAAAAAAGCATGCATCTATCCAGTTATATTTAAGGTACAATTGACAAAATATTAGTGATAATATTCAAAAATACTAGGGTTTAAAAAAGTTTCTGGCCTGTTGTATTCAAAAATTATAAATATTTTTAAATACATTATTTGAAAATAAAATCAACATGATATTAAATTAGCAACACTTAGTTTTTTTTTTTTTTTTTTTAGTTTAAAAAAAAAGTCATAACCACTAAAACTGAAATGAAAAGATAATAGCAAGGCTAAAGCAAAAGGCCAGGGGCATTTTCATCTTTATTGTAACTATTTCATTCCACTGTGGTCAATTAGCTGTGTATTTTTGTGGAATCGTACAGATTCAGTAATTTGTAGGGTTTTTAATATCTACAGTAATACCCCGACTTACGCGAACTCGGAGTTACGCGGTTCTTGATTTTTTCGTTTGGCAACGCTGCCGCCCACTACCTTCAAGGTCGTTTTTCATATGTTATCGATATCCGGTGCGACGGCGGAGATTGAGAGCGAAAGATGAACAAAATTCAACTTTGCTGCTTTTATGTTTTTTATATCAGTGAAGGTGAAACACATTTCACCATAATAACGTAAAAACCAACACAATTCCAGCTATCGGTATAATCGCAAATGCAATTAGATCGAGTTTACTACCAGTTTATAACAGATTTCACTAGCAGAAATGCAACTGGATTTTTATTGTTTTATGGTAGTAACTCCTAGAAATGTGAGGTGTTAATAGTGTATCTCTGCCTTTATGGTGTTTATTCAGTTGCTACATGCGCGCAGCTTTGTTTATGCGTATCAAGCGTGCTCCTCGTTTTGTAATTGTGCTTTATTCCCTAAAAATGAGTAAAATACTTAATTAAAATGTGTGAAAAGGAAGGAAGTGTCCTGGTGAAGACACTGCAGATTCAGAGAGAAAAAGAAAAGCAATTATCGATAAACAGAGGCGGACTGGATCAAAAATTCTTACCCGGGAAAATTTATAGTGGCCTCACACTATGGTTTATGGCCAAAATCACACTGGCCCACCGGGGTTTCCCCGGTAAGGCTTATGGCCAGTCCGCCTCTGTCGATAGAGAAAAAATATGAAATTGTGAAATGCTTTGAGCGAAATGAAAGACCATGTGATATTGCACGTGCTACAGGTCTAAATGAAGCAACGGCGAAAAGCACATGACAATTGCAAACTTGACAGGTTGAAAATTGAAAAGGGCTCAATTGTAAAGGGCTTAAAAATTTTAGAAAACATAGACTCCAATGAAGAACGCGTTATAGCTACAAAGCAAGGAATAAAAAAATTATTAGCTTGCTACGAAGAAATTCTGCGTGAAAAAAAAGGAACGCGCTGTGTCGTCAGACGAATTTGTTAGATTTTATGAAGCCATCGACATCGAAATAACTTTTTAACGTAAGTCATTTGTTTTTTTAATACATATTTTGTATTAATATGTATAAAGAACTGCAATTTTATTAATATTTTTCTTCTAAACCAGTGTTTTTGTTAGTCCTTGGTCCCAATTAAGCAAAATTTATATGTATTTATATGCAAAGTTGTACCCCGACTTACGCGAATTCGACTTATGCGATTTTCGTCGGACCCACCTATCGCGTAACTTCGGGGTATTACTGTATATAAAAATCCCAAGCATGAGGAGGGGTATTAGAATCTATAGTACTGTGCATGGGTTGAAAGGTGAAAGAAGATACTTGTTGACATTAGACTAGAATTTCTGTAGATTGGAATTTTCAGGAAATATGTGGGAAGGTAGGTTGTACCAGAAAATGAAAGATGAAGGAATAAATGAGGAAGAAGAAAAGTTCCGTGAGTTTGAAGTTGGACAGTAACAGGATGTTGACATGTGTTCAGACTGATTTTTCAGAGTTTTGCCAGTATGCTCCTAAAATTTTGATGAACTACTTTCGTATTATATTTTACTTACTCAGGCCTATTATTTGATCCTGCAATTACTAGGAAGTGGCAAATCAAAAACAGCTTTTTTTTTTTTTATTATTATTTGGATGTGTTGAATGGTGCTAACCCTTGATAATGTACCATTCAATGTATCCTTATATGGTAATTCACAATAATTTCAGTAATATTTTTTTTAGGGACTTCTCTTTTTGTTATAACTCAGTTTTCTTTCTTTCAGCATTAACAAGCCTGTTTTCCACTCCTTTCTAAGGTAGTAGTAGCATTAGCATTAGTTGAGGCATATGATGCAAGAAAGCAAGCTTATACAGCATCGGCCAAAAAAATAAATAAATAACCTTCCCATTTCGCCCATCTGATCACTCGAAATGCTTGTCTAGTTCAGCCTTAAATTTATTTAAGTTATCAAGTTTCAAAACAACAGATGGAAGTCTGTTACAGCAATCAACTACCCGCTGGCTAAAGGCAAACTTCCGCATATCTATTCTACAACTGTCTTTCCTCAATTTGAATCTATGCCTCCTCAAGTCCTTAATCTGAGCAAGCAGAAGTATTCTGTCAGCATCGAGCCTGCTCAAACAATTCAAGGCCTTATACACCTCAATCAGATCACCTTGCAGGTGCTGTCTCCAGATGCTGCAATTTGCAGCAACTAAGCCTTTCTTTTTAAGAGCACCCCTTTGTTCTCCTCGCCAGTTTTTGTTGTCCTTCTCTGTACTCTTTCTAGCAACTCTACATCCTTCCTAAAATGAGGCTTCCAGACCTGTATGCCATACTCAAGGTGGTGGCCTGACCATTGCCTTGTATAATGGGATAATCACCTCTCTGTCCCTGCTACAAAATTCCTATATATCATAGACAAGACTCCGTGACCTGTCCTGGCAGCCTGTCTGCACTGCTCAGCAAACTTGATATTTGACTGTGCAATTACCCCCAGGTCTTTTTCACTTTCCAGTTCCCTGAGTGTAGTACCACACAGTTGGTATGTTTCTCTTCAGTCATTGCTACCCATATGCAGTACTTTGAATTGTCAATGTTAAACTTCAGTTGCCACTTCTCAGCCCATTTGCCCAACTTATCTAGATCCATTTGGAGTAGCATACTGTCTTTACTGTTGTTAACAACCCAGCCAACCTTTGTATCATCTGCAAACTTGGACATTAAACCTGATATACCTTCATCAATATCATCGATAAATATACAAACCAACAATGGGCCCAACACCGAACCCTGAGGGACACCACTAATAACATTAATCCATATAGAGCAGTATCTATTGATTACCACTCTGTCTTCTCCCACTCGACCAACCTCTTATCCATTGTAGCAACTTGCCCTTAATGCCATACTGCTCCAATTTCAGTAGTCTTCCATGTGCAACAGTATCAAAAGCTTTCCTGAAATCCAAGTACAGTATATGATATCAAAATAATTTTTTGCATCCAGTTCCTTTGTGACCACGTCATAGTATCCAAAAAAATTTGTCATACAAGACTTTCCCTTAAATGCATGCTGTGTCTGAATTATTACTTCAGTCTTGTCTAAATGATCCTGTAATGCTTCTTTAACCAGTGATTCCATTAGTTTCCTTGGAACTGAAGTGATACCCCTTTGTGAATTGGAGATACATTTGCACATCTTTAGTACGTGGTGACCTCCCCGAGTCCAATGATTCTCTCATTATGGCTAACAGTTTGCTTACTTTCTTTGCTGTCTCCTTTAACATAACTGGATACACTTGTGTTCAAAGAAAGTGCATCACCCCTTAAAATTGTAATTGTTCGAATAATTTAAGTATATGGTAATATTTCTTACAGATTGCATCAGATAAGATTGACACGCATAGATGATGACGTAATATTGCGTCAGCTGTTACTTTCAGCTATATAAGCATGCTCTGCAAGAGTTGCACACATTCCTTGCTTGTGTCAGGATGGCTAGTTATGTGCAGTTGACGCCACGAAGAAAGTGCTATTGTTGCTTTACGTGAGGAAGGATGTTCTTCCTGTCATATTGCTTATAGTGTCCAGTGGCTGCTTGTGGCTCTGATGTTTGGGGGTGCTGTCTTAAAATTACATCAATTCGCCTTGGTTATAAGACATGTGGACATGCACAATAATAAGCGAGTTAAAATTACTACAAAACATTAACTAGACATTTACCATTAACAGGGTTGAACTTTTATTTAAAAACAAAATCCATTCATCGGTTTTTATTTGTTGAAAATAGATTAATAACTTTCTCATTTAAGTTTGGTGCACTGTTGACCAAGCTTTTCTCTATTGAAAGCATTGCTTGAGCATTTAGCCTTTCCTGATTCATAGAGCTCCTTAAAAATGTTTTTATTCGTTTTAATGCCGAATGGCAGCATTCAGGCTCTGAAGTAGTCATCGGAACAGTCAAAAGAACTTTTATGAGTTTTGTAAGATCACTAAGAACTTCAGCTAAATTATTTTCTGAGATAAATTTCAGCAAGTCAATTAATTTGCAATAATTGTGTGTAGACAATGTCTGCTATAGAAAACTTGCAATTCCATAAGAAGTTTTTCTCTTTCAATCATGGGATATGCCTCAGTAGTCTTCCGTACCTCTTCCATGGGCATTTTCGTGCGAAAAATAAAAGTTCTCCTTGTTAAACAATTTAGCAGCAATTAATTGCTTTGTAAAAATATTTCTCACCTATGTCAACACATATAGTCGCATACTTCCTTCCCTTCAATCACGAGTGTTTTTGAAGGATTTTCACAGTACATTGAATTTCTGGTTTTTAGAATGCCATTCTTAAAGTTTCCTATATATTCATGTATTTTAACTGCCTCAATTTCTCGAGATTGCATTTGATTATAAATAACTTCCACATGAGGCATTATCTGATAGAAAAGTTCTAACCAGAACTCGAATTTTTCATTACTCAAGATGTGCAAAATACCAGTTGCTTCTGAAATCGTCTTATCTGCGTTTGCTGTCGCTTGTAGTTCCTCCATGCACTTTTTGCAAGGATTCAAAATTTTCATAAACGCTGTTCACAGTGCATATGTTGAAGTTCCATCTTGTAAGGGAAGGTCGGGCAACACGGCTGTCCATATGCTTTCTGTGAACAGAGCTGCTGTGGTGATCTCGAGAAAAATGTTAGTATCGACATGAGGTTCAAAAACAATATTCTTGAATTTTGGGTACTGCTTGCTGCATTTCTCATAATCAGATTCAGTTGGTGTGCATAGCAGTGAATAAAATGTGCATTTGTGTACACTTCTTTTATTTTAGCCTGAACTTCCCCTTTCATCACACTTGCGCCATCAAATGTCTGAGCAACCAGTTTTTGAGTATTTCCTTCAAGGATTATGTGTAACTGATTTAGAATGCACTTCGATATTCCGTTTGCCGTTTGGTTTTCCGCAGTGAAAAAACTCCAAAAACGCTCAAAAATGTCTCCATTTAGTTCATATCTCAGAACAATTACCATTTGTATATGTTCTGAAACATATGTTGTGTCATCAGCCATGACAGCTACGAATGAAGCTTCTTTAATTTCTCTTTTTATTTCATCCCGGCATATTTGCAGCAAACAGTCAAGAATATCATTCTGAATAGTTTTTAAAATGTCTTTAAATGCTGCATTATTTCTAAATGGTTCTTTAAATTGGAATCTAATGTACAGGCGAAATTTATTAATCCTCTGAATACTCCTGGATTTTTAGAATCGTCTTTTCGTCAAGTCCACGTAAAGGAATTTCAAACTGTCCACAAAATTTAATGCAGTCTATTGTTTTAAATAATACCTCACGATTCTTGGTAACTTTTCTGTTATGTTTGCAGATCGGAAGTCTGTAGGCCTCACTAAGCTGTTCTTTAATATTTGAGCTCCCTAAAAGTGATAGTGAAATCACATTATCAATATGTTTCTTCGAACTCTCATGTTTTAGAGTTTTTTTCTTTCATTCTGTTTATGTTTGTAAAGTCACTTTTTGTCCACGTTAAGTCACCTCCGAACAGTAAACATGGAAAACAAAACAATGCATTTTTAAATTCACAACCACAAAGCCAACTTTTCCTTTGGTACCATTCTGTTTTAAAACTGCGAATATTTTTCTTATTACTTATTCCCCGCTGAGAAATTTCAATTTTTGGTGTGGGGCGGTCTTCGTTTTTTAATCGCATTTTTTTCTCGGAGAGAGAAATGTGAAAAAATAAGTTGCTGAAGTTTATTCACTGTCAAAAGATTTACTTCATGGGGAAATAGAGGATGCACATATTATATGCAGGTTCTGTTAATTGCGTTGTGCATTGTTCACAAAATTTCATATAACTCCGTTCACTGTATATCGAGATTTAAATAGCTGGAGGTTGCTACAGTTCCGCAGTGCCTATGGACGAGCCGCCCCTGTCGTCCTAAGAAGAAGCCCCTCCTCACACAAAAAATGAAAAAGGCCCGATTAATTTGGTGTCGGGAGCAGGTCAAATGAACTCCCGAGCAGTGGAAGTCAGTTATTTTCTCGGATGAGAAGAAATTCAACCTGTATCGCTCTGATGGGAGACGAACGATGTTCTTCACCATGTAGACGACGTGGTGAAGAATACCATTCAGACTATATGGGGTCTGCAGTGAAATTCCTTAGCAGACAAATGATATGGGGGTGAATTTCGTATCGCGGAATAGGTCACCTGCAGTTTATAAAAGGTTCAGTAAATGACAATGGATACCTAGCTAAGTAAAAACGCTGCCAACCATTAGAGACCATTTCAACCTGTCAAGTAACTGCATCTTTGAAAACGACTCTGCTCCTTGTCATCGGGCGAAAAGGTAAGTAGGCACTTCTGTAGTTACTTTAGCTTCATTTCTGCATTAGAGTTTCGACAGTAATGTGTTTACATTTGTTACAGGTGCAAAAATGTTTGGAAGAACGGCCCATTACAACTCTTAGCTGGCCAGGAAACAGCCCGGACCTGAATCCTATAGAGAACTGTTGGCATCGTGTGGAATCTGCAGTTGCCAGAAAGAAGCTTTCTCTCTACACAAGGCACCATCCAGATGGCGGCAGCCATCTGGTGGTGCTTTGTGTAGAGAATCTTTCACGAGAGAAGACTTGTCTTTTCTGTCAAAATAATGGTTGGCATTATTTCCGAACCCGATTTCTGGACTAACTGTGAATGGAACATCCCAGTCCCAAGCCTTAGGTCCAATCCAGTTCTTCAGGCCACCCAAAACCGATTAAAGTTATCTGATCGGTACAAATGCTCGCTGGACGGTGACCTCTACAAGTTGGAAGTCGATAAAAAAAATATAGGCAGAACTTACTCTATCGACTTCCTTCTCAGACCTAAGTCACGTAACAATAGAGGTTGCTCCCGAGGACCTGTGCATTACTGCCATCACTGCAGTGTTCCATCCTTTCTGCGCTTTTCCCGATTACTGTCCTGCATTATAAAAGGACTTCTCCTTGGAAAATAATTTGACTTGCTAACACACAATTTTTTATATATTTTGTATGCAAATCTATCATTTTTTGTGCTCCAATCTTTAATCATACAGTTGCATAATTAGTAATAATGCTGTGTTTTTTTTTCTCATCCTTGTTTATTATGTTTTGTTATCCTTTCATGTAAATCCATGGCTTGTAGCCATGACGGGTGTTATGTACAACGTGTGCTTGTGTATACAATAAAAAGGTCGTCTAAAATGCTGGCATATATGAAATTCACCAAGCTGTGTACAGAGGCGGCTAGGAAGACCCATGATTTCAAATCTTAAAATTAAAATTTCAAATCTTAAAATTATTTTGTAGAGACAGGGTGGTCATAATTCCACTGATAAAGCAATTTTAAGACTATAATTGGAACACTGTATCGAAGTAAGGGATACAGTGTCCATACCTAAATGTGTATACAGTATCCTTTAGGCGTGGATGCAGTAACCAAAGTAAGGGAGAGTGTATCCATACCTAAAATACCCATCAGGCTCCTTGAAAGGGTGCAGAGATGACTAACCGCTTGGTGAGATCTGTAAAAGGTCTCCTGCATGAAGAAAGACTTCGAATATGAGGGCACCATTGAGGTGATTTGGTTGAGGTCTATGAGGTTCCAAAAGGGAACAGTAAAGTGAATGAAGGCGAAGAATTCACTGTCGTGATCCAGACATAGAGTCTATGCATTCAAATTACTGGAAAAAGTTTTAAACTGGATTGCAGAAAGTTTTCATTTGCTAGAAAATTGCTAATTACTTGGATAAGTTACCTCCGTCGATTTTTTGAGGGTGATGGCTTAGGAAAATTCAAAGGTCAGCTAGTTAGTTACGTACTTGTGAAGGAAAATACAACATTTTCATTTAATTTTTTTTGTTGGTGCTACAAAAGTCTGTGGGTTCCTTGCGCTCTTAAGCTAATGCTGATACCGATACTAATGAGATATTTAAATCTGTGGTATTTTGTGAATTTATAAATGGCAGTCTGCCCTCGTCATATCATGTATTTCAACGTTTCCTCGGCAATCACTTATCATCTTTAATGGTTGATCGCTTCAATGGTCATCTTTGACCAAGGATCAGCTACCGATTGTGGGCACGCTAGACTGACTCAAAACCAATATTCCGCTTCATCCCACAGCCAGTTCAGTGGGGTCAGGATCAGAGCTTTGAGCAGACCAATAACGCTTTTGCACATCGATTTCTTCAAAGAAGTGTAGAAAGTGCAGAATTCTCTTTGTCAATATACCATAGAGCATTTATTGTTTCTGGAATTATGAGATCGGAAAGCAACCCAGATCTCACCATCACGATAGTATCTTTATCAAACTTCACAAAAAAACTTATCTTTAGACCACCCGAATAATCAAATTCATCTGCCATACAGTGTTTCTTTTCTGTTAATTGGGTATGTTCTAGGATCGATTTGTCTGTTTTGCTGGACGAAAAACCCCAGTCTCTGAGCCGTAGATAGCAAAAACCTTGCTATCTACGCCTGAGACCGATTAACTCAGTCACGGAGTGAAAAAGGCCCATTAAAGTTCCTCGCATCATTTATGAGATTTAAATTCGGGCCTTTTCCGCCCGTGTGGGGAGGACGGTGACGATACTACTGTACTACCGCGCAGACTATCAAACTTCACATTCTAGTAACTGATGTTCTATGGGCAGTTTTCAGACCCAAACATGGCCATTAGATTAGAAAGCGTGTACCCCGATTTGCTGTTCCATAATTCAAACGAGTTCCAGGGGCTAATTATCATGGGTTTTGCACAAGAAAAGGTACATGCACACACTGCACAGAAGTGTGTGTGTGTGTATGTGTGTGATGGTCTGTAGCTCTTTTGTAAAATCCGATTCAACCCAGATCCACGCGTATCAGTCTTATATTAATATAAATCAATAAATAAAATTTCTGGTTAACTGTGCGATGACGATATGAGGTTAGAGCACTTCACAAGACTGAGAGACAGAAGAACTTCACCATGCTTAGTAGTAACTTAGGGCTTGAACCATGGTCACTCAATGCGCATGTTCTTCTATACCCTCGTAGTTGACCACTTCGCTACGGCAGTGTTTCAATTCCTGTAGTCTCCCTGATCCCTGGTTCGCTATGTGGAATGAAGACTGGGAGCTTCTTTCCATCAATTTTTGGTATGCAATGAATCAACGCCTTAGATCAGCTACATATTGCTCCATATATATTAACTGTAAATTGCCCTGAGACCGACTAACTCAACCCCTTGAAAAACGCTCATAAAAATTCCTCACGTCACTAACCGGACTCGAGCTCAGGTCTTTTCTACCCGGTGTGAGGAAGATGGCGATTCTACCAACTGTACTGACTACGAGGGCATTTGATCGACGGCGTTTATTTATTGCTAACATAGTATCCTATGATGACTCTCCGTTGGAAGTTGCCAAATTCAAACTCTCCGACTGTCTTCTATATTTAGTTTATCTACTTAGTTCTAGCGTAATCGCATTTGCTTTTACCCCTATTTCTGACATATGAAGGGCGAGTTTAGTTATTTTTATTAAATACCAAACTTGATATTTTTTTGTAATAAGGCGTATTTTCCAATGATTAATTATGTATTAAATATTTATATAATATTGGCGTAAACACACCATAGACAAGTCTTAAACAAAAAACTACGTTAGTAGTTTGAAGGGCATCTGTATCTCATATTGTGCTCTTCCTTCATAACGAGTTGCCATATATTGCACTACCTCGAATAAGTAATGCTTCGCTGAAAGAGAAGGCTAGTGTTACTTATTCTCATTGGGCACCACCCAGACGGCACCGTTTCAAAG
This sequence comes from Mastigoproctus giganteus, assembly GCF_048544385.1. Taxonomy (NCBI): domain Eukaryota; kingdom Metazoa; phylum Arthropoda; class Arachnida; order Uropygi; family Thelyphonidae; genus Mastigoproctus; species Mastigoproctus giganteus. Next base: position 35,106,066 of record NC_143587.1, on the reverse strand, counting down.
CTTTTGCATATGTGGGGGATAATAACTCTGCGATCCACTTGTCCCTATTAGACTTAGAAAAGCAAAAAATAGAGGAAAAGTTATAGTAGGAGTGGAAGAAGAAAACAAATGGTGCAGAAGAATGAAAGGGATAGTAACTCCTTCAACTCACACCTCTCAAAAACTCATTAATTCCTCGAATAGACAACAGAAGTATATATGTGTTTGTTACCTATCTCGGAAACTCCGTGAATGTCAGGCTCCCCTGGTGACCGTTTCAAGGCTTGGCCTTTCATCGGTGGGTGGGCACGTACACTGGTATTGCAGACATGACAATCCACTTGCAAAATAATCCCACAATATGAGAAATGCCAAAAGGTGTACGCTTCACCATGGCATCTCCTATATTGGGATTATCTGCGCAACTGGACTGTCATGTCTGCAATACCTGAGGAACCTGCCCACCTACCGATAAAAGGCCAACAAGCCTTGAAACGGTGCCGTCTGGGTGGTGGTGGTGCCCACTGAGAATAAGTAACAATAGCCTTCTCTTTTAGCGAAGCGTTACTTATTCGAGGTAGTTCAATACATGGCAACTCGTTCTGAAGGAAGAGCACAATATGAGATACAGATAAAATGATGCCCTTCAAACTACTAATGCAGTTTTTTGTTTAAGAGTTGTCTAAGGTGTGTTCAGGGCTGGTTCTGGCAGGTGTGCAGTGCGCGCATGCACACAGGCGGCCAAATCCCTAGAGCGGCCGATAGTACACTTTAAAGAATAAAATTAAAATGAAATTTAATATTGTTTTAATACAGTGGTCGGCGATGAAAGAGCGAACGTGGCATTGTTAATAAATAATATTATATTCTCTAATGGCCCATTCACAATGAAAATTAAACATAAAAATAACGTAACAAACGTTACTGTAAAATTAAGAAGTCATACCAACATTCACAATGGGAACATAAACATGACCGCAAACATATTTGATACAGCCTTAAATTGCATTCAGGAAAGTTTTGAAAATCTAAATGAATGTAATAATGTATCTAAATTTCTTTGCGAATTTGGAGAAATCAGTGAAGAGGAAATTAAAAAATCTTGTTTTGATTTAGATGTTTCCCTTCAAATTAATAAAGGAAGCACAAATATTAAGAATATTGATGGTCCTCAGCTCTTCAACGAGCTGATAACATATAGAATTTTGAGCAGTAAAATTGCAAACCCATTAAAAAAACTTGACATATATTACAAAAAATAACTTCATGTCATCATTTTCTAATCTGTTTATAGCTTTGAGAATTTTTCTAGCATTACAGCATCGGGTGAAAGGAGTTTTTCGAAACTCAAACTTATAAAAACATATTTAAGACCGTCAATGATTCAAGAAAAGTTTAATGATCTAGAACTGTTAGCTATAGAAAAGGAATTGTGTGAAAGTTTAGAATTATCAGATGTTATTGATGAACTGGCAAATAAGAAAGCAAGAAGAGTGCAGTTCTCACTTTATGGGTACATTTTGTTACTTCTGTTTTATATATCTTGTATATTTTTGATTTGAATAAAATTAAAATAAATATATCAAATATTTTTATGGATTTTTTTACCCCTGTCAACTATATGGAACTGTCATAAAAACATACTAGTAGGGTTCCATGAGTTGGGTTAGGTTATAAATCTACTCGCGATCCGCATTATTATTATTATTATTATTATTATTAGCCATATGGTACAAGGAAGCCTGAGGCTTATGCTGCACCAGCCAAAAAAAAAAAAAAAATTCCCGAGTTATCCCCTGAGAAAGAAAGAAGAGAGAGAGAGAGAGAGAGAGAGAGAGAAGTACAAAGGAATCACCAAGAAAGAGAAGAATGATGATATCCAGCTCAGGACCCTGGGTTTGCCAAGCCCATACTCACCAAATGTCAGCCCCCGCCCGGGGTTGATAAGGGCGGCCAAATATCTCAGCACACAGCGACCAACAGCCCAAAACCGGCCCTGGGTGTGTTTACACCAATATTATATAGATTATTATACTCTTAAAGATATGATGCCTTGTTGCATTTAATTTTACTTAAATAATTATATAAACAAATCCTTTCATCACTAAACCAGGTCTTTTGTAATGGTCTATTTTTACCAAGGACGGCTCGATGCCTTTTCTTAATAAGGTGTATTTTCCAAAGATTAATCATGTATTAAATATTTAAGTAAACAAATCCTTGCATTATTAAACTAGACGTTTTATAATTAAAATACAATGACTGAGAGGACTGCCGAAAATATATAATATCTTTATTGCAGGCAGTGAATAGTTATATGGATGCCTGATGCCAGAGGTGGACTGGGTCTAAAAATATTGGTTGCCAGGAGATAAAGAGGAGCCACCCACAACTATTATATTTTCAAGCTACTAAAAGGTCATTAACATGTTTAACATATTGTCTAATGTTATTGCAAGGGAGCCCACTTGCCAACGGGCAAGCTGACACCCTGACCAGTCCGCCACTGCCTGATGCAATAATACCCATAACAGCGACAATGCTAGGGGTTTGACATAAAATTAACCAATACAGGAAAAATTACATAAAACATATATTAAAACTGACCGGGTTACTTGTTTTTGATCCATATAATGTAAGATAGCGATTAACTCTCAACTATATCATAAGCTAATTTGCCAATTTACATCTGTTATGCCTTATTCACTCATTTATTTATTTATTATTATTATTTCGTTTTATTTTTGTAGAGGGGCGCAGTGCTGCTTATCAGTACATACTGGATTTGTTTACTCGTTCTCCGGTAACCAACTATAAATACTTCACTTTATCGTTTAGTTTTTGTACTTGCTACTATGTGTGAGTAATATGCTCACAAAATTAACAATTGTGGTTTTAGTTAAGTGCTGTTATTTTAATATAATTAAGTAATACGGTGTGGAAATTTCTACGTTCGTTGCATTACAAATGTCATTTAAGTGTTTTGTTATACGAAGAAACTTTTTGACACTGTGTTGTTAATCGAAACGCTTATGTAACTGTCATGTGAAAATGATGATTTATCTCGTTTAATTTGTGAAAACCTATAGCTTTTCATATATTGACATATAGTTTTTTTTTTTTTTTTTTAATATCTCAGTAGTAGGGTAAGTGGCAGTTTTAATATATTATGGAAACTGAAGCCGTTGAGCAACTTGTGAATTTTCGAAGTTAGTTTGCATTCCAGGTGTCACGTCTATGTTTTAATATGAAGACACCAATTTCTCTTCACTTATGTCGAAAATCGAAACAGCTGACTTAAATCAGAACAATGGAAATTATGCATTCTTGCGTAACTGTTGAATAGAGCTACAGCTTTTCATGTGTTCTGATAGTAAACAACGACTCGACCATCTCACATGGTAGGTGAGAAGTAAGCGTGCTATGGCGACTGGAAGAAAATTGAAAACATTATCTCTAGAAGAGAAGGTCAGAGTACTTCAGGCAGTTAACGAGGGTAAGAAAAAGAAACGTCAGATAGCATTTGACTTTGGTATTCCTCCAAGTACTCTGTCTACATACATCAAGAATAGAGAGTCTATCCTGAGAGCCTATGAGAAGCGTCTGTTCCAAGGAAATCGTAAACGTTTAAGAACTTCACAATACGCAGATCTTGATGAATGCACATTTCGATGGTTCCGGTCGGCACAAGAACAAAATATCCCCATCAGTCCTTCAATATTGCGAATGAAAGCCGAGGAATTTGCGAAGCAACTTGGACGCACTGAATTTAAGGGAAGCCCCGGATGGTTTGATCGATTCAAGGCCCGACATCATATATCATTTGAACCTCTGTGTGCAAAAACTGATGATTTTACTCCAGAAATAGAGTATGGTGCACTAGAAACTGGTAATTAATAGTTGAAATGTAATATAACTTTGTTCAAAACAAACATTAAATAATATGCTTTCTCACAATTTTTTAAAAATTATTACTACTATTTACAGTCAGTTTTGCATACTCTTCTTTTCTTCTCCATATTAGTGAATCAGGTTATTGTATAATAATAGCAAATTATTTAGAAGTATATGCAATGCAATAGAATCTTTAATTGGAATATAAGATGGACATAATTAATCCCATAAAGTCATGGTAATGCCAGTTGTTTCAGACAGAATTGCTAAAATTCTGTTTTAAATAATTGTAATAATTTCTTTCATGAAAATAGGTTATTTTCTGTAATGTTGCATAAACCCCAGGGGTCCACCCAGGGTCCCGAGCTGGATATCATCATTCTTCTCTTTCTTGGTGATTCCCTTCTACTTCTCTCTCTCTCTCTCTCTCTCTCTCTCTCTCTCAGGGTAACTCAGAAATTTTTTTTGGCTGGTGCAGCATAAGCCTCAGGTTTCCTTGCACCATATGGCTAATAATAATAATTTGTCAATTCCATAATTTCCACAGAGTCAAATTTAGCGAGTCTCAGTCAGCATTTTTCTAATGTGCAAATATGTTATGTAATTAAGAGGTATGGAAGAAGTTGGTATTGTTAAACTTTCACTACTCCTACTTCAGTCATGTATTGAAGCATCCAGATGAAACTGATGATTATTCATATTTTAATTTTGTGCACGTGCTAATAAAAATTATTAGTACATGCACAGCTTATCTATTTCTGAGATGACTAACTCAGTAATGAGTGAAAAACATATGTAGAACTGAAAGAGAATGGGCCTGTGGCACTGGTTTCCATAGTTTAAGTGAAGAATAATATAGCAGGGTCAGTGGAGGCAGTAACTAAGATAATTTAATAAGTTAAAATTAATACAAAAAGCTTTCAGGGTGATGAATCCCTTCCTCAGCAAGTAAAAGTAAAAATATACATACATACAGAAATGCAAACATAATATAAACGTTAAGAATAGAATGAATGCTAAATAGGCTGTGCGTGCTCAGATGACTTGGAGAGCACGCACATGAATGCGAGATTGTACAGACGTTCATTCACTAGATTGAGTGCTTATTGTTGGTGCGTGGGGAATATATGGGATTGCTGCCAGCATTTTCGTGCTTCAAAACTGTTGACTCCAAAAAATAGGGTGTAGCCTTGTACCTCTGCAGCGATTTAAGACTTTTGGACAGCTGGATATATTTAATGATTCTAACCATAGGCGGTGACGGTAGTGCCGAGATTGGTCGATCACCTCACAATTGCGTCTGGGGTTGAGGTCATGATGAGTTGACGAAAAATGTTCCGTGATTGCGGAGTGCTCAGTGTCGTCCAGGTGGATTGACCTGTTGTGTTCTGCGAGGCAGTCCTAAAGACGTCTGGAGCTCCCCCCTGTATAGCAACTGCCGCAATCATGGCAAGTTACTCAGTATACAATTCCACTGTAAGAGAGGGGCGATGAGTGTTTTTACGCTTGATAATCGATAAGCTCCTACCAGGGAGTTGTACGTACGAAATGATAAGTTCCTACCAGGGAGTTGTACGTATTTCATGCGGTACTCACGCAGGATCTTAGAAATCTGGTCTGAGGTGTCCGGATAAAAAGGAATATAGGCAGTAGGTACACTGTCGCGGGGGGGGGACAAGGGCCTCGGGTGAGTTGAAAGCTCTTATGTTTGTAGCAGGCACCTGTCTAACACACGGGCTGGGTATCCTCAGTTGGTTAGGTCAGCTTTTACTCTGGAAACCTCGGTACACCTGACTTCCTCTGAGCTGGAATGGCTCCAAGCTCAAGAGAGTAGAGCACATATGGTGCTGTTTAGATGACAAGGGCATGGGCTGACCTGTAGTTAGTAAATTGCCTGCACCACATTGGCTTTCAGTAAACTGAGGTTTCCAGGTGTGGGCCTGGAAACCTCAGTTTCACTCATTTCACCAAAAACATCCAGGAAAGGAAGGGACCTGTTCGCTTCCAACTCTAAAGTGAACTGGATGAAGGGGGGGATAAGGAGTTGAGGTATTCCAACAGTGCAGTATCTGAATCATGGGATATGATGATGAAAATATCATCAACATATCTGCACCACATAGTAATTGGTACCAGTGGGTTCAGAAATATGTGTTCCTCTAACTTTTCCATTGCGATGTTAGCAATGATGGAGCTGACAGGGGTGCCGTGCCCATAGCTGTACCGTGTATCTGTTTGTACAGAGAATCATCAAATGCGATGACACCGCCTGACAAACACAGGTTAAGTGCTGCACAGAGGTCTTCTATAGATAGTGATGTTCTATCCAATAGGCTGAAGAAGATGAAATAGTGACAGCATTTCTTTGTGAAAAATCTGTAGGCGATTATTGGAAGTGAAGAAAAGTTAAATTATGTGAAACCAAAAATTTCCTCGATAATCTTATATGTAGAACTACCGCAAGGCCCAACAAAATTAAAAAATATATATATTGTTTGCTTAGAAAACAGCAAGTAACATACGTGGGTATGCTAGAAATAGGTTTTCTGAGGGTACATTTTTGTTATTTTTCATTAAATGATAATTAAAGCGATGGGTTTTGGTAAAAATCTGATTTTTAGGCTATGTAACCTAAAAATTAAGTTATTTTAGAGTTAACTTTTAGGTTAGGTCACATAAAAGTGCTCCAAGTGCCTTTCCACTACACTGGCATGCAAAGCAAATGGTAAGGACAGAGGCAGAAAGTCAAAGCAGAAAGTTACACAATATATTTAAGTTATAGATTAAATGCTCATAATTTATAAGGACTTTCACATAACAGTAAAACCTCACTAATTTGAAACCTCTATAATTGAGACTGTTTCTTATGTATGTATGCATGCATGCAGAATAGGAATTTTTCTTAAATAAGAATTTAATGTTATATTCTGAAACTCTTTCAGAATGGTTTCAAAATCACTTTGCAAAAGCAGTAATATTATTCAAAATTGAAATGCAAGTGAAAACATCGACACTACACATCCCCATATATGCTTCTGCTGAAATTTATCAAGTATTTCCTTACCTCCTAGAAACACAACGCTTACCTGTGAACCAGGGAGACTATGCAGATGTAAATGTTTTTATGGAAGGAAACAAGAGGAGAAAAGAGTGGCCGGCATTAAAAAAAACATCAGTGGGGGCAGGATCAGAGATCTATTTATGACCAGTTAGCAAGTTGTATGAAATAAAGCATAGTACAAATGCATGGAATTAAGTGATGATGCTCTTGTTTATTTAGATGAAATCAAGGATAAAGAGTGTCAAAATGCATTGAACAATAGTGGTGAAAGGATGTCTGGATAAAAGAAGATGAAATAGTGACAGCATTTCTTTGTGAAAAATCTGTAGGCGACATTGGAAGTGAAGAAAAGTTAAATTATGTGTATTTCTGTATACTCTAACAGAGAACAATGTTGTGAAATGGCAATACAATGGAACCCCTTTAAAGAATATTTCCAATTTTTTCAGAAAAGAATATTTTTATTTTATTTTTATTTTTATTAATAACAAGATACACAACAGGTAACCATTAACAGTGTATCTGAGATCAGAATAATGAAATATGACTGAAAAGGGTCCATATAAATTTAATTAAATTTATAGATTATTTATTTAGCATATAGCACAATACAATACATCACAATCAGTAAAAAAGGATCACAACTGTATGTCTAAATCATCAATAAATTCAGTTAAGTCTGATGTCAGTAGAAATAAATCTCTTGAGCTCCCTCTGTAGGCCCTCGAAACACATTCTTTGGGTTATATACTTGATAGTTTGTCTTTCAGCACTGCAATCACACTGTGGGGAAGATATTTAATTCCACCTGTAAAGGAAAGCTGCACAAATTTCATGATTAATTATTATTAAGTTTGGTGTTATCCAAGTCTTACGAGGCAAATCTTCCAAGTTTTGCAAGGCTTGGATAACACCACAGTCAAATCTAGCTGGTTTTTCTGTTATGCATAATATACTACTAAATTTTCAGATATTAATGTTTAACCATTAAAATTTACTGGTTAAAAAAATCGTATTGTATTCTATTTGATCTGAACTCTGTACCACATTTAAATATAAACAGTTTCTTGAAATATTATTTTTGTCATATTATTTTGTGTCTTAATACTAGAAATTAATATATTGCTGGATTGTGAATTTTTCCTTATTTTTATGAATTGCAACTTAAGAAGGAATGGAACGAATCAAATTGGCTAACTAGATGTGAATCTTTTAACTGTTGATGATCATGCTCAGGTTGCTGAAAAATTGAACAGGTATTTTGCAATGTGATAACAGAGAAGAAAGTGGAAGAGAAATTGTTGAAGCTAAACTTAAAAAAAAGGCACCTGGGATGGATGGGATCTATCCAATTATATTAAAGGAGGCAGAAAAAGAGGTAAACAAATCTTTAGACATAATTATGAGAGCATCATTGGATTCAGGGGAGGACCCTGTTGACTGGATATATGCAAATCGATCCATTTCACAGAGGGGTAATCAAAAGGAGACATGAGAAATTACAGAACTGTTACCTTGACTTCTGTTCCAAGGAAAATAATGGAATCACTAGTTAAATAAATAATGCAGAACTATTTAGACAAGAATGCAGTTATACTGCAGCCATAGCATGGATGTTATGGGGCAATCTTGTCTGATCAATCTGATTGGATACTGTGACGCAGTAACAAAGGAATTGGATGTAAATATAATTTGATATCATATATTTAGATTTCAGAAAAGCTGTTGATACTGTTGCACATAAGACTGCTGTACAAATTGGATCAGTCTGGCATTAAGGGCAAGGTACTGTTATGGATAAAGTTGTGCTTCTTGGACTAATATTATTAGCAAAGTGGCCCCCTACAGTTCAGTGCTGTGCCCAGTGTTGTTTTCTATATTTATTAATGAAGGCATATATATCAGACTTTGGTTTTGGTTTGCAGATGATATGAAAGTTGGTAGGGTTGTTAATCACAGTAACCAACGTATGCTACTGTAACAAGATCTAGACAAATTAGGCAGATGGACCGAGAAGTGACAATTGAAGTATAACATTGACAAATGTAAGACACTTCACATGGGGAACAGTAAACCCAGATTAACATATCAATTGTGTGGTACCACCCTCGGGGTAGTGGAAAGTGAAAAAGACCTAGGGGTAATTATGCAGTCAGATATGAAGTTCTCTGAGCAGTGCAGACATGCTGCCATGACAGCTTATTGAGTTTTGACAATGATATACAGGAATTTTGTTAGCAGGGATATAAGGAGGTGATTATCTCATTGTACAAGGCAATGGTTAGGCTGACCTTGAGAACTGCATACAGGTCTGGAGACCTAATTTTATGAAGGATGTGGATCTGCTAGAATGGGTGCAGAGAAGGGCAATGTGATTGGTGGGAGGAACAAAAGCATGCTCTTAGCAAAAAAGGCTTGTTTTGCAGATTGGAACTTCTGGAGACTAGGTACCTGCAATAAGATTGATTGAGGTATTTAAGGCTTTAAATGGATTGAGTAAATAAGCCAAGTGTTGATGGAATCCTTCTTCTTGCTGAGACCACACCAACATGAGGGTCACAAGTTCAAATTGAGGAAGGATGATTGCAGAGTAGGATGTGCAGAAATTTGCCTTCAGCCAGCAAATTTCTGCACATCTGCCAGTGGTCGATCGTTGGAATCATCTCTACAATCTGGTGTTGTAGAGGTGGGCAGTTTTGAATAAATTCAAAGAATTAGACAAACTGTTAGAAGGGATGGACAGGTGATATGGGAAGTGTTGAGTTTTTTTTTTTTTTTTTTCAGTTGATGCTATATAAGTTTGCTTTCTTGTGTCATTTGCTGCTGCCTGTACTATTTATATATAATTATGAAGTTTGAATTGTAGAATATAATTTAGACTTTCAATAATTCAGACTCCCCTTTAGTCCGAGTGAGGTTCTATATTTTATTATATTTAACCTTCCGTGGATCGCACTGTTAAATTCCATAGTAAGGTATCTGTTAAACTCCATTTTTTATTATAAAAAATTAAATTTGAGCATTTTGTTGAATTTAAAATTGTATACAATTTTTTTTCCCATTTTTTTGTTGTTTGAAATTTCTTGTGGTGTATTCATTTTTTAGGTTTTTTTTCTATTATTTCCTCTCCATCAAGTTATGGCTTTTTTGCTGAATTTCTACCGGAGTGATGGCATTTATTTTTTTGTGAGGGGTGATAAGTGTTGATTACCTTCAAAAGGGTAGATCCATTATGGTTGAACATTATTTTTTCTTGCTACTGAGCTGAAATTTAATCAATTGTAGGCCAGAGATCACGAGGAAACGTTCCAGAGGGATTCTCTTCCTACATAATAATTCATAAGTCTTCGGTAAGCATGGAGATAATTATTTTGGCTATGAATTAGTAGTAGTAGTAGTGGCATGTGATGCAAGAAAGTAAGCATATGAGCTTATGCAGCATCAGCCAAAAAAAAAAAAAAAATTACAAAACAATCCCCTATAAATATTTGTCCAGTTCCTCCTTAAATTTATTTAACCTATCAACTTCCACAATGACAGATGGAAGTTTGTTCCAGCAATTAACCACCCGCTGGCTAAAGGCAAATTTCTGCACATCTATTCTACATCTGTCCTTCCTCAATTTCAATTTATGCCCCCTTAGGTTCGTAATCTGAACAAGTGGAAGAATCCCATCAGAATTCAGCATGCTCAACCCTGTGACCCCCAAATACGGAGGATGCGGAAAGGTCAGGGAATGACCACCGCATATTCCCGGAGCAATATGGCCTTAGTTACTAATGCTCCTAAAAAAACAAATAACAACAATAGTGGACCCAACACTGAACCCTGTGGGATTCCACTAATAACATTAGTCCACGAAGAGCAGCATCCATTGATTACCACCCTCTGTTTTCTCCCACTCAACCATCCTTTTATCCATTGTAGCAACTTACCCTTAATACCATTCTGCCCCAATTTGTACAGTAGTCTTCCATGCGCAACAGTGTGAAAAGCTTTCCTGAAATCCAAGTATATGATATCAAAATTATTTTTTGCATCCAGTTCCTTTGTAACCACATCATAATAACCAATCAATTGTTATATTCATCCTATTTCCCCTTTAGATCACTTCTATTTCTTGCAGTGAAAAATGCTTGAAAAAGTGATACTTTGGGACAAAGAATGATGCTATGCATGTGGTTAGAGAACCAAGACTGTAAGTTCCATGTAAGAGCCTAGAAAAGATGAAGAAACATTTCATCAAGAAGTTGATCATGTTGAATAAAAGCTGATTCATTTCCACATTGTTTTAATTTTTCTATGGTAGACTAGAAATTTTAAATAACTCTTATACTGTATATCAGTAATATTTGTAAAATAATAAGAGGAATTTACCTCAATATAGTATAGAACACTTCCGTATGATACTCTCCAGAAATTAAAACGAAAAAAATCGAAAAACTTACATTAGAGTAAAAAATAATTAAAAATCAATTTAACACAATTAAAATCAATTTAAAACAATTAAAAATCAATTTAATGCAATTAAAAATATTAAAAAGAATCTAACGAAAATATTAAAAACGATTTTCCTTCCTGAAGCTGACACCGCTTTTCGACCGTATGTCGTTATCGCAGGAATGAAAATTACCGAATAGATTTGAACACGAAACTTAAATAGAGATTATTTGTCTTCGCACATGTGCGTAAAGGTCCACGCATCGGAGATCAAATATGGCCAACGAACATTAACGGAATTCTCTTGTAATTTAATTTTTACGGTTTCTGCAATTAATAGTCACATATAATTACGTTGGACATTAAGTATTTTGGCCTCATTAAATAAAAAAATGTTTTTTGTTAATGGCATGAAAGGCTAATTCTGACGCTGCTGAACGAGAAGCATGAACTGAGGCTTCATGTTGATTTACACGAATATTCAGAGAAAAACGTGTCAAACCTTGGTAAGACGAGTCGCAATCACCGCAAGAAATGTTGTATACCAGGTCATTAATTTGTGTTGCGTACGTGGAAAGAACCGAGCGATTGTTCAGTATAGTGTGTAATTTCCGTATTGGCGTGGCCACAATTTTAAATTCGGTATCTTTAAAGAATCTATTAAGCTGTTTGTGCCACTGTTCAACATATGGGACAGAAATAAAGTATTTTTTGATATTACTATTGTTGGTTGGTGTAGTATTTTGTATCCTATCCTTAGCCTGTACCCTAATTCGGTTTATTGTGGCAAGGGGATAACCCCTGTTTAAGAACCTGCTAGTTAATATTTGTATGTCTGAGCCCAAAGCAGATTCCGTCGTTGAATATTTATAGGCATTTAGAAATTGATTAAAGATAATCGATATTTTGTAGGTGAACAGGTGATCTTTTTGTGGAACATTAATGTTCCACAAAAAGATCAAATTAACTTCCTAAATTGAATACACATGACAGTTCAGCTTTACGAGAACTTCGGGAAAATAAAGACATTATTATACAGAGGGCAGATAAAGAAGATACAGTGGTAATACTATATAAACCTGATTATATTAATAAGTTAGATTCAGTTGTTTCAGATACCTCCACTTATCTTGAAGTAGACCCGGCACTGTTTACCAATTTGGTCAATCAATACGATAAAACGTTAACCGTTAAACGTTTATCGAAAAAACGACTACATTACTATGGCTCAGTTAAAGGAATTGAAGGCCAGAACATACAATATTCCTGCACTTTTCGGTCAGGTAAAATTACACAAGACTGGATTTCCTATTCGACCTATTGTTTCCTACAGGAACTCACCATTTTCAACCTTAGTCACACATGTATATAGCATTATAAAACCCTTTAGACAGGTAATACAATTTGGGATTAAGAACTACGATACATTATTTAATAATCTTAAAGATTGTAGACTTGGCAACAGTGAGAATTTATTCTCACTAGAATTTATTCTCACTACCTCGTTATATACGAATGTAAACATTGAATACACATTAGATAATATTTGGGATATGTTAAATAATAACTCGATACCGATTAATTATATGAAGCTACCTATTAAGGAAATTTTTCACTTAATTAAACTGTTAGTTGAGGCCAACTATATCACCTTTCGAGACAAGGTGTACAAACAAATTTTTGGATTACCAATGGGTTTGAGCCTGAGTGGCTTAATGTCAGAGATCTATCTCTCAACGATTGAGCATATACATTTGACACCTTTTCGACCCCGTATCACATATTATAGGAGGTATTTAGACGATGTTCTAGTTATTACTGATAGTAGTACTATCCAACACATTTTACATTCGTTTAATAATATTCATTCTAGACTCAAATTTACATTGGAAAGGGAGGATATAGATTCAAAGTCATTCTAAACTTTCTAAATTTCACGCTTACTTGGGACTCGAATAAAATCCAATTTAGCATCTATCAAAAACCTACAAACACCAGTATGCTTCTACATTATAATAGCTATCACCTGTTCACCTACAAAAGATCAATTATCTTTAATCAATTTCTAAATACCTATAAATATTCAAAGATGGAATCTGCTTTGGGCTCAGAAATACAAATATTAACTAGCAGGTTCTTAAACAGGGGTTATCCCCTTGCCACAATAGACCGAATTAGAGTACAGGCTAAAGATTGGATACAAAATACTACACCAATCAACAATAGTAATATCAAAAAATACTTTATTTCTGTCTCATATGGTGAACAGTGGCACAAACAGCTTAATAAATTCTTTAAAGATACCGAATTTAAAATTGTGGCCAGGCCAATACGGAAATTACACACTATACTGAACAATTGCTCGGTTCTTTCTGCGTTTGCAACACAAATTAATGACCTGGTATACAACATTTCTTGTGGTGATTGCGACTTGTCTTACCAAGGTTCGACTCATTTTTCTCTGAATATTCCTGTAAATCAACATGAAGCCTCAGTTTGTGCTTCTCGTTCAGCAACATCAGAATTAGTCTTTCATGCCATTAACAAAAAACATACTTTTTTATTTAATGAGGCCAAAATACTTAATGTTCAACGTGACTATTAATTGCAGAAACCGTAGAAATTAAATTACAAGAGAATTCCGTTAATGTTCGTTGGCCATATTTGATCTCCGATGCGTGGACCTTTTACGCGCATGCTTGAAGACAAATAATCACTATTTAAGTTTCATGTTCAACCCTATTCGGTAATTTTCATTCCTGTGATCACGACATACGGTCGAAAAGCGTTGTCAGCTTCAGGAAGGAAAAATGTTTTGAATATTTTCGTTAGATTCTTTTTAATTGCATTAAATCGATTTTTAATTGTGTTAAATTGGTTTTTAATTATTTTTTACTCTAATGTAAGTTTTTCGATTTTTTTCATTTTAATTTCTTGAGAGTATCATAGGGAAGTGTTCTACGTACTATATTGACGTAAACTCCTCTTATTATTTTACAAATATTAATATCAACGTAGAACGTATTGAGCATTACAGCTCTGATTCATACTATGTATATCACTAATATAATATTGCCTACAAAACATTGGTTAACATGGTGAGGCTCTGTAGCTTATTACAAGAACAGAGAACTGTTACAGCAAAGAACTCACCAAAATTAATGTATGCACAATGTAGGACGTCAAACATAATTCCCTATTTTAGGAGCTTTTTTCTTCCTCTTATTCTTAGGCTCATTGGAAGCGATAAACATTCAATTTAATCTTTTCCCTCTTTCTCCTCTAATAAGTCAACCTCAGAAATAGGAACATTATTACATTTAATATTCCTACACTGTACAGTTAATTTATGTTTTAAATTAATCATATTTTTATTTTACTAAAAGAATTTAAAATGTTATTATGATTTTTATTTATCCAATAACAGAAATGATCTATCTTATCCTGTACTTTAATCAAAGTGATTAAAGCCTAGCATATAAACTTATGGCCAAGCAAAAATAAATTTTTTTGATTCGCTCTTTGTTTGAAGCCTTGAAGAGGTTCATGTTTTTTTTTTGTTTTTTTTTAAGGTTTAATTATATATGCTTGGTTTCAGCTGGCAGTGAGAGTCAGTTCTTATGGTTTGTAAAAAAAAAAAAAAAAAAATTATTATCATGCTCCTGTGGTAATTAGAAAGTGAGTTTTAACTCATATCCAAGTGCAAAAGTATCCTATAAAAATTCTAATGTCATAAATGCAAATGTTCTCCATACTTCTACTTTTGATTTTCATAGTTTAATGTGCTTTCTGAAAAAAAATTATTGATAATGTACAAACATAATCATTTGACATCGTCATGATTTTCAATCATTTTACTAAAAGTTGTTGCCCTCAAATTTTATAAAGATAAAAGGAAAGTGATTTATGCTGTTATGCATATAGTATTTAGCAACATGTTGCACGTATGTGCCAGTATTAAATTCCAAAAACTATTTCAGTAAATGTCATTATTTCATTTGTCACCTAACACTTTTAGACATCTTTTGCTTTTCTAAGCACATTGCATAAATATATCTAGTTGAATATCTAAGCTTTAATTGCATTTTCATTACATATGATTCACCAACCCATCAGGCTGTTTTAACACCAATTTCTCTTTGGCCGAAAGCAAATTTTCACACATCTATTCCACAACCATCCTTTTCCAATTTAAATTTATTCTTCATAAGTGTAATCCAAGAAAGAATATAGATACCGTTAGCAGTGCATTTAAAAGCCTTAAACACTCATTCAACTCTCCTTGCAGATTCCTAGTTTCAAAATGATGCAGTTTACAGAATTCAAGTCTTTTCTGGTAAGAGTACCTTCTTGTGCCCCGACCAATCTTGTTACTGTTCCCTGCATCCATTCCAGTAGATCCTCATCCTTAAAATGAGGCTTACAGTCCTGTATGTGATACAGTATAAAAGTTGTGGCTTTATACAGCAAGATAATCACCTCCTAATGACTTCTGGAAAAATTCCTATATATCATTGACAGAACCTCATGAGCTGTCCTAGCAGTGTGTCTGTATTCAGAGAACTTCATGTGAGACTGAAAATTACGTATAGTTCTCTTTTGTTCTCCACCATCTTGAATGTGGAGAATGAAACAAGTGGTTTGCTATTTTGAGATTTGTGCTGCCCATATAGAGTAACTTGCATTTATCAATGTTAAATATCAATTGTCACTTCTCAGCCCATCTGCCTAAACTTTCTAAGTCTTATTTCAGTAGTATGCCTTAATTCCTGTCATTAATCACCCTACCAAGCTTTGTATTATCTTTAAAGTGGGACAATAAGCTTGGTATGCCTTCATCAGTATCATTAATAAATATTAAAAACTTTATAAATATTATAAAGGTCCCAGCACTGAACCCTGAGAGATTCCATTAATAACATTAGTCCAAAAAGATTAGTTACCCATTTATAACCACCCTCACCCATCCCTTCATCTATAGCAGCAATGTGCTGTTTTTATGCCACACTGCTTCAATTTGTACAGTAGTTATGTGGAGCAATATCAAAAAACTTTACTGAAATCTAAATATATGATATCAGAATTTATTTTTTACTTTCAGTTCCTTTGTGATTACTTCACAATAGCTAATCAGATTGGTCAGACAGTCTCTCTCTTCTATTGGGGCATTATATTGTAAGGAAATACTGTAGGTAACTTTTTGTCTGCTGGGAGATAAAATTGATGATCTTACACATTACCAGTTTTCAAGGGAATAGAGTTGTTATTAGTGTGAGAACTAGCAATATTAACTGGGCACAAAGTAGCAAATGATAGATAAGTACAGGGGCATACTGAAAAGTGCTGTAATGTTATTAGTTAGGTCACAGTATATGTTTCTGAAATTCTGCCCAAGCATGATTTGGAGAGATTATATGCTCTAGATCAGAGGTCCCTAATCTTCATAAGCCCACATACTGGTCAACCACATGGTATCTTATGACATAATAGTGTGTTAATTAATGAGTACTTAAGTCTTGTTTTAAAAAGTCACATAAATAATTAGGTAAGCAAAACCCAGCTATTCTACTAAAAGCAGAAAAACATTTATTAAGAAAATACAATTTATAAATGAGGTTTTTATATTTTCACATAACACATGGTTTAAACATTTTCCTCTTTACTTGAATTTTTTTGTTTCTGTTTTGCTTTTACTAGAAAATCTGGATTGATTAGTGTCAGCTTCAGTCGAAGATCTGATTCAGTATTCATCGAAGTTCTATATTTATTTTTCATTGCAGTCATCACTGAAAATTCAAGTAAGTCAAATTAAAACTTTCAATGCCTGCTCAGAAAATAGGGGATATTCTTGGTGGATAGAAAGCCAAAATTTCATTAAGTTTGAATTCTTAAACTTCAACGTTAAGCCCCCGTCAGACACTAAATCCATGAATGATTCCTTGTACATCACATCTTCTGGGATCTCACTCGAGAATGTGAAAGGGTTCCTAATCCAATTCTGTGCTGTAAAGTCTTCCTGGAAATATTTTTCAAAACTTATGTGCAAAGATTTTATATGTTCATGGGTGTCGTCAGTCACATTTTGGGTCATAGATATGTTATTTTCTTGGATAAAATTGTGAAGTGAAGTGAAGATAACGTGCTTATATTGTTTTTTAATACCTGCTCTTCCATTAGTTTTAATTTTCTTTTAAAAGCATTAATTTTATCGCTGGAATCAAAATATAATAATTAGGATAGCAGTATGTCATAGTTTCAAATTACCTGTGAAATCACTACAACTGCAAACACTACTTTTAATGTTCACTAGCCAACCTCTGAAGGAAGACTGACCCTATAAAATAAGAAGAAAAAAGAGGGGAAGTAAAGAGATAAAGTTCTATGAATTAAGAAGTGCAAGAAAGAAAAGAGGTATATTTTCCAAGAAGAAAGACTGAAATACTTGCATAGATATGAACTGTGAAAAATAAAAAGCTTTGGCTTTAGTAAGATATTAACATTTAAAAAGTTTACCCTCCCATGAGGGAAATTGCAGGTGGTTTCATTCACAGCCTGCGTACTTATAGCTCACTCCTCACTACCAGTGGTTGGGAACCTCTGCTCTAGATCATGTGGACTAACTGGAGACGGATTCTGCAAGGGGTGGGGGTGGATAGATTTTATCAGTACAGATTACCCTAGTAGTAGAAGAAATTTATTTTTAGAGGTGGAATTCTTCAAGTCATCTATCTCTACAAAATGCATAAAATACTTTTTAACAGTGGTGGTGGTGTAAGGATCTTTACAGATTTCATTGAGGAAGTCTTAAGAGTTCAGAAAAATTGCTAGTACAGATACACTTTTTTATAATAATGATACAGGCAAAAATAATGCATTTACACAACTCAAGGGGTTTTGTATAAGGCCGCAAAAGCCAGCATCTGTTATTGAAAAGTGTGGAGAATAATTGTCATCTTAATATTAGCTTCAACAGGAAGCTAATATTAGAATAATGATAACATCCCCCTTAAATAACTTCAAGGGATGTTCCAGTTTAATAAACAGTACAAGAACACTTAATCTGAACTATGTCTACAATGTCAGGATTTATTACACCACCATATTGAGATAAACAGTAATTTGGTGTCCCCTAAAATAAACAATAAGTTTCACTGTGGTATGTATAATGTATTCAGAAAGGATGTATCGTGCTTCTTTCCCACATTTGGAATTTATGCATGCCAGCATAGAATCTTAGTGCAAAGTAGTTGTAGCAAATATAAAAATGAGAGTTAGAGTATACTACAGCATACAAGATTGTGAAGAGTATGATGGGAACCTCTATATGCAGGTGGAATGGGCAAGCAGTGTGAATGCTAAAGGATTAAGCTGTGAGTAAAAAAACTTGGACAGCAATGTCTTGCATGTATAATGCATTTGCCTAGACACATCCAGTTAATTTGATTACTTGATAATGTTTGGGATGTTTTTGCTACCAAACTGTTACAGCTGATGGACCATGAGTAATTTTCACATTAAAGCATTTAATTGGCACTAATTGTAAGTCAATTGACAGTATGTCAAATTATGGATAAATAATATCTCACACACTTGGTTTTTGTGCAAGCTATTATTAAACACATTCTGTTTTTAGAATGGAATTCTTATATTATTGAATATTGCTTATTAAATCATTAAGATTTTCTTAAGTTTTTTCTCTGATAATCTTGGCATAACTAGAAGTTATAGCTTTTATGTAGAATAAAATGATCGAATCTTTGGTTTACTTTATCTGTTTACTGGAAATATGGACATTTAATACAAATATAAATAATATGTTAAATTTTGCCCACTTGTTTTAGATCATCTACAAAATGACGTTGATGGCTGTGAAAGTAAACTCCAAGTTACTATGGAAGAATTGTGTAATTCATCCAGAAGCCAAAATAAATACATTTCTGATGGTGAGATTTATATGTATTTTGTTGATTTTGTTTTACATATTTAGAAAGAATATATAGCTTAGAACTTTTAGTTTTAAAAACTGCAGTCCATTTGCACTTAATAAATATTTGAATCTCTTCTTTTCCCATTAAGCATGTTGCTTATTGAGTAAAATATTTGAATAAATTTTATTATTCAGTGACTCATTTTTTATTCTGTAAGTGTTGAACAGCATATTTCATAACAGGATTGAAAATATAACTAAGGATTCATTGATGAACAGTTGTAAAATAACTGCTCAGAAGAGCTTACGTTAGATTTATAAAACTTTTGTTGAAATTTGAGGGGTGTCAAGTGAATAAACAAACATAAAAGAAATGAAATTGTAGGATTTGAGGGTATGCCAAAAACAAAAAAAAAATAAAATACTCCTTGTTACAGCCTACTAGTAACGGCTGAGGTCTGATTGCCTCTCCAGTAAGATATAACAAAGGACCCTTTTGTACTACACCAACTTGGCCACCAATGAGAAGCTGAAAGACATCTTTCAACATATATGGCATTGCCCCACTATTCAAAATAGTTTGTTTAATATCAGTTTTGTTATCTACTTTGCAGTTTTCAAATTTCAAAAGTTTTATCACAAATCTAAATGTATGCTCCTCTGAGCAAGTTACTAATACTTAATATGAAGTAGTTACATATGTTCATCATTAAATCCTTCATATTATGCAGTGCATGTACTACCAGAATTCATTTAGTTGTGTGCTGTATGTAGTAAAGATTTTCTTCAAAGGAATTGTGCAAGTATTCCAAAATTCTCAAGGTGATAAAATACCTTCATTTTATTATTTTTTTTTTAATGAAACAAGTTTTATTTCTAAAATAAATTAGAAACAATAAGATGTTTGTTAGTTCAATTTTTTTCACCAAAACTAATTTTTTATTTCATGCAGAAAGTTTTCTGAATATTAAGGATTTGTTTTTCTAGTGTACTTTTTCAAAAGTACTGGACAAACTATTGGAGGGAATGAATAGGTGAATAAACAAACATAAGAGGTGTGTGTTTTTTTTTTTGGTTGATGCTATATAAGCTTGCTTTCTTGCATCATTTGCCACTATTAATGCTAAAAGCTGTATTAGAAAATTTCTTAGGGTCCATAGGGACACAGAATTTTTATGAGAATTTAGAAACACAATTATTCTTTTTCACATATTTGTTGTATGCACAGTTCAAAATTACATGATGCATTTTTGAATTATAAATAATGCTAATTAAACCATTATTTTTGTTATTATCAAGTGAATTTTGTGTACCAAGTACTATATTAAGGAAGTTTATCTCCCACACAGTAAGATTTTTGATGTTTGTAAACTAATATTCGTTTTTAACTCAGTTTTTTATCGACTTCGGAAATGTTAGTTTTTTCCTATCATGTGACTTTTTTACAAATCACTTAAACTAAATGTTCACATGTTGGCAACACTGCTTTCAATTATTTGTTCTTGACCTTGAGAGCTCCATGCAGCAATGTTTATCAGTATGAGCTGTTTATTTTTGAGGTTATTGTGTCAAAATAATGCTGAAAAGTGAGTAAAATGTCTTCA
Organism: Mastigoproctus giganteus; assembly: GCF_048544385.1. Lineage (NCBI taxonomy): Eukaryota > Metazoa > Arthropoda > Arachnida > Uropygi > Thelyphonidae > Mastigoproctus > Mastigoproctus giganteus. Next base: position 35,085,161 of record NC_143587.1, on the reverse strand, counting down.
CGCAAGTGTTTGAACAATGTGAACTTATTTTGTTATATTTGTGGAAATTATGTAGTCCTTAAGCAAAGAAAAGATATTAGAGTTTTATAAAAAAAATGTGTATTGCACTTATTTTGGAATGAAACTGTGTGACAAAGATAATGGGTTCCACATAAAGTTTGCTGAACCTATGTTGAAGCATTGAGATTGTGGAAAAATGGTTAAAAGAAGGCTATGCCATTTGCAGTTCCCATGATGTGGTGTGAGCCTATAAACCAATCTGATGACTTTTGCTTAGCTAATGTAGAGGGATACAATGCAAAGAGTAAGAAGGGCACTGTGGATCCTGACATTCCATGACATCATGACATATTAGACCAGTTCCATGACTTCCACTTATATTGGAGTATGTAGCAGCAGAGAGTGCTGAAAGTGAAGCTTTCAGCACTCTTGTTTAGAGAAGCTTTCTTTCTAAGTGGAATTGATGTAATATTTGATTGAACTCCATAGCAGGACCATGCCAAGCCATTTTAGTACCTGAGGCAAGAATGAAAAATTGCACCCTACTGTTGATGGCAATTTAATATTTCTTTTGGCATCCCTTTAAGCTTTTAACGAGGCAAGAGCCTAGTTTGCCTCACCCTCGGCATGGCTCTGCTCCATAATCTACTTATTTTGCATCAGTAATCCTGTAATGTGTATTAACTTTTCATAAGTGCTTTGAGAAATGTTATATAAATCTCAGCAGTATTTTATATATATCTGATTTTTTTTTTTTTTTTTTTTTTTTTTCAGAGGATCTAGATAATTCTGGAGGAAACAATCAGCGTGATCGTAATGATTGTTCTTTTTTGAAAATAATGGAAATGACAATGTTTAAACTAATAGAACAGCAAGATGCACAATTCCAGAAATTTATGGACCTTGAAACAAAACGTTGGCAAAAAGAAATGGAACTAGAAGAAAGAATGATGAAATGGGAAATAGAACAGGAAGAAGAGAGAACAAAAAGAGATACACACATGGAAGAATGGATGAAAAAAGAAAGTCATTTTATTACAGAAATGATTCACATAATGAAAACTAATGGCACGTTATCTGTTCAAAGTAGATCAGACAATAACACAGACAGGTTACATATGGGCAGTTGACAGTAAAGAGTGAAATTATCACCAGTCTGTTTATAAGTATTATTTAAGAAACTGTCCTTGCTGTTTAAGCCGGCTTTTTTACATTTAATGTCTTTGTATTGACATATTTTTAACATTACATTAGTGGAAGCCTAGAGTTAAATACAGATAGCTTCCTAAAGTTACCAGTGAATTTAGCTTTTCAGTTGTATAGCAGTTTCATGTGCAACTTGACATAGGCATAGTTGTCTCATCACAACTGCTCTACCAATATTACAGGAATGTTCATTTGTTTTAGTGTTCCAATGTTTGGTTAACATTTCAAAACTGAGTGATTTCAAGTGAAGAGCATAATGTTGGTATTAATATTAAATGCACATATGTACAAACTATAGTTTTGAGTTTTAAATACTGAAAAAAACTTTGTCTGGTAGGGGGATATCATTTGTTATCCACCTTATTTATTCTAATATTTGGAACTGTTACCTGGCCTAATATTTGGAAAAATCAGAAGAAACCATTACTTACTTGGAAAGCTAATGTGGCTTATTCATTGTTAAACACCAATTTTTTTTTTTTTTTTTTTTTTCAAATTTTTAACTAGATCAGTATTGCTCCCTGTAAAATACACCAGTGGGTTGCAAAAGAAGTATTGCATTAAAAACAAAATATAGTATTTCATAACAGATGAGCCTTTTTTGTAAATTATATTTATACTTTGGATATGAAAAATTGAGAAGCAAAATGATGGATTGCTTTTTTTTTTTTTTTTTTAAAGCTGGAGTAGATAAGTTCATTTGTGGATCCAAAACTTTACCCTATATCATATAATTAATGAGAGCTTGCTTTATGTAAGGTTTTTCCAATACTTAGTGTTTACCATATGGTGCAAGGAAACCCTGGATTTTGATGCACTGACCTAAAATAAAAAAATAAACCGCTTTTTTTTTTTTTTGGTAGTTGTTGGCTCATAGGCTTCTGTGGCCATAATTCACCTCCCAAGGTTTTTGCAGTACTTTGATCCAAGCTTGAGGCGGGAATCGAACCCGCGACCTTTGGGTTGCCAGGCAGACACTTTACCCACCCGGCTAACCGCCTTTCTGATTCCCTCCTCATATAGGTATCTAGCCAGCTGAACTTTGAATTTCTCCAAGTCTCAGACACCCATGGAAGCAACTTATTCCAGTAATTAACAACTTGCTAAAAAGAAAACTTCCTGCAAATCAGTCTAAACCTCTTCCCCTGTAATTTGAATTTATGGCTCAGAGTTCTGGAATTATTTGTAACAGTGAAAAAAATCACCCTCAATCATTTTACTTACCTCTCAGGGCCTTACACACCTCAATCAAATCTTCTCTAAGGTGTCTAGTTTCCAAACCCACACATTGAAAGTTTTTCCTCATGTGGGTGCTCATTTTCTACCTCACTAGGCATGTTCTGTCTTTGGACCCTTTCAGGAAGTGCAATACTGTTTTTTATTGATGCAGTCTCCATAGCTGAATGCAGTTTTACAATTGCCTCATACAAAGGTATTTTGGCTTCCCTATCTCTGCAAGTAAATGTTCAATAAATCATCATAAGCCTTCCATGGTGCTTGGAGAACATGTCCAGCCCATTAAACTGTAGTTGTACATAAATGCAGAGTTAAGTTTACTTAATCTAGCATAATGTAACTTTTTATTTCATATTTTATTCTTAAGTTAATATGTATAATGATTCCTGAACAAGTGAAACAAATCAACTCACATGTTGCCCTACCTCAAAATAATGAAGTTTAGTGCAAGAAGCTATTGTTTAGTCACAACAGAACAAATTTTGTGCCATATTATAAGTACAGTAAACCCTTGATTTAATGGACCCTGATATAAGGGATTTCGGATTTAATGGACCGGACAAATAATAATACAGTAATGTACATATTAATCTCAACCATATTATTAGTTTTTAGGTTACACAAAACTTCAGTGTTATTAAAAATTAATAATAATTACCTATTTCCATTATTTTTTTGACAATTACTTACTTTTATTTTTATAATCAGATTCCGGAAAGTGTTTTTTATTCTTTCTGAAAATGTGTTCATATAGCTGCTTTCCCAGATAACAGATAAGAGCAGGTGGCGACTTGCGAGCTGAACGTGACTCGGGACACTAAATTGCAGGTCTACCGACTCGCTTTGTTTCAGTCTCAGTCTGCCTCAAGCTATCATGCAGTCAGGTTGTATACAGTGTTTGTGATTTCTGAATTGTGACTTTATTAAATAATTTTTCAATCCTTACAATTTAAAATGGCATCAAGTGATAGAGGAGTTAAAAGAAAGCGTGTGAACTTAAGTTAGAAATTTGTGAAATTAAGTTAGAACTTAAGTTTGCAACATAATTTATAATTGTATGGTACTGTATATTGTATTAGTCTTTATTTACATTAAGAACAATAAAAAATGCCCCCCCTTCTTCCCTATTAGTCTGTTAAATCGAGGGTTTACTGTACTTTGATGAAACACGAGATGATGAAGCAAATAAATAAATGTACATCGGTTTATTGTGAGTGAATGTAAAATAGGATATATTCAAGCTTATATAATGCTGAGCACCAAAAACCAGCAAGGCTCACAGATCATTATATTAACATGCAAAAAAGTGATTAAAAGTGACTATAAACATAACCTATTCACATATAATAGGTTATTAATCCTTTTATGAGTGGGTTTCTGGACTGTATGCATAAGACCTGGGGTGAATTATTTCGAGGAATTTGGAAGTTTGTAAAAATTGAAAAATATTATTTTTCTATATTTACTTTGTAGGCAAATAGAGTGGGATTGTCAAAAATAAACTCATTGCTACTAAGTTTATTCTTTTCTGTAATATCCTCTATATTTATGTACATATTATTTATCAACTTCTGAAACCCAATTTCAGAGAATTTTTAAACCTTTGGCTTGCATAAGCCCATTACCTCAAAGCTTGTTGAAAGGATATGCCCTCCTGCTCTGGTTTACAAAACCAAAAGTGAATATAAAAATGGCTACTACAGTATTACTTGTAAACATAGATGATAGGATGTCTAGAGTTTCAGAACCTGTACATATACAATTTTCCATGTACTGTATTCCAGAGGAGTTTACAACGTCATAACTGTCTTATTGTAGCAGATAAACTAGGACAGTTGTAAATAACAGGTTGTGCTTGTTTTGTGGCAGCATATATGCTCAAGCTTTGCAAGTGTCCACAGCAGAAGGGCTGCAACAACTTATCAATGGTTATTAATTCTGCTTTCTAATAATGCTAAAGGATCTTAGATTTTCTCTGAGAGAAATGTGCCAGGCAATTGTAGATCAAGGAGGAGATGTGCCATAGTCTGGCAAAAATCAGACTTGACACCCGGTGTTTTCATTAAGGAGGGAATTTAAGATTACTGCTAATGCAGGATGTTGAGGAATGTTAAAAAGCAGCTTTTAGGTGGCCCATTTTGGTATTATATGTTCAACCAAGAGAATTTTTGGTAATTAAATATGCAGTAGCTGTCCATTATATTCAAAGCATAAAGAATAGGCACAAAAAGAGATGACCATAATTATATAAATGAGGCATTACTAGATATATTATATTGCTGGGGGGGTGGTTCATCCCACAAACGTTGTTTATTGTATTATTTGTAAACACAGCTGTACCAAATGATTTCCTTATACCAACCCATTCAATTACACATCTTGCAAGATGGACACATGGCTAGCCCATGGGTTAAAAATTAATGGCTGTGTTTAGACTATTAATCCATTATTCAAGCTACAAATGAATTTTTTTAAAGACAGATATTACATATTAGGTATTACAGCTTAAAAAATTTAATTTATAAATTATTACCCTTTCAATTGTACAGAGTACAAACTAGAAAGTGTTCTCAATTTACCAAATTCTTTTAAATTTTTACAAAAAGTAATTTTATTCTGAAGTACTATTTATTACTATAAATATATGAAATGCTTCCTTTTAATGTTTATCTTCATTGTGTTTCATAACACATGGGCTGTAATTTCAGGACCTAAAAACAGTGAAAAAAGTTCACCTAAACATACAGGGTGTTTCAAAAGTAATGGTCAATAATTTAAGGGTGAACTGTACAGACTACAATATGCAAAAAAAAGCCCAGTAAACATGGGTCCTTAAGTGAATCGTTTTAGAGATATTGCACATTTCTAGTTGGGATCCACCACCGACTTGTTTGTTTAGGTTAGGTTATGTTATGCTCATTCTCTCCCTTTTCCAATGCTCTGAGATGTAGCAGGCACACTAGTACTCGTCAAAGGATAGTCAACGTGGAAAGAGGTTAGAGCAACGAAGCATATGCAGACATGCACTTCATGTATGGTAAAGCCAATGGCAGTGCACTTGAGGCTGCATGTTTGTACCAAGAAGCATTTCCCTGCCAAAGGCAGCCCAACAGGCTCACATTCATCAGGGCACACCAATGCCTTAGAGAACATGGTACTTCGCACATGGAGTAAGAAGTAAATACAGGTAGGCCCAGAAGCATAACACCTGAAGTTGAGGAAAGGGTGTTAGAAAGAACATCCCGTAACATATAACATCTGTAAAATCCTGTGGTGTTGAAACCAAAAATTAAAAATGTATTATCTTATGTTTAATAAAACCACCCATAGTAAAGGATTGACAGCTTTTTGCTAAACTAGTGCTCCCACAGTCAGTGGCAGATCTTAACAGAAAATGTGCATTATCTCGAAAATGGTTCATTTGCAGCCCGATGCTCACTGGGACTTTTTTTGCTTATTTTAGTTTGTACTATTCACCTTTAAATTATTGACCACTTTTGAAACACCCTGTATATCTAGTTCTAAATGGTTACAGGGCCAAGTCTGAATTTTAAAAATAAATGCATATGAAATTTACAAGGGTAAAAAAATAAATAAGAAGTAAATATGTACTTAGTATGAATAAGCATTTTACAAGGTACATAGCTCATTCTTTTTAAGCATTGAACAGCCATAACCCTCTTAACTATCCAGAATCAGACAGGTGTTTATATAAATTTTTTTCACTGCTTACAGGTCCTCAATCAATCCTGAAAATATGGTGTAACTTATGAAACAACCTCTAAAAATCTGATTTTGTTTATAACAGTGGCGATATGTTTTAATATATTTATCTGAGAAAGAATAAAAAAACTGGTAATTTATCTTTCAAACAAATAATACCCAAAATTATTTGGGTATTATTTGTTTGAATCTCACAGCTGGATGTTTGAATCTCACAGCTGGATGTTACATTCACTGTTAATCATTTTGATCCCCATGTTTTTCTTTCAAACTCTTGTTATATTCTGAAATAAGTTTTTTACCTATTTTCTCTATTAAAAATCGCTATTGAAAGGATAAAAATGTTTTAAAGGCACTAGTGTCTGTGTATGATTTTTCAATATGTGATTGTCAGCAGGTAAATACACGAATAAACCATAGAAATATTCCTTTTTGGCAGTTCCTAGATTTTTGAGATTTATTAATGGGAACTGGATTAGGAATAATTATTCCTAATCTTAATTATTCCGTCATTAACTACGTGTACAGTGGTTGGTTTTACTGTTTCGAAAATGAGAATTTAATTTCTTCAGCACTTATTTATATACTTTAAAAACCCATAGAAGGGGCTTGCAACCTTTGTTCAATTGCAGGCTAAACGAAAATTTTATAAATATGCTTTGGACCAGGACTCTAATTACTTATGTATACAGAATTTCCCTGGAATAAGTGCAGTATATTGGGGAGGGAGGATTTTATTAACCAAAATGGGCTTAATATCTAAAGTTTGCAGATGATACAAAGGTTGGCAGGATGAGCTACTGTAACACAATCTAGGAAAACTGGGTTGATGGGCTGAGAAATGGCAGTTGAAGTTTAACATTGACAAATGTTAAAAATTTTTTAGATAGATACTGCATATGGGTAGCAGCAACCCCAGAGTAACTTATCAACTGTGTGGTACCACACTCAGGGTAGTGGAGAATGAAAATGATCTGGGGGTAACCTTGCAGTCAGACATGAAATTCTCTGAGCAGCGTAGACAGGACAGCTCATGGAGTTTTGTCAATGATATACAGAAACTTTGCTAGCAGGGATAAAGGAGGTGATATACCATTGTATAAGGCCATAGTTAGGCTACGTCTTGAATACTGTATACAGTTCTGGTGGCCTCACTTTAGGAAGGATGTTGATTTGCTGGAACGGGTGCAGAGAAGGGCAACCAGACTGGTGAAGGGAACAAAAGTTGCTCTTACCTAGAAAGACTTCAGTCCTGCAAATTCAAGTCTCAAGACTTGGCACCTGCAGGGAGACCTGATTGAGGTGTTTAAAGCCTTGAATGGATTGAGTAAGCTGAATATTAATGGCATTCTTCCACTTGCTGAGATTACACAATGAGAGGACATAAATTCAAGTTAAGGAAGGAGGGTTGCAGTATAGATGTGTGGAAGTTTGCCTTCAACCAGTGAGTGGTTGATTGTTGGAACAGGCTTCCCTCTGTTGTTGTGAAAGTGGATGGGTTGAATAAATTTAAGGCAGAACTAGACAAATTCTTGATGGGCAAAATGGTTTTTTTTTTTTTTTTTTTTTTTTTTTTTTTTTTTTGCTGCAGCTATGTAAGCTTGTCTTCTTGCAACATGTGCTATTACTATTATAAACATGAGTTTAGAAATGCTTTATTAACAAACTAGAGCCACTTGAAAATTTCAGTATGTGCCCTTCCACATGAACTAGTTGTACACTTACTATAGAAGGGTGAACAGTACTAGTTTCCCTGATGTACCAAACAACATGGAATGTGCAAAGATTCAGTACTATACCGAGAATAACTCTTTGTATACAACCTCATAGTTGCTGCACCAATATGCTGGCTTTACCAAGAATTAAATACATCTCTGCATGCTCTCAGCATGTAGAGTATGCATTTAATTCAGTGCAGTTGTTCATTTTAAGCAGAGATATGCAAATTATTGATCATACGCATGCTACACTGGAAATTAGAGTGATTGATGTCCTACCACTGTAAACATGTCTGTTTTGTTGTAGAAGAGGGAAGGTGGTAGTGATAAAAGGCATTTAGTAATTTGCATGTTTACTTGCTCTAATTTTTTTATATTATATCCCTAGTATAAGTTACTTTTGAAGCAAAGTTTTGTTCTACTTTGAGAATTGTAGAAAATTTTATAATGGCTCTAGTCTGTTAACAAAGCCTTTGGACACATTTAAATAACATCTTGCATTGTTTTGATCCACAGAGCACATTCTACAATTTACTGAACTTATTTATGTTCCTTACATACCATCGGGGAACCACTGTAAAAATAAAAGCTTTGCATCAATCTTTTTGGTAGGTTGTCATAGGCCACATGAAAAGGTTTTGTGGCCATAGGCTGCCCTTCTTGCTGTAGAATTTTAACATCTGGGCATCGAAAATTTGGCAAAAGATAAACGTTAATGACAGAGAGTAGGGGAACTATATTTATGTGTGACGATATCATTGTTTCTAAATAAAAGAAATAACATGAACTATATTTATGAGTGACAATATCACTGTTCCTAAATAAAAGTATAAAGAAATAATATTACTTTCATTCTAGCATGTTAAGATAAACAGGCTTTACTCAGTCAGATTTATGACTGAGTATATAAATGTTTTATGTACTTTAAATGCTAAAAAAAATAGCCTACATACAGCTGAAGCTTTTTATTATCAAACCACATGCAAAAGAATACAAATACATTCATCAAATCATTCAGTTTTTGCTTGTATGATTTTTTTTTTTCCACATCAAATTAAAAGTAAAGACAGCTCAGAGAGTTGGCTTTAAGCTGCTGCTTAAATCTCAGCAAATATAGCAACATAGTTTTAAATGCTTGAAAAAACGCAGAGACACCAAAAAGTAAATTTACATCTTGAAGGTGGTTCCGTGTTGTCCCTTTGAAGCCTAGCCCCTGCCAAACTTAAGCAATTATTACAATGCTGAACCAACTTGCTCCATTATGCTCATTAGCAAATTTTGGATGTAGATATATTTGTATATTGTTTTGGTATTTCCACGTGACATGTTCTGCCTATACACAATTGAAGCTGTCATTACTATTTCGATGATAGTTATGGCACAGGTACAGTGGGTAATTTAAATTTTTTAAAAATTAAAGTTGTGTTTAATACATCCATTTAATAAATTGTGTGCCTAGGGAATGGGCATTAAAATAAAGCAATATTTGTTTACTTTTTTAATTTTTATAGATTTCCTTTAATGGAAGCCAGCGGAGTTGACTTCAATTGTATAAAACCAACTATAAGCTGGAGTCAATAAAAGTCACTCCAGTGACTCAACAAATTTAAATTTTGCAGATAAACACATTGTTTAAAGTATTTAAAAAAATAAATAAAAATTTCAGGCTGTAAATATTTACACCAGAAATCAGCTTTTAATTTTGTATTTTAACATTGCTATACTCAAGGAGTATAAATTTATTCCACAACAATAAAACTAGTTTGTAAGCAAATGCACCATTTGGCACGACAGTTGCATTTAAAAAAAAGAATTCTACACTTTAAAAATTTTAGTCTTTTGCTAAACTCCTTTCCTTATGTCAAGACAAATCCACGATGATCACTAAAGGAATGCATAATCACGGTAAGGCAAAGAGCAGCTTTTAAGAATTACATTTCTTGACACCATTCACATGGACAAATAAAAAGCCACAGGCAAACAAAGTGAATATTTCAGAAATCGATAGGCAAGTAGGACATTCATAAGCTGCTGAAAGAATCTCATCTACCAAATGCCTATCAGACTGTTTACAAGTGGCATAAAATTTTATTAAACTTACATTTTTTTTTTTTTTTTTTTTTTTTAAGAGATTGAGATAAAATTGTTTCTTGCAGGGGCACAACAAAATATTATAAACTCTGTATAAATAATATACTTAAAAATAATCTAACTCTTCTCGTTAAGCCTGCAGCTGTCAGCAGAGACACTGTCGATCATACGAAAGTAACTACCTCAATGGTAGGTAAATATACTTTCGTTCATATTATTTTTTTAGGAAATATCACAGTGTGCAAAATTAAACGAATGCATACATGATTTTAAATTCTTTGCAATGGAATAGGGAGAGAGAGGAAATTCAAGACTATGTTGGGGCCAGCTCTTGATTAGAAGCCCACTGCTACTTATCCAGATTACAGACTTAATTCACACACCTCGTATTAAAATATTAGTCTTTTAGTTAGTATTACAACATTCAGTGCTGCATGACAGCACATTTTAAATTCAAGTACCATCAGGACTAGAGTTCAGTTTAAGGCCGACCAGATAAATAGTTTCGTATGGCATCAGCATCGCGTTCTAACCAACTAGCATTCAATCGAATTGTCTCCAGAGATTGCTGTACTGTTCGTTCTGTGCCAGGGAATGGATTTTGTGCAAAAAATGCCTATAAAAAGAGAATAGGATATTTTTATTAAAAGTGTGTCATATTTTGTAAAAAGTAATATAATACAGATGGTTAAAACTTAAGATTTCTGAAATTGTTATAGGATAATTCACCATCTGTTTATTCTAACCAGTAAAGATATAATCTTATAATCCATTATTCTTATGTGAAGTTAAATAATATGCACGCATACACACACACGTTAATCTGACATTGTTTTCAGCTGAAACCAGATGTAAAAACTGACATTTGGTAACTGTTTCTAAAGCAAAACAGAAATCATTTATTCACAACAAAGAATGGTAATTGCTTGAGCTGAAAACCCATATTTGTCACAGTGACAAAGGATTACTTTTAACTTTTATTTTTAAATAGATATAGGTCAGAGGTCCCACCATCAATTACTCATTGGATGTAATAAGAACCAGATAAGAAACCTTGACCATAAACTGTCAGGAAAATGAACTCATCCATAGGAGTTAATAAACTGTATAAAAATTAGCATGTCAGGTCAGTACATCATGATACACATGCTACTACAAAAAAAAAAAAAAAAAAAGAATAACACTAATGGCAAAGTAAGGTTATATATTTTCGAAGTAATCACCTCCGATGTGTAAACACTATCTTTTATACAAGTTTTGAAAACACTTCTGGAACTCCTCTTCTGATACCACTTTCAGCTTGTTGGTCACTGCAGCCTGGATGTACTTTATCGCATTCCTTTCATGGCTGTTTTGATTTTGGGGAACAAAAAGTAATCTGCGGGAGCCAAATCCGAAGAATATGGGGAGTGTTCAATGACTGGAATCGATTTTTTTTTGCCAAAAATTGATTCACACACCTCGATGTTGACGGCAGAATGTGCGGGTGCATTGTCATGGCCAGGTCAGGGATCATCCTCTAATGACTCGCGTTCTTTACGAAAACGAGAAAACCATTCAAACACTCTTGGTTGAGACAAACATTCAACAGCATAAACTTTTTTTTTAAATCGTCAAAAGTTGCCATAGCACTTTTTTCCTAATTTACAATAAAATTTGATAACTGCTCTTTGCTCCATTTCAATTTGCTGACAACAAGTACAAAACTACTATTACTCTTTCCATCATAAATCACAAACTATTGACTGGACAGGTTTCAACTTGTATTCGTTGGAAAGAGCACACCCTAGCGGATGTAATCATGTACTATTTTGGCCTATTACGTTAATACTAAATGCAGAGTGCACGCAGTCTCTATTTAATTGGCGTACTGTGTAGATATGAAAATGATCACAGGCTATAAAAAGGAAGCAAAAATATCCCGGATAAAGCCACTCGAGTAGTTAGTGTGAATGCATGCCATTGTTATTTGCAATGAGTGATATTTAGTGGAAAAGCTTTTAAGATACGAAGACAATGTGAAACTAGATGATCCAACTGGCAAACTGCTTATCATCTTGGACAAGATCCTAGGACAATTGATGTTTGTACCAGTAGATAGTAGAATACACTTAAAGCCATCACCAAAGTTCTGAAAAATCAGACAACATAAGGAGTGGTTAATTTGACAGCAGATTGCAGCTGACAGGCTTGCCTCTTAGAATGATTAGAGATTATATTGATTCATCTTTGGGACATGTATCATGCAGAAACTCATATTATGGATTGTAGACCCACCTGGAAATGAAGAAAGGTTATGGATTGTTTTTAGTGATGGGTCAAGGTTGTTTGAGGAAGCAATGAGAGAATGATCAATGTATGGCAATGTTCTCATGAAAGAGGTTTTCCTGCCTGTGTTCAAAGGCATACAAAATGAACAGCACAGATCATATGGGGTACCATCTCTTATGATAGCTGTCAACAGCTGGTTTTTACCCAAGGTAATTTCATACCAGTATCATGATGAAACAGTACTCATGCCAGTTCTTTTATAATTTCTACAGCAGCTGCATAACTCTTTATTCCAAAATGTGTGGTCCTATACTGCTAATGTCGTTAGGCAATACTAACAAGCTTTCATGATATTTGTCATCTTTCCATCAGACAAACTGCTCATCATTAATGTTTTTATGTTCTACTATCTACTAATACTAATGCAATTCAATGGGACATTGTCAGGGGCCAGCATCATTCAATATATATCTAAATCATTATTAGCAAAGCCAGTTATAATTTAGATTTACTGAATGGTGTTAGTCCCTGACAATACACCATTTAACACTTTCACTGCCAACTTTTCCAACAACCTTTTTGACTCAGAATTGAAAAGCATGGGACTGATTGAGTGATTTTGGTTTTTATGCCTCATAAGCAACTAAGGCCATGATGTGCCAAGTCCAAGATCTAAATATATTAAAACAGAACAGTTACAAATAGATTACTATATCAAAATATATATATAACAAAAAAAAAAAAAAATAAAATAAAATAAAGTAAACATAGATAAAAATAGAAACATACACGATGCCTACTAAGAAGCTTTCATGTGTATGAAGATTTGTACTTTTTAAAAATTGTGGACATATCGTCTTTTCATGGGATTTAGTCAATCTGGATGTTGTTGTTATTTGGTTTTTAGGAGCATTAGCAACTAAGGCCATATTGCTCCGGGGATATGCGGTGGTCATTCCCTAACCTTTCGGCATCCTCCGTATTTGGTGGTCATGGGCTCGAACCCCGGTCTAATCAAGAAGCATGTGCTACGCATTGCTGCTCCTGCCCACGGAGGCACCTAGTCAATCTGGATAGGAAAGGGCAGACATTTTTGGGCTTTTTTTTCTCAATATGAATCAATCAGCCTCCAATGAAGGTTGCTTGACAAAAATATCCGGTTTTCCTTCTGTCAAATTGGAAGAAAGGTCCAAAAGTAGAGTGGATTAAAAATCCGATGCATAAGGGATCAGTGAACATGTTAATGTATGCTGTTAATAACTGGCAGTATATATTCTGCATATATAAATCTGCATAATGGAATTAAATCATTTTTTCCTTTTAAGGCTGCACTTTGTGGAATAAGGTACATATATCTAGCTACTCAGTTATTAGTTTATTCTTTCTTTCTAGCTTAAATAAACACATTTGTACATTTTAGAGACATGTAATGTTCAATCCATTTACAGTAGCACTGGTTATGTCTGATACTTTACTCTAGTAGTTTTCTTTCCTTAAAATTATGTTATATTATTTTAAATTAATTGTTATATTACACACACACACACACACACACACACACACACACACACACACACACACACACACACACACAGTTTCTGAATTATGCCAATAAATTTATAGGATTAGTTCTATGTACCAAAAACAAGTAAAAACAATTCATGAAAATGTGTCCAGAAATGAAAATGTGTCCAGAAATGCTTACTTTCTGAATTAAAACCCTTTTTCATACATCTGTAATAGATGAAAATGATGTAATAGATGGGTGTGCTATGAGGTCCAACAAGGAAGTAATTAGCCCTCTTAACACATTAAGTGCCATTCACCATGTTTAGTAATCAGAAGCTGCTTGAAGTTACATAACTGAACTTGGTAACACAGCCCAACAGTAAACAAATCCCACGTGCATTCCAAATTTAACTAGTATAGACATTCTGTATGTGAGGAAAGGAAGGGGGGGAATTCCCCTTGTGTTCCTTTCATTTTTTTGTATGCGAGGATCTGCAGTATCCCTACCCCTTTCATAAAAAGAAATCCAATGGATTAAAGACATGGGACTGCATTAGCCATGGCATGGGACTACCGTTTCCAATTTCGGTACATCATTGCAGTCGGATGGTTACATGCCACCATGCTGAGGCACCATCATGTTGGAACCATATGTTCCAGTGATACATATGGACATCAAATGAACATCTTCCACTAATTCAAACATCTTACATTAATTATTTTTAAGAAGTTGAGCAAACAATTTTTTTTTTTTTTTTACTTGTTTTGATAAGTAAAACTACCATATAATCTTGATGTTATTTTGAAATATTGTGTTTGTGTCATCCTAAATACGTGTAAAATTAAGCATTTTTTAAACATGTTTTCCCCTCTTACCTCTACTTCTTGAGCTTTTTCTTCTGAGGCAAAGTTTTCTGTAGTATACTAGAAGTTATAAAACGTCAGTCAGAATTTCTTTAGAGAGCAAAATCTTTAAATCTAAATCAAGTTTTAACAATTAATCTAAAACAATTGCCACCACTTCAGCCAAAAATATTTACCATTTTTTGCATTTATAGATAAATGCAAGAGTTTATATAAATATATTTATAAATTTCCAACAATAAAAATAAGCATAATGTATGTACTTCCACATGCACATACTGTAAAGCCACTCCTGGTTGAATTGGAGGTTGAACTGAAACTCCTAAAACAGCAGCTTACTCCATTTATTTATAAACAAATTGATTCAATTTGTGGCAAATTTAGTTTGCTCTTGTCTATATATACAAAAACTTTCTTTTTCCAACCTTATATAGTAATGATTTATTTATTTAAATCTGTATACAGGGAAATCCCAGTTTAGTACCAGGGCCAACAAATATAATAGAACTTGGATAATTGAAAACGGAAGGGTCATCAAAATTATTTTGAATTAATTCTTTTTTATATAATAAGGCAGAAAAATAATTCAAAATAACAAATATTTCGAGTTAAGCAATTTTGAATTATTAAATCTCCACTGTATATATAAAAAACTGCAGCAACAACAAAACAAGGATGCTCTAACAACAAAATTAACAGAATGTGGTAAATGAATAGGATACAACTGTATTGGATAACGGAAAATGCTGAGGCACTGCCATCAAAATTAATAAATTAACAAATTCAGAGACTGAAGCAGAGTTCAGTGCTTCCTAAAATACTTCAAACTGTCTGACCTCAGAGTATAATTGCCCACATGTCTCTGGAGGATAGAACTCTGATGTGGCTCAGACTGAGCTACACTTCAATGTTAAGCCTGTTCACTGCTTTCATAAAATGGTATACAAAGAGTTCTTTCAGTAGTCAGTTCAACCTTACTAAACCAAGAAGCTCACAACTATTAATGGCATTGTCAACTAATCTGTGCAGGAGGGGAGGTCAAGGTGTCTTTGTGAAATAAAAATAGAGCACAGGTAGCATTAGCAGTGTCAAATGATGCAAGAAAGCAAGCTTTATACAGAATCAGCAAAAAAAAAAAAAAAAACTACACCACCCCCCCCTTTCACCTATTCATTAAATTGTCTCGTTCTTCCTTGAATTTATTAAAGCTATCAACTTCCACAACAGATAGCAGTTTGTTCTAGCAATCAACCAGCTGATGGCTAATGGCAAACTTTTGCACATATATTCTGCAGCCGTCCTTCCTCAATTTGAATTTGTGCCCCCTCATGTGCGTAGGTCGAGCAAGAGGAAGAATCACATCAGCTAAGCTTGCTCAATCCATTCAAATCCTTAAACACCTCAATCAGATCACCTCGCAGGTGCCTAGTCTCCAGATGCTGCAAATTGCAAAACTGAAGCCTTTCTTGGTAAGAACACCCAAGTTCCCCCCAACCAGTCCTGTTGCCCTTCTCTGTACTCATTCCAGCAGCTCTACATCCTTCCTAAAATGATGCCTGCAGACCTGTATGCAGTACTCAAGGTGTGGCCTGGCCATTGCTTATAATAGGATAATCATCATCTTATTCATGCTAGCAAAATTCATATATATCATTGACAAGACTCCATGACCTGCCCTGGCAGCCCATCTGCACTGACTGGCAAACTTCATATTAGACTGCACAATTACCCACAGGTCTTTTTCACTTTTCACTTCCCTGAGTGTAGTACCACACGGTACGTTTCTCTGTGGTTACTGCTACCCATATGCAGTACTTTGCATTTGTCAATGTTAAACTTCAGTTGCCATTTCTCAGCCCATCTGCTTAATTTTAATAGATCTTGTTGCTGCAGCAGCAGGATACCTTCATTGTTGTCATTAACCACCTTTCCAATCTTTGTATCATCTGCAGACTTGGACATTAAGCCTGATATGCCTTAATAACACTAATAAATATAAAAAACAACAATGGACCCAACAGCACAGAGCCCTAGGCTAAGTGGCTGGATGAACAACATAACCCTACACTAACACTTCACAAACACTCATTAGTTCACATCATCTGGCCTCTGCAGAATTTTGTACACATTAGAGTACCACTCGCAGAGTTGGGGGAAACCCCTGGTGCTGCTAGTCAAATTACACTATGTCCTTTCTGTATACACTGTACTCCTCATATTCAAATTCTGCATCCCTTATATCCAAGTGATACCACGTTTGTGAAATTTCAATGATATTTGCATTTGATTTCTTGACCAGCACTTCAAATTCATCAAATTTATTTACTATACTCCTAGCATTGGTGTACATGCGAGTATACACCTGTTTCTACTCTTAATTACTCTTAGTTTATCCTTAACACAGCCCATGTATTTACTTGTTTCATGATGACTCACAGCAGTCTTTGAAATCCCCAGCACCTTGCTTTCAAAGCTGCTGCTTAGAAGTAGTACAAGAATCACTTTCATCTCTGCCTACGGATATTGTTGATGTATTAGTCTGTATATCTCCCCAAGCTAGCAGTGTTCCAGCCCACCTAACTGCCTCAATAGCATCAGCAGTTGATTGCATTCATCCCTTTGATGCTCGATCTTGTACAAAGTGGCAATAAATATTTATTATCTGCTTCACAAGGTTGCTAATTAAGCCTATCTGATGATGGAACCAAATAGCTTGAAAACTGATCATAACAATGCCTCTGAGTTTTCAACAAAAAACAGATTTGCCTTCTTGGCAATGTAATTCAATTAAAAATTATAGAAATCTAGAAATCTTTATTGCAATAATAATAATAGTAATACAATGGATACATTGCAATAAGCCCTTCACAGCCACAAAGCCAGGGGTTACTAACTTTAGGTTGACCCACTGTTAAATGCCCATTTCTAAAGTGATCGAAGCCCAAGCTCTTTCACTGAAGGGAAAACTGTCCCCAGGCAGTAAAGACATAAAAACATAATGCAGAGTAGCAGACTCAAAACTATTTTAATAGTTGTATTAAAATAGAATCCCACTTTTTTAATTTGTTGCATTAGGCTAATGCAGCCTATTAATGAGGGTTATGTTATATATGTAACTAAGTTCCATTTTCAATCAGAAGTTTTACTTCTACATACAGCTTGGCTGCTCCTCTGAATTCAATATGTTTATTCACTGCTCAACACAAGGTCACTAAATGAGGTTTTGTTGCTGATTATGAAGCCAAATAGTTCCATATAATGTCACAACAAGCGTTAGAGTTTTTAATGAACGATGTATTATCCCTCTTGATGTTATTTGATTTAAAGCAGGGGTTTTTAACCTGGTGCTCTTGAGCACCAGGGTGGTGAGCATCATTGCACCCAAAAATTTTAATTGAAAAATATAATTCTTGTATGTGTAATACAGCTAAAAATTAATTTAAAAAAAATGCATTTTTAATTTTTAATCAAAAAATTCATATTTTAATATATAGCACTTGCACATATTGTAAACTGCAAAATCTTGCTCACTTAAAGAAAAAGGTTAAGAACCCCTGATTTAAAGGATAGTAGTAACTTAATAGAATTCCACACATTTAATAAACTTCCTACAGTGAACAAACCCAGTATTCACTATTATAGACTACTTATTTGTGTTATTGTGAAGGCTCCAATGTGTGGAATTTTATTACCAGTAAATACTGGAACATGGTCACGTCTTTACATGCGTAGCTGTTACACACATGCAGATAAAAGCAAAAGAGCATTATTCACTTTGGTGTGCAATCTCAAAGAGTCTGCCTGATTCTGAGATTCATAATTGATGCCGCCAACTCTGACCAATTATAACTTTATAAACATAAATAAAATAAAATAAATAAATAAAATAAAATAAATAAATAAAATACAATAAATCATATGAATTTATATCAAATCATAAAAACTATTAAAAATACTATGCATTAAAAGCATTAAACCTGTACTACTATGTAACTTTAAAATATTATACATTAAAAGCGTTAAACCCATACTACTGTACTACTATAAAACCGAAGCTTTCGGCAGCATCTGCTGCCTTCCTCAACATAAGTAGTACTGCATCAACAATTCATTATAAAGTACTAAGCCTTCCCGGCAGACCCAGGGCATACATGGTACCTGCGCATACTCCGTTTCCTGCATATCACCACCGGAAGTGGCATGGAGCTGTACAACCTTAAAACACTCATCCCTATCCAGGATAATGGTCTCAAACATTACATTAATCCAACAACCCTTATCCCTGTTTAAACTATGATCACCCAAGGAACAAATCCTTAGGCTCTCCAGCCACTTCTGGCACCACTATGGTATTTGTAGGTGTGATGTATCAGCAGATCCGGGGCATGGCTATGGGTTCACCTATTAGCACAGTCATTGCTAATTTAGCAATGGAAGAATTTGAGGATAGGATGTTGAGTTCCTCTGGTCCACTACCCCTGCAGGCGTGCAGGAGATATGAGGACGATACGTTCGCTATACTACGTAGGGGACGTGGGCCAGAGGTTCTCAATTGGCTTAATAGTGGTTCCCGCTTTATAAAGTTTACTTCCAAGGTTGAGTGGGGGAGGGAACGCTCTGCCATTTTTGGATGTCTGGATTTACAGGGTGGGCTGACAATTAAAAACAATAAGAGTGTTTAGGAAGGAGATGTGCCGGGCCCAGTATACTCATTTTGGTCCTGCCCAGACTGGCAGTCATAAGAAGAGTGTGGTTAGGGCTTTAATGAGCAGGGCTTGGTCGCACTGCTCTACCTCAGAGGATAGGGAGGAAGAAATCAAATGGGTCACGGCCGACCTTATGAGATGTGGGTATCCCCGGAATGTGATTGAAGGTTGTTGTGGACATGGTACTCAGAGGGAGGAGAGGGTACCTGGCTCCACCGTGTACATTCCCTACTATCCAGGCGTTTCGTAGCCAATAGTCCGTATCTTATGGTCGTACCAAATACATTGTGTGCAGCTTCCAGGTCGGAAGCTGTGCATGGTGATGGCAGCGGTTAAAGACCCTGTTGTGGGAGTTGACAACAGTGGGGGTGTCTACAAAATTCAGTGTCTGGATTGTGGGGGATGTTACACAGGTGAGACTAAGTGCAGATTACGTGATAGACTGGGGGCATAGCAGGGCGCTTAGGTTGTCTAATGTCTTGGGGTCGGCCATGGCGGAACATGCCTGGGAAACCGGGCATGGTATAACAGCAGGAGGAGCTGTAATTACAGATAAGGTAGAGAGTTTCTGGAACCGGAAGTGGCTGGAGATCCTAAGGATTTGTTCCTTGGGTGATCACAGTTTGAATAGGGATAAGGGTTGTAGGATTAATGTAATGTTTGAGACCGTTATCCTGGATAGGGATGAGCGTTTTAAAGTCGTACAGCCTTGTGCCACTTCCAGTGCTGATATGCAGGAAACAGAGTATGCGTAGGCACCATAGTACGCCCTGGGTCTGCTGGGAAGGCTTAGTACTTTATAATGAATTGTTGATGCAGCACTACTATGTTGAGGAAGGCAGCAGATACTGCCGAAAGCTTCAGTTTTATAGTAGTACAGGTTTAACGCTTTTACAGTAGTATGGGGTTAATGCTTTTAATGCATAGTATTTTTAATTATACTACATTTTACAGTCGATTTTATGTATTTTATTTATTTATTTTATTTGTAACTTCTATTTTATTTATGTTTATAAAGTTATAATTGGTCAGAGTTGGCGGCATCGATTATGGATAGATTTCCTGACCACAGAGGCCTTTTTAGTGACTCTGAGATTGCACACCAAAGTGAATTTGTATGGTAATAGTGTTGTGTAATGGCCTATTCAGAAGTTATGATTTTGAGTTCACTTCATACAAAAATGTAAAAGACAACTGTTCATATAAAATAATTTGTGTAATGGATGCACATGATTAAGCTATTAAACTATTAGTAAGAAAAATCTGTTTATTGCAAATTTATATTTCATTTGAATTTTTTCAATACAACTGCACAGTGCTACAACTGTGAAGAACCTTTAAATAAAAAAAATAAAAACTCTCCTTTTTTTCAGATACTTGTTTAAAATTTACTCGTGTGCACAATCTCTATGATGGATGATATAAATGCACACGTACCATCAAAAAATCTTGCTTTGTTGTTTGTACAATGTACCATCAAAAAACCTTGCTTTGTTGATCACAGTGTACCATCAACAAAGCAGCACAAACATATAAAAAAGGTGAGAATTAATTATTGGAATCGGAAAAATTTACATTCAAGTGACACCTTGATTGTAAAATTTTACAAATCCTCAAGCATAAGGTCATTTCAAAAATTTCAAAGTGCTTATTTGTAATCACAAAAATGGAAAAACATCAAACCAAGACGTTACACTATTTACTGTAATCTAACTAATGCCTAATGTTAAACAATGAAAAAGTTGGCTGCTGATTATTCTATCAGTGCTAGGAATCCCTGTAACGTATCTCAGAATTATAGCTACTTGTTGAAAAGTTTGGAAAAATGCTTGATGTTTTCCTTACCATTTACAGTCTCAGCTTGAAGGGAAAGTAAAATTAAAGTGTAAGGTAACTCCTAGACTCTCATGATGGAAGACTCTTGTTGTAAATATAAATTTAATTTTGTTTGATTATAACCACATAAATAGACAAAATGTTTTAAGGACAAATGACCCAAGTCAAAATAATTTCTAAACAATAAAGTATCCTTTTACAATAAATTATTATTTACCTTTACAAGTCTAGAAACGAGGAATCCACCCTCATAACGCTCTTTGAGTTCATCTTTCTTTTCTTTTAAGAAGTTCCAAGCTAAATCCCTACCATACTTGGTCATAGCTACAGAAATTATTACAAATATGGTATCTTGGGAGCGGACTTCTGACTAAGAGGGAAAAAATATTAAGTTTAATTAAAATATAATATGATTTAATCAACAACAAAAAAGTAATTAATTTTACATTTTACAATTTTTGAATATTAAAATTCAAATTTAAAGTGCTCAATATTATTAAAAGTTCATGTCCAACATGCTCACCACTCATCAGATGTGACAAATCAATGACCTTCAACAGTTATTTTTTGGGTTGTAATGCATTATAAGGGATAAACTGAAATGAAAGGCAAAATAGGCACTAGTGATTATTTAACAGTGTAAGAAGAAGAATAAAGGATGACAAAAATCAATGACAAGGGTTTGAGGGGCCTTAGATTAGACACAATTCTGAAGAAATTATGTTTTCAGATCAGTCAGCTGCCAAAAGATGAATTCAATACTTTGAACTTTGAAAAAAATATTCAAAGAAAAATAAATTCATGAATCTTCACTTAAGACTCACAAAAAAGGTTAACTAATAAATTCACTTTACTAGTTAACCCAAAATTAATCAGTTAATTTTCCAACGTGAGAGATTTTGTCAATCCCCTATACTGGATGTCAATTTGAAACAGGCCCCAGAACACAATAATCACGTTCATCCTGCTTTGGTTCAAGAGAATTTATTTTTATCAGGAGATTCCATTCTCAAGAAAATGGGTAACATATTTTTTAATAAGGATAGGTGGACTAGAACCAGTGTGTTTCAGCTGAGCAACAACTAATGATGTCACCAATAGATTGTCAGATTTTAAGGCTGGATAAAGAGAGAATTATACATGTAGGGACCAATGATATTAAATGTTTTCGATGATTTTTTGGATAAATATTGGACAGTGGTGAAAAAATGCCACAAGCTATTTCAGAATGTACATGTCAGCAATTCTGTTCAGGTATGATAGGAGGGACTGAATCCTGAAAACCTTGTGGATTAACTCAATGGGGAATCTTCAAGGCTTTTGGGGAAAAATTTTTATTGACTTGGTCTCCTACAAGTAGAAGGAACATATTTTGTAGAGATGGAATACATTTGAACAAAGGTGATGCAAGGGTTTTGCCAATATAATGGAGGAGACCACTAGGGCACTGCTAGGTGGGGAAGACAAAGTTAATTAGGTGTGTGTTTATCTGATAATGAATCAAAGTCACAAAAATTCAAATTAATGGGGAACTGTGACAGCTACAGACTACAGATAAAACCAATCATGTAAGGCTAGCTAATAGGCAAGCACATAACCTGAATAAATTTCTTCCAGAATAACAAGTCCCTCAACCTAAGCACAATGAATGTCGCTAAAAAAACTTAAAATATTTGATTAGTTGCAAATTAACATAGAAATGCTTGTCTGTAAGCACTTACCGACATTGAAAAGTCAAGAACACTCTGAATTAGCGATTTGTTTTTCAGACCGCCCAAGGCTCTTGAAATACGATCCTTTTCTTCAAGGAGATCAGCTTCACGATATAGCTATAATTATAGTTAGATACATTATACATATATATATATAGTTACACTGACTGAAAACACACTAAAAAATAAGAACAAATCAAAGTGGTTATATAGATAAACACTTTGATTTGTTCATACATATTTCTCCATCCTCTCAGTTCAACACAGCACCGCAAACTTATATATATTTTTAAACTTATTTCATGACACGCATGCACACATACAGAATTAGAAATAACTAATTCCTATATCATGTTTTGATTAAATGCTTGTCAGATATCTGAAAATGAAGCTGAAACATATGAACTGTTGTGACCTTTAGCAAAGGCATACGATGCAAGAAAGCAAGCTTATGCAGCATCAGTCAGAAAAAAAAAAAAAAAAACCAGCTCCCATTTCACCCTTCCATTCGTTCTAAATACCCGTCCAGCTCAGCCTTAAATTTATTTAGACTATCAACTTCCACAACAAAAGACGGAAGTCTGTTCCACCAATCAACTACCCGCTGTCTAAAGGCAAATTTCCGCACATCTATCCTACAACTGTCTTTCCTCAATTTGAATTTATGCCTTCTCAGGCGATTATTCTGAGCAAGAGGAAAAATCCCATCAGCATTTAGCATACTCAAACCATTCAAGGCTTTATAGACCTCAATCAGATAACCTCGCACATGCCTGGTCTCCAGACACTGTAATCTGCAAAACTTAAGCCTTTCCTCGTAAGAGCAACCCTTTGTTCCATTTACTAATCTTGTTGCCCTTCACTGTACTCGTTCCAACAGCTCTACATCCCTCTTAAAATGAGGCCTCCAGACCTATATACAGTACTCAAGGTGTGGCCTGACCATTGCCTTATACAAGGGGCTAATCACCTCCTTATCCCTGTTAGAAAAATTCTTGTATATCATTGACAAGGCACCATGAGCTACTCTTGCAGACCGTCTGCACTGCTCAGAAACCTTCATATCTGCCTGCACAAATACCTCCAGGTCCTTTTCATTCTCTACCACTGTCAGGGTAGTACCACAGAGTTGATACATTACTCTGGAGTTACTGCTTCCCATATGTAGTACTTTACATTTGTCAATGTTAAACTTCATTTGCCACCTCTCAGCCCATCTGCTCAACTTTTCTAGATCCTGTTGCAGCAGCAGCAGCGTACTGTCATTAGTGTCTTTAAAAACCCTGCCAACCTTCGTATCATCTGCAAACATGCACATTAAGGCTGAAATACCATCATCAATATCATTTATAAATACAGAAAACAATGGACCCAATACTGAACCCTGAGAGACCAAATAATAACATTAGTCCACAAAGAATAGTGTCCACTGATTACCACTCTGTCTTCTCCCACTCAACCATCCCTTTATCCATAGCAGCAATTTGCCTCCAATGCCACACTGCTCCAATTTGTGCAGCAGTCGACCATGTGCAACAGTATCAAAAGCCTTTCTAAGATTCAAACACAGTGGATTCCGGTTATTTGGGCCACCAGTTAATCGGGGAAAATCTTAAAAAACAGAAACCAATCGAGAAAATAGCCAGGGTTTACTTCACTTAATTGGGACAGCATGCCGTTTAATCGGGGCAAGGGACCGCAGCACTGGAGATTACCCTACGATTGTCTCCGACGGTACCATGGTTCGGTCGAAATTCTGGAGGTCACAACCATAAAACAATAAAAACAATTAGCAGTCACCTGTTTATTGGGCTTTTCTGTCAGTGAAATCTATCATAAACGGACAGTAAACTCGATCTTACTGAATTTGCGATAATACCAACAGCTGGAATTCTGTGGGTTATTATGGTGAAATGTGTTTACACTTCCATGAAATCTTCAATCATATAAAAAAATTAATTTTCAGATCTTCTCTTCATTCCTATTTTTAAAGCTTTGTAACTCGTTACTCCGTTCTCACTTGCACGTATTGTGTTACTTGCAATTTGTGTGTGCCGTGTTCTTTGTTATTGATTGCTTATCTTTTTACTGTTTTAAATTTTAACCCCCACCCACAAATGTCAGTAAACAGAAATGTCAACTAGTTCGATGTACATATTACAGTACGTATTAATTATTCCAATTATAACGTATATTCTTCCGATTTTCATGTATCATTTAATTTTTTAATTGGTAAGGTAATAAAGGGTAAATTTGTGCTTAATATATCTTTGCTTTTATAGCCTGTGGATAATATTCCTCCTATTTTTGCTAATTAGAATCGCTGTTTAATAGAATTAAAATTCAATTCACAAACGTGATCACAATGACCAGTGCTTACTGCACATCGTATAGCGAACGGTACTTTACTATGGTGACTCCATCGTAACGTGATTTGATTGTACAGGGAACCAATTGTAAAAGGGGGGGGGGGGGGTTACATTGTATTTTTAACTATTTACGTGAAACTTCGGATAATTGGGGCAGCCGCTTAATTGGGCCAAAATGCACTAGTCCCAATGTGTCCCAAATAACCAGAATGGACTGTATATGATATCAAAGTTATTCCATGCATCCAGTTCCTTTGTGACCACATCATAGTATCCAATAAAATTGGTCAGGCAAAAAAGACTTATCCTTAACAAACCTATGCTGTGTCCAAGCTATAACTGAAGTCTTGTCTAGATGATTCTGCAGTGCTTCTTTAACCAATGCCTCCATTAATTTACCTGGAACAGAAGTTAAACTAACAGGTCTATAATTACTTGTGTCGCCCTTTGATCCAACTTTGTGAATTGGGATAACGTTTACAAATCTCCAGTCCATGGGTACCTCCCCTGAGTCCAATGAAGCTCTCATTATTATGGCTAAGGGTTTGCTTACTTCCTTTGCTGCTTCCTTTAATATAATTGGATAGATCCCATCCACCCAGGGTAGCTTTCTTATGTTTATCTTCAATAATTTCTCCTCCACTTTCCTCTCGGTTATTACAAAATCATCTAGCTCACTGCCAGAGTTTAATTCACCTCTGGCATTCCCCTCCTGAATAACTCCTCATGTATGAATGTAGATGCAAAATACTCATTTAGTTTGTTAGCCACCTGAGCAGGATCATCAACAGTTGAACCATCGATATCCAGTGGAACAATCTGATTCATCCCTTTCCTTCTAGAGTTTACACAGGTAAAGAACTCTTTGCTGTTTTTCTTTGAATCCTTTGCCAAATATTTCTCATAATCTGCCTTTGCCTGCCTAACTTCCTTCCTTTGTGTCTTGGTTACAGACCAGCTTATATCTATCATAGGCTTCCACATCACCCATTAATTTATATGTATCCCATGCATTTTTCTTCTCTGCCACACGTCTCATTAGTTCATCTGACATCCATTTAGGCATAAACCTTGAACAATATTTCTTAGTTGGTATGTAAAGCCTAGTATCTCCCAAGATTATTTCTTTGAATGCTTCCCATTCTGAATTTGCTGAAATAACATCATCTGTTGGTCCCACTGTATAGAATTTAAATAGTCTCAGACCTCGTAGTCGCCTCACAAACATGCTGATATAGAAAACAATCATTCAATAAATCCATAAAAGCCTTGCTAGCGTGTGAGTGATCAACCCACAAATTCCAGTCAATACCTGGGGAAATTAAAATCCCCCATTATAAGATCTCCAATTTACTGGCCCACTATTTCCCTGTACAGTCTTTTATTATACTCATCGGAGTCATTAGGCCAATAACTCACTCCTACTCTCAATTTTAATCTCCCAGTGCTTATGTCACACCAAACTGACTCAACACGGCACTGTCCAGCAATGTCAACTGGCTGCACTTCCTTGGATTTTGTTTTTCTTAACTAATAGCATAACCCTTCCTCCCTTCCTACCCTGTCTATCCTTCCTGTACACATTGTACTCCCCAAATTTCAGTTCTGCGTTCCTTATATCTGTGTGACACCACATCTCTGATATACCAACAATACTGCCTCTGATGTTTTGACAAACACCTCAAATTCATCAAATTTATTTACCAAACTCCTAGCATTGGTGTACACGCACCTGTTCCTATTCTTAGCTACCCTAACACAACCCACGTGTTTACTTGTACTGCAATGACTCCCAGCAGTCCTGGAAATCCCCATTGCCTTGCTTTCCAGGCTGCTTCTCATTCGTATAGAAGCAGTGGAAGAGTCACTTTCAGCTCTGTCAGTGGTACTGTTAATCTATTAGTCTGTGTATCCCCCCAAGCTAGCAGTTTTCTGACCCATCTAATACTGCCTTGATAATCAGCAAATATTCTTGCACCCTTTCTATTTAAGTGTATCCCATCCTTGTAGAAGCAGTCTCTCCTGTTAACAAGCACTGACCAGGCCCAGAACAGGACCAAGGTATGTTTGCCAGGGGCAAAGGTTGATGATGTAGAGCAGATATCATCTTTTAAGGGCACAAAAGGTGATATTGTTGTACACGTTGCCACTAATGCTATTAAGAGTAGGAGAACTGGCGGAATTACTTAACAAGTACAGGTCACTGTTGAAAAAAAGCCATGAATTAGGGTTGAATTTGAAAGTGTCTGCAATTCTACCCACACACAATAGGAGGGAGTACATGATGAGAGTCTTGTCGATGAATTCGGTACTGGAGAGATTGTGCAAGGCTCAAGGGTAGAATTTTTCTGAGCCTGGTCTGTGCTTGTTAACAGGAGAGACTGCTTCTACAGGGATGGGATACACTTAAATAGAAAGGGTCCTAGCATTGGTGTACACGCAAGTATACACGCACCTGTTCCTATCTGATTAGCCCAGTGATTAAGGTGCCTACCCATAAAGTTTGTAGATCTCAGTTTGAACCCCATTGAGTAAGATTTTTTTGATTATTGGTAAGGGTATCTAATCCACGTGTTTTACAAGTTTGGCAGCTCCAGCGAACGCAAGTTTTTAGCTATATTTAGCCGCTTTATTGACTTAATTGTTATATTAAATTATTTTCTATAAGTAGCTTATAGACCTAGTTAAGATCCTTGGTTTATTCTGAATTTAGATAGCGAGATTCTGGAAGTTAATTGATACTTAGTGTCCGTAGATTTGCCGTTTGTAACTTGCCGCCATTGTTATACAGTACAACTTTATATCCCAAATATTTAGTGTAATCTCTCAAAGCCAGTTAAAATAGTAAAAAAGTAAGATTTACCAAAGTCCTTACCTTAAGCATAGTTTCAAATGTCTTCTCATCACCACTCAATGCTGCTGCTCTGTACACCTATAATAAAGGTTGAAAAAGTTGTTAAAAAAGTAATAATATAATTCTTTTAGTACTCATTTTTTACACTATATTACATGAGCTGAAGTTAAAATTCATTCAAACCTGTTTTGCAAAATATTCCACTAAATTAAAGTTAGCACATAGTAAACTCATTTTCTTACAGCTTATTTTTGATTCATTGTTGTTATTGGAACAAAGGCAGCTAAAGGCCATTATGTGCCAAACAATGGTAGAAAATAACAGGTGTCATTAAAAGTGAGATATGCATTATGTAGGATTTAGCATTATATTCTGTCATAGCACTGTATCTTTTTTTAGAAAAGTAGAACTGCATCGAAGTCAGATCCATCATCTACAATTTGTTTCAAAGTAGGAGTGATTTGGGCTGCATGCCTTGATAAGAATGCGATTTGCTGTACTCCATTATAGAGAGGACAGTCAACTATGATGTGCTGGATTGTGACTTGAGCATGACAGAAAGAAAATAAAAGTGAGTAAGATTTGTTATTTGGTTTATAGGAGCATTAGCAACCAAGGCCATATTGCTCCGGGAATATGCGGTGGTCATTTCCTGACCTTTCCGCATCCTCCGTATTTGGTGGTGACGGGCTCGAACCCCGGTCTAATCAAGAAGCATGTACTACGCACTGCTGCTCCTTCCCACCTGGCTACGGAGGCGCCTAAAGTGAGTAAGATGGGTACAATCTATCCTTAGTCTTGCAAGCGTGACTTCTTTACAGTTCAAATAGAAACCGGTGGCCAAGGCTGGAGATTCAGTTTAATTTAAAAAAGGAGTTTGTTGCAGTCTTGATTTTGCCAGATGGTTTGCCAGTCATTTATACTTCAACTTATAACAAGACTTTTGTAGTCAGTGAAAGGGATTTTAAAAGCATAACTAGTTTCACAATGGATTTGGCTGCATGGTCAGCACTCTCCTTGTCAGGTATTCCAATATGGCTAGGGACTCAACAAAATTTTACTACTTTCATCTTCTTAGCTAGATTAGGCAGCCAGTTCTGAATATTATGATGTAGGCAGTTGCAATGTTTCTTTGGTTACTATAAAGTGAGAATGGCACTGAGAAAGTTAGTGCAAATAACACTATCAGTAAATTGGCTACTTGTGTAGCATGTAGTTCAGCAGTAACAATGCTACACTCTAAAAGGTAACTGATTGGAGATTATGGAGGGCATGATGGGTCAGTTTTGGAGCCAACTATGCACATCTGAGTATATGATTCATATTTTGCTATTAGTGATTTATGAAGCTGTTTTATATTCCGTTGAGAAAGCTGATTGCTATGAGAAGTTGCCTATAAGCTGTACCAGAAAGATTTCTGATACAACAATCAAATAAAGTATTTAAAGCACAATGATTACTACATTATAGGCAAAAGCAGATTCCAACTCCATTTTACAGTAATCAGTTTTGTCTAACATTATTATATAGTTATAAAATAATCTTAGTTATTATATAACCCTATTATAATAATAATACAGGATAGTTTTCTATTCATCATACTATTTCTTTTTGAAGTTTCACAAGCTACAAACTTTGAGTACCAAGAACATCATTACTCTGTAGAAAATGGTTTGGAGATTTGTTTGGCCACACTGAATACTGCAGGAATTGTTCTGGAGTTCCTGGATGAAATTTTGACAAGGTGGTTTCTAATTGCTACCCTGGGGTGTATGGCAAAGGATTGGCATGGTTTCCAATGTCACCTGATTTAAACTCATGTGACTTTTTATTTCTGGGGTTATCTCAAAGACAGTGTTTTAGAGGAATCCACAAACCGCTGAAGGAAGTAACCGAGATAAAAAATTTTCTGCATTGGAGGAAATGTCAGAGCATGTCCTTTACAACTTCATACTCTGTGGCACATTGTTGTTTGTAGTTTTATGGCACTAAAACTGCTTCGGCTATATTGCACCTTGTGGCACATTACTGATAAACATGAAGGACAGGTTGAATATGTGGCATGAATTTTCCAACACTGCTGAATATAGGTTCAAATGCTAATATCTGTTTTCTAAACATTATTTTACATTCTTCAGAAGAATAAAATGAGACAATGAATACAAAATCACTGTAGTGAATTAACTGTAGTTATATACAGTTAATTCAAATTTAAAAAGATTAAAATTATACCCTTACCACACTACGAAGATCAGCATGCAAGATTCCAGTCCCATTGGCATGGGCTTCAAATCGCCGTTTAGCTTCTGCAAGTACAGTTTCATCTTCAAAAGTAGCAAGCCTACCAATAGCAAGACTACGCAGTAGGGTATCCAAGTGTGCTAAGGGAAAAAAAGTAGAGAGAGGGAGAAAAAGAAAATAAGAAATATTGGAGTAGCTTTATTTGAATAAAGGAAAGCTATGCTTAGTCACTAACAGTATGAAATAATAAACATTTTCTTCAACTTAGAGGAAATTCATTTAAAGGTGATCAACTGCCTCAATTAAAATAAGAAGTAATATACATTCACTCAAAATGTACTAAAATAAGTTAACTGCACCAATATTCCAAAGAAATAACTGCTTGGGTACAAAATACTTGCTCAGATCAAAAATTTGGAAAACATTTCATTCTAAATAAAAATTTAAAAATTCTAAGTTCTAAAAATTCCTATGTACAGAAAAAAAGCAGTTAATAAGTGTCACTCAAGGTATGTGATTAATGCATTCCTGGGAATCAGTGTAAGATGAAACAATGCACCTCAAAAATATTCCCACAGAAAATAACAAATTAAGGCTGGATTATAATATGAATTAGCTATTTTGGCATTTATAAGAACAACATTTTTCAGTGGGAGCTTGTGCACCACGTAGTCACTTGCAGCAATAAAGTACTTTTTCACTGAACAAATGAACAGAATCACTCTCTTGTTTTAGACTCCTCATGACCTTAGCGGTCCTTCCGTTCGTTCCAAATACTTGTCCAGCTCAGCCTTAAATTTATTTAGGCTATCAACTTCCACAACAAAAGATGGAAGTCTGTTCCACCAATCAACTACCCGCTGGCTAAAGGCAAACTTCCTTCTGATTCTATCTAGTTTGGTGATTTACTTCCAAAATGAAAGTGAAAGGTTTTCAAATTTTCAAATATTGGCAAAATATTTAACATTTAAGTATTTAATACTTAAATATTTAATATTTAAGTGAATTGCTTTCATCTGAATTGCAATTCTACATTCTTTTTCTTAAGGAGTCAATGTCTTCTTTCAAAAATTTGGGATCATGAAATAGATTTGGGCATGAGTCAGTGCTACTCGCTGATGATCGCTTGTTGTACCCTTCAATTTGGTTACCAAAACGTGCTCATATGGCTTTATTCACCACGTGTAAATTCTTTAAATTTACACGTGGTGAATAAAGTCTATTTAAACCACATGGTGGTTTAAATAGACTTGCCAGGTATTGCTACTGTTCTATCAGTCTTAAGTGCTGTTCTCAACATTTACCCCAAAAACAGCCAAAGTGTACACACATTCAAAATCTTTCCTACTTCAGTGGCATGCATTAACTGTTTAAATCTATCTTTCCTTTTAGTATTTCTTCTCAGATAGTAGTAAATGTCTATAAGGACAGCCTATTACAACCAAGTGCTCAATCTCCTCTTTTAACACCCTTATTACTCCAGTTTTTAGGTCTATCGTAACACGAGTATTAACAACACAGACCCCAGATAATTAAAAAATATATATAAATAAAAATGTTTTCGGGTTGTTCAAAACAAGCTGCCTAATGTAATCTGTGTACCACCTTCCATTACTGATACTGAGAGCAGGCTGCATTCGATTTGAACGCATGCACACACACGCACACATTTTTTCATATATGAAAGTGCCACCACAATATGGGATGTAGCTTGAAATCACTTTGATTACTGCCATCTGTAACAATTGAAAATGGCAATTTTTCAGTCATCACTAGTTCTTTCCCTCTCTGTCCAATTTCACTAACAAAGTAACTGTTACCTTTTCTAGATTTTACAACACATGGAAAATCTGGTTAATGTTAACAAGCGGGTACTGCTTCTGACTGATTGTTGCGAGTAGCAGTGGTTGACATGCCTAGCTCGCTATGGTTAGTCTTAGTTAGGATGTTTATTCCCCCATTGCCACTGTTTTAAAATTGGGAACTTGTCGAAAATCTTGTGTATATGTATTCTGAAATTTTATATTGTATTTCTTTGGCATCTTACTGAAAAACATTAATTACACTCACATGTAACAAAATCTTTTTTTTTATGTGCGACCAAAAGCAAATGCTATTTCTCACAGTCCAACTTCCACATACTCCATGCAATGTAGATTAGCACACTTGACAGCATTTTGTTAACAAAAATAAATAGAAATTTGCAATTCTTAAAAAAAAATTCTGAAATGAATGGCCAAGCTGTAGTTTTCTGTTTTTTTGTGAAAAAGATGTAGGAAAAAACTGTTACAATGATGAGATGGAGTAGGGATTAAACAAATCAAAAAGACAGATTATCCATTGCAAGTCCAGTACTAGCTGGTATGTACTAATGTTATTTTTTATCCTTAAAAGGAAATTTTATTTATTTACTAAGAATTATATTAAAAATTCTTTTAATTTATTTTTCACACTCTTAATGACGGTTTGAATATTTAAATATCAAAAAACCTAAAAAGAGATTTACACAAAAGTGTTGCTTTAATCCTTTAATACTTTATCCTTTACTTTAATAAATTTAAATAATTAGCCCAAACATATTTATATAACTTAACACAGAAAAAATATTAATGAAGAAAATAAACAAAAACTGTGGTTAACAAAGAACCATGTAATCAGTCAGTGAATGGAATAGAGGTACATATAAATGGTAAATAAATGATAATGAATAAGACTTGCTTAGTACTATAAATAAGCAATGCCTGCCACAGATTAATTCCAAAAATGCTGATAAATTAACATAAATTCCATAAATAGTAAGTCACATGCATAAAAATTTGAGCTTGGTCAAATTAAATGCTGTCAAATACTTTTGATGATTTTTTTTTTTTTTTTTTTTGATTTGGTAGTTGTTGGCGCATCGGCTTCTGTGGCCATATTGCACCTCCCAAGGTTTTTGCAGTACTTTGATCCAAGCCCGAGGCGGGAATTGAACCCGCGACCTTTGGGTTGCCGGGCAGGTACTTTACCCACTCGGCTAGCCCGGTCGGCATACTTTTGATGGGCTTGCTTCCATTTTCATCGGTGAACAGTACACAAGGTGGGAGCCATAGGCTCTCAAGACTGGGTCAACAACAATTACAAATTGATATTTTTACCTTTAGAATTAAATTTTGTTCTTGGCTTTTCAGATGAGTTGAAAATTTAAACACTTTCACTTCTACTCAATTCAGTGCTATCACTGTCACTCTCCTTGTCATTTTCTTCTCTACAATTCTGTGATATTACATCATCTTCATTAACATCCATGGGTATTGGATAGCTAGTACTAAACCAAGATATCCTTTAACAGCATCTAAACTAATATTGCTCTCTCTTTTTAGAAGAGCATGAGACCTTGACTGAAAGCCACTCAAGCACTACTTTTATCATCCAGCCCTCTTCCTGAATTTGAATAATAATTCAAATGGATAGCAATTTCTAATACATTGAACTGAATAATTTCCCAATAGCTGATAAGCATACCACCATTTCTTTCTCACACAAAATAAAATACGTATTCATCAATTTTTGGATGCCAAAATATTTTACTATTTTACATAAGCAACCAATTATTTTTAAATAGCATCATAAGCGCATGCACATTCCATTCATTTTTACACCACTTGTTTCAATGTGGTCATTCATGTCTATTTGCCATTTGTAATATATTAGGATGCCTGATGCGGCAACATATCTTTTATTTACAAATTTGTTAAAAACACATTTACTGATAATAAAAAAATATATAAATAAAAAAATAAAAAATGCACATATGTATCTTTAATTCCAATTTCACTTCAGGTTCAAACTAATTGTGAATCACCACAATTAATTGAAGCTAAAGTATTATCTCTTGGTCATAACAATGAGCTATGAGCTCAAACACTATGAACATACACTGTGTTGCCACTTTATTAGGTACACCCTTACTGTGCACACAAATGGTTTGTCCCACAAAGTTGCAAGTCACATGACCACAGTTGTGGATATAAATGCAGCAGAACAACCTTTCTAGTATCAGTTAAGCGTACAAACAGTAGCAAAAATGGGGAAAAGGAGTGATCTAATTGACTTCAAACGTGGCATGGTAGTAGGTGCAAGACGTGCTGGACAAAGCATCTCTGAAATGTCAGTTCTCCTGAACTTTTCACCTACCACAGTTTCAAGGGTGTAACGAGAATGGTGCAATGAACAGAAAACATCCTCTCAACGGCACTCCTGTGGAAGAAAATTGCTTGTTGATGAGAGAGGTCAGAGGAGGATGGCTAGAATTGTGCAAGCAAACAGATGGGCCACAATGTCGCACACCACGTCAGAATACAACCTTGGTGCACAGAACAAAATATCGTAACAGACAACTAGTTGCACTTTGTCGCGAAAGGGCTACAACAGCTGACGACCACATCGTGTACCTTTGTCTTCAATGAAGAACAAGAGAGCACGCCTCCTGTGGGCACAGCAACACCAGCACTGGACTATCGAGGATTGGAAAACAGTTGCTTGGTCTGACGAGTCGAAGCTCCTGGTGCATCATGTTGATGGAAGGCTCAGAATTTGGTGAAAACAACATGAATCCATGGACCCGTCATGTCTGACGACTACTGTGCAAGGTGGTGGGTGCAGTGTAATGGTGTGGGGAATGTTTTCTTGGCACACGTTGGGTCCATTGATATCCATAGATTCACGTCTGAATGCCACATTGTAACCTAAACATTGTTGCTGACCAAGTGCATCCATTCATGTTGACAGTTTATCCTCAGTCAGATGGTTACTTCCAGCAGGAAGTAACACCAGTGCACAAAGCCCGAATCACTATGGAATGGTTCCAAGAACATGACAATGACTTTTCTTTGCTGCAGTGGCCCGCTCAGTCCACTGATCTTAATCCTATTGAACATCTTTGGGATGAGCTGGAAAGGGCTGTTCACTGCAGTCCTACACCTCCGTCGAATCTCAAGGAACTGCATGACACCCTCATTTCTGCATGGTACTCCATTCCTGCACAACGTTTTCAGCACCTTGTTCAATCCATGCCTAGATGAATTCAGGCTGTTTTGAAGGCTAAAGGAGGCTCAACACGTTACTAGGTAGGCGCACCTAATAAAGTGGCAGCACAGTGTATATACCTGAACTGGATCTAGACAATCCAATGATAATTTCATTTTTCCCTTTAGAACCACTTATAAGTGACACCTTGACTTTAAATGCATCAGTTTTGCATAAAAGAGAGTATGCTTTATATTAAAGCAAATACAGTAATATGACATGTCAAAGAAGCTACTTACATTCCCCTTCCACTGGTTCCCATCCCAACCTGGAATGTATCTTGCCTAACAACTGTCTACCATATGCATGAAAGAGAGAATGAAAATCTGTATGAGAAAGCTGCATATTTAGTTTTCCTAAGCAAGCATTGATAGAGTTCCACACCGTATAGTTAGTTTCATTAGCAAAAGCCTCCATCAGTTTTAATACTTCAACTGTTGATGTTCGCCCTGCTTGCACCTATTAAGAAAAAAAAAAAATTAAAAGGAATTTTACAGACTGAAACTGTTTATAAAAAAAAACCAAAGTAAACAAACACATAATACACGAAATAGAAACAGTTTTGATGAACTTTGACTGTTTATAAAGGACTAAACAATTAAAATTTGAATCTAAAATGCTGAGGAGTAGATTTAAAAATTTAATGCAACAATACATAAACATTATTATAAAAATACCAAATTATATCACTGGAAAATAGATGAACCTCAGTTTTTTCTGAAATTTAACAGAATGTATAAGAATACATTAATTGTCTTGGGTATATTATATATCCAAGACAATTGAAATATGCAAATAAAAACTGTATTATTATTATTTTAATAATCCAAAGGTGCAATCATGATTGAGACTTTAAAAACTGTAAACTGCATTATTTCAAAATATTTTATATTTACAAAGAATGCAGTAACCATTCTTTGTAAGGATGATGACAACTCAGAGTTGGTGAAATACCAATGTGTGAACACATTTATGACAAAAAATGAATGTTTAATAACAAAGAAATTTTAAAGCCCATTGTTCTAAAAACTCACCAGGGCAAAAAGATCATTCTGTAATCCTAATCTATCTAGTGGAGGAAGTGTTTGATCCTTGATAGCAGGCAATAACTGGCTCAACATATCTGGAGTATACTGGCACCTGAAGAAACCTACAGTTCCTGGGTTGATCTATCATAAGAAAGCAGAGGTGAGAGGGAGAGCATAAGTATCAATTTATAATTTTAAAATAAATATATGCAACTTATATACACCGTATGATATACATTGTGGGGTGGGAGATGATTATATACTTCTAAAAAAATGAATGAGAAAGTGGTGGGTGTTTTCAAATTACAGCCAAGGTAACTATAACCATTTGTATAAAAAAGATCTAGGTTATTAACAAGCCATTTAGAGAACTTATCAATAACTCTAGTTATTTTCTTCCATTTTTCCTTCATATGAATTACATATTTGATGGTTTGAAAGTCAAAACATGCCTGGTCAAGCTATAATATTTTTCCCACCATACATACTTACTAAAAACAAATTTTTTGAGTGCACTTATATATGGAGTATATATTTATTCAGTGGATCTCTTTGTTTCTACTACCTGAGCAAAGCACACTACAAACATATACAAGGTTTACGTTTATTTATTCAGTTCTTTGCTCCTTTCCCACTAGATGTGCTGCATGCATGTATGTGCACGTATGCACATGCATGCACACTAATGCACTAAAAACAAACATAGGTTTGTGTGTATTAATGAAGAAGAAAAAACTCAACTCAAAATTAAGTAAATTCATACTAAACATATAGGTGCAAGGGTTAATAAACATCTCTAGTCAGCAAATCTTATCTTAGGAATCTTACAACTACAGACTAAAAAGTAGTTTCCCCAAAAAAGTATGAATTCAGTGCTCAAAATATTTTTATAACTTCTTTCACCACTGTTATTATTTTATTTTATAGCTAGAAATAAATCTTTAGTTTCCAGAATAAATACTTAGGATTTTTTTTCTCTTTCTTTTTCTTTTGGCATGGTAGCTATTTTACTGCAAATCTGCCCACTATCAACTCAAGAAATGTTTACCCAAAGTTCCCAGGTGACGTTCACATATAGGTAGCCATAACATTGGATTTATGTAGTATACTTTTTTGGGTGGGGAGAATACAGAGAGAAAATGGATTAAGCGGCTGATATTAAATTTGGTATAAATAAAGGTCCCTAAGAATATCCTAAATAAGCACTAACATTAAAAATATCAGCTGCTGTTCCAAATTTACAGTGATAGTTCTACAGTGTGGAGCTAATGAAATCCGAACATCTGTTGGGGGGGGGGAAGGAGTAGGATCAGAAATAGACCTATCAAAAAAAAAAAAAAAAAAAAACACCACCCATACCCCAGAAGAGAATTTGATACTGTTTCAACTTTTCCTTCTTAAGCAAGGCCCAAACATGCAAAACCCATTTATATATAGAAATAATTTGAGATCTCATATATATATATATTTTTTTGTCCTCGCTTTTTCCCGTTATATATGGGGTCAGCGTTTTTATTGTTGTGGCATGCAATTTTTACGGCCGGATGCTCTTCCTCGTGCCAACCCTCACCCTTTATCCGGACTGGGGATATGCGGTGGTCATTCCCTGATCTTTCGCATCCTCCGTATTTGGTGGTCACGGGCTCAAACCCCGGTCTAATCAAGAAGCATGTGCTACGCACTACTGCTCCTGCCCACCTGGCTATGAAGGCAGCATATATATATATAAAGGACAATTTTCTATTGGTCCAATTTTAATTAAACTTGGAATATAAAATTTTGTGAAAATCATCCACTGAGAGTTGGGTTCTTATATGTGGACAGGTGGATGGATACACAAAAGCAATAAGTAGTTTATGTATTTGTGAATGCACCTAAAAAAAATAAATATATATATAAGTAAGTAAATAAAAGTTGTAGAGATAAGAGAAGTAAGTAAATAGCGAGAAAGAAAGAAAGAAAAAAAAAAACAGGAGTTAAAAAAAATTAATACTATATACACATAAATATTTCTATATATATACACATATGTGTATATATATAGAAATAAGTCAATATTATATACAAAACATATACAGGATTGTTAAAATTAAAGTATCCCCATGTAAAGGGCTCTGGAGTGAGTTAACGCTCATACTGAAGAGAAATTTAGACAAGTACAATAAAGAATGTGCTTGCCATTTATTGGAAAAAAAAAAATTAGTTACAAAATTTGTCACTGTATGGCACGTAACTATCTTAGTTATGATTATGCAAATAATGTGAGTTATTTGCATAATCGTAAGTTATTGCAACAGCTCCACTACTCAGCTCTACTGTACTGTATAAAAGCAAAGCAGTCCCTTCAAAATCATATGGTGGATGTCTGCCTGCTCTACAGCAGCAATGCCAACAACGTTGCAGGAAAAGGCACTATTAGTGAAGCTGTACTATCAGAACAGCAACAATGCAGCTGCGGCTATCAGAGAATTCCAGCATCAGAAGGCGTGAACCTATGACTGTTTGTGCTGTCCGCAAAATGATTGTGAAATTTGAAGCGACAGGACATCTTGGTGTTCAACCAGCTAGAGGTCGAAAACGAGTAGACTCCTCTCATGTTGAAGATGTGGCTATGGCTGTCGTGGATTTATCAAGTCAATCTCCATGTGTGTAGCGCAAGTGTGCCAGCTGTTTCTCATGAGGTGGGCATGCCATATTCCATTGTAAGGCTAGTAATGCGTCAGGTGTTACAGTACTATCCTTACAAGATGCATATGCTATAGCAGCTAAAGCATGGTGATGCAGATATTCGTTTCACATACGCACTTCAGTTTCTGGTGCGAATGACAGTGGATATTACTTGGCCATGGAACATCCTTTGGAGTGATGAAGCACACGTATGTTTAAATGGACAAATGAATATGCACAACTGTCGCATTTGGGCAACAGAAAAACCCTAGAGTTATCCAAGAGGTCCCATTGCATTCTCCAAAAATGACAGTGTGGTGTGGATTTATGGCCACATTCATGATTGGGCCATATTTTTTTGAACAGGTAACCGACTGGACCCCGCACCTGTTCTGTCACTGGCAATATTATGAAATGGTGGCAAATTTTGCAATACCAGAGCTGCAACAACGTGGGTGCCTTCAGGATACCATATTCATGCAAGAAGGTGTGCCACCCCACATCCATCGTTGTGTCCAAAGATTGCTAAGGCAACACTTTACAGATGAACGGGTCAACATCTTGGCCACCCCGATAACCGGACTTTTTTGAAGAACCAGGTGCATTGGGAAGGATGTCAAACTCTGGCAGATCTGAAGGACAGCATTAGACGTCATGTGCTGGCTATTCCAGTTGACATGTTACGTTCTGTTGTAGAAAATGTTCTTTGAATGGAAACTGTTGTTGACCAAAATGGAGGACACATTGAACAACTGTAGTGCTGTTCAAGTGATTTGTATTGCCACAGCGCCATATAGTGACAAATTTTGTAACTAATTTTTTTCCAATAAATGGCGAGCGCATTCTTTATTGTACCTGTTGTCCAAATTTCTCTTCAGTACGAGCCTTAGAACTTGCTTCAGAGTCCTCTACATAGGGATGTAGAGGACTCTGTAGATACTTTAATTTTAACAACCCTGTACATGATTATATCACATAATCCTGGTGCCGTTTTCAAGTGTCAACCAACAGAATTGCATGATAAGATGACAATACAGTGTCTCTGTTTCTAATATAAAGTAGTCAGTTCTGCTTATAATGTGGTACATGCGTTATGGCATTTCGTGCATTAAAAACAACAGGGCTCATGGGAAAAATAGGGAAAGAGGCAGAGCACTCAAAAAAAAAATGTTGTCTGGTAAGTAAAACACTAAAAAAAAAAATTAGAAACCCCAATAAAATTGCTAACACATCTTAAATTTCTAATAAATAAATAAATATTACAGTAAATATAGCACTTTACCTTAACAAGATATGAAGTTTGCTTGTTTGAA
The DNA here is from genome assembly GCF_048544385.1 of Mastigoproctus giganteus. Classification (NCBI taxonomy): domain Eukaryota; kingdom Metazoa; phylum Arthropoda; class Arachnida; order Uropygi; family Thelyphonidae; genus Mastigoproctus; species Mastigoproctus giganteus. The sequence continues at coordinate 35,044,750 of NC_143587.1, read as the reverse complement.
GTGGGTGTGTGGCGAAGGGCTGTAGCTGGTGAGTTATAGTGACGAGGTAGCAGGAGGGTTATCATTCTTAGGACAAAATGTTATACCCAATGCAGAAGGGTGTGATTCACTGTCCTGCTTTTCTTTCTTCTGCACTGGTTTAAAACAGCTATCTAGCTTTTGTTGCTTTTCCTGCCTCCTTATTTCATACAGGAGCTGCCTGTATGGTTCCAAATGGGTTTGAATGCCACCAAGCACTATCCTACTACATTCAGCATTATAATCATTATCTTCAATCCACTGCAGGTGCTTTTCAATTTCACTTAAAGCAGCTGATAACTCTACTGTTTTAAGTTCTCGTGGGATAGCCTGCTGGACTTCGTCATCATCCTCATCTTGACTTTCCACTTGACTGGCTGCAACAAGTTGTTGCAAGTCTTCAGTAGATAGATCCTCATTGTGAGACTCTAGAAGCTCTTCTACATCTTCATTTTCTACTTTCTTGAAACCAAATTCTTTTGCAAGAGCAACAACACAACCTGCTTTGATTTGTTTTAGTTGCTCTGAAGATGCCTTCAAAATTGCGAATTAAATGAGGGATAAATTCCGCCACACATGATTCAAGCAGTCTTTTGTAACATTATTCCAAGCTTCTACAATCATATCAAAGGTAACTTTGATGTTAAATCGCTTCCAAAATTCTATAACAGTTTGTGCCTTGTCACCTTCAGTAGCAGCAATTAACATCTTGAATGTTCGCCTTAAATGCTGCTATCACACCCTGGTCAAGGGGCTGTAGTAGAGAGGTTATGTTCAGAGGTAAAAAGATGAATTTGATATTCGGAGAGAATTCAGCAACCATCTGAGGATGGCTTGGTGCATTATCAAGAATTATCATTTACAAATGAAAAACCTTTTGTGGCAATGGGAAATTGTGGGAGCGAAGTTGAAAAATATGTGATTAATGATATTGAAATCTCACAAGATCATTTAACGAAAAAACTTTCGAGCCTACACGCCAGTAAGGCTCCTAGAGTTGATGGAATATACCCTATAATCTTAAGGGAGGCGGCAAGTGAGTGCATTGAACCATTGAGGCTAATTATGCGAGCATCATTAGACTCTGGGCAGATTCCGTTGAATTGGAAAAGTGCCAATGTATCTCACATACATAAGGGTGGCTATAAGAGTGAAGTGGGAAATTATCGACCTGTCAGCCTGACTTCAGTGGTAGGGAAAATCATGGAGGCAATGATCAAGGGTGGAATTCAGGATCATTTGGATAGAATTGAAATTCTCAAGGATACTCAGCATGGTTTTGTAAAGGAAAATGATGTTTAACAAATCTGGTTCGCTATTTTGAAAGGATCACTCACGAGCTGGATTTAAGGAATAATTTGGACATTGTTTATTTAGATTTCAGCAAAGCTTTTGACTCAGTCCCAAATGAGCAGTTGCTTTATAAGCTGGAACAGGTTGGAATCACTGGGAAAATCCTTAGATGGATATCAGGAACGCTTCAGGGCAGGAGGCAGAGGATTGTGATAAATGGCTATTCCTCAGATTGGGTTGATGTAAGAAGTGGGGTTCCCCAAGGATCAGTATTAGAACCACTGTTGTTTTTAATTTTCATAAACGACATCGATGAAGGGATAGAGGACGTGATGTCTAAATTTGCAGATGATGTCTAAATTGGTAGAGTAGTTAATGATCACTGTCAAGCTGAACTTCTTCAGAGAGACCTAGATAGACTTCAGGAATGGTCAGAAAAATGGCAGCTATGCTTTAATCCAACTGTAAGATATTACACCTGGGACACAGTAATTCCAAAATAACTTATTCACTTGGTGGTGTTCAACTAAACTCAGTACTGGAGGAAAGGGACTTGGGTGTTATGATACAGTCAGACATGAAATTCTGAGCATTGTAAACAGGTTGCAAGGAAGGCCCATGGTGTCCTATCAATGATCTATCGAACTTTTGCAAGTAGAGATAGGGACGTGATAATCCCATTATATAAGGCTTTTGTGAGACCACACTTGGAATACTGTGTTCAAGTATGGAGACTGCACCTAAAGAAAGACATCGAACTTCTTGAAAGGGTGCAAAAACGGGTAACTCGCCTGGTGAGGTCGGCAAAAGGGCGTCCTTATGAAGAAAGACTTCGAATATGTGGGTTGCAGAGTTTGGAAACTAGATACCTTAGAGGAGATTTGATTGAGGTATTTAAAGCTCTAAGAGGCATCAGTAAAATAAATGAGGACGAAATTTTCAAGATTATAAATGATGCTAGAACTAGGGGACATAAATTCAAGTTACGGGGGGAAATGTTTAGATTGGACTGCAGGAAGTTTTATTTTAGCCAGCAAGTTATAAATTACTGGAATAAGTTGCCTACATGGGTGGTAGAGGCTGACAGTTTGGGGAAATTCAAAGGTCATCTGGACAGTATGTTCGGGTGAGGGAAGCACATAGGATGATAGGTTTAATTTCCTTTTCTTTTATTATTATTATTATTTTTATTATTTTTTTTTATCATTGTTTTATTCGGGTTTTTTTTTTTTTTTTGGCTGGTGCAGCATAAGCTGTTATTTGGTTTTTTTTTTAGGAGCATTAGCAACTAAGGCCATATTGCTCCGGGGATATGCGGTGGCCATTCCCTGACCTTTCCGCATCCTCCGTATTTGGTGGTCACAGGCTCGAACCCCAGTCTAATCAAGAAGCGTGTCCTATGCACTGCTGCTCCTGCCCACCTGGCTACTGAGGCACCGCAGCATAAGCCATAGGCTTTCTTGCACCATGCGGCCATTACTAATACTAATACCAATTATTAGAATTTTAAAGCATGGATCACTAGCATAGCATAGATTTCCCATCCATGCTAGTGATGGCTCTGGATATACATATGTAAAGCCCTGGATATAAATATATCCAGGGCTTTACATATACTAGCACAGATGGGGAATTGCACTCCTGGATAACCTGAACTCCAAATTTGTATTCTTCAGTCATATACTGTTCACTTTCCTAAAACTAAAATTTTCCACACCCTGGCCTATTAGTGTAATACGAAGGCAGGAGTGTCTATTTCTATCCTAATTACTTACCTAATTTTGCCTCCTGTTAGCTAAACCACTATATTATTGCTTATAAACACAAAAATATAAATAAGTTTTATATACATTTATATGTATTTCAATGTTATTTCTAGGCTTATACACATATCGTGTTCGGTATACAACTGCTACCTAGTTGCTTCTTGCAACTATTTCAGCCATTAGCCATTGTCTACTAGTTTTAGTTTCATTGTTCATTTATGTATATAATTATTTTTGGGGTCCTCTATGAGCTACTGAAAACGTGAGTTGGCCTACAATATCACCTGTTATCTTGTGAATACACTGATTGACAACAGTGTCTCTCTGACCAATACAACTACAGTAAATGAGAAATATAGCTCTCACACATTTAACAATTTTTAAGCTTCATAAACTTGTATGTATTGCTGCACAGGTCGCTACGTTCAGCTTGGTGTTGGGTTTTGCGTTCACCCAGTGTTACTGTCAGACAAAATCGCGCATGCCCCAACACGAAAATCATGTTATACTCTTATTATTCCCTAATCAGCCACGTTAGAGCAAATTCGTGTAGCTAAAATGCATGTTATAGCAGAATTGACTACACACACACACACACACACACACACACACACACACACACACACACACACACACACACACACACACACACACACACACACACACACACACACACACACACACAATGAGGCAAAGGTGTTTTGCAGCTTTTAAATATTTCATTATTTTAAATCTATAAAATACGCTGAATTGCATGACAAAAAGTTCACAAAAATTATGGTCATACCTTAACCCAATGTTCATTGTTGACATTTTGTAGTACTACATTTGTGGAAGGATTATTCAGCAGTACTTTTTGGATTTCCTTACCAGGAGCAGCTGCTGTACTAATACTAATAGGCACCATCCACTGAGTATTGTCTATGATAATAATAATACAAAGACATATCATTAAAACAGGGAATCAACTCTACAAATAATAAAATGCTTAAGTTAGAATTTAAATTTAATAGACTGTGTGCATACAATTAGAAGATCATAATGCAACCTTTATATATATATTTCTTCACTTCAAAGTTTTACACATTATGGGATAACACAACTGATTTTATGGGACTATGACTATGCACTTATAAGTCAAAACCACTTACAAGTGTAAAATCATATAAGCATACTTATAAGTGGTTTTGCTGTTTTTTTTTTTTTTAGCAAATACAACTGAAAAAGCTACTTATTTATTAAAATCAGTATAATCTGATTTCATTAATTTTTCTAATTTCTGTATGGCCTATGATCAAAATTTTCTTAATCATGTATATATAAATATATATGTGTGTGTGTGTGTGTGTGTGTGTGTGTATACAGTGAAACTTCCCTTTAACGGACAGCCATGGGGAACGAAAATTTGTCCGTTAGAGAGAAGTGTCCGCTAACAAGAAGTCTGAGGGAGAAAAAAAAAAAAGAAAAAGAAAAATCGTTAAACGTTTAATGTAAAATTAAATTAAAATATATACAGATTTTGAACAATATTTTTGTAAATAATATACAATTACATACACAAGAGATAAAGAAAAATCGTTAAACGTTTAATGTAAAATTAAATTATATTATATACAGATTTTGCACAATATTGTTGTAAATAATATACATACAATTGTGCTATGCATATTATGACTTTATCTTAAGAAAAATACACAGTAATCACTTATTTTCTTCTGCACCTTCTTCCGGCTGATAATTTTGTTTTAAACATTTGTTTGGAGTGAAGAAACCATCGAAAGTCCTTCAGTATCTTCTTCAGCGGTGAAAAACATTTTTAAACGATTCATTTGTACGAGCGCTTCTCCTATTTTCATCGGTGGTTCGTCGTTAATATGTTCTTCGACAGAATGACCTCCTTCCATTTCTTCATCCTCATGAGGGACTTCTTGAACAATATCGATGATAATGTCGTTGATATCTAGAGCACCATCTTCTGTAGTGAGGTTCGAGTCTATATCTTTGTAGCCAGGGTCACTTGTAGCTAAAGTATCGTACTTTATCAATAGATGTTGAAGTTCTTGTTCTTCTTGGTGCTCCACATTGCTGTTCACAACTTCAATTTTTGCGTTTGAGAAGCCAGACTTTACAAAACAGTTCACGACAGTTTGTTTTCTAATTGCGTTTACTGAAGAGGAAATCCATTGAATCGCATCTAGGATGCTGATTTTCTTTGCAAGGTCACTCGCACATGTTACATCGTTCATGTTTGCAATGAGATGTCTTTAAACACGTTTTCTGTAGTGAAGTTTAAAATTTTTTATTATCCCTTGATCCAAGGGCTGACACTCTGCAGATGTGTTTGGTGGCAGAAAAACGATTTGAATATTGGACAATTCAATGTGCGGGTGAGATGCAGCATTATCCATGAAAAGAATAATTTTTCTGTTTTGGTTAAAGTGACTTATCCATTCGCTCATGATATCTCGTGTCATCCACGCTTTTTTATTAGACTTCCAGTCAACATTCAAAAGATTCAACTTTATGCCCTTGAAACAACGAGGATTTTGTGGTTTTCCTATAACAAGAGGTTGTTCAAAGTCTCCCAGCATATTTGTACACAATAGTACAGTCATTTCTAAGTTTCCTTAGAAATTTTTCTGCCCTGGCACTTTTCGTTTTTTAGACTCTGTTTTTTCAGGAAGAGCTTTAAAAAACAACCCTGTTTCATCACAGTTGTAAATATCCTTAGCTTCAAAATCACGACATAAATCTTCCAATTTAACGGTCCACTCTGTTACAACCCCAGTATCAACAGATCCACCTTTACCACTTACGGTTTTCCAAGAAATTTTATGCCGAGTTTTGAACTTGTCTAGCCATCCCACAGAAGCTTTGAACTCATTTACTCCCATAGATTTCGCAACCTCCAAAGCCTTTTCCCTAATAATAGGCCCATTAATGGGAATTTTTGTAGCACGTGCGCGACAAATTTGAAGTCCAACAGTTTTCGGGAATGATTTTTGAACCTGATCATTTCCGTGTTGCCAAAATTGTTTGAGCAGTTAATTTTTTTTCTTTAGGATGTCGCTTACCTGCGTCTTCCCGATTTTGAATTTTGCAGCGAGATTGCGAATACTATTTTTTTGCTGATCATACGCATTAATGAGTTCGACTTTATCTTTTAAAGTTAAATGTTTACGAGAAGACATTGTGCTCTTCACACGACACTGAACAAAACTGAAAACTGAAACTCAAAAGACGAAAGGCCGACCAAATTCCCTCCCCCCTGCACACACCGAATTCATCAGAAGTTTTACACGTGCCTTAAAATTCTTGAAAAAGGGTTTAGAACCGCGACGTAAACCTTGATAAAATTCAGAGAATCGGAAATAAAAAATAAACACATGATTGAGGCAATACGTGGAAAAAAAGTTCCTAGAAAAGGGCCGTGAGCTCTCCCGCAGTCCGTTATGAGGAGATCAAATTAAGTGCTAATCTAAACGAAACAGTGCAGATTGCCTGTCCGCGTCCGTTACAGAGAATGTTCGCTAGACAGAAGCTGCAAACACATTAAAACCAATAGAGGTGAGTTGGGGAATTTGAAAATGTCCGTTGTAGAGAGATGTCCATTAAAGAGAGGTGTCCGTTAGGAGAAGTTTCACTGTATACGTATATATGTATGTATGTGCATTCATACGTGCATTCATGACTATTGCTTTAAAGATGTTTCAATGTATTCAGACTCCTGCTATTCACCTTGCTGACAGAGGGCATATAGCATCTTAAACTGCAATAGCTCCCTCTCTTGAAATTAAATCCTACGCATCTACCTATAACCCCTTCGTGGATTATCCCGAGATATCTCGTTTTTAGTTTTAAAAGTTATTTGGAACTACACGAAATATCTCAGGATACAATAATATCTGAAGCTGTTTGTTTGTTATTTGGTTTTTAGGAGCATTAGCAACTAAGGCCATATTGCTCTGGGGATATGCGGTGGTCATTCAGTGACCTTTCCGCATCCTCTGTATTTGGTGGGCATGGGCTCGAACCCTGGTCTAATCAAGAAGTGTGTGCTACGCACTGCTGCTCCTGCCCACCTGGCTACGGAGGTGCCTAATAACAATACCTCCAAATTTCGGACTGAAACGTATTTTCTCTGGCATTTACCTGGCTAATTTTGCATTAGGCAGGTAAATCCTGAGTTTTCTCAGGATTTTCTTATGCCTGGCAGCAAATGACTGGCTTTCGTTTTACTTATATTGTTCAGCAATGTCAGAACAGTAGCGTGCATTCCTGTGCCGCCAGTAAGCAAAATATAATTTGCCGTCTTAAATGCAGAATACTGAACCCACGAAAACAATTCACAAAAACAATATAGAAAAATATTTCGGCGCCCTCTTGAACTGCAGCCGATACGTGACGCTTACTTCACCCCTCCACTTGTGGTGGCCGTGTGTCAGAATATGGTTAGTTTTCGATTACTGCTTGTGCATTCCACTTGATGTTTTAAATTTATTTATATAATGAGTAATGAAGACTTTCTGTGCCTTTCTTTTAGCTGAAGCGCTAATTTATTAAAAAAATCTGTATAATTTGCACACTTTTTAGCATACACGAGATAGTCCAAATGGATTAATTATTCCCATGTATTTTCTACGAAAAAATTAATAAAAAACTATAAAATGAGTATTTGCATGATGCATACTTTTAATCTGTAAAATAAAAAAAGTCGATCCGTTATGGCACATTTTCCGGAAAAAAATGTTCCGGGAAGGGGTTAATAATTCCAACCTCTTTCTTCATTTTCTAAATAAGGACTGCCTAATCGCTTTCTGCTAATGGTTCCTGTGCTGGGAGCCCTATGCCATTTGATCCTTGGGTTATGATCAAGTCTAGAATATTCTTCTCCCTAGTATGTTCTCTAAAATGCTGATGTATGTTAATGCATGATAATGCACAATAATAATCATCTAGTTTATTTTAAAAAAATTTCTCCCACATACTGAGTTTTCCTCCCACTTGCCACAATCAACAAGAAGCAAACTGAAATCACCCATAATAAGACCCTCACATTTGCTTGCCCAGTCCATTTGTAGAGGCTCTTGTCACTCTTCACAATCTCTGGGTCTATAGCATATCCCCACCCTTATTTTACATTTGCATACAACTACTTCATACCATGCAGATTCTACGCTGGCATACATAAATTCAGAATCTGGGAATGCTTTTGATAAAAAGCATGACCTATCCACCCCTTCCATCTTGTCTATTCTTCCTAAATACACTATAAATACCAAAACACAAAAAAATTCCTCCCATGCACAGGGGATTATAACCCAGACCTATTCCACAAAGCAGTGACTGTGGTCGGTGTTAGCCATGAGGGCTTAGTGAAGGGTGGGAGTAACAGCAAAAGTGATGAATGCAATTCAATAATCAGGATGTAAGAACTAGATGTAAAAAATACCGTAAATAACAAGACAAATAAATGTGCTCACTTTCCAATTTTAATGTAGTTATATAAAATGAATTGCAAAGACATCAAAACAAAAGTAAAAAGAAATTTATCTTAGATTAAAGATGCCTATCTGAAATTTGTGCACACATTTTATGCATGTAAATGCATAAAATGACAGCTAACAAATTTAAGGATCACCTTACACACCTGATCATCTAATGTCTGACTACATATGGAACATTTCTTTTGCAGACTTTAAACCTAAAAAGAATAAAAATGAAGTAAGTGAGAAAAAGCTTACCTTCAGATTTACCATCTGCACAAAACTTTTCTTGGTTTAGTGTTAAAATTCTGTGATTTCCATCTGTTCTACTCGAAACCTGTAAGAAATTTAAAACATTAGAAGCCACACAACTATATTATGAAAATAAGCAATTGTTTCAACCTCCTTAACCTTTCACAACACATTCCCTACTTACCCTTCATTTTTCAAATAAAATACGGCCACTCTCTGACTTATGTAAGGGTTGCGTTCTGCAAAACTCTATGTAAGTCAAATTTTACGTAAGTGGGAATTTCCCTAAATGCTTATGCAGCACTCGCAACTATCCGGGCTGAATTTGATTGAAGCAAAAAAGAAATGATCAAAGAACATGTAAATAGAATTATTTATTAAATTTTTTATCTCACGCATAGGAAAATTAAAAAAGCGTGCAATTAGAAAAATTTTACTTTAACGTTGTGGAAACCAGCATGATGCTTGAACCTATTAAACCACCTGCTGCTTGTCATGAATTTGGCTGGGGGTTTGCCGTACTTATTCTTAATACCTTCAAAAATACTTTTTGCTTTTGCTTGAATGGCCATTAGATTCAGGGGCACTCGCTTCTGAATCAGATTTTTCATCCATATTATTAATAGTTTTCCATCTTCGATATAGCGCCGAAACGCTGTTTTGTGATCACTGTTGATCCTTTAACATGTTCTTTTATACTCGCACTGTCCTTTAAAATAGTATTCACTATTGAAGCAGAGAGTCCTAATTCTCATGTAATAGACGACAAACTTTGTCCTGCTTTTTACTTCTTAATCATTTTCGTCTTCATTTCTAAATCGATTTTGTTTCATTTCCTAGCACTGCCACCACTTACACTTTCTGTTGGGAGCTTTCCCTTCATCATTGCAATGAGTAAAAAGTAATGAAGATAATTCATTACTGAATGAAGTCGAGTAGTGCCTGTATATAATTAAAAAAAAAAAAAAAAAAAAAAAAATGGAATGGAAGCAGGAAACTTTGAATCATTATCCAAAAAACTTGTGCATATCATTAAAATATGAGGTGAGGCTATTGCAAAAATTCCTTATTAATTTCTTGAAGTAATGCAATTAGTTGGTTTTCTCATTAAAGACTTTTGTCTTTAATGAGATACACCCAACATGGGTGTATCTCAATTTTTAAAATATTTTTGACAGAAATTAAGGTAGAAAGTTAATATGGTAAAACCTCAAATCTAGCATTCAAATATCCAGTACTTTCTGAAAATGTTAGAAATTATTCTTAAATCCTACACTTTGAGTCTGTTGCTATTATAAGTTATATGTAATAATGAGAAATTTTGACAATTTCCCAATGTGAATCAAACTGTGATGTATATCATTTGTCTCATGCTTTCAATAACAGTAACTACTCTTCTTCTTCAAGAGAAAGAGTGTCTGTGTGTGTTTGTGATAAAGAAATCTGACTTAAACACCATTGTGCACTTCAATTCTCAATTGCAGTGCTAGGCAGCATTTAGGCTACTGGTCACTTCAAGAAAACTTTCTGTAGCAGCCCAAGTTTCCCAAGAATCATATTATAAGTAATAAAAGTGGGAGGGGAAACTCACTTCAAAAGTTTATGTGATTGTAGAGGAGCTTAATTATCAATCAACTGACCACACAGCATGAGTCTGATTAACAGCAGGAAACATGCTGCTTGGGAAGTTAGAGCAAATTTTACCATGGTCATATTTACACAACTGCATTAATTATTATTAATGTGATTAGCTAATGTGTAATTGTGTCAGATATTGTTGTACGGGCTTGAAGAGACACTGTCACCACCCCAATGGTCTGGCATTTATGAAAATTTCTTATTGATTTTTTTCCCTCGTCAGTAATAATATCTCATTTACAATACAAAAAAAAATATTTTATTCATAATTTCATTAATTACTTAAAAAAAATTCACATTTATCCCATTTTGTTTTGATTTAACATCGGTTTTTGGAAGGTTATGATGTGGCCACCAACAGACACTTTTCCTTTAAATTTTTCTACTAGTTAAACAAGAAAGATGTTATAACAATTTGGTTTGTAAAAAAACAAATTTGAGTAGCAAGTACTTTTTTTTTCTTTATGTGAGTATAGGATGAACAATTGATGATTTTCCTTCAAATTTAACAGATCAAATACATACCCCAAGGAGGTATGATTTTTTCATATTTCACATTAGAGCAAGAAATACTTACAGAAATGACAGGAAATCCTTTCTGTTTCGTCCATGTGCTCATAACTGCAGCAACAGGTAACTTACTGGCTTCTTCTAAGGCTTGCCACAAATCTTCTGTGAGAGTATTCTTATAGGCATGCCTAGTCAGGTACAAGTTCATGCCTTTGCGGAAGTTCTGAAAGATAATTCAATTTTCTTAAAAGTTACTCATAATAGTGGGTAAAGTAAATGATTACATAATATTTTGCCTAAAAGTGTTCATTTTCAGACAGTGAAAGTCAGCTTTAACTTTTATTTCAGATAAATGCAGGGATGTGAATAAGAAAAATAATTATTTTAATAGATGAATAAAAATTTTTAACATAGAGAATTGGTACAGACTGGTGTATGGAGGTTTCAACCTGTAAATGACTATCATCTTGTAATGAATAAATTAATGTAATATAGTAAAATAAGAGGTATAAAACAGGAAAAACTAAAGCTCATGGCTCTGTCAACAACCAGTAAATACAGAAACCATCTTCTCAAAAGTTTATAATGACCTTAGATGACGACTGGAAAAAAACTTAAGAAAATTTCAATGGGACAAAATATTAACTGATCAACAATATATAAAAAATGGGTAATAAGCTCAATATGGCAATTAAAGATAAATTTCACTCCTTAGTATGCCAGGTTAAATCAGCGCAAGTATCTTACAAACAAGTATTAGAAGTATTGTTGAATGTAACCTTGGGGTAGAATGGTCGGATCTCAAGCCAAATGGGAAGACAGAATCAAATACAGCCATTCCCTGGCTTACGTAATACTTGACTTATGGAAATTGGACTTTACGTAAGTTTTTGCTGGCCAGTGCAAACTTAAAAATTGTGGAAACATATTTTGCGTCCCGTAGGAATAAATGGAGAAATAAATACTGAAATAAATATTTATTAATATTATTAATAAATATTAACTGAAATAAATAAATACTGTGAAAATATCGTAATGTGACCCAATAAATTTTTTTTTTTTTTTTTTTTTTTGGTAATTCGTTCCAAGGCCTTGGAAGTTGAAATTTTTGCTATATAACTAAGCTATTTATCTCTTTAAATAATGGAAATTGCACTACACTTTCATCATTATCATATGTTCCATTATAAGAATCAATTTTGAATGCCTTGGTGATATTTTTCTAAAACACATTTCTGGAGGTCGCTACCATAAAACAATAAAAACAATTTGCACTTTCCAGTTTATTGGGCTTTTCTGTTAGCGCATTCTATTATAAATGGGTAGTAAACTCGATCTTACTGCATTTGTGATAATACCGACAACTGGAATTCTGTGGGTTTTTATGTTACTGTATTATGGTGAAATGAGTTCCCCTTCACTGAAATCTTCAATCATATAAAAAACAAATTTTAAGAATCTTCTCTTCATTTCTATTTGCTTATTACAGTGGTAAAGGGAAGAGACCAACAGAAAGTGCAAGTGGAAATAAATAAGAGAATATATAAAGCAGGAAGTGTAGTAATGCAGTTAAACAAATTCTTTTGGAGCAAAAGAAAAATTAACCAAATGACAAAATTAACTGTTTATAACAGTTTTTAAGTCTATTTTAATGTATGAAGCTGAGAGCTGGTTAGGAAATAAAATATTGATCAAAAATTTACAATCTTCAGAAATAATAATTCTAAGAAAAATAAATGAAACATATGAAGGCAATGGCAAGAACATATTCTAAATCAATATTAGCAAAATGATGCAAAGAAGTGAATCTTATACAGCATCAGCCAAAAAAAGAAAATTAAACAAAAAAATTTTCATCTGACCATTTGCTCATTCCTCCTAATAACCTTTAAATATATTCAAATTATTTGCTTCTACAATACTAGGTGAAAGTTTATTCCAGCAATAAATTACTATCTGGCTGAATGTAAATTTCCACAAAAACAAAGAAAGAAAGAAAGAAAAAAAAAAAAATCTAAGGTAAATAATACCCAGTCAAAGTTAAGAAACCTAAAGATGGGAGACGGGAGATTGGTAAACAGATATGTGTAACAAAATCAAAAAGTAATAAGTTTAGAGACAGACCATGTAAGGTGGTCCAATGGCATCAAGAAAAAAGGAATTACTATAACTAGAGCTAAAGTTCTAGCAGAAAACAGGATGACATAAGGAAAATAGTAAATAAAGTCTGATAGCCCACAACTAATGTGTACTATCAGAGTGGGTTTAACAGACGGTGATTTAAATAAAAACTGATTCATTAATGGTATATAGAAATAATAATTAGAGTATGAAAATGTCATTAGAAAAGTGGCAACAAAATTGTTGCCACTTTTGCTGTTGTAGTTAATAATATATGAATGACTAATAAATTCCAAATTTCATACTTTCAATAAATAAAATGAGAAAGTCAATCCATTATCATACTCTTAAGTGTTAAGAATCAAAACATGACTGTGAATTAGGTTGAGGTGTTCAAATGTATCCTGGAACTCAATCCATAAAGCAGCAGGGAATCAACTTTTGTAGATCATATGTTTAAAGGGCTGGTTTGCCTATTTACAAAATCAAACCTGCTAACTTTCAGAAATTGAAACTGGAATATTCTTAATTTAGCTGGATAGAAACCAAAAAAGCAGGAAAAGTTTCCTGAAATGTGCATTTCAATGAGAATTGTGATATGCACTTAAGTGTTGTAAGATTTTAGATGCATCAGTAACTTAGACCATAGTGACAAATGGGCCTGGAGTACTGGGGTCCATAGTTTAACAGATATTTATTTAAAGTATACCCAGTAAAATAAAATAAAATAAAATATTTCCAGAAGCTTTCGGAACTCGTGTCCCTTTCTCAACTGACAGAATTTTTAAATACATTACAAGCAAACTGTGGCACGTTACTCATTCGTCATTGTTGTAGCACGGACGTGTGCTGCCTTGCGCCAGTGATCATCCATCAATAAAACGGTTGTCTCCAGGATTGGATGTATACGCATGCCTTTCTGGCGATTTAATGCCTTAGGGTTGTTCATTATGTTTAGTGACTCTAGCCATAGGCGGTGGCGAAAGTGTCGCGCGTGGTCCACTATCTCAAAGTCGCGCTTGGGGTCAAGATCGTGGTTGGTAGCCCAAAAATGTTCTGCAAGCGCGGACTGGTCAGTTTCGGCAAGCCGGATTGCTCTGTCGTGTTCCGTGAGGCGATCCTGGAGACGTCTCGATGTCTCACCTACGTAGCAACTGTTACAGGCCCTACAGGTGATACGGTACACTACATTGCTGCGTAAGACAGGTGTGACAGGGGTCTTCACACTGGAGACAAGTGAACGTAGGTTCCTACCTGGTAATTGTACACATTTTATGTTGTAACTTCTCAGGATCTTCGAGATACGTCCTGACACTCCTGGATAGTACGGAATGTAGGCGGATGATATGCCGACTTGCTTCGGAGGTCTTGGGTTGGAAGTAAGCTCTTGTGCCTGTAACAAGCATCTGTTTAGTACATGGGATGGATAACCGCATCTGGTTAAGTCCGCCTTCACACGGGAGATCTCGTTACGTCTAATTGTGTCGGTGCTGGAATGGCTCCAGGCCCTGGAGAACAGGGTGCGGGCAGTGCTATTGAGATGGCTTGGAGCGTGGCCGGACCCGTAGTTGGTGAATTGACCGCACCACATGGGTTTGCGGTATACTGAGGTCTCTAGATGTGGGCCTACGCGATGCACTAGCACGTCCAGAAACGGGAGCGAACCGTCCACCTCTGATTCTACGGTAAACTTGATGAAATTGGATAGAGAGTTGAGGTATTCTAGTAGTACCGTTTCAGAACCACGTGGTATTATGGTAAAAATATCGTCGACATATCTACACCACGTTGTAATAGGTGTAGATATGTCGACGATATTTTTACCATAATACCACGTGGTTCTGAAACGGTACTACTAGAATACCTCAACTCTCTATCCAATTTCATCAAGTTTACCGTAGAATCAGAGGTGGACGGTTCGCTCCCGTTTCTGGACGTGCTAGTGCATCGCGTAGGCCCACATCTAGAGACCTCAGTATACCGCAAACCCATGTGGTGCGGTCAATTCACCAACTACGGGTCCGGCCACGCTCCAAGCCATCTCAATAGCACTGCCCGCACCCTGTTCTCCAGGGCCTGGAGCCATTCCAGCACCGACACAATTAGACGTAACGAGATCTCCCGTGTGAAGGCGGACTTAACCAGATGCGGTTATCCATCCCATGTACTAAACAGATGCTTGTTACAGGCACAAGAGCTTACTTCCAACCCAAGACCTCCGAAGCAAGTCGGCATATCATCCGCCTACATTCCGTACTATCCAGGAGTGTCAGGACGTATCTCGAAGATCCTGAGAAGTTACAACATAAAATGTGTACAATTACCAGGTAGGAACCTACGTTCACTTGTCTCCAGTGTGAAGACCCCTGTCACACCTGTCTTACGCAGCAATGTAGTGTACCGTATCACCTGTAGGGCCTGTAACAGTTGCTACGTAGGTGAGACATCGAGACGTCTCCAGGATCGCCTCACGGAACACGACAGAGCAATCCGGCTTGCCGAAACTGACCAGTCCGCGCTTGCAGAACATTTTTGGGCTACCAACCACGATCTTGACCCCAAGCGCGACTTTGAGATAGTGGACCACGCGCGACACTTTCGCCACCGCCTATGGCTAGAGTCACTAAACATAATGAACAACCCTAAGGCATTAAATCGCCAGAAAGGCATGCGTATACATCCAATCCTGGAGACAACCGTTTTATTGATGGATGATCACTGGCGCAAGGCAGCACACGTCCGTGCTACAACAATGACGAATGAGTAACGTGCCACAGTTTGCTTGTAATGTATTTAAAAATTCTGTCAGTTGAGAAAGGGACACGAGTTCCGAAAGCTTCTGGAAATATTTTATTTTATTTTATTTTACTGGGTATACTTTAAATAAATATCTGTTAAACTATGGACCCCAGTACTCCAGGCCCATTTGTCACTATTCGATCACTTTATGGCCATAATACCTACAACGATTGTGCACAGTTGCAAAAATGCTTCCTCTCAATAGCTCGCTACAGGCAACATTTACGCTTCGCCCACAGATGCAAAAGCAATCGAATTATACCTAAAGGGTTCCGATACAAAGCCCCGTTCCACAACTCTCATATGGATCGTGCCTGCTTTAACTTCAGCCTGCGCACGTTAAATTTATGGATATCCCATCTCCACCATGAAATCAGGAACGCTGACTACAACAAGTCCAGACTGTTACAACATATACAAGGTAAGGTCTCGCCTATTGTATTTACAAACCTTATACATACCATCTGCCATCGGGCTAGTCAGACCTCGGATACCTACCGTTTACGCCAACAGCGCAAGTTCATAAACTTGAGCATAGAAACTAACTCCTTAAAGACGAACACTCGTTCAGACGACACGACTTCTTTCGTCTTGAATCTAAGTAACAAACAACTGTCCAACGAGCAGCTGAGTGTTTTATCAAACGGTATGAAATTCGCCGTTATACCATCGAAACCTCCCATCACACAGCTCGCTATGGGCATAGAAGCCAGTATTACCAACCTTCCCGAAGAAACTGCCAACGAGATCCGATTCAAGACTGCCGCAGTCCTCCGCAACACTCGAAAAACGTGCTCAAACCTCAACCACCGCCAACGTGCCGCCCTGTCATCTATAAGAAAAGACAACTCCATCGTTGTACTTCCTGCGGATAAAGGGCGCCGGACTGTTGTGCTGGACCGATCAGCCTACCGAGAGAAAGCCTTGGCCCTATTACTCGATCCTAACGTATATGAACCTCTACCTGATCCTCCCGTTAAAGTCTTGAAACGTCTGGAAGCAAATGTTAATAAACTTGTCCACGCATGGCTTAAAGATAAGAAGATCCCGACCGCGACTCACCATCTTCTGCGTGGTACTGGCTGTCAACTACCACAATTCTACGGATTACCAAAGATCCATAAACCGGGTATTCCTCTCAGACCTATAGTGTCTTGCTGCAGTGCCCCAACGTATGAACTGTCCAAACACATCGCGAGCCTCCTCTCGCCTCTTATAGGTAATACATCTCACACCGTTAAAAACAGCAGTGAATTCATTAACACCATTAAGGACATTTCAATCCCTGATAACTCTGTCATGGCATCATTTGACGTGGTTTCTTTATTCACCTCGATTCCCGTCCAACAGGCCGTGCACTGCGCCAGAAGGCTCCTTGAGAGCGACTTAAGCCTCCAATCCAGGACGTCACTATCCACTGATGACATCTGTACCGCCCTCAACCTATGCCTCTCTAGCAGCATCTTCACCTTTGAAGACTCACTCTACAAACAAGTACATGGCACTGCTATGGGTGCCCCTGTCAGTTCCGTAGTAGCTAACATCGCCATGGAAGATCTGGAGAAGCAGATACACCAGAACCCACCTACACCTATTACAACGTGGTGTAGATATGTCGACGATATTTTTACCATAATACCACGTGGTTCTGAAACGGTACTACTAGAATACCTCAACTCTCTATCCAATTTCATCAAGTTTACCGTAGAATCAGAGGTGGACGGTTCGCTCCCGTTTCTGGACGTGCTAGTGCATCGCGTAGGCCCACATCTAGAGACCTCAGTATACCGCAAACCCATGTGGTGCGGTCAATTCACCAACTACGGGTCCGGCCACGCTCCAAGCCATCTCAATAGCACTGCCCGCACCCTGTTCTCCAGGGCCTGGAGCCATTCCAGCACCGACACAATTAGACGTAACGAGATCTCCCGTGTGAAGGCGGACTTAACCAGATGCGGTTATCCATCCCATGTACTAAACAGATGCTTGTTACAGGCACAAGAGCTTACTTCCAACCCAAGACCTCCGAAGCAAGTCGGCATATCATCCGCCTACATTCCGTACTATCCAGGAGTGTCAGGACGTATCTCGAAGATCCTGAGAAGTTACAACATAAAATGTGTACAATTACCAGGTAGGAACCTACGTTCACTTGTCTCCAGTGTGAAGACCCCTGTCACACCTGTCTTACGCAGCAATGTAGTGTACCGTATCACCTGTAGGGCCTGTAACAGTTGCTACGTAGGTGAGACATCGAGACGTCTCCAGGATCGCCTCACGGAACACGACAGAGCAATCCGGCTTGCCGAAACTGACCAGTCCGCGCTTGCAGAACATTTTTGGGCTACCAACCACGATCTTGACCCCAAGCGCGACTTTGAGATAGTGGACCACGCGCGACACTTTCGCCACCGCCTATGGCTAGAGTCACTAAACATAATGAACAACCCTAAGGCATTAAATCGCCAGAAAGGCATGCGTATACATCCAATCCTGGAGACAACCGTTTTATTGATGGATGATCACTGGCGCAAGGCAGCACACGTCCGTGCTACAACAATGACGAATGAGTAACGTGCCACAGTTTGCTTGTAATGTATTTAAAAATTCTGTCAGTTGAGAAAGGGACACGAGTTCCGAAAGCTTCTGGAAATATTTTATTTTATTTTATTTTACTGGGTATACTTTAAATAAATATCTGTTAAACTTAGACCATATTGTGCCAAGTATATTATGTCTGTACAAGTGTCTCACTGGAAAAGAAAAGCCTTGTTCCCACCACTTTGGTGTGAGTCAGGCCTTATCATCAGGTTGCATTAATTATTACAAAGAAATTTAAAAACAATAGGAAACAATTGGTGATACATGCCTATTATGGTTGATAAAATGAAATCAACATCAGGAAATCAAGTAATATTATTACAGCTTACCATGCACTAACAGTTGGCACATACACTATTACAATTTAAAACAGACATTTTAAAAGTGAGACCTGTAAATGAAATGGCTTCTTGAATTTGCCTGCTTTAAAATTTGAATTTTAAGTACAATTTTATGAGTATTATAACAGATTCCATATACATATTTTCTCTTTTCTCAGGATAATGCATTTTGTTAAGCAAATATATTACTATTAAATATCATTATTGTTAATACAACTGTTCATAAGCACAAAAACAAAGCACTGTCTGATACTGTATTATATAATTAAGAAGAATAGCAATAGGGTACTGAGGGATAATGTTTTGAATGAAAAAAATAATAACACTTTCTGCACCTATAAAAACAGAGGGTTTTTTTTTTTTTTTTCTTTTTAGCAGTAGTACCTGACATCTGCTACATTTGGGGAAAAGAAGCACATTTCCAGATAGACTGCATGTCTCCAATATTTTCAAAGCAAGTAATTAGGAGAACACCCAAGTGAGCAAATCCCACAAACGCATGTGTACTGAGCATGACTGATATACTTTATACCAAATGTGAGCAAACCCATCTAATGGTAGTGTTCATAAATAAATAAATAAAGCATAAAATAAATAACACAAAGGAAAAGAAAAGTTGCTGGAAACTGTTAAAAGCATATGAACAGGGGAAATGTTCCCAAAAAAATCAGAAAATTATTTTAAATTTATTAAAATCACTTAAAACAGAATGTAATTATAATGTAATTTCATTTTGGTAGTGATACCACTTTGATGCTAATTTCAATTCAGATACAGTCTTAAAACCAGAAACCTCAGGAATTGAAAATTTCCTATTTTGGATTTTAAGTTTTCATACAATAAATTTGTCAATGTTATTGCAACTATTATTAGAGGTTTATGAATTTTATGGTATTAGAGGTAGTAATACCACTTTGGTGCTAATTTCAATTCATATACAAAGTTTCAAAACCAGAAACCTCAGCAATTGGAAGTTTCATATTTTGGATTTTTCAAGTTTTCGTACAATAAATTTGCCATTGATATTACAACTATTATTAGAGGTTTTATGACAAACGAGCAACTAAACACCATAATGCACCAACATCATGAAGTCTAATTAAACATTATAGCTTGGTTAGACTGAATACTTTTCATAGTCTTGAAAAAGTATAAAATAAGCTACAAAAATACAAAATTTTACTCATCAAAATGAGGATGTAGTGTACAATGTGTATCTGTAAAGTTTTAGGACAATGTTCACAAAAAATTGAAATCAAGGAAAAAAATCTATTACCATTTAATCTTCAAAGTACATCCTTTGTAATTCGATACACCTCTTTGCACAGTCGTACACTTTCTGAATGGCTCTGTGGAACAATATTTAATTCCCTCACCACACTGGTCTGGATCTCTGAAACGCTGTCAAAATGGCGCTCCTTCAAGTGGGATTTCGCTTTCGGAAACAGAAAATAATGGTGCCAAATCTGTTGAATACAGGGATGGTGAAATGCTGTAACGCCCTTCCATGCGAGAAACTGCCTGGCAATGGTTGCATTGTGTGAATGTACATTGTCATGAAGCAAGAACCACTCACTTGACTTGTCCATGTCTGGCTAATATGCCAAATTCTTCTCCATTACTCCTCTGTAAAATTCAGAGTCGACTGCCTGTCCTTCTGGTACAAATTATTTGTGCACAACTCCTTGCCAATCAAAAAAAAAAAAAAAAAAATCCTTAACATTGTTCTGGTTCAAGAACATTGGAATCAGAGTTTCTTTGGCCTTGGTGAATTTCCAATCCATGCAACTGATTGTCTTTTTGTTTTTAGTTTTGCATGCAAAGCACAAGGGTTCATCACCAGTTATGATTTTTTTAAAAGAAGTCTGGATCACTGTCGCCCATCTCAATCAAATCTTGACAAGCAGCAACTCATTCCTCCTGTTCTGCCATCAAAGCATGCTATACAAAGTACGAGCATGCTTTCCTTTTTTTCAAACCTTCGACAATCAAATGCACGGTATCCTCGCTGATGTGAAGCTGCTCTGCTATCAATTGGAGGGACAGGTGGCAATCTTCCATTAACAGCTGCTGAATTTTTTTAATGGTCAAGTCCATACAAGACTGGGACAGGCAACCACTCCATGCATTGTCCTGAACATCTTCTCACCCTTCACAAAACAGCCCATACCAAAAAAAAAAAAAAAAAAAATGTTGGATCATGATAGTGCTCCATGTCCATAAGCTGCATTCACAATTGCAACTATTTCAGTTGCACTTTTTCTGGCTTTAAAACAAAATTTTATCACTACTCTTTGCTTGGTCCTTGATGATGTGATTTTACTGTGCCAACTTAAACATGGCTTTCCACTAGAACATCTTTGTGCACACTGATGAAACCTTGCAGAGCCAGTTCAGACTTGACAGTGAATAGTTCCAACAATAGACAATGTATGGCACTATAAGTACTGTTTAAAAAAAAAATATCAGTCCTAAAACTTTTCAGACACACCTTGTACTAGTATCGGCAAAACTTCCAGTTCTAGGATTTCCAGAAAAAGGAAGAGGGTTACATTAATATACAGGAGAAAAAGAATATGTGAGAAAAAGCTGGCAAACTCCAGCATTAAAGGTTGAAAATTTAGACAAAGATCCAGTCGGCTATAAAAAATTCAACCACTGAGATCAAAGCATTGAGTGGCCACATTGAGACTACTAAAGCAGGAAATCATGCGTTTTTCAGGATATCACCAGCACTCTTGTAAGTTTTACAAAAAAACTAAGCCATTTCATATTTCCAGTGAAAAATTAATGGTCATTTGATATCGCTTCAGCTCTTTGATGCTCTGTGGGATGCAGAATTTTAGTTCCATGATCTCTTAGGAATGTACAGTAAAATTTGCCTATGTATTTTTAGAATACATTACTATTGAATGCTATAAGGATCAAATATGCTAATTTTGTATTTTTTTTTCTAATAATTTTAAAACTATATGCATCTCCATGTACAATTTTCAAACTGTTTCAATGACTACAACAAATTGGTATAATCCCACAACTTTTACTGTCTGCAGAATTTAGTTAAAAGGATTTTATGAATTAGAGCCACAAAAACCAGAAAATTTCCTGATATCTAGGGTTTTATTTTACTTCTTTAGAGGTCTTATCTTTAGGTCTAATCATCTGGATGCAAAAGCAAAGTAAGGATGGATAGAAGTTGCAGCCAACGACTTTAGGCAAGAGATTAGAAAGCAAAACTGACATCTGGACTCATTAAGTTTTCTACTCTTGGCCTCTCTGAAGATTAACATCAGATTTATTAATAACTTGTTTCCAATTACTGACAGCTTTAGTACAGGTACAAAAAAAAAAAGAAAAAAAAAAAGGAGAATCTGATGAAAGTCCATTGTCATAAGCTTTTCTGTTATCTTAAATCGTCATAACACATTTGTTGGAAAACTAAGAATTTAGTGATGTGAATCCAAACAAAATTAAGACATGCCAAATTGGGTTTATCTCCTATGTATCTGTGTATATATAGGGGTGAAAATATGTACAAGTAAACAGTTACAATTCATTTTGGTTTCAAGGAACTCAGCAGGTATCAAATTCAAAAGATAATTTTATATTTGTGATTGGTTTCACCGTAATCAAACAGTACAGTAAGTCCTTGATTCAACAGACTAATTGGGGGAAGGAGTGTCTGCTATTGACGAAAGTCTGACAATGTTGATGCTAATGCTCTCCCTCTAACCCCCTGTCTCACCTAGATGATGTAATACACCAAGCCCGACACCGGATGCATGATAAGATAATGCATGCTGACTCACTGACCCAACCTTTTAGCATGCTCTATTTGCGAATTAAAAAAAAAAAAAAAAGGTTCTATTTTTCCCTTTAGAACAGAAATTTTTTTGTCGGTTAAATCTGAAGTCTGTTAAATCAAGGGCCTACTGTAATTTTAAATCTATATAATAAATAAGAATACAATCATGAACACTCTCTCTCTCTCTCTCTCTCTCTCTCTCTCTCTCTCTCTCTCTCTCTCATATTACTGAGTATAGCATTATGCTCACCTCATCTCCTATGTATCTGTGTAACATCCTAATTACAGATGCTCCTTTATTATATGAAATATCATCAAATATTTCATCTATTTCTGAAGGATCACCAACAGGAACCTGTAGAAATAAAATCATAAGATATATAAGTAAATAATACTAATTATTATTAAAGGTTACTATGGAACAAATGGTAAAAAAATTCTATATAATAATAGTAAAGTGTGTTAGTCATCTGATGGCACTAGGGGTTTCCCCATCTCTGCACTGTATTCTTTATAAGTGATACAGAATTCTGTGGAGACCAGAGATTTAAAGTGTGTGGGGAGTGGTCTGTTGTGTAGCATTATGTTCTGTTGTTTCTCTGACCATTTAGTCGTTGGGCCCCTATTGGAACCCACTGTTGGCCAGACTTTGCCATGAGGAGGCAAGTCAGGCACCCAGTAGATTATTTAAGTACTCTGGCAGACTCCACCACCTAACTTCCAAGGATTTCAGTGGCAAGGCCTTAAAAAAAAAAAAAAAAAAAAAAAAGGGGTGAACACTAAAATTTGGATGAAAGAGATTTACAAGAAAGCAGTAGAATTTAGATGTTGATTAGAATTTGCCGGCATTGTTAAGGGTGTACTTGGTCAGTTTAGTGAGAGAGAGGAGGAGACTGAAGACTGGGTGGAAAACAGGTAGAAGAATGGGAACGACAGAGAAGGCATCCCCAAAGAGGTCAGTGGAGACAAGTCCTGCCAGATGAAGTATGGAGGAGGCAGGGAGGGAGGGGGTTTTAAAGGGAAGCGGGTTAGAGTACCCAGTTCAGATCACCAAATGGCGTGTTGGCAGCAAAGCCACAGTATGTCTTCGTCGGTGATGGTTGTTATGTCCATGTAGTGTTGAATCCGGTAGGAAGGTCAAACTACCCATCCTGCCCTGGGTGGGACATGTTAGCTGGCGGTGGGGAACCCACCAGGCAAAGGGGTGGGAGAGAGAGACATTTACTCCATTCATAATCTGCATTCTCACTCTACTTGCATTCTATTTTTATACTTTTTTCTTATATATTTTTTTATATTATTTTATTTTTCTTATACATATAATAATAGTAAGAGTATTCACCATATAGCGCAAGGAAGCCACAGGCTTTTGCTGCACTGGAAAAAAAAAAAAAAAAAAAAAACCCAAGCAACCAAGTAGATAAGAAAACATAATTATATGCTTCCCTCCCGACACAGGTAAGCATCCAGTTGACCTTTGAATTAATTCAAACTGTCGACCTCAACTACCTGCGAAGGCAACTTGTTCCAGCAATCAACGAACCTGCTGACTAAAAGAAAACTTCCTACAATCTAATCTAAACCTCAACTCTTGTAATTTGAATTTATGACCCCTAGTTCTGGAATTCTTTATAACAGTGGGAATTCCACCTTCATTTGTTTTACTAATGCCTCTCAAAGACTTGTAAACAAGATCAATCAGGTCACCTCTGAGGTGCCTGTTGTCAAGCTCTGTAGCCTGCATAATCGGAGTCTCTCCTCATACAGTCATCCTTCTGCCAATCTCACCATTCAAGTTTCCCCGTCTTTGGACCCTTTCAAGAAGTTCAATGTCTTTTTTTCAGATGAGTTCTCCATACTTGAACACAGTATTCCAAATGCGGTCTCACAACTGCCTTATACAGTGGGATTATGACCTCCCTATCTCTACAGGATAGTGTTCAAAAAAGCATTGATAGGACACCATGAGCCTTCCTGGTTGCCTGTCTACACTGCTCAGAAAACCTCATATCTATCCGCATTGTAACTCCCAGATCCTTTTCTCCTTAACTGTTTTTAATTCAATCCCACCAAGTGTATAATTTATCTGTGGATTGCTATTCCCCAAGTATAAGACCTTGCATTTACAGCACTAAAACATAGCTGCCACTTCTCTGATCATCTCTGAAGTCTGTTCGAGCCATCCTGAAGGATTGCTGCTTGGCACTAATCATTAACAACTCTGCCAATCCTATGATAATTTGCAAATTTTGATATCATGCTTTCTATCCCTTCGTCGATGTCATTTACGAAAATCAGAAACAACAGTGCTCCAAGAGCCCTGTTCAGGAGCTCCACTCCCGACGTTACGCCAATCTGAAGAATATCCATTAATCACAACCTTTTGCCCTACAGCCACCAAGCAATCCAACTTTATCATGCAAGCTTATGCAGCATCAGCAAAAAAAAAAAAAAAAAAAAAGCAGCTCCGATTTCAACCCTCCATTCATTCCAAATACCTGTCCAGCTCAGCCTTAAATTTATTTAGGCTATCAACTTCCACAACAAAAGATGGAAGTCTGTTCACCAATCAACTACCCGCTGGCTAAAGGCAAACTTCCGCACATCTATCCTACAACTGTCTTTCCTCAATTTGAATTTATGCCCTCTCAGGTGATTATTCTGAGCAAGAGGAAGAATCCCATCAGCATTGAGCATACTCAAACCATTCAAGGCTTTATACACCTCATTCAGATCACCTTGCAGGTGCCTAGTCTCCAAACACTGTAATCTGTAAAACTTAAGCCTTTCTTCGTAAGAGCAACCCTTTGTTCCATTCACTAATCTCGTTGCCCTTCTCTGTACTCATTCTAACAGCTCTACATCCTTCTTAAAATGAGGCCTCCAGACCTATATACAGTACTCAAGGTGTGGCCTGACAATTTCCTTATACAAGGGGATAATCACCTCCTTATCCCTGCTAGAAAAATTCCTGTATATCATTGACAAGACACCATGAGCTACTTTTGCAGACAATCTGCCCTGCTCAGAAAACTTCATATCTGCCTGCACAATTACCCCCAGGTCCTTTGCATTCTCTACCACTATCAGTGTAGTACCACACAGTTGATACGTTACTCTGGGGTTACTGCTTCCCATATGTAGTACTTTACATTTGTCAAGGTTAAATTTTATTTGCTACCTCTCAGCCCATCTGCTCAACTTTTCTAGATCCTGTTGCAGCAGCATACTGTCATTAACAACTCTGCCAACTTGGACATTAAGCCTGATATACCATCATTAATATCATTTATAAATACAGAAAACAACAATGGCCCCATCACTGAACCCTGAGGGACTCCACTAATAACATTAGTCCACAAAGAGCAGTGGCCATTGAGTGGAAGAAGACAGAGAATACACTCTGTCTTCTCCCACTCAACCATCCCTTTATCCATAGCAGCAATTTGCCTCCAATGCCGCACTGCTCCAATTTGTGCAGCAGTCTTCCATGTGCAACAGTATCAAAAGCCTTTCGAAGATCCAAATATATGATATCAAAGTTATTCCCTGCATCCAGTTCCTTTGTGACCACATCATAGTATCCAATCAAATTGGTCAAACAAGATTTCCCCTTAACAAACCCATGCTGTGTCCAAGCTATAACTGAAGTCTTGTCTAGATGATCCTGCAGTGCTTCTTGAACCAGTGTCTCCATTAATTTCCCTGGAACAGAAGTTAAACTAACAGGTCTATAATTACTTGTGTTGCCCTTTGATCCTCCTTTGTGAATTGCGGTCACATTTGCACATCTCCAGTCCATGGGTACCTCACCTGAGTCCAAGGAAGCTCTCATAATTATGGCTAAGGGTTTGCTTACTTCCCTTATACAGTAAGATTAAGCTGTTATTTGGTTTTTAGGAGCATTAGCAACTAAGGCCATATTGCTCCAGGGATATGCTGTGGTCATTCCCTGACCATTCTGCATCCTCCGTATTTGGTGGTCACGGGCTCGAACCCCGGTCTAATCAAGAAGCGTGTGCTACGCACTGCTGCTCCTGCCCACCTGGCTACGGAGGCGCCGTAAGAGCAAGCTTATACAATAACCTCTCATAAGGGACTGTGTCACATGCTTTACTAAGATCCAAATAAACTATATTGAAATTATTCCCTAAATCCAGCTCATGAGTACTATGTGTCAAAATAGCCTAATAAGTTAGTTAAGCATGATTTACCCTTAACAAAGGTAATGTTGTGTGTCCTTCAGAATGCCATATCTATCTAAATGTCCCTGGCAATGACTATTAGTCATTGTCTCTAAGATTTTTTTCTACCACTAGCCGGTCTATAGTTACCAACTTCACTCTTAGAACAGCTTTTAGTATTGGCGATACATTGGCACTTCTCCAATCCAAAGAAATCTCCTGAGTCTAAAGATGCCCTCATAATTAACCTGAATGGTACAATATATGCCCATGCGTTCTTACTCAAAACTACAGGATATATGCCATCACTGGGAGCCTTACTTACCTTTATGCTCAAAAGTTTTTCTAATAAACAATCATCTGTAATTATGAAATCACCAATTTCATATGGCTCAGCCTCCTCTCAATATGAAAGGTCTTTCATCAGTAAAGCCTGATGCAGTACCTATTCAATTCATCCACATCAGCTAGGTTATCTAAGACTTTCCCACACCCAATATGTTCTACAAGGAACAATTTTAAGGTTATGTAAAATAAATATCTTACACATAGTTAAATGGCAATAGCTTTTACATATTCCATCTAATAATCAATTACTTGTGTATCTCATTACTTTTATCCATAAGAAATAGTCCTAGCATCTCATGTGAGAGAAAAATAAATAAAAATAAATCATCAAAATCAAAGATGTCATAACATCAGAAAAAGAAACCAAAAAGTTGTTTTAAATAACCTTCTAGTCAGACACGACGGTAGAGAGAAATTATGAGACAGTGTTTTAAACAGACAGCTAAGCAATAGAGATAAAGATAAATGAGAAGTTAAAAGCATAGGAATGAAAAGATGAGTGTAGTTTAGGGTCTTATGGGGAAATTCAAATAATTTGTATGGAAAAACAATGAATGAATGAATTAATGGGTTGTGTTTATAAACTGTCTTATGAGTTCTTTGAAAGTCACTTCCTACTATGTGTTAGTAATGCTGGTTTATTTCTAGCAATTACATATAACTTAGGCATATCTGTTGTCAACAATTTTTAAATACAACATAAATACCAGGAATAACGACAAATTAAATTAAATTAACAAAGAGACATTTCACAAACTTCTATATAATATTGGTTTACTTCATCAGTGAACAAAATACCTAAAACAAACTAGAAACATTTAAATAAAGGCAAACTTATGAGCAGACTGAAGAAACAGTCACAAGTTAACAATAAACATATACATCTATATATATTATTTGAAATAATGTAATGCTGCAAAGGGTTATGGGATTATAGAGCTGCCTGAGTTACATGTAGTTTCATATATAATTATCGCCGAAGAAATTTTACATAAGGAATACACCTAAGGTGGAAGGTGTTTCTGGGGGCAATACAACTGAACTATCTGAAAGGAACATTCTGAGATGTGATGGCAATTTCTGAAGAAGATAGCCTGGCTAGTAGGATGGACTATGCTAGTTCTGCTCGAAGAGCATGCTGGTTGCTGGAGCTGGGTCAGTGCCAAGACTGCTTTTGAACACATGCAACAGGTGATTGTTAATCAACAGGCCCATTGGATATATTGATGGAATTTGGGAATGCCCTAATGAAGAATGACTCTTAAAAAGTCTCCTCAACCTGTGTTGATCTCTGGACAGCATTGTAAGCATCGTTAGTTTTCAGATCCTTCTGAACAGCTTTGACATCTTTTATATAAACAGCTTCACAAACTACACATTTGATATGACATATCAAGGATGTTTTATTTGGAAATTGGTGAAATAATGAGCACCTGAACCTGCCCCACATACCTTGCTACCCAGTTGAGTGTGTGCCACATCACTAGTGCAGTGGGACAGTTTCACATAATATCTCTTTATTGTAGACCAGGGGAAGATATAAACCTCAGCATACAGTACCTTCAAACAGCTGTTTCATTGCTAACAAATGGCAATATAATAGTATTGCAGAAGTCAATTGCCAGTCAACCATGTGTCATAGACATGCAGAAGACAGAACAGGAACCCATAATAGACAAATCTTAACAAAATTTATAGCAACTGCCCCTTTTGGGTGATAAATCAACTGCATAACCTTCCAACTTATAGGGAGTGTTATTGATGTCACTCTGGCCACACTACAGCATATAAATTAACTCTATGGCATATAAATAAAAAATAAAAAAAACTGGTGTGTCAGCCAGCCTGCATGACATTGGACCATAGAGCTATTACCTTTACCTTGAACAGACAGCCACAAATGTTCAACAGCCCTTTATGGATATTAAAAGATATAACATTAAAAACTCAAACTGTCAAACATACATAGAAGTCATAGCAGCAGAGCTGCAGCAACAAGAAAATGAGCAGTCTGAATTGCACAACAATCATAGCCTGGATGACCAAGCACGGAAATTGACCAATATACTTGTAAGGATAGCTAACCAAGCTATGCCTAAAAAGAAGCAGAGGAAGCAGGTAGTACTGGTGGTGCCCTGAACTGAACACTCAGAAAAATGGTCCACCAGGTAAGAAACTATTTTTCAGAGGGCTCAAACAATTTGGCCCCAAAATGAGGTTGATGCCCTGAGAGATACCTATAGGACTCTCAGGAACTCATACACTATCCTCATAAGACAGAAGAAAAAAGAATCCTGGCAGCATTTCGTGGGGACTTCTGGAAATGCCGACCCATGGGGAGTGGTGTACAGAATAGTCACCAATAAGTTGCCAATAGGAAACGTAGTTGAGACAACAATAAAAACAGACGGAACCCCAATCCTGTGTTAGGCAGAGTTTGCCAATAATATACGGCCACTCCCTGACTTACATAAGGATTGCGCCCGCAAAACTCTATGTAAGTTGGAATTATCCTAAGTGCTTATGCAGCACTCGCAACTATGCTCGCTGAATTGGACTGAAGCAAAAAAGAAATGTTCGACGAAGCATAAATAATTATTTATTCAATTTTTCTTTTATCTCATGCGCGGAAAAAATCAGAAAAATGTACAAAATTACAAAAGTGTGCAATTAAAAAATTTCAGAATTAGAAAACTTCACAATTAATCATTTCATTTTCATTTCTAAATGAATTTTGTTTCATTTTCTAGCACTGCCACCACTTGCACTATTCAATTTTTATTATTTTTTTTATCTCATGTGCAGGAAAAATTAGAAAAGTGTACAAAATTATAAAAAAAAAAATAAATAAAAAAAAGAGGAGACGGGCATAACATCAGTAAGTTTTACCTTTCAAGCATCGTTGTCAGAATCAACGTCTTCAGCTGATAAGTATGCCACTGAATCTTTGTAAATACTTCTTGCTTTTGCTTGAATGGCCATTAGACTCAAGGAGCACTCGCTTCTGGATCTGATATTCCATCCATATTATTAATAGCTTTTCCATCTTCGATATAACACCTAAACGCTGTTTTGTGATTACTGTTGATCCTTTAACATGTTCTTTTATACTCGCTTTTTCATTTTCATCTTCATTTCTAAATGAATTTTGTTTCGTTTCCTAGCACTGCCACCATTTGCACTTTCTGTTGGTCGCTTTCCCTTCATTATTATAAGTAAAGAGTAATGAAGAGAAGATTCTGAAAATTTACTTATGTTTTTTATATGACTGAAGATTTCAGTGAAGGGGAAACACATTTCACCATAACATAAAAACCCAAACAATTTCAGTTATCGGTATTATTGCAAATGCAATAAGATAGAGTACTACCCATTTATAATCGATTTCACTAACAGAAAAGCCTAATAAACCGGAAAGTGCAAATTGTTTTTGTTTTATAGTTGTGAACTCCAGAAACTTGCTTAATAAAAAATATCAAAAGGGCATTCAATGATTCTTATAACGGAAAATATGATCATGATGAAAGTGTGGTGCATTCTCCAGCTGGACCACGTGACCCTTTCTCTCAGCCAATAAATACCGTTTGCAAACGTGTTGGCCGCGGGTTTTTTTTTTTTGCATCCTTTGGTTAAAAATGATTTTGTGTTGTGCTTATTTGACATAAATTTATATAAAACTAATACAATTTCCATTATAAAATGACCTTTTAGAGAGATAAATAGGGAAAATTTTAATTTCTGAAGTCTCAGAACAAATTATCAAAAAAAAAAACAATGGGTTCACACAATACCTCCATTTATTCCTATGGGATGCAAAATATGCTGCCGCAATTTTTTTAAATTTGCACCGGCTCACAAAAACTTATGTAAAGTCAAATTTACACAAGTCAAGTATTATTAAGTTGGGGAGTGGCTGTACTAGATATCCTCCAGACTGAGACTGGAGATTATTCACCTACTCAGAGTGTTACAACCAAAGAAAATCATGAATACACAAATGCCAACATAGGGCCTCTATTCACAATAGAAGAACTGCAAACTCCCTACTCAAAACCAATAGATGCCCCAGACATGATCTCCTAGAGACAGAAATTTAAAAAAAAATTCACTGAAATAGTAACAGTTAAGTTACCAAACCTACACAATCATTCCTTAATACAAGGAAAGTTCCCCCAAGATATGGAAAATTGCAGTACTCAGGTTGATTCTAAAGAACACTGAGAAACCATCTACAGAACCAAAGTCATACAGCCAATAGCCCTTCTCCCTGGGGAGTGGTGTACTGGGAAAAATATACAAAATACTAATATATAACAGGCTATCTAGTTATCAGTATTATTGCAAATGCAATAAGATTGAGTTTATTACCTGTTTATAATCGATTTCACTAAGAGAAAAGCCCAATAAACCGAGAGCAAAGAAGAGGGATAAGGAATTCTTCACATATATAAATGCAAAGAAGAGAAGGACAAACCAGATTGGACCCTTATGTAATGGATGTGGGATTGTATTAGATACCCCAGCTGAAGTTGCAGATGAACTCAACAGTTACTTTGCATTGATATTTACCAAAGAAAAACCCTTTACGTCAATGAGAAATTATGGGAATGAAGTTGAAATTTCACATGTTTATTTTAATGAAAAAAGACAGCACGTGTACTATGTATGCATGAAAGATGTTTTATTTTATGTGGAAACATCCTTGGCTTAGACAAGATTAAAGGGGTTTAGTATGAAAAGAATCCAAGCATGTTTAACATTTTAAAGCATTTATTTTTTTTTGACAGTTTCATGAATTTGAGGCTGCAATACATGTTCACTTGGTAATTTTCTTACAATGGGTTTATGATAACTAAAATATGATACTTGAGATTGTAAATGTCTTTGAAACACAGTAACAACTATAGTTCCATGATTAGTAGTCGATACAGATCTAGAAGTATTTAACATTAGTCCAAAATTTATTTTTTAAGAAATCAGTCAGCAGTTTGGATTGAGTATCGGCAAAATTAAGGTTGATATCCCCACTAAGTATCGTTGGTATTCGGCTGCATTTTTTTAAAAACAATTGTTGTAGCAGTGCAGCTCCTTTAATCGTGTAAGGAAGTAAAACGAAATGGATGAATCCAATGATGTGTTCGAGCTTTTGGTTAGGTGAAATGACTACCAACAATATGATTTGACCATCAGGAAGAAGGCACTCAGCTGCACAAATATCTCCAACAGGTCTAACACTCACAGATTTGCCAACAGTTTGTCGAAAAATAACTTCCATATGAGAAGTAATAACAAGAGTACGATTTTTCTCTCTTATGATAAACGGCTACACTGCCAGCTTGTTATCTTCTCGTTTGAATTGAACGACACAATTGAAGTTAGATATGCTTACTTCTTCTTTGTTATTTAGCCACGTTTCAGAAAGCTGAAGTAAATTGGATTGTTGTGTGACTGCATCAGTGAGATCGTTACTGTGCGCATGTAAACTTTGACAATTTAATATTAAGATCTTGGAAAGTGGAAAATGGAAAGATCTTGTCGTTTACTGATGAACTCATATAAAGTATCTTGCATAGTAAATAGAGGATTGCTCAACAACCTCATCATTTCAGCTTGAAGTGCAAGCAAGTGGATGTAGTGTTTCTCAGTTCATGATAAAATTTATTTTCTCCATTTGCAGCAATAATGTAAAGATCATTGATATCGGTATCTCGAGATAATGCAACGAACTACAGAATTAAAAGTACCTCCCTGAGATTTACGGATGGTAATAGGACAAGCTGGTATAAGTGGAAAATGATTTCGTTTAGCTGAGATCGTTCTGTTCAACAAAGCACTCTTACTTGTGATCGGTACGGCTTCTAAATCGATTTCTCTACCCATCGCAAACCAATGAGCCTTCGTTCTAGCAAGTCGACCCACAGCAGGTGATCCCGGATTTGGATTTTATTGGCACATTAGCAACTAAGGCTATAATGCGCCACAGTGATCCCGGAAATTTCAACCAAAGACATTTAATACAATTAATCTCTTCGTCATATTCAATACATGCCAAATTTTCCTAAAGCTCCATTAGCCAGACCTTCAGACAGGTCAATAGTAATGGTTAAGTATGGTTTGCCAATAAGTAAAGGTAGTTCATACAGTAATCCACCTGTGTCTAATACTGCCATTTTATGAAGTTTTTGGTGCACATGAACCTCACATTCTACATCTCTGCACCCGACAAATGTCTTGGGCAATCAACATAATGGTATCCAAAGATGAATTTAACACAGAATTGTTATAATCGCTCACAGATTTATTTTTCAAATATAAACAAACACAATCAGAACACAAATTGTCTGCTGCTTCTCTGCTCACAAATCTCGACTCAATAAGTTCCTGTTCATCGCCAGTTAACTGAACGCTGTTTCCGATTTTAGTCAACACTCTTGACAATTCTGATTTCGACTGTCTCATCACTTCATTGAGTTCATAACATTGTAACCCATGTCAAAGATTGGGGCCTGCAACTTGTTGCTTAATCTGCTGATAAATAGGCATTGCTCATACGGGGGGGGGGGGGGGGGGGGCAACTGTCGCAAATCACCAATCAAAAAAAATGTCTAATCCATCAAAATTATGATCTTTATCACAGGCAAACATCTGAGATAAAAGTTCAGCTCCAATCATACTAACTTCACGTATATATTTGAAAAGAGTACGATATTGTTGAGCAACTTCATAAGACAGAGGTAAATTCTTCGATATCGAAATTTTCAATGCAGTGTGAACGGTAGTACCATTAATAGCTACAGCAGCTTTTCCAGTAGAAGAACAAGTTATATAAGCATTATAGAAATTATCGGTGCTAGTGAAATGATTACAAACTTCCATCAATAATCAAATCACGAACGTCTTGCCACAGCCAGCAAGGAACACCTGGACAGGTTGATGATTAGGTTGAAGTAAATTATAAATGACATGCATTAAAATTCCTTCCTGTTTTAAATTAGCTTTTCACATTAAATCCCCAAACTGATCATTTGGCATTAAATTTTCTCGTTTCTTTGCTATTGCACCAAGCTGACTTAAAGATCGCTATTCATTTCACTGTCTGGATGTTCATAGAAATCTTTAAATAGATCAGCGTCTTCACGAATCAACACTGCAAAGTTTTGTATATTGGCTTCTATGTCAGTATGGAATATTTCATGACAAATCTCCATAGTTTTGTGAATATCTAAATCAGATTCATAATTCTTGACGTTCTAAAATAACTTGTTTATGTTCATCATACAAAGCAAGAAATTTCATTTCAGATAATTATTTCCTCTTCTTCACTTCAAAAAGGTAAATGAAGAGTAATCATCTCTCTTTTATATTCATTCAAATCATTGGCCACATCATAGTTTCGATATCGAAGTATATTTGGATATTGATGTAGTTGATACTGACGTCCCGAGGTGTAAGTATAATTGGCAACGAAGTCAGTTAAAGTAACATTTTCTAGTTCTGGAGGTCTTTTCTTGTATTTATTAAACCAATTCTCTTTCCAAAAGTCAGTAGAATCATCACCCATGTTTTCTCGTTCCATTTCTTCATTCAATTTTCTATTACACTGTTGCTTGATAGATCACACGGTAGGTATACAAATTACAACTGAACTCTCGGATATCGGTAAACAAAGCAAATACCAAGCAGCCTCTTGAATAGACTTCGACAGAGTTAAGCATGTCAATGCTTAATTTTCTTGTAATTTCAATGACATCAAACTCAGGATACTTGAACATAATTTCAATAGTTTTACGTTGTAGATCGCTAATCCCACGATTGGTCTTATTTACAAATTCGATGCCAAAAGTAGCACAAGAATATACTTCTGTGATGAATTGAATATCTATGTTAGACTTTAAAATGCTAAATACAAAAGGATTGAAGTGGTTATGACATTTTTGATGAGGTTTCTCATTTCAGAAAAATTTTAGGCCAAGTAATACCAGCTTGAGGTAAATTGACATGATTCCGAATGAATGTGATTTTCTTTAAAGAAGTGATCGATGCTAGTATATTCATTGTTCCCTTAGATTCTTCCACAATTGCTTGTAGTCACCATTATATTTGACTCGTCGAGTGTCTGCTTTTGGCATGGGAATTAAAATAATCATAGATCATGATGGCATGAATGAAGTTTCAAAACGATACACCTGTTTGTCGGTAGCTTGGATCCTTTTGTAACAAGTATGTTTATGAGGTTCGAGTTTGATATTACTAGAGGCTTTTGCAGTAGAAACAGAGACAAGCTGATTTCTCATAGCTATCATTGCGTTCATACTGTTTCCCATAGGTTCTTTAGGAGCCACAAAATTAAGCCACAAAAGAATGTGAGCATGTGGACTGCTACGATGTTCAATCCGTTTAAAATAATTGACAATGTAATATTGTCGAAATGGACTGAAACACTTACACTGAAGCAAAGTTAAAATACAATCCACAAGTTTATTAAAATAAATTGCACACGTTACCATGTCTTCGTTAACTAATGTTGCCTTTTCCATAAAATGAAGAGCTTCTGCTTGCTCTTCAGGGATATCTAAACCATGGTGTCATCTTTGTATGTATTTATTATTTTGTATAAAATTTTTAGTTTAAGAATTTTGTATAAAATTTTTAGCAATTTAGGCCAACCATCTCGTTTGCACTCAAAGTTAAGAACTTAGGTTTACCCAATTGTCTGATCATTGCAAACAGATTTCATTCACATTGTGTCCAGTAATAAGTTGAATTAGGAATCGATTTCAAAAATGCCAAATTGTTTTCAATGCAGTTATTGACGTATTCTCGAGATTGGATTTGTTCTTTGGTGAGCTTAGTGTCTTTTCCGATGTATTTAAAAGCAACTGGTAACGAATCTTGAGTTCCTAATCTCATTATTTTTGATGCTATTTTAGCACCAAAATATACAGAAAGAACACACATACAGATAAGTTCTTACATTACTACTCACACCATCCTCTATACATCAAAAAAGCAGTTCTTAATAATCATATATATAATGCTATCAAATATAGTCACACATAAACAGACCTATCTGTAGAATTGCAATACCTCACCAAAATGTTTATCGACAGGAAATACCCATTACAACTAATAAAAGAAACCATTACTAAAGTCCATAATAGTACTAATAACCCTAGCAACATTAATAACCACGTGAATAAGATACACAAACCCCTTATATACCATCAACAATATGCTCAAGACTTCAACAGGTTTTTAAGAATACAGATATCAAATTAATATTTACATCTTATAATAAATTAAGTTCTAAATTTAATTCATACAAGACAACATATGAATATGGATTACAGGATTATAATAACAATATATATTTGATTAGATGTCAATCAGATTGTCAAGCATGTTACATAGGTAGTACAACAACTAAATTTGGGACTTCAAAAATTTCTAACACACGTGTATACTACCACTTTAATAGCTTCAAATTTAATTTATCAGGTACAGAGCTAACATAACATTTTAAATCTTATAATCATAACCCACTCATCGATTCAGCTATTACAGTAGTTAAACTAAATTCCAGTTATAAAATTCTTCAAAATGAAGCCCTCATCATTGAGTGGTTTAAGCACCACACATCGTTCAACATATTAAACAAAAAGATTCCAACCAACTTCTCCCCTATTTGGAATTTAGCATGTATAAAGTTTCCACGTGCACTGAAATGCATTTCGGGAACTTAACCAGTATATAACATACTTCGCGCGTTCTTCTCTTCCCACTATAGCTAACTGAAGACAGTTTCGAAAGTTACTCGTGCGCAGCTATTAACTTTTTATATCTTATTTTAATAAGACAATTATAGAATGGAAGATACACCTTCCTTTCTTAGGAAAATTTTTAAAACTCAGGATAATTTAGTAATTTTTAAATTTATAATTCTTTAAGTTTTTAAAATTTCATAACTACTATGTATGTGTTGAAACTTTCACCAAACTGAGCGGATTACTATGAGGTGAGTGCTGAAAATTAAGCTAAGCTATATCTACGATCTACTCAATGCAGGTTTAAGAGTTCATTATTTCACCAATTTCCAGTTCTTGATATACCTGCACACCATGCCGTTAAAAGAATATTTTGTTTGGAGGGGGCAGTTTAAGGATTTGTCAGATGTTCCTGGAAGCAGAGAATGTTTTGTTTTAATACTGCATTTTCTGGCCAACCAAGCAATCTAATCACTTAACTCAGGTATGAATGGGGATCATGATGTGAAGTATGGCTTCTGTTGGTACCAGTGGCAAAGTCATAACAAACTGACAGTTCCACGGCTTTCTAAGGCGGAAGCCACTATGCTTCTGATGAACATTAGCAGGTACCCATTACAAATGAAAGTACTTTTAATGTGAGCAAACTCAGCCTGGAGATCAGAGGCACTTGCAGATCTGGAGGATACAAAACATCTTTAAGGATCCCAGCTTTTATGGATCAGGAATGGTTAGGCGGGACAGGGTGAACTTATTTGAGTCAATAGGTTTCTGATGTCCTTTAGTGATGATAACACAATCTGACCTTACAAAGTAACACATTCAGGAAGGGAAGCCACTTGTCAACTTCTGACTGAAGCTAAAAAGTAAAAAAAATGAATCAGAAAAGCAGTTTAGGGCCATAATTTCAAATGGTCAGTACATTGTACACG
Organism: Mastigoproctus giganteus; assembly: GCF_048544385.1. NCBI lineage: Eukaryota > Metazoa > Arthropoda > Arachnida > Uropygi > Thelyphonidae > Mastigoproctus > Mastigoproctus giganteus. The sequence continues at coordinate 35,006,892 of NC_143587.1, read as the reverse complement.
TATCTGGATTGTGGAGAGGTCAAATTGCTTTATCCTCAAGTGATGCCACGAATGCCTTGACAAGAAGGGAGAGAATAATGAAGCCAGCTTTTTGAATGTAGAGAGAGAATCAAGGAATCTAAAGTGTGATGCTCTGCTGAAAGTTGATCAAAGATCAAATCAGTGATGTCAGAAGGGCTGAGAGGGATAAAAAAAAAAAAAAAAAGGAGGGTGTGTGTCTTGACCTAAATAATTCAGATAAACATGTGCCTGCTTATCGAAGAGGAAGGGATACTGATACACAGATTTCACATTGAACAAGACCAGCTGGTTGGTCGGTATGCTCTATGGCAGCGTTTCTCAAGTTGTACGCGTACCACCGGTGGTACGTGGAAAAAGATTTGGTGGTACTTGAATAACGGACGGTTGAATTTATAAAATTATGAAAAATAAAACATTAAAAGTTTCCCCCTCTAAAGGTAAATAATTACATGTTTTACCTATCTTTTTTCAATCTAGCAGGAGTTCACAAATTGTGTGTTGATTTTCAAATATTTTGTTTGTTCAACCTCCGAGTGGATAGCTATACAGCCAGGCCTCGCATAACGCGAGTTCGATTAACGCGATTTTCAGTTAACGCTATTTGAAAAATTATACCACTTTTCACTTTACACAATGCAAATTTCCAGTTAACGCGATCTTTTTTTTTTTTTTTTATGCGATAGTTGAAAAAGATTTGAATCGCTCGTTAAGCTTACCGCGAGTCGTACGGTCAATAAACAAACGCTTGTCTGCTGCCCGCCTCGGTGTGTTCCATAACCATCGGAAGAAGACGTGTTACTTGTTTGTCCCCTGCTAATAAAGTCAATGAACACTTGCATAAAAATTCAAATTTTTAAATGAGCCAGATGAAAATGTTACCGCGAAGGAGATAATGGTAAAAGAATTAGATGAAATCTTTCGTATCGCATAGAACCTCAAACAAAAGGTTTCAGGTTCTCTGCGATATTTATTTCGCCAGGGCCCAAAGAAGATTGTTGTTGGCTATCGGAAATTGACTAATGAAAAGAGAAGGTCAACACTGTTCAAATATTTCCACAACAGTCATTTCTTCATTGTGTATTTTATGTCAGAGGTTCCCAAACTTTCTCGGTTCACGGCGCCCTTAGTGTCTCAGTAATTTTTTCAAGGCACACCCAGACCAAAAGAAATACCTAACAGTTCTGTTTAGTAGTTAGGTCCAAACAACTTAATAAGAAATGCTGAAACTGTGAACTACCTCGAGCTAGTAGTTCGCGCAGTGTCCGACAGATGTCGAGTAGCGCTGTGTTTCCCTCGAAAATTTAAAATATTCCATGGCGCACAGTTTGGGAACCGCTGTTTTATGCAATAAACATTTAATTCCATGATTATTTTCATTATCTTTTACATTGCATACAGTTAAAAAGTTATTTAAAAGGTATTTTTAAAATTCTTTATGGACATTCCAGAAGGTCAAGGACCAATTATAATTTTTCCTATTGATTATTATATTCGATTAACGCATTTCCGTTTTGCGAGATGCGCTCGCGGGATGAATTAATCGCATCAATCGAGGCCAGCCTGTATATTTCCCGGAAAGCTTGAAATTGCGACTGAATCTTATCTCGCATTGTTTTCTAATCCTTCCTGGAAAACTCTTACATGGCAGTGTTGCTGTCAGTACGCACTGTTGCTTTAGTAAGTTACTGTACAGAGTTGAGGATTTAGAAGATCTGCGTAAGGATTTAGTAAAACAACTGCAAATGAAATATTTAAAAAAATGGACAATTTTGTGATGGAACACAATATTCTTCGGAAGAATTGCATTGCCATGTGTACTGATGAAGATTCGGCTTTAACAGGAAAGCATAGTGGTGTTGTAGCTACAATAAAGAAAGTCGCCCTTGACTTCGTTCACTCATTGCAGTATTCACCGTGAAGCCTTGATTGCAGAAGCAATACCTGAAGAACTGAACAGTTTTAGATCAGTCAAGTTAAGATTGCTAATTTTATTAAATCCGGTGCACTAAATTTGTGAATGTTCAAAATTTTATGCCAAGAGATGGGAGGGGTGACCACGATCACGAAAAAATTCTACTGCACAGCGAAGTTAGATGGTTGTCCAAAGGTAAAGTTTTAAATCGTCTTTTTGAACTTCGATCGGAAGTGCGAGTTTTCCTTTGCAATTCAAAATGTGAATTAAAAGACTGTTTCTTGGATGAATTATGGTTGGCTAGATTAGCATATCTAGCTGATATTTTTGGAAGGCTTAATGATCTGAATTTAACTTTACAAAGACAAAACGCAACTCTTTTCACTGTTAGTGACAAAGTAATGCAACAATAAAAAAAACGTGAGTTAATCATCAAAGAGTTGGATAAAAAGGTCTTAAAGTTTCCTACAAACTTTAGAAAATTTTCTTGGAGAAAATAATCTCAAATTGTATTTCCCAGAATATTATGAAAAAGAAACTGGGCCAGGAATCCATTTTCTACAGATATGCGCGACAGAAATTTAATGGATTTCAAAAACAACACTTTAATCAACTTTTGGATTAAAGATTTTAAAGAAATTTCAGAAAAAGCAATAAAATTTTTAATGCCATTTTGTTTGACATACTGTATTTATGTAAAACAGGATTTTCTTTTATGCTGTATTTAAAAAACATATCTAGAACAAGACTCCCTTTGGAGCCAAATTTACATTTGAAATTAAGTAAAATAGAACCAGATATAAATTAATTACTGTACTGTCAAACAAGCTCAAGTGTCACATTAAGTCAATTATTCTTGTTAAATATTTGTTCAATTTCTCCAAATTTATTGCATTTAATTGTTATTGATTACAATTAAATCACCATCTTAATCAAGTATTTTATAGTTTATTTTGTTTGATTTTTGTATTAAAATGAAACAAAAATATGTATAATTTATAACATAGCCTTATTATGCGAATATTATTGACTTTTCCTCTTAATACAAATACATATTTTAATCAGTGGTATCCGAAATTTTTCAATTTTGGTTTTGGTGGTACAAGTATTAATAAAAAATAATATAAAAACCAAGGTTTTCAAAAATATACCTTATATTTCAATTATCATACACTAAAAAGTAGAAAATAAATTTTTCTTTTCGCACACGATCGGTATTGGGTGGAAATATTAAATGACAGACAATTAGTAAATAAATTCCGACAAAATATAAGGTGTGGCCTTTACAGTTTTTTAATGTGAAGCACTTTATGTTGCAGGGGTAAAGGCCACACCTTCTATTTTATCGGAATTTATGTACTAATTGTCTGTCATTTAATATTTCCACCCAATACTGATTGTGTGTGAAAAGAAAAAATTTTTGTTGTACAATAATTGAAGGATACCTGCCCACGGTGGGTGGGCAGGTACCCTGGTGTAGCAATAGTGACAACCCAGTTATGAAGTATAACTTCACAATATGAGAGATGTCTGATGGTTTGCAGTGATATAGGCTATAAAATATTTAAGGACAAAGGCCTCATGCTACGAGGTAGAATGACTAACATATAGTTTAGCCATTCCCACCAAGGAGAAGCCAACAGAGCTTTGAAGCGGTGCTGCCTGGGTGGTGGTATTCGATGAGAATAAATAACAGTAGTCTTCTCCACTAGTGAAGTGTTACTTATTCAAGGTAGTACAATACCATGGCAACTCATTGGGAAGGTATTCACAATATGAGATATGTATAACCAAAACGATGCCAATTTAATTAATTAATTTAACTACTTTGGTAGATGGCTACATTAAAATGATGCTTTTGCACTAACCTATATGGTAGTCATTTGTTTTATTTATTTTAGTTTTATTATTTTTTATGAATTGAAATTTTCATACATTTTTTATAAATAAGTATGAAAATTTATGTGAAAAGATTTTTACTAACAAAAAAATCTTTACACAATGCAAGGATACACGATAAAATCTTGCATGCTTTATATGTATGTATTACATGCATACAACCATGTGAAGCAGGTAGCTGATAGGAGGCTTGTAATAGCTGCACAATGGACTATGCGATGGATTAGCTCAAATTTAATTGGAAACATTATTATGTCAAAAGAGATTGTTTACAAAATTACACCCTTCTGACCAGATAAGAAGTGAAGAAAAGGTCCAAAATCTGAGTCAGGTATAAATTCAGGTAGCCAATATATAAGACATGCAATGGCTGCACGGTGCACCGCTTGATAGATTTAGCTCAAATTTTGATAGAATGCATTGTCGCGTGAATTGGAAATATGTACAAAGTTTCAGCCTTCTACCTCTATTAGAAGTGACTGGAAAAGTGATCGGTAGATTTTATGACAGAGGCAGTGAGTTAATATAAAGTATATAAAAAAGGCTGAGAACCACTGCTCTATGGGATACAATCTGTTGAGAAAGTCTTGAGAGTTCTTGATAGACCTGGGATGGTGTGGATAGACTATAAAAATAATCTCACCTAACCAAGAGGTGTCCTTTTGTGCAGGATGATCCTTGGTAGTGACTGAGTCTTGGGGATATCCATCTCTATGAACGTTGGTATTAATTAACATGTGTGGGAGGCTCTGAAGTGGAATACCCCTTGATTTTGATGTATGTAGAAGTATCAGCAAGAAGTTAAATTTCCAGCTTCCTGTAAGCCTGAGTTTGATGATTACTATGAAGTTCCCTTTGCTTTAGAAACTGGATTATAGAGGCATTCTTGTGGGCCTTAAAAATTTGCTCTCTTACAAAGTTGTTTTTGGCTAGAATTTTATCATACTTGGCATTATGAAGTACTTGGATGATCTCCAGGTTCAAGATACTTCTCATGTTGGCACCCTGAAAGTTAAGGAGGCCGGTGTGGCATTGTGCCAAAAAGATGCAAGAGAGTTTGTGGGATGTGGATGTTGATGTTTCAATGTGTTTATAATCTTTATTTGTATTGTCTTTAAAACACACATTTTTATTAAGGGAAAGAATGAATTTTGACGATGGCTGAATAAAGCATGCAACAGTTCATTAGTTAATTGCTGTAGAGCAAACAGATTACAATGATAACAAAAAATCCACAACAAGGTGGGGAAAAAACAGTCAGAAAATGGGTTTTTATCTCCTGTGTCCTAGGGACAAAAATCAGAAAAGTGAATAATTTCTTAATACTGAACAGGTTTTAACATTGGATTATCTTTTATGATGAGCATTATGAGATGTCATATATTATACTTATATCAGAATTGTCAGTTTAATGTTTTAGCTAACTTTCTGAGAGCAAATTATGATTAAAGCATTGCTACACAAGGTGAAGTTTTTTTAAGGTTCTAATTCTTGGGCAAGTCAGTTAATAAGATTCAGTGCTGTGCATATCTTAGTATTGACTGGTTTGGTACATATACAGTGGGCCTCGACTTCCGATATTCTCAGGAATAAATTAACCTTCCATATGATCTTTTATTTTAAGGACCGATGATATTTGCAGGAACCAATGTCTTTCCGATATAGCTGGAATGATGCAGTGGTGGAAATTTTCAGATGCGTGGCGTGCGGACCATATGTAAGATTATTCTCAACCAATTAGCATCTTTGTTATTGTTCAACACAACTTTCCTGCGTGTTACAGTACTTCAAACAGTTTCTTTATCTTCTCTTTGATGTGCTTGTCCAGTGTGTAAACAGAGTGCATTTTTGTTAATTATACGAAACTGGCCTCTTCTAGAAGCAAATGCCCAGGAGAACATACCTCACTAAGAATGAGGCTAGTTTACTGGACATAAGCCTTTGGAAGATAGGCTTCTGTTGGGTGCCAATGCCTCTGGAGATTTTAAGCTGAAGCCTTTGCTGGTGTATCACTCTAACGTCCCCAGAGTATTTAAACAACAGGACATCAACAAAGGCATGCTGGGAGTGTTTTGGCACAGTAATAAGGCCTCAGTTACAAGATATGTGTTCAATGAATGGGCACTTGAAGTTTTCTGTTCTTCAGTGAAAAGTTATCTTGAGAAAAATAAGCTTCCTGTGAAGGCACTGCTCCTGATGGCTACTGTGCCAGGCCATGATCCCGACTTTGTTCAATCTCTTGAGACAATTTTACTTTGTTCAAGTCAAATTTTTGCCACCCATCAACACCACTCTTCTTCTTCAACCAATGGACCAGCAAGTGATTGCAAACTTCAAGAAAATGTTTGCAAGTTGCTTTGCAGTGACTGTGTTGAAAATGCTATCACCCTCAAAGATCTTTAGAGGTCGAAGTTCAACATCTTAGACTGTGCGAGGCTAATCGTAAGTTGTTGGAATGATGCTTCCACCAGATGCTTAAATTCAGAATGGAAAAACATTTTGCCTTTAATCATCCATAACTTTGACTGATTTGAAGATGATAGTGCTTTGACAAATTATATTGTCACTCTTGGTTAATCAATGGGGGAGGTTGACAAAGAGGATGTGGAAGACCTTATTGATGCTCGTGGGTGTGAGCTAATGACAGAGGCACTACAAGGGTTGGAGAAAATTGTGAAGTGACGCTGGGGAGGAAGAGGACACCCAAAAAGTGTCAGCTGAAGACTGTCATTTCTTGTTGGGAGCATTTAAAAGAAGTAGCAAAAAAAACACCCCAACATTGAAAACACTGAAATCACGATGTGCAAAATGGAAGACTAAGAAATTTCTTACTTCAGGAGGCTACAAAAAAGTTGTAAAAAAACAGTCCACTTTGGACAGTTTCTTTGCCAGTAACAGCAAAACACAAAAGACTGAAAAGACACATGACGTCTGATATAATCCCACCACCACTATGTCATCATTGATTTCATCAGCCCTGCACTTCAAGTCTAAGTTAAATGCTAACTTATTGTTTGGTTTTTATTTTAAGATGTTTTATAACTATTTATTAAATAATCTTTATAAAACACTTATTTTTAATGTAAAAATCAAGTACAACTAAAGGTTATACTTGATTTTTAATTAACCTTACATTTGAAATGAAATTCAACTTGAATAACTTCTTGACACCATTAAGCGCGGCTAAAATTTCTAACTGTGATAATTAAATACACAATAAATATACTATACATATGAGTAAAGCTATATGTTTAAGAAAAATTTACCTCAATAGGATGACTATTACAGAGAGCATCTAATTCTAATGCTCGACTGTAGACGTCAGTAACAAACTGTGTCCATATGTCATATTCAGGAAAAAGATGGTCAACACAGAGAAACTCAATAAAAGATGCAAAACCTTCATTTAGCCATAAATGGGTCCACCATTCCTAAAAGATAAAATAATAATAATGATAAGTGGGCATAAATTAATCCACTAATAAAAATTTATCTTAAGATGATGAAACTGTGCTAGATCAGTCTCAATATGAACCACACAGGTGTTCTTGTCAATTTTTAACTAATTCTTAACTAGTTCTAGTTAAGAAACTGGATGTTGTCACTGAAATAGCAATCAAAGGACCACGATGTAACGATGTAAGGACCATGATTTAACAGCAATGTAAGAAACATTGCCAAAAAATTAATGTTTTTAAATCAACCAGTAAAGGCATTTGCCAAAATGTTATATTAGTGATCAGCAAAGGACCACTATTATAACAATTGCCACTAACAAAAATTGCCTTGGTGTTGCATTCTCACGACGAGTTGCTTTGATGATATACTACTTCATGCAATATCTCCATGAAAGACCAAGACATTTACTGTGAAGCTAGTGAGTGTACACCATATGAGAAATTGTTTTATCATAATTATTTTATACATAGAAAACAAACAACAAAAAAATGTTTTTCAAAAAGATATCTTAATTTATTCATTCAAATAAGAAGCACAATACTGAGGCAACTTGCTATGAAGGTGGAACTCATTAAAAGAAATAAAATAAGCTGTTTTTTTTAACATAAAAGGCTTTTCTTTTTCTTTTGACATTGATTTTATTACAATATCCTGTCTAAAAATTAAGAAAACAACATAGGTTCAACTTTCTGTATTAAGAAAACAACATATGTTCAACTATCTGTATCTTCTAAAACATCTTATGTGATTTCACTGTATATCAACAACATATTTCTCACTACTGGTATATCACAATTATTTTATTTTATCTTAACTCCTGATAATGTATAAACTACAGTCAGTCCTCGTATAGCATGATAGTTGTGTTCCTAGAAACCCTCGTGCAATGCAAAATCGTGCAATATAAACAACAGGCCCTATGGGAAAAATAAGGTTAGGTGCCAACCACCCAAGATTGAACACACATTTGTAATCAAAACATTACCAAACACAATAAATAATCGTAATAAAATACTTGCGTATTTTATTATAACTTTTATTACTTTTATTATGACAAAATTCTTTTGCTTCTATCAGTAAGCACACTTGTTTTTTGTTTGGTTTTCTATCCAAACAGATGACAGCCATTCCATCTCTTCCAATTCTTTGTGTCTTAATCTAATGGATTTTAATTACACTTTGAGTTTTTCCTGCTATGAAAGTTGTTTTTATTTTCTCTGCATTCTTTGTAATTCTCAGCGTTGCCTCATTTAGGTCTGTAGCATGTGAAATATCACATGGCCTTTCATTTCGCTCAAAGCGTTTCACAATTTCATATTTTTTCTCTATCGACAGAGGCGGACTGGCCATAATCCTTACCGGGGAAACCCCGGTGGGCTGGAGGGCGGTGTGATTTTAGCCATAAACCACAGTATGAGGCCACTACGTAAGAATTTTTGACCCAGTCGCCTCTGTTTATCGATATTGCTCTTCTTTTTCTCCCTGAATCTGCAGTGTCTTCACCAGGACGCTTCCTTTTCACACCTTTTAAGTATTTTACTCATTTTTAGGGAATAAAGCACAATTACAAAACGAGGAGGCATGCTTGATATACATAAACAAAGCTGCGTGCGTGTAGCAACTGAATAAACAACACCGTAACGGCAGAGATACACTATTAACACCTCACATTTTACTAAAGCACATTTCTAGGGGTTACTACCATAAAACAATAAAAACAATTTACAGTTCTGTTTCTGCTAGTGGAATCTGTTATAAACTGGTAGTAAACTCAATCTAATTGCATTTGCAATTATACCGATAGCTGGAATTGTTGGTTTTTACGTTATTATGGTGAAATGTGTTTCCCCTTCACTGATATAAAAACATAAATACATTTTTAGAATCTTCTCTTCATTCCTATCGTATTGCGTTCGATTGGGGTGATTCTGCGTTCGACTGCCATTTTTTGTAAACACAAAGGCGAATCGTGCATAAGCGAATTCAGTTCGTGTTATATAAGATATCGTTCCCCCATTTATAAATCGTGTATGATCGAATTCGTGTAGTGTAAACACATGTTATACGAGGACTGACTGTACATATAAAAAATTCATTTTTCAAGCGCATTTTAGTTACCCTTCAATAAATGTTAATTTTGATCTCTTTTTTTTTTTAATTTTTTAAAAAATGTTTCAGTAACTGGATTTACAGAAATTCCTGAAATTGCTTAAATTAAAATCCCATATAGAGCAATCAGAGGGGGGAAAACAGGAAATGACAAACCCTAGTTATAATAATGTAAATGTGCTTGCCACTTTTACTACAGAAAATTTTAGCAAACAAGTATAACAGGATAAAATTTTTCAGAATCCAACTGCTGAGTTTTTATGTAGCAGTAAAACGTGTCATGGGCACTACTATTCAGTACTGCCCACGTGACTGCTAAATACAGTGATGTTCCTGTATTCTCTCTCTTGTGACCTTTGAACCCTTGACCTCATTTGGTCATAGGAATACAAAAATTTATTTAAGGAGGAGGAGAATTGTAATAGTCAAATTAGCACTTTTTACTCAAAGGAACAGAAAATTCTGTAATTCCCAATAAATTTATTCAAAGAAATATATTTTTTATGGCAAATTGCATTTTTGAAACTTGTTTAATTATTTTCTAAATCAGACAAGATAACATAATCTTAGCACTTGTTTTAAAACTACAACACAAATTAAAAATACATCTAGTCCTTTCTAGTGTTTTTGAGAAATAAAAAGTAATTTTCACTCACTAGACAAATTTCTGTAAAATGTAACCTGTCAATTAAACAATAAGTAAAGTTTTATATAATTACTTACCATTGTTACAAGGTTGCCAAACCACTGATGAGCCAATTCATGAGCAACAACTACAGCAATCCACTGCTTTCTGTCAGCTGAAGTGTTCTGAGAATCAACTAGGAGGCATGTTTCCCGATATGTTACCAGACCCCAATTTTCCATAGCACCTAAAAGCAGTAGTCAACAAATATTTATGTAAACATTAGAGAGTACAAATAAAATCACTGTAATGATCTGCAGACCAATCAAAGTGGGGAAAATTATTTTTAGTGTTAGTTAAATTTTTTTTTTTTTTTTTTTTTTAATTATAGCAGTCCTACTGTGTTTAGTTTATATATTTATTTAGCCAGCTTACATCTATACAGAATGCCAGGTATGTTATGCAAGAGACAGTATAAGGGGCAGTCTAATTAAGACATTTCTGCATTTAGTTTGAAGGCAGCAAATGATATACATCTGTAATTGACGTATGTTTCTTCAAATACATGGTATGCTCAATAAAATGAAAATAAGTTGCTCTTTTGGTGGCAGGCAATGTGCCCAGGTAAATCTGCACACTATGCCACTATAAGAGCAACTTAGTTGAGAATAATAATCTGTAGTGCTTTAGGAAATTAAGAACATGTTACACTATGCAGTCGAAGCAACTAGTTTTTCATTATTCTCTCAAAAAATGAAAATTTGCAAAAGGATGAAACATCTTAAAATATTTGAAATAACTCTTAATCGAATCAGATCATAACTCAACTATCATTTTTCTTAATCTTTAAACTAATAATATTATTAAAACAACACAATGATTAATAAATTCAACTAAGCTTAATTAAATATAAAATTCTTCAAAAACTGACCAGTTTCAAAATGTGAAACATTTTCTCCTAAATGTTAGCAATATCAATTGTGTATCCAGTTAACAATGAATGAAACTTTATTATTAATCAAAGGAATGTAACTGAAATTTTAACTGGACAACTTAGACTATGCTAACAAATGGATTCTTTTTCATCGGCTGTTCTTAATGAAGAATTGTAATTTTTTTTTTTTTTGCTTAAAGATTTCTGCATCTAAGCAAAACAATTTCTTTCAGAGATACCTTAAAGTATAAAAAATGTGTTATAAACATAAACTATGCTTACCAGATGAAAAATCAGCTATAGCAATAAGATCCATTTTTGGTAATGGATACGGAAGACCAAAATATTCCTTATAAAATGGTAATGCTTTTGTTGCAACCTAGAAAAAGTAACAGATAACTGTTTTCATTTTTTATGTAACCAAAAATGCACAAAGCTTAAATATGAAAAAAATCTTTTAAAATGTGACTTGTCACTACACATTTATAACCAAAATGGGACACCTTGCACTAGTTTTTTTCCTTTGTGCACAAAATACAAAGAAAAATGCACTAGCTCTTCCACAGAAATGTTACTTAGCCTATTTTAAAACTTTTTCTCATGCAAAACTTTTGTCTGAGCCTACTGAGACTATCCACAAAGAATATCAGTAAATAAATCACAAAGGGGAAGAAGGGAGTAGCAGGAAACTGACCTAAACATTGCATTTATTTTTTGATATAATCACCAAAACATTTATACATTTATCTCCATTGCTTTATATCAAAATTAGTTGCTATCCAGTTCCTTGTGTCTTAAATAATTTACAGAATGTTTCCTGGTGTTGCTTTATGTTTCAGAAAAGTGTCAAATTGATCCTTATTCATTTTTTAAAATATAAAAAAAATTTTAATGTCAGCTAATGTCCATATCTCTTTGTCATAATGAAATGTAGTTTATATAATTTCAATAAAATTGTAAAACAAGGATTATATGTTTTCTTACTGCCTTTTGTTATTTTTTTAATATATAATTTATTTTCTTAATCTATAATGTAACCCTACCAGCCTCAGCTGCTCAAAAGGAATGAACTTTTTGTGCATTTTCTTCCATTATTATTATAATTATTAAAAGTAGATTATTATAGAGATAAACTTGCTGAAGTCAATGGAAGGAAGAAAGTAAATTATGCCACATCATGGTAAATAAAGAAATAAAACATAAGTTACATAAAATAAATAGGCTTCACTGAACTGTTTCTTGAGTATACTTACCTCCAAAGCAAACTGTCCTTGTTCTTTCTTTCCAACCGGTGTATAAACTCTCACTTTAACACCATCTGAGGACTGGCCTTCCACATAGTCAAATTCTCCTACTACACATGCAACAAGATAGGTAGACATCAAAGGACTTGTTGCAAAGTGAAGTTCATGAAGAGATGTATCTGAAGCAACCGGACATTCTTTCACAACACTCTGTCAAAATTGTACTATGTTAAATTAGTGAGCTAAAGATATAAAAGAAACCAAAAAATTCACTTAAATGTTCATTTAAAAATATTAAGTCAATGATGTAACCATTTAAATATAATATTTAAACAAGGCTAAGTGAAATTCATTGAAACTACCAGAAATAAGAGTAATTCAGAGGTTAACTTATTTAATCCACACTTTTGGTTGTTCCTGGTAAAAAATTTATATGATTTCCTTGAAATTTATTTTTGTAAAAAATCAAAAAAAATGTAGGGGGGCAATCAACATTTACAGTTAAGTTCAATAATGTACACCTTCAATTAGAAAAAGGAACAGCATGCAAAACTGATTTTTCCACCCTACTGCATTAAGTTTGTTCAATTGCTTATAACACCTTTATCTACTGCCAAGTCACAACTCTGCAACAAAAGTGATTTGATTCAACTCAATTCCACTGTGTAATTTTTTAATTAAAATTTATAGCTTATTTAATGCTGGTTATCATCAAACTACATAGGTTAATGTATTTCCTTATATCATATAACATTTATTCTTCAAAATTTGCTAGCAGAAAAAAGCATTTGTCAAAATTCTTCAACAACAGTATATTCTTTTAATCTCTTTATACATTTTTATTTTTAAAACTTACAAATGTTGTTTTTTTTAGAGTTAAAACTCAAAAATGTTGCAGCATTTTTAAGTTTCTCAATACTTTGTAAAGAAAACAAAGGTTAATAAGGATACTATACAGTCCATTATACAGAAGTTACATGAGTATATATAAGGTCCTAATTATGGAACTAAGTTGTTCTTTGTTGCTTGTTTATAGTACTGCACTGTAAATTGGTTTCTCTGTAAACAATGCTTCATTTAAGGTGTGTATTCACTATAATTTGGGAAATGAGACAGTGGCCATCAGATTGGAAGAAATCAATTTTCATTCCCTTACCCAAAAAAGGAGATCTGAAAATTTGCTCAAATTACAGGACTATTAGCCTAATTTCTCACACTAGCAAGATTCTTCTTAAAATCGTATTAAACAGGATCTCAAGAAAACTTGAAGAAGAAATGCCAGAAGAGCAAGCAGGTTTCAGAAGGGGGAGAGGAACCAGAGATCAGATCTTAAGTCTATGACTGATTATTGAAAAATGCAAAGAATTCAATGTTCCCGTCACTTTGCGCTTTATAGATTATGCAAAAGCATTTGATTGTGTTCAACATGAGAAACTGTGGGAAATTACTAATATGGGTTTCCCGATCCACATAATTCAGCTGATTAAGCTACTGTACCAGGAACAGGAAGGAACTGTGAGAACCAACATGGGAAACACTGACTTTTTGACAATAGGTAACAGTGTCAGGCAGGGCTGTATTTTGCCACATCACCTTTTTAATCTTTATGTCGAAGATATCATGCATGAAGCTTTGGAAGATTTAGAGACTGGCATCAAAATTGGAGGACTGAAGATAAACAAACAACCTTCGTTATGCAGATGATACTGTGCTAATTTGCAGTTCTAAGGATCATCTTAAAGAAACTCTGAGGAGAGTATGTGAAGCAAGAAAGAAAAAAGGATTGTTTCTGAATGTGTGTAAAACTAAAATTACAATGATTGGTGATAATCTTGGTTCCAGTAATGTGAGGTTAATGGGCAAGATATTGTAGAAGTTGATGAATTAATTACTTAGGGTCAAGAATAAATAAAAATAGTGACTGCTCAAACGATGTAAAGAGACGACAGGCAATTGCTAAAACATTGGTCACTGATCTGACAAAATTATGGAGAGATCAAGATCTGCCCCTAAAGATGAAACTGAGAATCATTGATTTGTTAATTTTTCCAGTTGCCACTTATAGATGTGAAGGATGGAATCTGACAAGAGCTGACAGGAAGAAAATTGAGGCATTTGAAATGTGGTGTTACAGGATAATACTGCGTATTTCTTACTTGGATCGAAGAACAAATGAGTGGGCATTGAATAAAATTGGCAGGCCTAAAATTCTTCTTCATAGCATCAACAAAAGAAAACAAGTTTTTTGGTCATATAGTGAGAGGGGAAAACTTTATGTTGAAAAATACAATGGAAGGAAAAATCGAGGGGAAGAGGTGCAGAGGAAGACCTGCAACTAGGTGGAACGATGGAATCAGTGAACTTCTGGGCATGACACTTTGTGATGCCACTCATAGAGCATATGATCGATGCAGTTGGAGGAATTTGTTGATGGCCACAACAGCTCCTCAAGGAACTATGTGACTGGAAGAAGCAGAAGAAGATTCACTATAAGAAACTGACAATTTTGAAAGTTTATTTTTTTTTTTCGTATATTATATTTATTCAGTACTGCTGTTTAATATTTTTATGTTAAAGTACTATTTTTTAAAACTATAGTGATGTTGGAATTACCATAAAAGATAACTGATTAGCATCAAAACAGTAAAAAAAAAAAAAAACTTTCTAAATTAAATTTGCTCACAATTAAAAAGTGTGCTTAAAACAGTTGAAATTAACATTTGGAGAGGAGGTTACACTGCTTGTTAGATAGTGCTTAATAAAGGGTATTCCTAAAAAGGATTCAGCCCAGGACAAATAAAAACCTGCCACTTAATAGATAGTGATGTTTAATAAAGACTGTATAAAGCATGTTTCACTATATATAATTATATTTTATAAGTTTGCCATACCAAATATTAACAGGGGGTGCAAAAAACATAATTAAGCCTAACTGAGGTTTATAGTGTTCTCAATAATTTCAGTTGGAGGAATAAGAATTTTGGTCCTTGATTTAAATATATTTTAGAGTAAGAACAATTGGAGTAAGTGAATTTGTCATTAGCTTCTAATATTGTAATATAAAGTCACAATACAAAAAGAAAATGGGTCACCAACCATAGGCAGAAAAGAATATCATTTATATTCAACAAAATTCAAAATCTGGCCAAATTTTAGTAAGGTACACTATTGGGCTATCATTAATATTATACATCACCGAGAGCTATATTTTCAGAGTTATGATCCCAAAAACATTACTTATTGGTTAAACCTTGTATATAAAAAAACTATTGAAGTGTACTAAAATACTGAAGATAACATACCATATTTGATAAGGCTACTCTATCCTTAGGAACTATCAAAATAACATCAAACGTGGCTTTGATGGCTGGTTCGTCCCAACAAGGAAAGGCTCTTCTAGCATCTGTAGGCTGCAGAATAAAATAAGTATTAAACAATTATGATATTAAACATTTTAAGCAATAAGGACAAGAAATCACTAGAAAAGACTGTTAAGAACAAGTACAAGGAGTTCTAGTTGTGTATGAATAAAGGAAAGAAGAGCAAATCAGATAGGCCCCTTGTAAGATAGGAGTGATAAATTCATAGACAACCCAAATAAAGCAGCAGATGAATTGAATAGGTACTTTGCAATGTCATTACAATTCAAAGTGCATTTGAACCAAGAAGAAATAGTGAAGAAAAGGTCAACTTGCTGTAAAATAAGGAATATAGTGATCTCTAAGAAATATCTATCAGAAAAGCTACTGAGAATGAGGGGTCTCAGGAGTGGATGGTATATATATATATATATATATATTTATTCTATAAAAGGTCGCATGTGATACGCCACCTTTTAAAAAAGGCCACTAGCAATAATGATATCATTAGACTCTAGGATAATCTACTCAAATTGGAGAAGCAATGACAAAAAAAAAAAAAAAAAAGATACGACAGGAAAGAACAGAGAATTGAGAGTACTTCTGAGGTGGGAAAGACCATATAGTCCATGCCAACAAATGAATCCTAAAGAGATCAGTGTCAGTTTGTGATGGGAAAGTCTTACCTGACCAATAGACTTAACTATTATGACAAGGCCATAAAATTAGAAGCAAATAAACAACTTATCTATACATTAAGTAAAGCTTTTGGTATGCCTCCCCAATGAAAGCTTATTATATAAACTGGAAGGAACAAATTGCAATTATAGGGAAGACCCTCATGTGGATAAGGGGCTGTCTTTTTGCATTTGCATAGTAACTGCAATCCCTCAGGAACTCCGCTAGTTTCATGATAATTTTGAGGGCTCGGAATACTATAATTCAAAGTCAACAAAAAAAAAAAAAAAAAAACAGCTCAGAAGATCCACAAAGGGTTCAAAGAAAGGTAGCCAAATTGGTGAAGACTAATCATTGTCCCTATGAGGAATGGTTTAAAAGGTGTGGAATGCAAAGCTTTGCAACTAAACACCTTTCGGAGCAGATCTTGATTGAGGTGTACAAGGCCCTGACTAAAATGAATGAGGAAGATATACTTGTCCTAGTAGGACAGAAAAGAATAATAACTGAATAATAATTAAAAGATAAATTGAAAAAGTAAATGTATAACAAAATATAAATCCTTGGTGAATAACAGAAGGCTGGATCTCACAGGTTTACCTTCAGAAAGTGTGCTGCAGATCACTGAACCAAGTTACCTCTGAAGATGGTTGAGGTGGAGAAACACAGTAGAGTTCAAAGTGGAATTGGATGGTCACTTTTGGCAATGGAAAACCCCACCAGGATTTTTTTTTTCTGGCAGATGCAGAAAACAGTGCTGCTTTGTGTCATTTAGTCATTATTAAACAGTTATGATGTTACACATTTTCAAATGTTAAATCAGAACTTGAACCCTGGAAATCTACTTACAAATGCTCCTGATATACTAAAGAAAAATAAAAATTCCCATTAATCATAATTAATAGTAATTTTTTATTTAAAAAAAATTAAATAACTTTAATGAAATTATGTTAAGGCATAATGCCAATATAGAAAACATAGAAGAATAAAATAATCCAATGCTGAATTGCATATATGAGTGTCAAGGCTGTTTCATAATAACTGCAATGGAATACACCAACCATATATGACTGAAATTTTATTAACATAAATTAAAATAGAATAAAAAAATAAGAGAGGATAAAATTTTTGTTGTATGAGTCAAAGCTTTCCTAACATCATCCAATATCATGTGTTTTGCAGCATCTCTGAATAGCCTGTCATGCATGCTATGTAGGTTTGTGTGTTTAGCATTTTGTTGTTTGAATGATCACTTAAGCTCCAGCCAGGAGAAGATAACATGGAAATTTGCTGGCTACGTCTCTACTACTTAAGCCTTGCCACAAGGAGGCAGGCCATTTGGAAATATTGCCAACTGCTGGACTATGGCCAGCCCAGTAGGCAGACCACAGGCCTTGGCTGTCTAGAGAGTAAATGGAAATTTATTTATTCATTGATACTCTATGCTGGACTGCTCTCTAGTACACTGGGGTTTCAGAAGCAAGCCCTGAGGGGGGGAAATACAAGTAAATAAAATAAATAAGAAAATAACAATATAAATAAAAGTAATAATAAATAAATAAATAGTATATAAAGATAATAAAAAAATACAGCAGTCCCTAGATTAACCATGTCTTTAACAATATTCATTTACAATGCACCTCTCATAAGATCTCATGCATCTGATATAAGGACAAAAATCCTAATTAATGTTGTTGGTACAATATCATTTAAGCATTATTTTTGTACAAAGAAAGCAGTCACTAGCCACACTGCTGTCATTTTTAGCCATTCAAAGCACTCCAAATCCAAATCACAGTGATGTAAAGTCACAGTCACATGATTGCATTTCCCAGTACTTGGAATCCATTTCTCGCTCTGTGTGGGCTGCTTTTTAGTGCAAATATCTGTGCTTTTCATAATTGTTGTGATTGTGCAAATATCTCTCTCAGACTTTTATAAATTTGTAGTGATTTTACCAAATTAAATCACCAGTCATGCAACCCCAAAAAGTGAGTGTAAAAGAAAATAAAAGCAGGAAATCAATTTCTATGAAAACAAAGCAAGAAATTATTTGAAAACATGAAAAGAGCATTAAAGTAAGTGCACTTATAAGTATATATGGTCTCATACAATCTACAATTTCAACAATCATTACACAAAAGGATGTAATTAAAACAGAGAAAGTAATGAATGGTTTAAAAACCAGTTTCAAAGAGAAATTAATTGCAGAAATGAAACAACTATTAATGATATGGATTTGTGAAAAACAAATGAAAGGTGAATCTGTGAGTGCACAGTTTATTTGTGATTTATGATGATTGAAAAGCATTACATTTTATGCTGTCATAAAAGGGCTAAGGCCTTTTATGACAACTTAAAATGTAATGCTTTTCAATCATCTGATTCTCATTTTGAAGACTTTAGAGTTAGTGAAGGGTAGTTTGAGAATTTTATAACAAAATCTGAAGTGAAAAATGTAGCTAGGCATGGTGAAGCTGTAAGTGCAGATAATATGGCAGAAGACAAATTTAAGGCCAAGTTCTGTGAACTGATAGAAGAGGAAGTTTGTCTTCCTCATAAACTGTTCAACATAGATGAGACTAGCCTCTTGGAAGATGATGCCAAAGAGAACTTGCATAACTAAAGATGAAGCTGCTTTGCCAATGCATAAGCCTATGAAGGACAGGTTAACCTTGTTGCTTAGTGCTAATGCTTCTGGTAACTTTAAATTAAAGCCCATGATTGTGTATCATTCTGAAAATCCCAGGATATTCAAAGCAAAAAAGGTTATCGGGATGAAGGGGATCTTTACTAGAAGTCAAACTGCAAGGCATGGTTGACTAGGCAGATGTTTATTGAATGGGTAACTGAAATTATTGATCCTGCTGTGAAATACCAGATCACTAACAACTTGCACTGAATGCTCTGTTGCTTTTGGGCAATGCACCTTACCATGACCCCAAATCTGCTGCTTCTTTAGAAAACAAATTTGATTTTATCAAGGTGATGCTCCCGCCAGCTAACTTCGAGAGGCTCTATGTGATTAGGTTTAGGTTGTCTACCATGAGGCAACATCAAGTGGAGATGTTGCTTCATGGCATCTCTTCATGGAATCAGCTTTCGCATGACAATGAAGGGCTTTTGAGAGAAAAAGTTCAACATCCTGGAGGCTGTAAGAAACACTGCTGCAGCATGACAAGAAGTCTCGATTTTCTGCCTGAAAATACTGCTTAAAAACCTCTGTGGCCAGCCATCTAGCACAACTTTGAAGATCAGGATAATGTTGATTGAAAAATTCTCTTTTGGTCGATCTATGGAACTTGATGAGGAGGATCTGAAACCTGGTTCAGTCTCATGAAACTGCTCACCACTAAGATCTGAAACAGTTGAAGTCTATTATTGCACATGACAGTGGAGAAGAGAAGAGGATCATCACATGCCAATTACAGAGGTCAAGGAAATTCTGTAAGACTGGAAACAGGTGAAGAGAATGGCTATAAGACTTCTCTCCATAGAGCAAACAGAGCTTGTGAATTGCCAGTATGAAAACAGTGTCGTGTCTTACTTCAAGAAGCTGCAGACAAGCAGGAGAAAGGCTGCAAAACAGACAAAAATAGTTTACTTGCAAGGAAGAGGCCACAACTGGAATTAGAAACAGGAGCATCTTCACCCATACATGAACTTCCTGAAGTTATTATGGAAAAACTCTCCTTCCAAAAATTAAGCTTTTCCAACCTCCATCCCTTAGGCCAGCATTTGTTACCAACAGCAAATCCTAAGTGGGAAGCATTCAAGGAATTAATCGTGGAAGCTACTAGACATTTCATACTTATTAAGAAAAATTGTTCAAGGTTTAGGCTTAAATGGTTGTCAAATGAACTAATGAGACTCGTGGCAGAGAAGAAAAATGCATGCGATGATATAAATCATCAGGCGACACAGAAGTCTATGGCAGATATAAGCTAGTCTGTAATCATAATCATCCGGACAATCCTAATCTTACAGCCAACACGCTTGATCTATTTCTCACAAACAACCACTCTAAGTACATGGTCGAAGTGAGAGGTCCATTAGGCACCTCACCTCAGATCACAACTTGGTGATTGTCTCTTCTCCAATGGAGCCTTTTATCTCATGGCTATCCCAACCTCATATTGTTTGGCATTAGAAGAATGCAAAATGGGATGACCTGCGAGATTTCTTTTTTTCTTTTCCTTGGTCAGATTACTGTTTCAAAACTTCTGATGTTAACGTTTGCTCAGATCGTGTCAGTGAAATTATTCTTGCAGGAATCGAATCCTTTATCCCACACTCCACTTTAAAATCTCGTCCTTTATCTAAACCTTGGTTTTCCAATAAATGTGCTAAGCCTGTTCAAAAGAAGAATGTTGCATATCGTAATTGGCTTGTTTCTAATTCTTCAGTTTCATTTTCTGCCTACACCAAAGCTCGCAACAATTGTAAAGCAGTTATTAATCAGCCCAAACTAGAGTCTGAACAGGCTAAGAGTAGAAAACTTGCTTCTTGCCCTAATGGTAGCCGAGCATTCTGGTCTCTTGCCAAAGCTATTGGCCACAACTTTTGCCCATCTCTGTTCCCACCTCTGTCCAAACCAGATGGTTCTGTTGTCACTTCAGCCAAGGATAAAGCTGACCTGCTAGCATTCCATTTTTCTTCCAACTCATGTATTAATGATCTTGGTAAAACACCTCCCACCATTCCCAACACACTCCATTCAATGCCTCCTGTGGTCTTCTGTCAAAAGGATGTCAGAAGGATTTTGATGAATCTTGATGCTAAGAAAGCTCCAGGTTCCGATGGTATTTCTCCACTTGTTCTCAAAACCTGTGCTCCTGAACTTACTCCTATTCTTTGCCGTCTTTTTTCACTTTCTTATTCCAAAGGTGTTTTTTTCTTCTGCTTGGAAATTTGCTCATATCCAGCCAGTTCCTAAAAAGGGTGACAAATCCCTCCCATCCAATTATCGTCTCATTGCAATTACTTCTACTCTATCTAAAGTAATGGAGAAATCAATTAACCGCCAACTCTTAAACTACCTAGAAACCGTCGGCCTGATCAACGATCGCCAGTATGGATTCCGTCAGTGTCGATCCACTGGTGATATTCTGGCTTATGTTACCCATTTATGGACTAATTCAATGGAAAGGTTCGGTGAAACACAAGTAGTTGCTCTTGACATCTCAAAGGCTTTCGATCGTGTTTGGCATAAAGGTCTTCTAAACAAGCTTCCATCTTATGGTTTGCCAACTGTTTTTGGTAATTGGTTATCCAGTTCTCTCTCCCTGATCGCTCACAGAGGGTGATGGTAGATGGCTCTCTGTCTTCTAACTTCTCCACTAATGCCGGTGTTCCCCAAGGTTCAGTTCTTTCCCCCACTCTTTTCCTCTTGTATATTAATGACCTTCTTCCATTGACTGGAAATTTTATCCATAGTTTTGCCGATGACAACACATTGCATTCCACTTTCCATTTTGAGAAACCTTTCCCTGCTCAATCAGCTTCAACTTCTCGAAAATCTGCTACAGATTCCTTAAATGCCGATCTTCAGGTAATTCTCCAGTTGGGTAAAGACAACTTAGTTGATTTCAACCCTGCTAAAACTCAGTCACATCTTATATCTCGCAAAAAGGATTCTTCTGCTCCTATGCTTATCTTTAGTGACACTCCAATTTCTAGGCAAAATGATATATCTCTTTTGGGGATTACCCTGACTTCTAATCTCTCTTGGCACAAGCACATTACAAATATTGCTTCCTCTGCATCTAAAAAACTTGGTTTTCTCTTTCGCTCTCGATGTTACTTTTCTTCCAAACAGCTGCTCACTCTGTATAAATCGCAAATCCGCCCTGCCATGGAATATGTTCCCACATCTGGGGAGTTGCCCCCAAAACCTCTCTGAGGCTTCTTGATTCCATTCAGAAGAGGGCACAAGCACATTACAAATATTGCTTCCTCTGCATCTAAAAAATTTGGTTTTCTCTTTCGCTCTCGATGTTACTTTTCTTCCAAACAGCTGCTCACTCTGTATAAATCGCAAATCCGCCCTGCCATGGAATATTGTTCCCACATCTGGTGTGGTGCCCCCAAAACCTCTTTGAGGCTTCTTGATTACATTCAGAAGAGGGCAATTAGGTTAATTAATGATTCATCTCTAACAGAGTCTCTCCACTTGTTGTCTCATAGACTTACTGTTTCTGCTGCATGCCTTTTCTATGGATACTTCAATGGGCACAGTTCTTCTGAATTAGCTTCTATAATTCCCACTCTCTCTTTCAAAACAGTTCGAACACGTGCCACCACCAGCCAACATCCATTTACTGTCCAACTTCAAACTCACAGAACCAACTTTTCGTCTTCCTCGTTTATTCATTCAACTGCCGTTTTCTGGAACAACCTTCCTTCATACGTATTTCCTGAAAATTACAGTCTACAGAAGTTCAAGTCCAATATCAACAAATATCTTCTTTCGTCTTCTCAACCTCCAACCCAAGCACGGTACTAAGTACTATAGGTTCTAATACCTCTCGCGTTTGGGGTTTACATTAAAAAAAAAAAAAAAAAAAATCAAGTCACAAAGGAGATTAGGCAGGCAAAGGCATATTACGAGAAATCTTTGCAAAGAAAAACAGCAATAAGTTCTTTAATTATGTAAACTGTACGAGGAAAGGGATCGATGGTTCGACTGTTGATGATCCTGCTCAGATAGCAAACAAACTGAATGAGTATTTTGCATCTACATTCACACATGAGGAGTTATTAAGGAAGGAAAATGCCAGAAGGTTATCAAATTGTAGCAGGGTGCTTAATGATTTTGTAATAACGGAGAGCAAAGTGGAGGAGAAATTGTTGAAGTTAAACATAAGAAAGGCACCTGGGGTGGATGGGATCAATCCAGTTACATTAAATGAGGCAGCAAAGGAACTAAGCAAACCCTTAGCCATAATTATGAGAGCATCTTGGACTCAGGGAAGGTCCCCACAGACTGGAGATGTGCAAATGTATCCCCAATTCACAAAGTTGGATCGAAGGGTGACACGAGTAATTACAGATCAGTTAGTTTAACTTCTGTTCTCGGTAAAATAATCGAGTCACTTGGCAGGATCATCTAGACAAGGCTGCAGAAATAATTCAGACACAGCATGGGTTTATTAAGGGAAAGTCTTGTCTGACAAATTTGACTGGATACTATGATGTGGTTACAAAGGAACTGGATGCAAAAAATAATTTTGATATCATATACTTGGATTTCAGGAAAGCTTTTGACACTGTTGGGCATGGAAGACTGTACAAATTGGAGCGAATGGTATTAAGGGTAAGTTGCTACAATGGATAAAAGGGTGATTGAATGGGAGAAGACAGAGGGTGGTAATCAATGGATGCTGCTCTTCATGGACTAATGTTATTAGTGGTGTCCCACACAGTTTGGTGTTTGGCCCACTGTTGTTTTGTATATTTATCAATGATATTGATGAAGGTATATCAGGCTTAGTATTGAAGTTTGCAGATGATACAAAGGTTGGCAGGGTTGTTAATGACAGTAATGGCAGTGTGTTACTGCAACAGGATCTAGAAAATTTGGGCAGATGGTCTGAGAAGTGGCAACTGAAGTTTAACATTGACAAATGCAAAGTACTGCATATGGGTAGAAGTAACCCCAGAGAAATGTACCAACTCTGTGGTACTACACTCAGGGAGTTGGAGAATAAAAAAGACTTGGGGGTAATTGTGCAGTCAGATATGAAGTTTTCTGAGCAATGCAGACAGGCTGCCATGGCAGGTCTTGGGTTTTGTCAATGATATCCAGGAATTTTGCTAGCAGGAAAAAGGAAGTGATTATCCCTTTGTACAAGGCAATGGTGAGGCCATGCCTTCAGTACTGTGTACGGGTCTGGAGACCTCATTTTAGAAAGGATGTAGATTTGCTTGAGCATATACAGAGAAAGGCAATGAGATTGGTGAGGGGAATGAAAGAATCCTCTTACCGAGAGAGATTTAAGTTCTGCAAATTGCAGCGCCTGCAGAGTAGGCACCTGCAAGGTGATCTGATTGAGGTGATCTGATTGAATGGGTTGAGCACGTTGAATTCTGATGGGATTCTTCGACTTGCTCAGATTATGAACCTAAGGGGGCATAAATTCAAATTGAGGAAAGACAGTTGTAGAATAGATGTGTGGAAATTTGCCTTTAGCCAGCAGGTGGTTAATTGCTGGAACAAACTTCCATCTGTCGTGGAAGTTGATAGGTTAAATAAATTCAAAAAGGAACTGGACAAACATTTAGAGGGAATGGTTATGTGAATTTTTTTTGGCTGAGGCTACACGAGCTCATATGCTTGCTTTCTTGCATTACATGCCACTATTACTATATGTCAACAAATATCTTCTTTCGTCCTCTCAACCTCCAACCCAAGCACGGTACTAAGTACTATAGGTTCTAATACCTCTTGTGCTTGGAGTTTTCATTAAAAAAAATAAATCTATTTCCCAAACTGTGTTCCACGGAACACTAGTTTTCCGTAAAAAATCGTAATTAATAATTAAAATAAATAAAATAAAATAAAATAAAATAAATAAAGTTTGCATATTTGTAGCCTACACCACTTTTGTATCATTATAATTTTTAACATAATTTTTTTTTTTTTTCAGTTATTAATATACTGGCATAGACTAATAATCAAATAGACCATGGAACACTTTATTTTGGCAGGCTTTTTCATAAAGACGTATGCTTAGAAGTAATAACATCTACGAAAAAGTAGCAATGTAGTGATTTAATATGCCATTCGTATGTGATTTGGCCTGGAGTACATAGGTTGAAGGAGAGGTGGAAGTGAACTGATATCATAATTAAACTCACTTCCTTGTATAAATTTTTTGGATAATTATCAGTATTTCAAAATATTATTATTAAAATAAGTGACCATGGATTTGTGGTTGAAAAAAGGAACTTTAAAACGAGAAGCAAGTACTCCTAGTAGTGGAACTGTGGTCAATGAAAACGAACAAAATATTATCACACTTCAAAGTGAGGATGAACAATCGCAGCCTTTTGTTCCCCCAACATCCGAAGTGAAAAAACAGGAACAAACTAATAAAAGACCAAAACCAAATTATGATGACAGTTATTTGAATTTCGGCTTTACATATGTTGGAAATAAAAATGCTCCTGATGCACAGCGCATCGAATGTAATAAAATATTAGCAAACAGTTCTTTGGTTCCAGCTAAACTTGTTTTGTAAGTGTTCCGTAAATCTATTGTGAGATGAAAAGTGTTCCATGACTAAAAAAGTTTGAGAAACACTGCCTTAGGCAATGATCTTTTTAGCTAAAGGCAAGAGTTTTTTTTAGCAATTTGTATTAATTATATAAGTGTTTAACTATGTTAGCATAAATATTTATTTATTATAATAAAATATTAAAATATTGTAGACTACTGTATTATTAAAAATATGGTCTTTCTGTGTAAAAGTTCAAATTCCAATGGTTTTGGGATGGATTAAGCCTTTAATATGTATTTCATACTCAATTAACAATAATTTTGGTTTGCCATTAGTAGTGGAAAAGGAAGCAAGAAAGCACGCTTTTACAGAATCAGCCCAAAAACAAAACAAAACAAAACAGACACCTTCCATTTCACCTATTCATTCTCTCCAATACTTTGTCTAGTTCTTCCTTGAAATTATTTAAACTATCAATTTTCACAACAACAGATGGAAGTTTGTTCCAGCAGTCAACCACCTGCTGCCTAAAGGCAAACTTCCGCACATCTATCCTACAACTGTCTTTTCTCAATTTGAATTTATGCCCTTTCAGGTGATTATTCTGATGTGATTATAAATCCCATCAGCATTTAGCATGCTCAAACCATTCAAAGCTTTATACATCTCAATCAGATCATCTCGCAGGTGCCTAGTCTCCAGACACTGTAATTTGCAAAACTTAAGCCTTTCTTCATAAGAGCAACCCTTTGTTCCAATCACTAATCTTGTTGCCCTTCTCTGTACTCGTTCCAGCAGCTCTACATCCTTCTTAAATTGAGGTCTCCAGACCTGTATACAGTACTCAAGGTGTGGCCTGACCATTGCCTTGTACAAGAGTATAATCATCTCCTTATAACTGCTAGAAAAATTCCTGTATATCATTGACAAGACACCATGAGCTACTCTTGCAGATCATTTGCACTGCTCAGAAAATTTCATATCTGCCTGCACAATTACCCCCAGGTCTTTTTCATTCTCTACCACTGTAGTACCATACAGTTGATATATTACTCTGGGGTTACTGCTTCCCATATGCAGTACTTTACATTTGTCAATGTTAAACTTAACTTCAGTTGCCACCTCTCAGCCCATCTGTTTAACTTTTCTAGATCCTGTTGCAGCAGTGTACTGTTATTAGTGTCATTAACAACAGTGACGACCTTTGTATCGTCTGCAAACTTTGACATTAAGCCTGATATACCATCATCAATATCATTAATAAATAAAGAAAACAACAATGGACCAAACACTGAACCCTGGGGGACTCCACTAATAACAGTGTCCATTGTTTACTACTCTCTGTCTTCTCCCACTGAACCATCCCTTTATCCAAAGCAGCAATTTGCCTCCAATGCCACACTGCTCCAATTTGTACAGCAGTCTTCCATGTGCAACAGTATCAAAAGCCTTACTAAGATCCAAATATATGATATCAAAATTATTCTTTGCATCCAGTTCCTTTGTGACCACATCATAGTGTCCAATCAAATTGGTCAGACAAGACTTCCCCTTAACAAACTCATGCTGTGTCCGAGCTATAACTGAAGTCTTGTCTAGATGATCCTGCAGTGCTTCTTTAACCAGTGCCTCCATTAATTTACCTGGAACAGAAGTTCCAGGGTCTGTAATTACTTTTGTCGCCCTGTCATCCTCCTTTGTGAATTGGGGGTCACATCTGCACATCTCCAGTCCATGGGCACCTCCTCTGAGTCCAAGGAAGCTCTCATTCCTTTGCTGCCTCTAATATAACTGGATAGATCCCATCCACCCGAGGTACCTTTCTTATGTTTATCTTCAACAATTTCTCTGCAACTTTGCTCTCAGTTATTACAAAATCATCTAGCTAACTGCCAGAATTTAATTCACTTCTGGCATTCCCCACCCTGAATAACTCCTCATGTGTGAATGTACTTGCAAAATACTCATTTAGTTTGTTAGGTACCTGAGCAGGATCATCAACAGTTGAAACATCAATATCAAGTGGACCAATATGATTCATTCCCTTCCTTCTAGAGTTTACACGAGAAAAGAACTGTTTGCTGTTTTTCTTTGAATCCTTTGCCAAAGATTTTTCGTAATCTTCCTTTGCCTGCCTAGCCTCCTTTGTGACTTGATTACAGACCAGCTTATATCTATCATATGCTTCTGTGTCACCTGTTAATTTATATGTATCCCATGCATTTTTCTTCTCTGCCACATGTCTCATTAATTCATCTGACATCCATTTAGGCCTAAACCTTGAACAATATTTCTTAGTTGGTATAAAAAGCCTAGTAGCTTTTGAGATTAATTCTTTGAATGCTTCCCATTTTGAAATTGCTGTTAGTAACTGCATCAGTTTGTCTCACCGTATAGAATTTAAATACTATCTCAGACCACCGTAGTTACCTTTACTAAAGCCCTCCCCTTTACCCCTGATGGTAGTTAGCATTAGCATTAACATTAGTAGAGGCATATGATGCAAGAAAGCAAGCTTATTCAGCATCAGCCAAAAAAAAAAAAAAACAACCCTCTCCCATTTCACCCCTCCGTTCGTTCGAAATACCTGTCCAGTTGAGCTTTAAATTTGTTTAGGCTATCAACTTCAACAACAAGTGATGGAAGTCGGTTCCACCAACCAACCACCCGCTGGCCAAAGGCAAATTTCCGCACATCTATCCGACATCCGTCCTTCCTCAATTTGAATTTATGCCCTCTCAGGTGATTATTCTGAGAAAGATGAAGAATCCCATTGGCATTGAGCATGCTCAAACCATTCAAAGCCTTATACACCTCTATCAGATCACCTCGCCGGTGCCTAGTCTCCAGACTCTGTAATTTGCAAAACTTAAGCCTTTCTTCGTAAGAGCAACCCTTTGTTCCATTTACTAATCTTGTTGCCCTTCTCTGTACCCGTTCCAGCAGCTCTACATCCTTCTTGAAATGAGGCCTCCAGACCTGTATACAGTACTCAAGATGTGGCCTAACCATTGCCTTATACAAGGGAATAATCACCTTCTTATCCCTGCTAGAAAAATTCCTGTATATCATTGACAAGACACCATGAGCTACTCTTGCAGCTCGTCTGCACTGCTCAGAGAACTTCATATCTGCCTGCACAATTACCCCCAAGTCCTTTTCATTCTCCACCACTGTCAGTGTAGTACCGCAGAGTTGATACATTGCTCTGGGGTTACTGTTACCCATATGTAGTACTTTACATTTGTCAATGTTAAACTTCATTTGCCACCTCTCAGCCCATCTGTTCAACCTTTCCAGATCCTGTTGCAGCAGCATAGCGTCAGTAGTGTCCTTAACGACCCTGCCAACCTTTGTATCATCTGCAAACTTAGACATTAAACTTGATATCCCATCATCAATATCATTCATAAACACCGAAAACAACAATGGACCCAACACTGAACCTTGAGGAACTCCACTAATAACATTAGTCCACGTTGAGCAGTGTCCATTGATTACCACTCTCTGTCTTCTGCCACTCAACCATACCCTTATCCATAGCAGCAATTTGCCTCCAATGCCACACTGCTCCAATTTGTGCAGCAGTCTTCCATGTGCAACAGTATCAAAAGCCTTTCTAAGATCCAAATATATAATATCAAAGTTATTCCCTGCATCCAGTTCTTTTGTGACTACATCATAGTATCCAATCAAATTGGTCAGGCAAGACCTGCCCTTAACAAAACCATGCTGCGTCTGAGCTATAACTGAATTCTTGTCTAGATGATCCTGCAGTGCTTCTTTAACCAGTGCCTCCATTAATTTACCTGGAACAGAAGTTAAACTAACAGGTCTATAATTACTTGTGTCAGCCTTTGATCCTCCTCTGGGGTTACTGTTACCCATATGTAGTACTTTACATTTGTCAATGTTAAACTTCATTTGCCACCTCTCAGCCCATCTGTTCAACCTTTCCAGATCCTGTTGCAGCAGCATAGCGTCAGTAGTGTCCTTAACGACCCTGCCGTTACCTCTGAGTATATCCCTTTTCAGCACACTGATCACTGCCACCTAGTGGATCCTTTATCTGCAGATTCTTAATGCATGAAGGATCACTACTGATAATCAGATCAAGAGTATTACTTCCTCTAGTTGCTTCCCGAGCATGCTGTTATAGAAAACAATCATAGAAAAAATCCACAAAAGCCTTGCTAGTGTGTGAGTGACCAACTCGCAAATTCCCGTCAATATATGGGAAATTAAAATCCCCCATTATAAGACACTGATTTACTGGCTTACTCTATATTTCTCTGTACAGTTGTTTAGTATACTCATCAGAGTCATTAGGCCTATAACACATTCCTACTCGCAATTTTGCTTTCCCAGTGCTTATGTCACACCAAACTGACTTGACACTGCACTGTCCAGCCATGTCTACTGGCTGTACTTCCTTGGATTTTATGTGTTTCTTAACTAATAAAATAACCTCTCCTCCCTTTCTACATTTTACTCCCCAAATTCCAGTTGTGCATTCTTTATATCTGTGACACCATATCTCTGATATCCCAACAATATCTGCCTTTTATGTTTTGACCAACACCTCAAATTTATTTACCAACCTCCTTGCATTGGTGTACATGCACCTGTTCCTATTCTTATCTACGCTAACACAGCCCATGTATTTACTTGTTCCGCAATGACTCCCAGCAGTCTCTGGAATCCCCTGCACCTTGTTTTCCAGGCTGCTGCTCATTCCAATAGAAGCAGTGCAAGAATCATTTTCGTCTCTGCCAGAGGCTACTGTTATTCTATTAGTCCGTGTATCCCCCCAAGTTAGCAGTTTTCCTACCCATCTAACACTGCCTCGATAGCATCAGCAAATATTCTTGCACCCTTTCTATTTAAGCGTATCCCATCCCTGTAGAAGCAGTCTCTCCTGTTAACATGCACAGACCAGACTGAAAAAAATTCTATCCCTTGAGCCAGGGGTAGAATTTTTCAATCTACTGTCAATCAATTTCTTGTACAATCTCTCCGGGCCAAATTGATCAACAAGGCTCTCATCATATACTCCCTCCTATCGTGATTGGGTAGAATTGCAGACACTTTCAAATTCAACCCTAACTCATGGCTTTTTTTCAACAGTGACTGTACTTGTTAAGTAATTCCGCCAGTCTCCTACTCTTAATATCATTAGTGCCTACATCACCACCCTTCTGTGTCCTTAAAAGATATCTGCTTTACAATGTCATCAACCTTTGCCCCTTGCAGACATACCCTGGTCCTATTCCACCTATCCTTTTTGCACAATATGTTCCCCATTTCCCTGACAATGGAGTCACCAACAACTAGTTCCTTTGGGACCAGTGCATTCTGCCTTGGGGGTTGCCGCTGTGTTGCATAATGTTCAAGTGCAAGCTCTGGCATTGATGTGGGCAGCTGAGGGCTTGATGGGCCCTCAATTTAAATCCTTCGAGGGCATCCACCCTGTCCTTCAAGCTCTCATATAGGCTCATAACAACGCTGAGTTGGCACCTAATTTCCTCATAATCCTTACATCGCGTGCGCGCATGCGCGCGCACACACACACACACACACACACAAAGACATTCCCCTTGGCAATATCATGTCCCGTTCCTGATTGCTCCACAAACATCAAACAAGCAGTACATTTCAAAAGGCTGTGATTCAGAGGACAACCACCCCCCCCTCAGTTTTCCCCTGAGCCACAGCACTTCCATTAGCTTGAGCCTTTTGCTTTACTGCTCTGATCTGAGTCATGATTTCAATTCAATTTCAATACAAAAATATAACTAACCTTATATCCCAATGCAGTTATAACATTGTGTGTGTGTATATATATATATTTCAGTATCGAGTATTATCTCTGAGTTACGTTATATGACTTTTGTATCTCCTGTCAAGTTATATGTATTAATTTATAATGTTATGTTTGTAAAATCTAGGTCATTATATGTATTTAGTTAAAAAAAAGTACAATTTAATAAGGTTAATAAATTTTACTGATTAATTGTTAATACTATACTATACTATACTAAGCTAACAGATTTCTAATACAGTGCTACATGTTTCGCTATCTAGTTTTACGACCTTATGCTATCTAGTTTGGGATATATGTTGTTTTTTTTTTTTTTTTTTTGATTTGGTAGTTGTTGGCGCATTGGCTTCTGTGGCCATATTGCACCTCCCAAGGTTTTTGCAGTACTTTGATCCAAGCCCGAGGCGGGAATCGAACCCGCGACCTTTGGGTTGCCGGGCAGGTACTTTACCCACTTGGCTAGCCCGGTCGGCGATATATGTTGTATCGTATGACAATGGCAGCAAGTTATGAACGGTAAATCTACGGACACTAAGTATTAATTAACTTTCAAAATCGCTATCTAAATTCCAAATAAACCAAGGAGCTAGACTAAGTCTATAAGCTACTTATAGAAAATAATTTAATATAACAATTAAGTCAATAAAACGGCTAAATATAATTAAAAAACTTAGCATTCGCCAGAGCTGCAAAATCTTATCCAACATGTGGATTGGATACCCTTACTGATACTAAGTAATACCCTTACTGATACTAAGTAACTGATACCTACAAAATCTCTATCTAAGTTCAAATTAAACTAAGTATCGTTACTAGGAATATAAAGCTACTTCTAGAAAATAAATTAATATGCCAATTTAAGTTAATAAAACAGCAAAAGTTTTTCTAAACTTCTCTATTAGCTGGAGCCGTAAAAACTTCGCCCGCACGGAGCTAATCTTGTTCGCAAAAGGATATCATTCAATTCTATGTAAAATATCCATTTTTTAATACTGTTACTATGCTGTGAATATAAATTTATAAAGTAAATTGTATATATTTAATCATGATCACCAAATAATAGCTTCTAAAATATCAGTTAACCATTTACTATGCAAAAGTCATGCTGTGTTAAATGAAAAGGTTCTAAAAAAATAAATAAATAAAATAAAATTTAATAAGTATAAAATAACTGAGTCAAGTGTTAATTACTGCATTTTTAAAATAATGTAATAAAATTTTATAATGCTTTAAAAACATTTAATTTCAAAAATGCTTTAAAATTTAATTTTAAAAATAATGCTTTAAAAAACATTAATTGTAAAAATTTATAGCCCCTCCTATTCTTTATAAGAACTGTGAACTAAGCATAACCAAATCATACCTCAAACTGTGTTACTGCAGCAAATTTCTCCTTACGATCCGTATCAAAGTATTTGCTACGATAGAAGCCTTTCATCTTATCATTAAGTTCTCCAGTAAATTCAATATGCAATTCTGCTTGTCCAGGTGCCAAAGGTGGATCAAACATTAATGTAAGAATTTCGTCATCATTAGAAACCTGAACATCATTAGCTGGTTGAACTGAAAAAATAATAAAAAATTATGTAAAATAATTTTTTATTTGCAAACAGAAAAAAATCATATGAATAACAATGAACAAATTAAGGATTTCATCAACCTGATAATTACTAATCAGACAAAGCAGAAATTTAAAATAAAGAGCTACAAAATAAAGGAATGACACAAAAAATTAATAAATAAATAATAATAACAACTCTATAAAGTTCCACCAAGGGAGAAATGGTACTATAAATAATAAGTTTATTTAGATTGCAAATGACATGTGTCGGTTAAAATGAACACGTGAAATGTGTCGGTTAAGGTGCAATATGTGATGGTCATATTGCACCAATTCTTATGAAAATCTTGTTCATGTTGCTATTTGGAATACAGCAACCCATAGATCTTTTCATAATCTTCTGTCATGCTAATCTCCATTATGCCAGTGTTTCTAAGTAGTGGCTGGTATTTATTGCTTTCGAAAAATCTGATTGTGATCATTATTAATGTATGATCCCTCCTTCATAATATGTATTGACGTCAGTAATACTGGAATTGTAGAACCACATTGTTGATTATAACATTTCTTTCTAAATGTTTTCCAACATGCTTTGTTATGCTGTCTTTTACAATTTCCAGGAATTTGATGTTGTCCCAGTACACCAAACAGCTAAGGTAAAGAAAGCCAACACGAGAACGACGAGAAACGTCGGATAACTTACGCAGAAAATTAGTTTTCCGACACCGGACTCTAGTGCTGCTCGCTTGGTAAACAGATGGTAGGTGTTATCGGTCTGGAGGCGAAATAGAGAATGATATATTGATTGACAGGTAGGCATGGCAAATGATGAAATGATTGGTGGTGGGCGCAACAGATGACAAGCTACTGTGTAGTCATTGGTTGGCATTATAATGTATATTTATGAGTAAAGAACAGCGCATAATAGTTTTGTGATGAACAGTAAACAGGTAATAGTAGCGATGAATCTTTTAAAGATGGAAGAAATTTGTAAGGAAAATAAAATGTTGGTTGATGAAAACTAAATTAATAAAAGTTTCGTTCCATTCATTTTTATGTTCTTCATTATGTTTTTTTCTCATTATTAAAAGCAGATTTTTGGAGTTCATGAATGTTTTTATTATATTATTGATTTAGGTTTGGTTACGAAAAAAGGAAAAGGTTTCTCTATTTTTTGTTATATTTCGTAACCTGACCTTAAATGGTAGGTTAGGAAATAATAGAAAAGGTTTCCCTATATTTCGTGACCTAACCTTAAACGTTAGGTTGGGAAATAATAGGAAAAGAAAGAAAGAAAGATTCTTTTTATATATATATATATATATATAAATATATATATAGTGAATAGCTATTGAGGTGTTGATTGACGTTATGATGCATGTGTATCTGCACGAGTGTCTTAAAAAATAAAAGAACAGTAATAAAAAATTTATATTTTATTAATAAACAATTTCTGCGCTAGTCCACCCATGATGCTAAAGAAAAAAGATTAGGTTACCCCGTCCATTTTGAGAGGGGTTCAAGCGGAAGTAACCTGACCTTTTTTAACCAATATGGAAAGCGGCTATTAGGGCAGTGCTTCTGAGTTACAGGATACTAAACCGATGTTATCGTGTGTTGTGTTCGCACACCAATCAGCACATTGTTTGCCAAGCCTACCTGTCAATCAATATATTGTTCTCGACTTTGCTCCAGACCGATAACACCTACCGTCTGCTTACCGAGCGAGCAGTGCTAGAGTACCATATCGGGAAACTAATTTTCTGCGTAAGTTATCCGATGTTTCTCGTTGTTCTCGTGTTGGCTTTCTTTACCTTTGCCCACTAAACAAAACTTTCAGAGACTACAGTCAAGCAAGTGAGACGGCCAAGCAAGCAGCTGGAAAACAGAAGAGAAAATTATGTAGTTTTCGGATTAAAAGGAAAAGTTTTTTTGTGGAAAAAGAAATATGGCCACTCTTATCAGAATTAGTAAAAAAAAAAAAAGAAAAAAAAGACAAAAAAGGCTAAAATAATTAGTAACTGCATCATTAATATGTGAAATGCTTTGCTGTGCCTCTGAAAGTGAAGTGGAGACAGCCCAGATTTTAATATCATCAGCAGGTGATGAGAGATACTTGTATAATCAGAAGTAGAGGAATTAAGGAAGAAAGAGTGCTAACCTGCAGATACATTTTTTTTAATTAAGAAAGGAATCAAGTTCAATAGCAAAGTGTAATTAAAAAAGGAAAGGAATTGAAAGAAATCAATTGACTGTAAAAGAAGAGTTCTATGGATGAGGGATTCCTGTATGAAAAAGGGAAAAATTATTTCATTCCGTAATTTTTTTTTCCAATAAGTAAAGGAGCACTAATGGGTGAAGAGATTCAAATACAAAAGACAAATAAAGGTAAACTAAGTTGAGTTATGGCACCAGATGCAAGAAAAGTAGTTTCCAGAAAGTTAATGATGGCAGACACCCTTTTTGTTTGTTCCATAGTGAATGCAAGAGAAAGAAACAGAGAATTTATGATTATCCTAACAATCCATTTTGCCTCTTCTTGAGAGGTTAGAAGAGGCTGAATGGATCTTTGAAACTATTTTAGAAACTAGGAGGATATGGCAACAGGTTGCCAGTCTTTTAATAGATTAGAAACTTCAGGAATGGGAAAGATTGAATAATCACACCAGAATGGAGGGAAATTCTTTTTCCATTTAAACATCTGTATAAAGATAGCTAGTGTTTACATTTCAGTATATATTTAGTGTGTGTGTGTGTGTGTGTGTGTGTGTGTGTGTGTGTGTGTGTGTGTGTGTGTGTGTGTGTGTGTGTGTGTGTGTGTGTGTGTGTATTTCAGAGAAACTTTATATAACAAAGTTGGTGACAGTGAGTCCAGCAGCATTAGACAGTGGCAGGTTATTAACAGTCCTTTTCGAGATCAGAAGCATTAAAGGAGAATTCAGATATGACTCTTACAAAAAATATGAAGGGAAAACAAACAGAATTAGAAAGAGGAAGGGCCATCAAACTTGCTAGATCATGTGGAGGAAAAGAGATCAGTCTGAGAGGACAAAATATTTTTAGAGGGGGACTCCAATAATTTGGAAATCTTTTTTTAAGAGAGACAAAGGTTGCATAGCATGAATATATAAATGACAGTTATAGTCAGTGGAGGCTATTTTTGAGCCTAAAGCACTTCAGCTTATAAGAAAAGGCAGTACTCAGTTCATCATCCTACCAACATTTGGAAATTGTTGTACCTTGGAGAAATAATGCAGCAACCATTTTGAAAGTAAAGCAAATACAAAGCTCAGGGGGGTCAAGAATATTCAGGAATATCCACTGGAATATTCAGGAATTTCAGAAAAAGAACATATTTTTACAGCAGGAAGACATTAGCATTAGTAGAAGCATATGATGCAAGAAAGCAAGCTTTCTTGCATCATATGCCAAAAAAAAAAAAACCCTCTCATTTCACCCCTCCATTCGTTCCAAGTGCCTGCCCAGCTCAGCCTTAAATTTATTTAGGCTATCAACTTCCACAACAAAAGATGGAAGTCTGTTCCACCAATCAACTACATGCTGGCTAAAGGCAAAATTCCACACATCTATTCTACAACTGTCTTTCCTCAATTTGAATCTATGCTCCCTCAGGTTCTTAATCTGAGCAAGATGAAGAATCCCATCAGCATTCAGCTTGCTCAACCCATTCAAGGCCTTACACACCTCAATCAGATCACCTCGCAGATGCCTACTCTCCAGGCACTGCAATTTGTAAAACTTAAGCCTTTCTTGGTAAGAGACCCCCTTTGTTCACCTCACCAATCTTGTTGCCCTTCTTTGTACTCATTCTAGCAACTCTACATCCTTCTATAAATGAGGTCTCCAGACCTTTACACAGTACTCTAGGTGTGGCCTGACCATTGCCTTGTATAACGGGATAATCACCTCCTTGTCCCTGCTAACAAAATTCCTATATATCATTGACAAGACTCCATGACCTGCCCTGGCAGCCTGTCTACACTGCTCAGCAAACTTCATATTTGACTGCACAATTATCCCCAGACCTTTTTCACTTTCCACTTCCCTGAGTGTAGTACCACAGAGTTGGTATGTTTCTCTTGGGTTATTGCTACCCACATGGAGTACTTTGCATTTGTCAATGTTAAAATTCAGTTGCCACTTCTCAGCCCATTTGCCCAACTTATCTAGATCCAGTTGGAGTAGCATACTGTCTTTACTCTTGTTAATAACCCTGCAAACCTTTGTATCATCTGCAAAATTGGACATTAAACCTGATATACCTTCATCAATATCATTGATAAATATACAAAACAACAATGGGCCCAACACCGAATCCTGGGGAACTCCACTAATAACATTTGTCCACAAAGAGCAGTGTCCATTGTTTACCACTCTCTGTCATCTCCCACTCAACCATCCCTTTATCCATTATAGCAACTTCCCCTTAATGCCATACCTCTCCAATTTGTATAGCAGTCTTCCATGTACAACAGTATCAAAAGCTTTCCTGTAATTCAAGTATATGATATCAAAATTATTTTTGGCATTCAGTTCCTTTGTGACCACATCATAGTATCCAATCAAATTGGTCAGACAAGACCTCCCTTTAACAAACCCATGCTCTGTCTTAACTATTACTGCAGTCTTGTCTAGATGATCCTGCAATGCTTCTTTAACCAGTAATTCCATTATTTTCCCCGAAACACAAGTTAAGCTCACAGGTCTATAGTTACTTGTGTCACCTTTTGAACCGCCTTTGTGAATTGGTGATACATTTGCACACCTCCAGTCCATGGCAACCTCCCCTGAGTCCAAGGAAGCTCTCATAATTATGGCTAAGGGTTTGCTTACTTCCTTTGCTGCCTCCTTTAATATAACTGGATAGATCCCATCTACCCCAGGTGCCTTTTTTATGTTTAACTTCAACAATTTCTCCTCCACTTTGCTCCCAGTTATTACAGAATCACTTAGCTCCCTGTTAGAGTTTGATAAACTTCTGGCACTCCCCTCATTGAATAACTCCTCATGTGTGAATGTGGATGCAAAATATTCATTCAGTTTATCTGCTACCTGAGCATGATCATCAATAGTCAACCCATTTATGTTAAGTGGTCCAATCTGATTTATCCCTTTCCTTCTAGAGTTTACATAAGTAAAGAACTCTTTGCTGTTTTTCTTTGCACCCTTTGCCAAAGATTTCTCGTAATCTGCCTTTGCCTGCCTAACCTCCTTTGTGACTTGGTTACAAACCAGCTTATATGTCTCATAGGCTTCTGTGTCACCTGTTAATTTATATGTATCCCATGCATTTTTCTTTTCTGCCATAGTCTAATTAGTTCATCTGACATCCATTTAGGCCTAAACCCTGAACAGTATTTCTTAGTTGGAATGAAAAGACTAGTAGCCTGAAGGCTTTCCATTTAGAATTCAACATTGGCAACATCAGTTGATCCCACTGTACAGAATTAAAAACTAGATAGTATGAATCAGAGCTGTAATACTCAATATGTTCTACGTTGATAATAATATTAGTAAATTAATAAGAGGAGTTTACCTCAATATAGTACGTGGAACACTTCCGTATGATACCCTCCAGAAATTAGAAAGGAAAAAACGAAAAAATCGACAACTTACCGGTACATTAAAGTAAAATATAAATAATTAAAGTAAAATATAAATAATTAAATAATCAATTTAACACAATTCAAAATCAATTCAAAACAATTAAAATTCAAATTAACGCAATTAAAAGAATCTAACGAAAATATTCAAAACGATTTTCCTTCCTTTAACACAATTCAAAATCAATTCAAAACAATTAAAATTCAAATTAACGCAATTAAAAGAATCTAACGAAAATATTCAAAACGATTTTCCTTCCTTCGTTAGATTCTTTTAATTGCGTTAATTTGAATTTTAATTGTTTTGAATTGATTTTGAATTGTGTTAAATTGATTATTTAATTATTTATATTTTACTTTAATTATTTATATTTTACTTTAATGTACCGGTAAGTTGTCGATTTTTTCGTTTTTTCCTTTCTAATTTCTGGAGGGTATCATACGGAAGTGTTCCACGTACTATATTGAGGTAAACTCCTCTTATTAATTTACTAGAATTAAAAACTGTCTGAGATCCCTGTAGTCACTTTTACGAAAACAAATGCCCTTCCCTTTAGCCTTGATGGTAGTTATATCCTTAAGTAATTCCACATCAGTACATTGTGATCACTGTCATCCAGTGGTTTCTTTATCTGCAAATTCTTAATGCATGAATAATCATTGCTTATAATCAGAGCAAGAGTATTACTCCCTCTGGTTCCTCTCAAACATGTTGCTGTAGAAAACAGTCATCCAATAAATCCACAAAAGTCTTGCTAGTGTGCAAGTGACCAATCCACAAGTTCCAGTCAATATCTGGAAAGTTAAATTTCCCCATTATAAGACATTCTGATTTACTGGCCCACTCCGCACAATTGCTCATTATACTCATCAGATTCATTAGGCCTATAACACACACCTACTCTCGTTTTTCCTTTCGCAGTGCTTATGTCACACCAAACAAACTCAACATTGCATTGTCTACCAACATCAATTGGATGCACTTCCTTAGATTTTGTGTTACTTAACTAACAGCATAATCCCTCCCTCCTTCCTTTCTGTCCTGTCTATCTTTTCTGTACACTGTTTTTTTTTTTTTTTTTTTTTTTAGTAGTTGTTGGCGCATAGACTTCTGTGGCCATAATGCACCTCCCAAGGTTTTTTTCTGCAGTACTTTGATCCAAGCCCGAGGCGGGAATCGAACCCACGACCTTTGGGTTGCCAGGTAGGCACTTTACCCACCCGGCTAGCCCGGTCGGCTGTACACATTGTACTCCCCAAATTCCATTTCTGCACTGCTTATGTCTGTGTGACACCACATCTCTGATATCCCAACAATATCTGCCTTTGATGTCTTGACTAGCACTTCAAGCTCATCAAATTTATTAACTATACTCCTAGCATTGGTGTACATGCAAGTATACATGCACCTGTTTCTAATCTTAGTTACCCTAACACAGCCCATGTATTTATTTGTTCCACTATGACTCCCAGTAGTCCTGGAAATCTCCATTGCCTTGCTTTCCAGGCTGCTGCTCATTCTAATAGAAGCAGTGCAAGAATCACTTTTGCCTATGCCTGCGGCCACTGTTAACCTTTTAGTCTGTGTATCCCCCCAAAGCTAGCAGTTTACCCACCTAACACTGCCTCAATAGCATCAGCAAATATTCTTGCACCCTTTCTATTTAAGTGTACCCCATCCCTGTAGAAGCAGTCTCTTCCATCAACACTGCCTCAATAGCATCAGCAAATATTCTTGCACCCTTTCTATTTAAGTGTACCCCATCCCTGTAGAAGCAGTCTCTTCCATCAATAAGCACAGACCAGGATGAAAAATATTCTACCCCTTGAGCCTTTCACAATCTCTCCAGGGCCGAAATGATCGACAAGGCTCTCATCATATACTCCCTCCTATCGTGTCTGGGCAGAATTGCAGACACTTTCACATTCAACCCTAACTTGCGACTTTTTTTCAACATTGATATGTACTTGTTGAGTAAATCTGCAGATCTCTTATTCTTAATGTCATTAGTTCCATGTACAACATATCACCTTTTGTGCCCTTAAAAGATGATATCTGCTCTACAATGTCATCAACTTTTGCCCCTGGCAAACATTTTACTCTTTACTTGAGGTAATAAGGATCTCTGAATTTTTAAGATGAATCAGGCCAAAGATATGAGAAGGTGGTCAGAACCTGAAACTTCTTAATCACTGACGATGAAAAGTTTCTCATAAGGTGATTAAATAAATGAAAACTTAAAATTGTGGTGACAATGAAATAAAAATGTCTGTTGCAGTAAAATATTTCTCTATTTTCCTTACCTGATCCTGATGGAAGTTTGATTTCCGCTTTTCCTATTTTCAAATCCAAAGCATTTAGTACCACCTGTGAAGCTGATTCATTTATCTAGGGAAAAAAAAAATAATAAATAAATAAACTATCTAGAGATTTGCAATCTCATTCTAGAAAAGTAAACTCTAATGCATGGCATATGATATTACTGGAAATAATAAATTATCAACTATTTAATATATTCTCTTCTCATTTGAAAGAAATGTGTACTGAGTTATGGACATACAGCAACAGGTAAAATGCAGAGGAATATGTAGCAAGTGCTCTGTGGTTAGAGATTTGCAAAAACATGGAAAATAGAGAATACCAATTATCTTTGAATATCCTATACAATGATATGCCCACGAATTTACATAAATGACAAATGAAGTGAAAACAAAAAAAATATATATATAAATACAGACACAAATATTAAGACTCTTTCAAGCTTACAGATTCCTGGATATAAGATTCCCATAGAAGGTTATATTTAACTATTGCAATATCTGAAACTACATATCCAAATTAAATAATAAAATCGGAATAAAATAAGCATTAAGCATGATTTATATTGCTATATGAGGGGTATTCAAAAAGTTTTGTCAAACCTATAGTTCCTGTAATCCCACACTCACAAAATTGGGACTGCACGTTAAAACTTCTCTATGTAGTCACCACCCAGTTATGCATTTTTCCCATCTGTGTTTCAACTTGAAAATTCTCTCCTTGTAGAAGTCTGTATTTTGCTCATCAAACCACTCCGTCACTGCCTATTTCAGATATTCATCGTCCACTTAAAATGTAGTCCATGAAGATGCTATTTCAATTTTCCAAACAAGTAAAAGTCAGATGGGGCTGTATCAGGTGAATAAGGTGGATGCAGCAAAGACTTGAACCCCAGTTTGCCCACTGTTGTCCCTGTTAGTTTACATCTGTGAAGTGAGGTTGCCATCCAGCAACAGCACTCCTCAAGACAGCAATCCTCATCACTGCTCCTTGATTTTTTTTGTAATTTGGTAAATAGATCGACGTAGTACCTCACCTTCACAGTTTTACCCTTTTTAAAGGAAATCAATGAGCAGTACTCCCAAACAATCTCAGAAGACTGTCAACAGAATCTTCCTAGCTAAGGCTCACACTTTGAATTTTTTAGAGTGGGTGACCCACCATGTTTCCACAGCATGGTGGCAACCTTAGATTCTAGATAAAAGTAGTGAGTCCGGCATTCATTAGCAGTAACAATTCAGGCAAAAAAATTCTTCTTTATTCGGAGTGGCATACTCCAAAAGAGACCTGGCGATGTTCACTCTTGCTTTTTTGTGACTGTCACTCAGCATTCTTGGAACCCACTGGCAAGACATCTTTATCACGCATAGCTGCTCATGTAGGATGGCATGCACTGACCCAGGGCTAACAATTGTAAAGTAACAATTGTTACTTTATTGGCTATCTGTTCAATGTTAATTTTATGGTCTTTCATAACTAATTTATGCACCTTTTTTGACCATTTCCTCATTTCAGCTGTTGCTGACTGCCTAGTCCTTTATTATTTTTTTTACTTAGTCTCCATCCAGGAAGCTCAGGCGACCCTGGAGGAGACCAGCCAGAGAATTATGGGCAGCCTGGTGTGTGTGCAGGCAACGTAGGGTCCCACCAAGGGCCCTGCGACCAAATGTCAGGACACACAACAGAACACAACAAAATATTACACATCCAACACATAACACTTTCCTGGCATTTACAGTGTTCTGTATTTCTTCACAGCATAAATACAGTGCAGATGTGGGAAACCATAGGTGGTGCCTGACCTATGCACACTATGCCTAGTCCTTTCTCCACAGCTCACATTTCACTATCTTCATTCCAATTGTCCTCTATGGTGCAGAAGTTTGGTACCACCGAACCAACAAGCAATTCATCCAAGCCCATCTTGAACAGACACAGAGAATCATCCTACTCCTTATGACCCACGCTTGCAGAACAACCTCTACTGCAGCTCTCCAAAGTAATCTTCCCTTAGATCTTCATGCCATTTTCCAGGGTTTAATTTACTGCACTCACAAGAACCAAGTTGTCTCCTTTCTTGTTATTCAAACACAGGTTGACACTGACATCAAAGCAGAGAAGAAACGTATTTGGGATGAACTCATCTCCATCTGGCAGACTCGTTAGTCAACTGGGGACAAGGGTCACATTATCAGGAACTTTCTTCCCCTAGTCTTGTTGATTGATAAGAAATGTCTTCAATGGTTTACACCAAACCTAGAGACATCATATCTCTTCACTGGACATGGCTCCATCAAAAAAAAAGAAGCTGCATGATCGATCTGGGTCTTTCTGAAGATGATCAGTGTTTTTGTGGAGAAACTGAAGATTGGGAACACTTAAATCTCTTCTTTCACTATCTATCTTGACCTCCGGAAACAACTACTCACCGATCTTAACCTGACTAACATGCAACTTGTTAGTGTACTAGTCAATTCCAAACAAGCTCTCACAGTTTTTTCCACATTTGCTACTTCTTTCTTCAAGCGAAGATGCCTTATCCTGGCATCAACTCCACCACAAACCATCCAACAACCAGCTCCCAGTCACTTATAAAGTTCCAACCTGCTTCTCTGAGTCATCACTTCACGTGTTCCTATTCTCTTCTCTTTTCCTTGCTAGCTTGGATACTTCCTTCTCATCCAGTGAGATTTAAGTGAACCTTGACAAAATGCAAACTCAGGACGTCTCTCTTGAGTAGGATCTGCTGATGACGAGCTCTCCATCGTGGGATTTTGACGATGTCATGCCAACCCCTTCTGGGGTTAGGATTGATACTTGCCATGTGGGCTTGATATGGCACTCCCATAGGAGCATCTGTCTCCCATGACTTTCTACCCCAGGGGCCAGTCCCTTTCCCAACTCTTCCCTGTTTTCATCTCTAACAGGCCCCTTCTCTGTGACTTGCTCTTTTTTTCCTTTCTAACTACTTTGTACCCCACCTTTCTTCACTATTTCCTTACTCACTCCTTCCAAACTTTTTTTTTTTTTTTTTTGGGTCTCTATCAAGACGCTTAGGTGACCCTGAGCCAGAGTATAATGGGCAGCCTGGCTCATCTCCCAGTGGTGGTGGTGGACAACATGGAGTTCCACTAGGGACCCTGCAGCCACGCAGCCAGAGACAACAGAACATAACACCATTCTGATACAAACCAGACACTACGCTTTTCAGGTTTTACAGAGGTTCTGTAATTCTTCACAAAGTACCATGGTGCAGATGTGGGGAACCACTGGTGGTACCTACCACAAAATACTATGCCACCATGCCTAGTCCTTGGTTCATCTTCAGTGCTCTCAACCACGCTTAAAATTCAAAAAACCACCTCCGGACTGTATGCTCTAATGGAGTGGATTCACCATATACATTGTTCAAATGTTGGACAATTTCAGGTAATTCCACGTTTTTTTCTGTTAGGAATTTTATATCCACTTGCTGCTCAAATTTTTCCATTTTTGATTGATTATCAGCAGACTTCGGCATCATACCTGCCAAAAATAAATACAATAAGTTATAAGGCTGAAATTTTGTACAGATATTATTACTAAGACTATCTCCTATTACCATGCCTATTTGTACTTTTGTACCTATATTTTGTATTTTTGTACATTCTTTCCATAATAATTTTTTATATATACTCGATCTCTACTAAGCACCAAACGATTAGCTGGATTTTTAATTCATCAATTTAGTAACATAAGCATTATACATAAGTTATTATTAATATGTTTGTCCATTTGCCTTTCTTTTCCTGTCTGCAATACACTGATAATAACGAGAGAACCTTTAGCTAGAAAAACTACTAATATTAAAACATGTTTCAATTAAAGTAGGCAGCAGAGAACCAGGAATATTTTTTACATCCTTCATTATACTAACATAGATACTGCTTATTTATCGATATGCACAATAGCCTT
Source organism: Mastigoproctus giganteus (assembly GCF_048544385.1). Lineage (NCBI taxonomy): Eukaryota > Metazoa > Arthropoda > Arachnida > Uropygi > Thelyphonidae > Mastigoproctus > Mastigoproctus giganteus. The sequence goes on along the minus strand of NC_143587.1, from coordinate 34,962,151 downwards.
GAATATAATATAAACAAAGCTATTGTACTTAACAGACCTAAAGATGGTATAGTTAAGATATCATGATGTTATTAAAATGATGTTAAGATGTTATTAAAAAACAAAAGCCACAAAATATACAAAATTCAAATCACGGAGTTTAATTTTTGGTAATTTTTTATTTTAGCACATACAAAAAGTCTGCTTCTTTGCATCACTTAGGCACTAACTAAAAGAAAATTCAAAACTGATGTCATAAAATAAAACCTGAAAGGAAACCAACCCTTTTCTTCCAATCAACCAGAATTTGCATATGCAGAAGATATATATATATATATTAAATAGAAGACAATATATATAAATATGTGTATAATATATATGAGGTGTATTCAAGTTGTAAGGTCTCCAAATTTATTTCTCATAAGATACACAAATTACAGAATTGAATCATAAGTCATATTCAACATAATTTCTTAGAAAAGACATGTTTTTCCCACCTTTTCTTCCATGCTATGAAGGTTTGTTTGGAGGTATGTTTAGCCCCCAGGTGAAAAGATGAATTAGCTGCTAGTCAGATAGGAAAAGTTCTGCCGTGAATTAATTGATGGAAACAACCAAAAGTCACAAGGTGCAAGGTCAGGCAAGTATAGAAAATGTCAGATAACTTCAATTTTGTTTTCTGTAAAAAGAATTTTGCACCTTAGCAATATGATGGGGGCAGAGCAATGTCCTGATGAAGTCTAATGCGATTCAGTCAACGTGAACATTTCAACTGAAATGCTAGTTTCCTATCATTGTAGTGCCCTTGGAAACGCAACATGTAAGTATTATTCTAGAAAACAGTAATCACCATTTTCTCCACACTTGCAGCAATACAGAATTTTTTGAGAGGTGGTGACTCAGCTTGCTCCCACTGGGTAGAATGATACTTGGTTTCAGAACTGAACAGTGAAATCTGTGTCTCATCAATCATTATAATTGAGAAGAATCATTTGTTGAAGCATCTCAAAGAAGCACTGCTTCACACAACTTGACACAAATGTCCTTTTTGTTTCTGAGAAAGCTACCGTGTAACCAAATTTGGGTGAAACTTTGCTCATTCTTCATGAAGATCTCAGAATGAGCAATGGCAGAGCCAACAGGAAATGCCTGTAGCTGTTGCAGCTTCATCGACTGTCACAAAAATAATTTCCTTCACCCAGCACACGTTAGCCTCAGAACAACTGGTTTTAGGTCTTAGTTCGCGAGTTTTGTCATCACAAGACCTCATCTTTCACAAAACTTTTGAACCCAGCTACACACATTTTTTCACATCCATAACATAGTCAGAACAAATTTACAACATTTTCCAATGAATTTCAATAGAAATTCTCTCCCTCCCTTATTAAATGATTACACATTTTCTTGATGACTGAAGACTGCCAGTTTAAGTATAACAAATATATTACACTGTTTGTGTATTGTAATCAGTGCATGTTCTGTGCTACCACCCTTGACAATAGTCTTAAACTAACCACCATTTTTAAGGTGGTTGCAATATACTTTTAATTATTTTAAATTTAATTTGGACTCTTATAATGTGAATGCACCATGTATATAATATATACAAGACGTTTTGATTAAAAGGAACTGAAAATTATCTCACTTATTTTTAAGTTTAGCCCAATTTATTACCTGAACTTTTTTTTATCATATTTGGAGTGAAATTTCTGAATTTGATGTTAAAATTGAACTAAGTATTAATATTTTGATTTTACAATTTCTAAATTTAAATTTTGCCTAATCAACTGCTTTTTCTTTTTATCTCAACAGGAAAATTGTTCCTCATCCTCAGTTTACTCTAAAATTGCCTTTGATGTACTTCTGAAACAAATGTAAACCAAATTTATTTGAATAGCAGCAGTTGCAATGTAAGCAGACAAAACACAAGCTGCCATCTCATATTGCCAGTTGTTCTACATTTAAATGTAGACACTGAAAAAAACATGAACATCACATAAACCATTGTTTTTTTTTTTTTTTTTTTTTTTTTTAATAAAATCAGTTTACATTCATTTCAAAAGTACAATAAAGAGGATTTTAGACTAAACTGAGGACAGAGAACAACTTTCCCATTTAGAAAAAAGTAACTGATCACACAAAATTTAAATTTAGAAATGGCAATAGGATTTTAACAACAAATTCATAAATTTCAGCCAAACATGGCAAGTTCCAAACAATGACTCAATAACTGGTGCAATACCACAACTTTGCTTATTGGAGGCTTGAAGTGGTGAAACCCATGTTTAGTCTCTAGAGCAAAGTTTCCGGCATCCCCCTCCCCCTATATTTCTCCTTCAACCCATGCACGGTACTAAGTACTATAGGTTTTGATACTTTGTGTTTGGGGTTTTCATAAAAAAAAAAAAAAAAAAAGGCCTACACCTAAAAATAAGCAAGATAGTACACAGTGCCTTTTAACTGAAACAACCTGTATATACACACATACACCACCACCACATCTTGGTTTTCTGTTTCCCTTATCTACCAACAATACAAATTTGCAATTACTTACATAGAATTGGGATTACCCTCCACATTACTGCTGTTTCTAATTCATACTCTACCACTAGCACATTGCCAGATACAATATACATCTATTTGGATGCTTTTTACTCATTGGTATGGAGGTTCGAAATGCCTTAAGATGTTGTTGACAATAATAATCTAATCCTCTCAATTTATACTGATACACTGCATCTATATTATTTCTCTTTCGTCCCTAACCACTTTTGACTTTCAAATATCTCCCATGGCACCAATATTAATATCTGTGATTTATTTCTAATTTACTGTTAATCTACCCACTTAATGTAATTACTGTTTGCACTTGATTTTCAGTTAAACTATATATGCATATAACATACTTAATTTTTAGCCTTTTTTTTTTATTTACTCTTACTATCCTTTATTCCTTGTAGGACTGACAATCTAAAAATTGACTCCACCAATGATGAAGCCAACTAGCTTCGAAACGATCGTCTGGGTGGTGGTATCCACTGAAAATAAATAACAGTAGTCTTCTCTATTAGAGAAGCGTTATTTTTATTACACAGAGCATTAAAACTATGATAAATGAATTAGCTTTCGGCTGGGCGGCAGCCTTCATCAGATTAAAATACTTTGAATGGCAGTTGGAATAGAGATGCACTGCCAGGATGGTGCGTGAGGCACGTGGTTAATTGTTTGTTGATGTTTGTGGCTGTGACGTATGGTGGTGACGTGGCCAGCGTTTGTCTATGGACAGAATTACTGCTTCTGTGATGGGGTTAAGTTGACAACCACTGTTCCTGTTCAACGAGGTATCCGAGCATTTTATACTTAACGATTCCAACCAGGTGCGCCTTAGGTAATGGTGGGACTTGTCTACAACCACGACATCGCGGTGTGGGTCGATGTCGTGGTGGGTTGTCCAGACATGCTCGGCAATAGCTGAGTGTTCTACATCCGCCAAACGGATCGCCCTTTTATGTTCTGAGAGGCGTTTCTCGAGTCGACGTCCAGTCTCTCCAAAGTAGCAGCTCGTGCAGTCACGGCAAGAGATGCGATAGACCAAACCACTCTGTAGAAGGGTGGGGACAGGTGTTTTTATGTTGGAAAGGAGAGAACGCAGTTTCTTGCCCGGGAGTTGGATGCACTTGATCCCATGCGATCTTAGGATTCTACCGATCTGCTGTGACAGGTTGGGGTAGTATGGGATGAATGCCCTCGTGGAAGACTCGTCACTGTTGGCGTCGCTGTTGGTCGTCACGTTGTCGCGTGCTTGTAGATCACACCTGTTAAGGACATCGATGGGGTAGCCACACCTCGTAAGGTTTACTTTGACTATGGTGATCTCTTTGCGCCTTTCATCTGCAGAGCTGGAGTGTGTCCAGGCGCGAGTTAGCAAGGTTCGGGCGGTTGAGAGGAGGTGGCCCCGTGCGTGTGCTGACTGGAAGTTGGTAAATTGGCCAGCACACATAGGCTTATGATTATCGTAAGCCTAATGTTTATCGTAAGCCGTGTGTGTGCTGACTGGAAGTTGGTAAATTGGCCAGCACACATAGGCTTACGATAATCATAAGCCTATGTGTGCTGGCCAATTTACCAACTTCCAGTCAGCACACGCACGGGGCCACCTCCTCTCAACCGCCCGAACCTTGCTAACTCGCGCCTGGACACACTCCAGCTCTGCAGATGAAAGGCGCAAAGAGATCACCAGAGTCAAAGTAGACCTTACGAGGTGTGGCTACCCCATCGATGTCCTTAACAGGTGTGATCTACAAGCACGCGACAACGTGACGACCAACAGCGACGAGTCTTCCACGAGGGCATTCATCCCATACTACCCCAACCTGTCACAGCAGATCGGTAGAATCCTAAGATCGCATGGGATCAAGTGCATCCAACTCCCGGGCAAGAAACTGCATTCTCTCCTTTCTAACATAAAAACACCTGTCCCCACCCTTCTACAGAGTGGTTTGGTCTATCGCATCTCTTGCCGTGACTGCACGAGCTGCTACTTTGGAGAGACTGGATCGACTCGAGAAACGCCTCTCAGAACATAAAAGGGCGATCCATTTGGCGGATGTAGAACACTCAGCTATTGCCGAGCATGTCTGGACAACCCACCACGACATCGACCCACACCGCGATGTCGTGGTTGTAGACAAGTCCCACCATTACCTAAGGCGCACCTGGTTGGAATCGTTAAGTATAAAATGCTCGGATACCTCGTTGAACAGGAACAGTGGTTGTCAACTTAACCCCATCACAGAAGCAGTAATTCTGTCCATAGACAAACGCTGGCCACGTCACCACCATACGTCACAGCCACAAACATCAACAAACAATTAACCACGTGCCTCACGCACCATCCTGGCAGTGCATCTCTATTCCAACTGCCATTCAAAGTATTTTAATCTGATGAAGGCTGCCACCCAGCCGAAAGCTAATTCATTTATCATAGTTTTAATGCTCTGTGTAACAAAAATAAAAATAAATTATGAATCCAGAGCACACAGGCGTGTTTTATTATATAGAGAAGCGTTATGTATTCGAAGTAGTGCAATACCAGCTATCTCGTTGTGAAGGCACCCAAAATATGAGATACAATTAAAACGATGCCTTTACACTACATGGAAACATAGTTCAAATACATAGTTCAAATTTATGGGTAAACTATGGTGTATTTACACCAATATTATAGAGTTAATTACTAAAACCCATAAGAAATTATTCCTTGTGCATTTAGTCTTCCAAACTCAATAACTATGCAATAAAGAAAGAATAACCCTTGTAACAGCACTAAGTTGGCAGCAGTAGTTTCAAAACGTTTTATATGCATTTCAGTTATTTGTACATTAAGTTTTGACAAAGCACTCCCTTCAATGTCACTGCCTCAACAAATTATTTTTGCAGAACAATAACTGCACTTTATGAAATTGCTTCCAAGGATTGTAATAATGATGGCTTTTGACAGTGTGCATAATTCTGTTCTTCCCAGCATGTACATGGTGCATTTTGCAAGTTTTTTTGTGCAAATTGTTTTTTGTACAATGCAAATTAACTTATAGGGGTTAAGGGGTGTGTACATTATTGCCAAATATCCATTAAATTGATAGTTTTTTTCCAAGACCATTTGTACACCACATAACTGAAAATTTAAACAGTCTGTATATAAAATGAAGTTAAACAATAAAATAAACTAAAATAAACCTAATAATATAAAAAAAAACTTTTATCTTTACTTTATTGGTTGATACACAGTACATAGTTAGCAGAGGATAATTTACTGTGAACATATAGAAGTTCCTAGTAAACTTTTTTTTTAGAATTGGTGCTAAGAAGCCAAAGTCAAGGTACAAGTGAATCTTCCGAATCCTTAAAAAGATCCTTACTCTTTACAATTACTGATAGTTTTTTTTTCCTGGCATATCACTCACAGACATACTCAGTTTAACTTCTCTAACAGCTTTCATTTCTGTGCAACATTCAGATTCATATACTTATATTTTCATCAGGTTTCATAGGGAGTCATGATGATACACTGTAAGTGAGGTTATAACGAAGAAACAGGGCACAGACAAGCACTTAACAATATGATAGCTAGTTCCCAGTTTTTCCTACCTTGTGATCGTACTAAAACACTCTTTTAGTGTTTTAGGTGTGAGTGAAATTTTTTTTCATCTTTTAAACTAAGGGTTTACAGTATTTCATTTCTGCAATGAATGAAATTAAAATTATCAATATAAGTTTTTTGGTACTCTCAAGGCACAACATTTTCAGAGATCCACATAACCTACATGCAAATGGTATCTTAACTTTTGCCAAGATGGCCACACATAAAGGGAAAATTTAAATTGAAAAAGGATGGTTGCAGGATAGTGTGTGAAAATTTGCTTTAAGCTACTGAGTGAGTGATTGTTGGAACAAACTTCCATTAGGTATTATGGAGGTGAGTAGTGTAAATATATTTAAGGAAAAATTAGACAAATTATCAGAGGGAACGGGCAGGTGATGTGGGAAGTTTTTTTTTTCTATATAAGCATGCTTTCTCGCATCATTTACTAACACTAAAACTACAGTGTATACAAACTAGTCTATAAGCAAGTCACTAAGGAGGTAAGACAAGCTAAGGCAGAATATGAGAAGTCTTTGGCTAACAATGCAAAGAAAAGTAGCAAAGCATTCTTTGCTTGTGTTAACTGTGGAAGAAAAATGGGGCCAACTGGTTCATCTAGAACCAATTGGCCCATTGGATATAAATGACATAGCTATTAATTGATCCTGTTCAGATTGCTGACAAACTGAATAAATATTTTGTATCACACAAAGTTTTTAGTGATGGTAATACCAGAAGTATACTAAGTTATAACTGGGAGCTGAATGATTTTGTGATAACTCAGAAGTGGAAGAGGAAGAAGTGGAAGAGAAACTGCTGAAGCTAAAAGTAAATTAAGGCACTTGGGGCCAATAGAATTTATCCAATTATATTAAAAGACTCAACAAAAGAGGTAAGCAAATCTTTGACCATAATTATGAGTATCCTTGGATTTGGGGAAGTATCTATTGATTGGAGATGTGCAAAGAGGGACTAAATGGTGACGTAATTAAAGATCTGTAAGAAAAACTTCTGTTCCAGGGAAAATAATGGAGCCAGTGATCAAAGAAGTAATGTAGGATCATCTAGACAGGAATGTAGACAGAAATATACAGAAATCACAGCAAGGGTTTGTTAATGTAAGATCTTGTCTGACCAATATGATTAGCTACTATGATGCAATAACAAATAAACTGGATGCAAAAAATATTTTTTAAAAAAAAATAATGCATTTATATAAAATAATCAGACATCAGAGACTTCAGCAAAACTTTTGACACTGTTTCACATGAAAGACTACTAAACAATTGGAGCAGTGTGGCATTAGGGGCAAGTTACTACTATGGATAAGGGGATAGCTGAGTAGCAGAAGACGGGGTGTGATTATCAATGGACACTGCTCCTCTTGGACTAATATTATTACTGCATCCCTCATTTTTTTTTTTTTTTTTTTGATTTGGGAGTTGTTGGCGCATCGGCTTCTGTGGCCATATTGCACCTCCCAAGGTTTTTGCAGTACTTTGATCCAAGCCCGAGGCGGGAATCGAACCCGCGACCATTGGGTGCATCCCTCATGGTTCCTTACTGTTTTCATTAAAAATGTTGATGAAAGCACATCAAACATACCAAGTTTTCCAATGATATGAAAGTTAGCAGGGTGGTTAATGACTGGAATCGGGGCATGCTACCTACCTAGAAAAATTAGGCAAGGGGGCTGAATGCAAGGTACTGCATATGAGCAGCAGTAATCCCAGAATAAACTAATTTGAAGGTCCCATACTCAGGATAGTGGAGAACAAAAGAGACCTAGAAAGGAACCTAGGGGTAACTGTGCAATCCAAAGTTCTTCAAGCAGTGCAGACAGGCTGTTAGGACATCTCATGGGATTCTGTCAGTGATGTACAGGAATTTTGCTGACAAGGAACAAGGTGATTATCTCATTGTATAAAGCACCAGTTAGGCCACATCTTGAGTACTATGTAGAGGTCTAGCAGCCTCATTTTAAGAAGGATGTGGAACTGTTACAACAGGTGCAGAGAAGAGCAACGAGATTAGTCTTGGACACAAAAGGTTATTCTTACCATGAAAGACTAATTCTGAAAATTGCAGCACCTGGAAACTAGACATCTTTGAAGAAAACTGATTGAAATGTTTAAGAATGAATTTTAATGAATTGAGTAAACTACATGCTTATGGCATTGTTACTCTTTCTCAGACAATGCACAATAAGGGGGCATAAAATTAAATTATAAAAAGTTTGCAGGACAGATGAGCAATGATTTGCTTTCAGCCAGAAATTAATTAGAACAAACTTCCATCTAGTGTTATAAAAGTGAGTAGTTTGAATAAATTGAATGAAGGCTTAGACAAATTATTAGAGGAGGTTGGTTTTTTTTTTTTTTAAGGAGCATTAGCAACTAAGGCCATATTGCTCCGGGTCATGCGGTGGTCATTCCCTGACCTTTCCGCATCCTCCGTATTTGGTGGTGACGGGCTCGAACCCCGGTTTTTAATCAAGGAGCGTGTGCTACGCACTGCTGCTCCTTCCCACCTGGCTATGGAGGCGCCTATTAGAGGAGAATGGATAGATAAGATAAGTAGTGTTTTTTTTTTTTTTTTTAGCTGACGTTGTATAAGCTTTCTTCCTTGCATTTCATGCCAGGAAGAAATCATTTGCAACTACTAATATTAACAAAGACCACCCTTCTTATGTTGTTTGATAAATATATACAACCACTGACAATAATGTAATTTATTGAGTAAAAGACTAAAAGACATTCTGGAATACACAAACTTAAATAAAATAAGGGTGAGGAAACATTATTTCCACATGAAAAAGAAATTTAGTTAATTTTTTCAGAGCAGTCAAGTAAACATCACCTATACATCTAGTACAGATGTATTAGGTGATATACTGGCAATCTTGAGACCTATTCTTGCCAGACTTTGGAATTTTTTGGTTATATCTTCCTCTTGCTGTTGTTGTTATTTGGTTTTTAGAAGCATTAGCAACTAAGGCCATATTACTCCGGGATATGCTGTGGTCATTCCCTGACCTTTCCGCATCCTCCGTATTTGGTGGTGACGGGCTCGAACCCCGGTTTAATCAAGAAGCGTGTGCTACGCACTGCTGCTCCTTCCCACCTGGCTACGGAGGTGCCCTCTTCCTCTTGCTCAGATTACAAACTTGAGAAAAGACAGTTGTCGAATATATGTGCAGAAATTTGCCTTTTGCCAGCGGGTAGTTGATTGCTGGAACAAACTTCTATCTGTCATTGTGGAAGTTGATAGCTTAAATAAATTCAAGGAAAAAGTGGACAAATTTTTGGAGCGAATGGATGGGTGAAAATGGGGAGTTTTTTTTTTTTGGCTGATGCTGTATAAGCTTGCTTTCTTGCATCATATGCCTCCACTAATACTAATATCATAATCAAAAATAACTGCTTTTATATACTGCAACTTACTGTATGTAGTACTGTGCAGGAATGAATGGGCAATATAGTAGATGCACAGAAACTGAATTTTCTTAGTTCATTCATAAAAGTCCTTGCCTTTTACTCTTTTTTATTTTTATTTATTTATTTTTTTTTGTTGTTGTAAATCATGAATTATTACTCTTTGTCAATGCACCTGAAATATAATGTGTTGTGTGCATTAACTAGCTTGTTTATCATTATGTACTCTGTTAATTTAATTCTGCTATCCATAAGGCTAGCATTTCTTTATGCCAGTTAATAAATTGATGACTGTCATTCTAATTGATAAAGTCTATATACTGAAACAAACTTTATTATTAGATCGTTGTTATGCTGTTATCGGGTACATGAACAGTAATGTACTGATTGCTTTATATTTACAAACTGATATGTGCTAACTGAATAATATACCTTACTGACTGTGCAAACCAGCAACTGAAAATAATGCATAACCACTGTATTTATCAATTGTAGTGTATAAAAGCTTCCAGGGAGCATGTAGATATTTCACGGCAAGTGTAATTTCTATCTAGTAGAGTTTACTGGTGTTATTCTGATTATTACATGGTAAATTAATTTCTAATATATTTTATTATATATGTTTACATAAATATTCTTTATGATTTTTTTTCAGTGCTCTTGAATCCTGAGTGATCTGCTCAATCAAAAGTGCATCATGAATAAGTGCCTCACATTAGGTTTGAGATCAAGATTTATAAAAAACACATATACAAACGTTATCCTACTAAAAATATTTAGATGTAGTGAATGTAGCAAGATTTATATAAAACATATATACACACATTACCCTACTAAAAATATTCAGATGTAGTGAATGGGATGTAATAAATGAGGTGTATGCAGAGCAGGAAACATTAAGCAGCAGAGGTTATGTATTACAAACAAGTAGAGCCACGGCAAGGTTCTTGCAGAACTTTCAAGGAGGTTTAATTATCAGATGCCATACTAGCAATTTGTCGCTGTGTGAATAGCTACATGTTTGAAATTCAAAAACAAAGCCATATCCTTGAGAAACATTACATTGGAGTTCCAGATGGCCACAGGAGTCTGTAACTGTGTTTGTGGTCTATAGAGAGCGGCACAGCATGGAATGTTCTGGCAGAGCTGTTGCTAAGAAACTTGACATCACACTATCAAATTCCAAATATCATTTACTGTGATGCCCATCATTCTTGGATCATGGAGCTGTGGAAACACATCCTATGGAGCAACGAGTCACATTACACAGCTTTTGAATCAGACAAAGTGTGGTGTGTAAAATGTCTGGGATGTATTATGTGTTACAGTTATATTGTGCCCACATTGAAGTTCTGAGGAGATGAAGTAATACTGATGATACAACTGAATTCCTGTAATCAATTTGTAAAAAATATAAATATATAAAAACAATACTGAACTATATTAAGTTATTAGTCATGTATTAAGCACTATGCAATGAAAAAATAAAATGGCATGAAACATGTTTAATTAGAACCAATGTCAGAATACATATTGCAATTAATCTCTTTCTTTCTTTCTTTCTTTCTTGCAACAGAAATGGAAGAAATGCAGACCAAAGATATCAAAATTTCATTTGGAATGAATAAAAGCATTTGAAAAAACAATCATAGGAATTTTAAGGATGAAAATATATACTTTTACTTAATGATAAAAACAAGGAGGAAAGGAAACAGTTCTGTATAAGGAAATAAATTTCCTGAGCTCATTCCTGCCTGATTTGTGAGAGACAAACCTGATTTGAATTTTTTAAATCCATAAATAGCCAAAAACTAACAAAGCAAAAAAAAAAAAAAAAAAAGAAAGAATATATAAAACCCAGCCATGTCACTGGGAAATGTGTAAACTTCCAAGCCAATACTATGCTCAGTTGATACTAAATTCAGACATACAACAACATGCTAATAGTAGTATTTTTAAGGGTACAAATAAGTAGCAATTTGGAACAAAATCGCTGTTTAATTTTCAGCCTTAATAATAGCTAAACAATTTAATGAAAATCAAGATAATTCCAAATAAAAAAAAAGAAAAAGAAAAAGCAAATATGAGTTATTTTAATAATGTACAGGATCCTACTGTATTTCTACAAGGGTAGCTATCCGGGGGGGGGGATGAAGGGGAGGAGAGGAATCCAATGAGGCACCACAGTAGCAATCTACCTGAATTCCTTAATATCTGAACAGATGTGAAACCACAATTTTCTTAGAGCACCACTTCTCATCTTATGGTCATGACACACTAGTAAGGTAGGCAGCAGAAAAAAAGCTCATTAAAAATAAAATATACAGCATACTCTCAATTAAGTGGATTAATGAAGGGGAGAGGATGCATGGATAATTGAAAAACCCAGATAACCAGAAATTTATATTTTATTGTGCTGTGATAAATATAAGAAATTATTCTAATTTATAATGCCTTTTATTATATATTATATTACTAAAGTATATAATAGTCAAAATTATTTGATAAAAAAACAATCAACAAGGATCTGCTAAGGATGAGGATATATACTTTTACTTAGTGATAAAAAGGAAGGAAGGAAGGAAAAAAGAAAGGAAATAAATTTCCTCTTAAGCTTTCAAGTTTAGGTGGGTCGGAAAACTGCTAGCTTGGGGGGGGGGGATACACAGACTAAAAGGTTAACAGTGGTCGCAAGCAGAGGCAAAAGTGATTCTTGCACTGCTTCTATTAGAACGAACAGCAACCTGGAAAGCAAGGCAATGGAGATTTCCAGGACTGCTGGGAGTCATAGTGGAACAAATAAATACATGGGCTGTGTTAGGGTAACTAAGAGTAGAAACAGGTGCATGTATACTTGCATATACACCAATGCCAGGAGTATAGTTAATAAATTTGATGAGCTTGAAGTGTTAGTCAAGACATCAAAGGCAGATATTGTTGGGTTATCAGAAACATGGTGTCACACAGACATAAGCAGTTTTTTGAAAAATATAAGAGATTTAACTTGTACCTTTTTATAGGAAGTTCTTCGGCCTGATACTCACATCAAATTAATCAAATTAATACATTATATGAAACTAAATTTATGACATGATATTATGATTTAAAATTGTTAATATAGATGGGTTTCTTAAAAATAATCCTGTATTCAATTTCCATAATCTACTCATTGCAAAAAGGAAGAGCAAAGCGAAGTTGATGTATATCAATCCACCACAAACTAAGCCACCAAGCAATAACGGACAGGAAACTGAAATTATTGCTGGGTGGTTTAGTTTGTGGTGGGTCGATGTACATCGACTTTGCTTTGCTCTTCCTTTTGGCAGTGAGTAGATTATGGAAATAGAATACAGGATTATTTTTAAGAAACCCCTATATATTAACAATTTTAAATCATGATATCGTGTCATAAATTTAGTTCCATATAATGTATTAATTTGATGTGAGTGTCAGGCTGAAGAACTTCCTATAAAAAGGTATGAGTTAAATCTCATATTTTTCAAATAGTATCAAAGTAGGAAGGATTGGGCTGTATTGCTCTTATATATTTTGAGACATAAGCAGTGCAGAAATGGAATTTGGGAAGTACAATGTGTACAGAAAGGATAGACAAGACAGGAAGGAAAGGGGTGTTATGCTGTTAGTTAAGAAACACATAAAATCTAAGCAAGTGAATCCAATCGATGTTGGTAGACAATGCAATGTTGAGTCTGTTTGATGTGACATAAGCACTGGGAAAGGAAAAATGAGTAGGTGTGTGTTATAGGCCTAATGAATCAGATGAGTATAATGAGCAATTGTGCAGAGAAATAGAGTGGGCCAGTAAATCAGAATGTCTTATAATGGGGGATTTTAACTTTCCATATATCGACTGGAACTTGTGGGTTGGTCACTCGCACACTAGCAAGACTTTTGTGGATTTATTGGATGACTGTTTTTTTACAGCAACATGTTCGAGAGGCAACCAGAGGGAGTAATACTCTTGATCTGATTATCAGCAGTGATTATTCATGCATTAAGAATTTGCAGATAAAGGAACCACTGGGTGACAGTGATAACAATGTACTAATGTGGGAATTACTTAAAGATGTAACTACCATCAAGGCTAAAGGGAAGGGCTATTGTTTTCATAAAGATGACTACAGGGGTCTCAGACAGTTTTTAAATTCTGTACAGTGGGATCAACTGAAGATGTTACCAACATTACATTCTAAATGGGAAACCATTGCATTCTAAATGGGAAGGGACTTAATTTTGAAGGCTACTAGGCTTTTCATTCGAACTAAGAAATACTGTTCAAGGTTTAGGCCTAAATGGATGTCAAATGAACTAATGAGGCTCGTGGCAGAGAAGAAAAATGTATGGAATGCATATAAAGTATCAGGTGACACAAAAGCCTATGGCAGATATAAACTAGTCTGTAATCAAGTCACAAAGGAGGTTAGGCAGGCAAAGGTAGATTACGAGAAATCTGCGAGTTCGATTAATGCGTTTTTCAATTACCGCTATTTGAAAAAAATTATACACTTTTCACTTTACACCAGTGGTTCCCAACCTGTGCTCCACAGAGCCCTTAGTAGAGTAGGGAAGTGTATGCAGAGCCCTTAGTAGAGCCCTAAAAACTGAATGAAATTAAAGAATTAGAAACATAAATTAGAAAACTAGAAATCATATTCTGAATAAAAATTTGCCAAGTTGAATTTTGCACATTCTCTAGCAGATGACGTTCAGTCATTTTGCTGCCATTAGCTTGTGATTTCTTGGAACTGTACATTCAGTTTCAAATTGGAATTGTCTTCTATAATGAATAATAAGGGGCTCCTCCATAGAAATTGATTCTAAAAAGGGCTGTGGGTCAAAAAGTTTGGGAAACACTGCTTTACACGATACAAATTTCCAGTTAATGCCATCTTTTTTTTTTTATGCGATAGTTGAAAAAAATAGCGTGTCAAGATTACTGCACGTCAGATGGGCAATAAACAAACGTTTGCCTGCAACCCGCCTCGGTGTGTTCCATCAGCCATAGGAAAAAGACGTGTTACTTGTTTGTCTCCCGCTAATAAAGTCAATGCAGACTTGCATTTAGAAATTTAAATGAGCCAGATGAAAATGTTACCGCGAAGGAGGTAACAGTAAAAGAACTAGATAAAATCTTTCGTATCGCAGAGAACCTCAAACAAAAGGTTTAAGGTTCACAGATATTTATTTCACCAAGGCCCAGAGAAGATTGTTGTTGGCTATCGGAAATTAATTGATGAAAAGAGAAATTCAACACTATTCAAATATTTCTGCAACAGTCATTTCTTCACTGTGTATTTTATGTCAGAGGTTCCCAAACTTTTTCGGTTCACGGCACCCTTAGTGTCGCAGTAATTTTTTTCACGGCACACCTAGACCCAAAGAAATACCTAACAGTTCGGTTTAGTAGTTAGGTCCAAACAACTTAATAAGAAACTGTGAACAACCTCAAGCTAGTAGTTCGCTTGGCGTTCGACAGATGTCGAGTATCGCTGTATTTCCCTCAAATTTAAAATATTCCGTGGCGCACAGTTTGGGAACCGCTGTTTTATGCAATAAACATTTAATTCCATAATTATTTTCATTATCTTTTACATTGCATACAGGTAAAAAGTTATTTTTAAAATTCTTTATGGACATTCCAGGAGGTCAAGGACCAATTATAGTTTTTCCTATTGATTATTATATTCGATTAATGCATTTCCACTTTGTGCGATGTGCTCGCGGGACGAATTAATTGCATTAATCAAGGTCAGCCTGTACTTCATAACTGGGTAGTCACTATTGCAACACCAGGGTACCTGCCCACCCACCGAAGAGAAGCCAACAAGTTTTGAAACGGTGCCGTTTGGGTGGTAGTATCCACTGAGAATAAATAACAGTAGTCTTCTCTACTAGTGAAGTGTTACTTATTCAAGGTAGTACAATACCATGGAAACTAGTTGTGAAGGCATTCACAATGAGATATAACCAAAATGATGCCAATTTAATTAATTAATTTAACTACTTCGGTTGATGGCTACGTTAAAATGATGCTTTTGCACTAACCTATATGTTAGTCATATCTTTTGTTTATATTTCTATTTGTAATGCTAGTCATTAATGTAACATACCATCACAAAAAATGGTTAGAAATGTGAAATTCCTAGGTGATGCACTTTCTTTGCACACCAGTGTATTTCTGAAATTGTGTGCAAAATTAATTGGCTGCTGTAATAGAAGCACACTAAGTTGCTTCCTGGGCATAAGTCTGTTTCCCAAATACTATACTGTTGATTAAATGAGCCACTCAGATGAGATACGCAACTTAAGGCTTTCCAATCCCAATACTTCATGAAATAATCTGGCTTTATGTGTGCACAATGAACAAGAGACAAACATTCTTTCTGCCCAGATATTTTTCAACATTCCTCAGTAGCTGAACCACTAAAATTGGGCAGAATCCAAGTCTCCATAAGATAAAACTTTTTCATACTGTTTCTTTTCAAAGGACCAGCAGAGATGTCATATAGTTTATTACAAATATGAAGTTTATAAATGGATGAGTTATTTTATTTTTTTTTTTTAATGAAAACCCCAAACACGAGAGGTATTAGAACCAATAGTACTTAGTACTGTGCTTCTGTTGGAGGTTGAGAAGACGAGAGAAGATATTTGTTGACATTGGATTTTAACTTCTGTAGACTGTAATTTTCCGGAAAGACATTTGAAGGAAGGTTGTTCCAAAAAACGGCAGTTGAATGAATAGACGAGGAAGATGAAAAGTTGGTTCTGTGAGTTTAAAGTTGGACAGTAAATGGATGTTGGCTGGTGGCAGCATGTGTTCGGACTGTTTTGAAAGAGAGAGCAGGAATTATAGAAGCCAATTCAGAACAACAGTGCCCATGGAAATATCTGTAGACAAGGCATGCAGCAGAAACAGTACATCTATGAGACAGCAAGTGAAGAGACTCTGTTAGAGATGAGTCATTAATTAACCTAACTGCCCTCTTCTGAATGGAATCTAGAAGCCTGAGAGGTTTTGCGGGCACCGCCCCAGATGTGGGAACAATTTTCCATGGTAGGACGGATTTGCAATTTGTACAGAGTGAACAGCTGTTTGGAAGAAAAGTAACGCCAAGAGCAAAAGAGAAAACCTTTTAGATGCAGAGGAAGCAATATTTGTAATTTGCTTGTGCCAAGAGACATTAGAAGTCAGGGTAATCCCCAAAAGAGATATATCAACTTGTCTAGTAATTGGAATGTCACCAAAGGTAAGCATAGGAGCAGAAGAATCCTTTTTGCAAGATATAAGACAAGTTTGAGTTTTAGAAGGATTGAGATCAACTAAGTTGTCTTTGCCCCACTGGAGAATTACCTGGAGATCGCCATTTAAGGAATTGGTAGCAGATATTCGAGAAGCTGAAGCTGATTGAGCAAGGCATGGTTTCTCAAAATGGAAAGTGGAATGCAGTGGAAAGTGGAACATTGCAAAACTATGGAGAGGATTTCCAGTCAATGGAAGAAGGTCATTAATATACAAGAGGAAAAGAGTGGGGGAAAGAACTGAACCTTCGGGGACACCAGCATTTGTGGAGAAGTTAGAAGACAGAGAGCCATCTACCACCACCCTCAGTGAGCAATCAGAGAGAAAACTGGATAATCAATTACAAAAAACAGTTGGCAAACCATAAGATGGAAGCTTGTTTAGAAGACCTTTACGCCAAACACGATCGAAAGCCTTTGAGATGTCAAGAGCTATTGCTGTGTTTCTACGAACTTTTCCATTGAATTTGTCCATAAAGGGGTAACATAAGCCAGAATATCACCAGTGGATCGACACTGACGGAATCCATACTGGCAATCGTTGATCAGACGGAAGGTTTCTAGGTAGTTTAAGAGTTGGCGGTTAAATGATTTCTCCATTACTTTAGAAGGAGTAGAAGTAATTGCAATGGGACGATAACTGGATGGGAGGGATTTATCACCCATTTTAGGGACTAGCTGGATATGAGAAAATTTCCAAGCAGAAGGAATAGCACCTTTGGAATAAGAAAGTGAAAAAAGGTGGCAAAGAACAGGACTAAGTTCAGGAGCGCAGGTTTTGAGAACAAGTGGAGATGTACCATCAGGACCTGGAGCTTTCTTAGCATCAAGATTCGTCAAAATCCTTCTGATATCATTTTGATGGAAGACCACAGGAGGCATTGAATGGAGCATGTTGGGAATGGTGGAAGGTGTTTTACCAAGAACATTGATACACAAGTTGGAGAAAAATGGGATGCTAGCAGGTTAGCTTGATCCTTGGCTAAAGTGCCTATAGAACCATCTGGTTTTGACAGAGGTGGGAGCAGTGATGGGCAAAAGTTGCAGCTAATAGCTTTGGCAAGAGACCAAATGCTTGGCTACCATTGGGGCAAGAAACAAAACTAACAAGTTTTCTACTCTTAGCCAGTTCAAAATCTAGTTTGGACTGATTAATAACTGCTTTACAATTGTTGTGAGCTTTGGTGTAGGCAGAAAATTAAACTGAAGAATTGGAAACAAGCCAATTACAATATGCAACATTCTTCTCCTGAACGGCCTTAGCACATTAATTGGAAAACCAAGGTTTAGATAAAGGATGAGATTTTAAAGTGGAGCGTGGGATAAAGGATTCCATTCCTACAAGAATAATTTCGCTGGCACATCAGAAGTTTTGAAACAATAGTCCGACCAAGGAAAAGAAATCTCACAGGTCATCTCATTTTGCATTCTTGTAATGCCAAAAAGCATGAGGTTGGGAATAGCCATGAGATAAAGGCTCCATTGGAGAAGAGAATCACTAAGTTGTGATCTGAGGTGCCTAAAGGACCACTCACTTTGACCGTGTACTTAGAAAGGTTGCTTGTTAAAAAAGAGCAACCGAGTTGGCTGTATAGTTAGTATTGTCCGGTATTCTTGTAGGTAAATGAACAATCTGTACAAGGTCATTAATAATTGCAAAAGCCTCAGCATCTCGACCAGCTGGGTCGGTGTGACTAGAAAATGGAAGCCAGCTGGAGTTGTGAACATTAAAATCACCAAGGAAAATTATCTCATTGTTAGGAAAGTTAGACTGGAGAAAGTCAAGTTGCAAAATGAGGAAGTCAAAGAGTTCCAAGTGATTGGTTGAGTTTGGAGAACGGTAGAGACAACAGATGAATTTGACACAATGAGGTAGAGAGATTTTAAGCCAGAGAAGATTCCAAATTACCAAGTCTCTGGCAGGGAATATCGGAACGGACATATGCACAAGTACCACCTTTGAGGCGAAAGGAATCATACAGCGAATAATTTGGGCAACTGAAATGAGAAGTAGTTGAATCAACCAATAACTGAGATTCTGTCAGAAAAAGTACATGGGGTTTGGCAGACTGCAAGTGGAAATGGACATCGTTGAGATTAGAATTGAGACCCTATATATTTGTGAAATGAACTAGCAAGTGTTTGGGAGGTTTAGATCTTTTCACAGATAAGCTTACTCTATTAGTTTGACAATTCATGGTGTATTCAATAGTAAGAAAAAAGTTGGGGGGGGACATGCTGTATGAAGTAATGAAATTTGTGGATATGGCGTACACATGGTAAGAATATACCCAGATCCTTGACATAACGTGACCTTGACAATGCCCCCTGCATACACACTACTATGACTCCCTCCAGTCACTATCTGGCAGAGTACAGGTAGCAAGATTATACACTAGCTGATCTGGAAGCCTCCTAAAGAGTTACCAATAGTTCGGCCCAGTGTACTAACTAGCAGCCAGCCTGCGAACACAGTTTTAGAGCAATATACTCAAAATGTAAGGAAGGTTGGATCTCGCCATGATGTCCATCATAACCACAAAAGTCATCAGTCATACTGCATGATGAAAGAGATGGGGAAGGGTTGACCGGAACTTAGCTCTGGAGACTAAACATGGGTTCCACCACTTCAAGCCTCCAATAAGCAAAGTGGTGGTATTGCACCGGTTGATGAGAGTCATCTACCACCTAGTATTGCCTGGTAACACAGAGGGGGCAGCATTCCTCCATGTGGTATGGGCGCCACACTTCGACCCCTGCTTATGTTGGTTCACACCTCGGTGGTCACCCACAGTGTGCTTGTGCATGGGGGTTATACCCAGGATTACTAACAGTCCCACTATCATGAAGGTGCAAGCAGAGGAACTGGCTGTCACAGACCATCCAGACTTCGCCAAAATTGGGTCCACTTGATTTGAGTGTCACCCGAATATCAGTTCCATCAATGTTTTAGACTCCCAGGTAGCAAGTAGAGCTTGTCTGACATATTATTATTATTGTTGTTAGCCATATGGTGCAATGAAGCCTAAGGCTTATGCTGCATCAGCCAAAAAAAAAAAAATTCTGAATTACCCCAAGAGAGAAAACATGAGTCAGAAGTAGAAGGGAATCACCAAGAAAGAGAAGAATGATGATATCCACTCAGGACCCTGGGTGTGCCAAGCCCATACTCACCAGATGTGAAACCCCAGGGTTAATATCTAAGAGAATGTCTGTGACAACCTCAAGGACCAACTTTGGTGTAGGCAGATAATGAAACTGAAGAAATGAAAACAAACCAATTATGATATGCAACGTTCTTCTCCTGAACGGCCTTAGCACATTTATTGGAAAACCAAGGTTTAGATAAAGGACGAAATTTTAAAGTGGAGTGCGGAATATCATCATTCTTCTCTTTCTTGGTGATTCCCTTCTACTTCTGACTCTCTTTCTCTCTCTCGAGATAATTCAGATTTTTTTTTTTTTTGTCTGGTGCGCAAGCTTCCTTGCACCATATGGCTAATAATAAAAATAATTCCTTCGGGGTCATAGATTGGACTAACACTGAGCTGGAGGATATCACGAGAAAGACAAGGACAACGATGACCAAAAGCTGCCAACACCACCCGAAATCAGCCGTGGAGAGAATGACAACTGCCCAGAAAGAAGGAGAAAGGGGCCTGATATAACTCATTGAGCAACAGCACTGTTTTCTGTTGCTCATTGAGCAACAGAAAACAGTGCTAACCTGAAGGATTACTTCCAGAAACACACAGCAGCACTCCAGTAGGCCATAAGGAAGATAGACAAGCAGTATACCCACACTCAACCTAAGCGAGGAGTCCCCTCCCAACCAGGAGGCACAAACGAAGCTAGAAAGATGGGCAGAGAAGACACTCCATGGCAGGCACTACAATGATCTCCATCAAGATCACATAGATAAAATTGCTTCCAATGCATGGCTCACGAGCGGGATGCTTTCCCCCAAGACTGAAAGATTCATGCTTGCCATCCAAGACCAGGTAATCAACACCAGGAACTATAGAAAATACATCGCCAAGGAGCCGGGAGTGTCTGATGACACATGTCGACGATGCCATCTGGCCTCAGAAATGATCCAACACGTCACCGCGGGATACAAGGCAATCACCCAGACTGAGTACACTCATAGATATGACCAGGTAGCCAGGATAATACAATCAGAAGCTAGCAAGGAAATACCAGTTGATTGAAGAAAGTGTATCGTTTGTTGTTTGGTTTTTAGGAGCATTAGCAACTAAGGCCATATTGCTCCGGGATATGCGGTGGCCATTCCCTGACCTTTCCGCATTCTCCGTATTTGGTGGTGACGGGCTCGAACCCCGGTCTAATCAAGAAGCATGTGCTACGCACTGCTGCTTCTTCCCACCTGGCTACGGAGGCGCCAAGTGTATCGTACTACAAGTACAAACCCCAGGCAGTACTAGAGATCCGAACCCACAAGCTGTACTGGGACCTTGCCATAATAATGGATAGGACAATCCTGCACAACAGACTGGATATAACCCTTGTGGACAAGAAGGAAAAGGCTACCTAACTGATTGACATAGCGGTACCCAACACTGGCAACCTGCAGAAAACCCATGGGGAAAAAATCAGGAAGTACACGAACCTAAGACAGGAGATCAAAGAGATGTGGCATATGCAAAAAGTAACGACTATCCCGACAATTGTGTCAACCACAGGTATGGTGCCAAAGATCCTACATAACAGCCTAGCAGCAATAGGTCTCCTAGCGAACACTTACAAGGAACTTCAGAAAGTCGCAATCTTGAACACCTGTTCCTTGACCAACAGTAACACCAGACATAACAACAACCACCCTGTTTACTTGGTAGCAATACCCGTTACGAGGTGGAACCCCCAATCAGGGAGAAATAATATAAGAGTAATAATAATAATTCTTTAAATAAGAAAAACTGAGAGGACCTAAAATGATGAATTCTTCCATATCTATAAATACTTCTAAAATAATGGATGGATTGCAGTTTTTGTTTTTTTTTGATGGTTTAGGTGGGTGATTTTACAAAAAAAAAAAAAAAGTTGAGAAACACTATCCTAGAGTCATATAATAGGTGTGCTTCAAATAAAAGGAAAATGGCCAAATCACATGAAGTTCCTATACGGGCAAAAGAGTCAATTTTAACAACTCATTAGTAATGCTGTGGTCAGTCAGTTTTTAAGATGAAAATCAGATTGCAGAGACATCAAATATACTATCTGGAAACTTTATTCTGTGACTGATTTAGCTCTTTTTAGGAATTGAACATCAGTGTTACTGGGAGAAAGAACCTTCTACTTCCATCGAAGACTAAGCCATCCACTGCTGAGCAGCCCTTTAAAAGTTCCTGCTTCCACCGACAGAAATCAATTACAGATTTTTTCCAAAGAAAAGTTGATATAGTCACTATGTTGTTGTTGTGGGGGTTTGTGGTGCATAAGCTGCTTTGGCTATAATGTGCCTATAGTCAGTCGCCTGAGTATAATTAACCAACAGTAGTATTGCATTGCCTAACACTGCAGGAAAATATCTAATTCTAGTGACTCACTGGTTAAGAATTAGTAATTGTCACTTTCTGTATCTTCTTAGTGTCTTTAGTCTTGTATGTGCCACTTTTTTTTTGTTCATTTATATTGTGCTGTTCACTTTGTCTAAGCTGGGGGGGCTGCAAGATTATGCAATATCATTTGTTACTCCTCCGTGTCCAGCCAAGTCAGTTGATTGGGGATTTTTTTGGCACCTCAGCATCTATGGCCATAGTGCACCAATCGAGCCAAGTGCAGTTTGTCGTGTAATGAAATTCTACGTATCATCACAATGACATGTTTTCCACTACTCACAAGCTTCTCAAAGCTTACAATTTACTTATGTGGGCATTATCATGGAAATAAGAGAAATTCCAGCAGGGTTTACAGCTATGAACAGCAAATTAGCCAACCCCAGTGAACTTTCATGTAGTAAATGTCACAAGTAACTTAGAAAAAAGATATGAATGAGTTCATGTTTATCATATTCATAAGAGAATTTTTTTTTTTTTTTTCATTGAAAAAAAAAAATACATTTCAAATATTGGTTTAATTCATTGTGTTGGAGTAATGCTAAAGTTTCATACAATGCCTTCACAAAATTAAATTACTGCCTCCATTAAGATTTGGAAGATGGAAAGGTACTATATTTAGATTACAGAATTTATTATCACAGAGTTATTTTCTTATTGCATTAAATCAACGTGTTTCTATTAGCATTAGTAGAGGCATATAATGCAAGAAAGCAAGCTTATACATCTTCAGCAAAAAAAACCTTCCCATTTCACCCATCCATTCGCTCCAAATGTTTGTTTAGCTTGAATTTATTTAACTCTGCCTTGAATCTATTTAAGCTGTCAACTTCTACAATGACAGATGGAAGTTTGTTCCAGCTGACTAAAGGCAACTACCCACTGACTACAGGCAAATTTCCAAACATCTATTCTATAACTGTCTTTCCTCAATTTGAATTTCTGTCCCCTCAAGCGATTAATCTGGGCAAGAGGAAAAATTCATTTTGCATTGAGCATGCTCAAACCATTCCAGGCCTTATACACCTCAATCAGATTACCTCGCAAGTGTGCCTAATCTCCAGACACTAATTTGCAAAACTTAAGCCTTCTTTGCAAGAGCAACCCTTTGTTCCATTCACTAATCTTGTTGCCCTTATCTGTACTTGTTCCAGCAGCTCTACATTCTTCCTAAAATGAGGCCTCCAGACCTGTATACAGTACTCAAGGTGCAGCCTGACCACTGCCTTATACAAGGGGATAATCACCTCCTTATCTCTGCTAGAAAAATTCCTGTATATCATTGACAAGACACCATGAGCTACTCTTACAGACTGTCTGCACTGCTCAGAAAACTTCATATCTGACTGCACAATTACTCCATGTCCTTTTCATTCTCTACCAACCAGAGTGTAGTACCACACAGTTCATACTGTTACTCTGGGGTTACTGCTACCCATACACAGTACTTTACATTTGTCAACATTAAAATGTCATTAACAACCCTGCCAACCTTCATATCGTCTGCAAACTTAGACATTAAGCCTATGTACCTTCATCAATATCATTAATAAATACAGAAAACAACAATGGACCCAACACTGAACCTTGGGGGACTCCACTAATAACATTAGTCCATGTGTCCATTGATTGCCACTCTGTCTTCTCCCATTCAACCATCCCTTTATCCATAGCAGCAATTTGCCCAATACCACACTCTCCAATTTGAATAGCAGTCTTCATGTGCAACAGTATCAACAGCCTTCCTAAGATCCAAATATATGATATCATCTATTGAAGTCATTGAATTCAATTTTACTCAATTTTCATTGTTGCCAATCAAAATCCTCAAGGCTTCCTCACTTCTTGCAAACCATAACCTTCTCAATGTGCCTTACACTATTTTTCATTTTCCCTTTAAATGTACATTAAATATTGTTAGATGAAAAGGCTGAAACCATCCTAAGTGTTAAAACATTAAAAAAAAAATTTTTTTAAAAACTTTACAAGATAGACTTGCCAATTTAAATTCAAATATCAGAATATTTAAATAAAATACAGACTAAGCACAAACAATACCTCATGAATGATAACATAAATGTAACTAAATCTGGAAGGGCATAGATTATCTAATGGCAGATGATCAACATAACAAATCACTGTCTGTATGCACTGTGCTCCAACTACTATAATTTACATAAAAAAAATAAAAAAAAAAAGAAGGCATTGGTAATGGTGATTACTGAGAGGTATCCATACCTACTGCCGAAGTTCTAGAGCTATCAGTGAACAGCAAAATGGGATGATCTATTAAATGGTCACAGATCAATGACTGTATATCAACAGTTACCACCATGTTGTTTGAAATTGGACCAAAAGTCCAGCATTGTTTACTCCCCCTCCACATACACGCCCATGATTAATGCAATCAAGCCAATTGTTCTGCTCATATCTTAGTTCTCTCATTATGAAGAAACATCAACCAAGTCCACTTAACCTTTTTCTGGCTATGGTGTATTCAACAGAATACACTATAGCCAGAAAAGTACCACACAGTAATAATGGCAACCTCCAAACCATTTCTAGTGCCTGCCCCTGATTTTCTGTTATTCCAGAAAAAGTTATATCAACGGCACTGCCAATCACATATAACAGCGTTCTTTCAGGCAACCTGTGAAAGCTATGTTATATATGTTCACTTAGAAAAAAAACTCATTTAATGTGAACAGCTAAAGTTTACAAATCTTGAAACCAATCAGCATTTAAATTATAATATATAGGACAGCATATTGCAATATTTAATTAAGAGAGAAAGTAATTAAACTAATTACTTTACCTGCTGGCAATCTAGGACTCAGCTCAAAGTAATTAATTTAATCAGTTCATAAAATATGCAAACTTGCTCCTATAGAGCTTAGAGTTACTAAATATGTCACTTCGGTTTTTTTCTTTGAATGCCACTGCTTTTTTGGTTTCTAACAATATATAACCCTAATTAAAGGAAATCCTCCTTTATTCTATTTAGTTTCATATTCTTTTTGTAGTTTTATTTTAGTTCACAAATCCAGCGACCTTCAAAAGCACTAGCTCCAGAAGGGACAAGACTGTCACAACAAGCTTTGTTGCTGTAAAGTGCTTTGATTCTAAAATGTCTTTCAAATTTCAACCTAGGGTTATATAATATAACTTAATTAGGTTTTTACTATAATTACCACTGATGAAATGACCAAAATTTTCAAATATATAGCTGTGAGTTAAATGTTCAATTATTGAAAGAACTGCAGTCTATAATTAGACCTAATGTTTTTGTTCATGTAATAATACCAAACATATTATTCATACTTTATTAAAGAATAAAATCTTTTAAATATTAATTATCATCCCATCACAGTTATTTTGTTTTTGTCCCTGCAAACTCTAGAATCAGCCCTCGTTCTCAGTTTGGCTGAAGCAATATAACAATACAGAACTCTAAATTAAATTGTGACCAAATCTAATATAAATATTTATTTTCTTATAATTATAATGTAGTATTTGTTAAAATTAGGGCCAGTATGAATAGCACTAATACCATAAATGATCCCTTTTGTTTATGTTGTCTCAAAAAAAAGTAAACTATGTAAATGTACACAGCTGTAAAATATCCATATTACTGACCATTGGCCAAAAGACTGAGAATCGTGGGGTATTAGTTGACAGCAATGGTAGCAGTATTGTTTGTGTAACTTTATAATAAATATTCTTGTTGAATATTTATAGATATAATTATTAAATTATAATATTTATAATTATAGAATTTTGTTTGATTTTTAGAATGCATTTAAATTTTAAGTAATTATTCAAGTTCTTATACCTGCAAATTTAAGAAATGATATCAAAATTTCAGCACCAACAGATCTAAAGCTGGATACTCGAACAAGTTAGTCAATCTTAACTTGCTACTCACAATTTTTCTCTCCTAATGGACAGCATAACTTTTGAGACAACATAAATTTATCAATGATATTGATGAAGGTATATCAGGCTTAATGTCGAAGTTTGCAGATGATACAAAGGTTGGCAGGGTTGTTAATGACAGTAATGGCAGTGTGCTACTGCAACAGAATCTAGATAATTTGGGCAGATGGGCTAAGAAGTGGCAACTGAAGTTTAACCTTGACAAATGCAAAGTACTGCATATGGGTAGAAGTAACCCCAGAGAAATGTACCAACTGTGTGGTACTACACTTAAGGTGGTAGAAAATGAAAAAGACCTGGGAGTAATTGTGCAGGCAGATATGAAGGTTTCTGAGCAATGCAGACAGGCTGCCAGGGCAGGTCATGGGGTTTTGTCAATGACATATAGGAATTTTGCTAGCAGGGAAAAAGGAGGTGATTATCCCTCTCTATAAGGCAATGGTCAGGCCACGCCTTGAGTACTGCGTACAGGTCTGGAGGCCTCATTTTAGGAAGGATGTAGATTTACTTGAGCGTGTACAGAGAAGGGCAACAAGATTGGTCAGGGGAATGAAGGAATCCTCTTACCAAGAGAGGCTTAAGTTCTAGAAATTGCAGTGGCTGGAGACTAGGCACCTGCGCGGTGATCTGATTGAGGTGTATAAGGCCTTGAATGGGTTGAGCACGCTGAATTCTGATGGGATCCTTCCACTTGTTCAGATTACGAACCTAAGGTGGGGGGGCATAAATTCTAATTAAGAAAGGACAGGTGTAGAATAGATGAGCGGAAATTTGCCTTTAGTCAGTGGGTGGTTAATTGCTGGAACAAACTTCCATCTGTCGTTGTGGAAGTTGATAGGTTGAATAAATTTAAGGAGGAACTGGACAGGCATTTGGAGGGAATGGTGTGATTTTTTTTTTTTTGGCTGATGCTGCATAAGCTCATATACTTGCTTTCTTGCATAAAATGGATAAGGGGATGGTTGAGTGGCAGAAGACAGAGTGGTAATCAAAGGAACTCCACTAATGTTATTAGTGGAGTTCCTCAGGGTTCAGTGTTGGGTCCGTTGTTGTTTTCGGTGTTTATGAATGATATTGATGATGGGTTATCAAGTTTAATGTCCAAGTTTGCAGATGATACAAAGGTTGGCAGGGTTGTTAAGGACACTACTGACGCTATGCTGCTGCAACAGGATCTGGAAAGGTTGAACAGATGGGCTGAGAGGTGGCAAATGAAGTTTAACATTGACAAATGTAAAGTACTACATATGGGAAACAGTAACCCCAGAGCAACGTATCAACTCTGCGGTACTACACTGACAGTGGTGGAGAATGAAAAGGACCTGGGGGTAATTGTGCAGGCAGATATGAAGTTCTCTGAGCAGTGCAGACGAGCTGCAAGAGTAGCTCAAAATTCCTGCTTGTCAATGATATACAGGAATTTTTCTAGCAGGGATAAGGAGGTGATTATTCCCTTGTATAAGGCAATGGTTAGGCCACATCTTGAGTACTGTATACAGGTCTGGAGGCCTCATTTCAAGAAGGATGTAGAGCTGCTGGAACGTGTCCAGAGAAGGGCAACAAGGTTAGTGAACGGAACGAAGGGTTGCTCTTACGAAGAAAGGCTTAAGTTTTGCAAATTACAGAGTCTGGAGACTAGGCACCAGCGAGGTGATCTGATAGAGGTGTATAAGGCTTTGAATGGTTTGAGCATGCTCAATGCCAGTGGGATTCTTCATCTTGCTCAGAATAATCACCTCAGAGGGCATAAATTCAAATTGAGGAAGGACGGATGTCGGATAGATGTGCGGAAATTTGCCTTTGGCCAGCGGGTGGTTGGTTGGTGGAACCGACTTCCATCACTTGTTGTTGAAGTTGATAGCCTACACAAATTTAAAGCTCAACTGGACAGGTATTTCGAACGAACGGAGGGGTGAAATGGGAGTGGTGTGTGTTTTTTTTTGGCTGATGCTGAATAAGCTTGCTTTCTTGCATCATATGCCTCTACTAATGCTAATGCTAAAATGCCACTGCTGCTACTACTACTTCAGTTACTCTAATACAAACTAGTGTAACATAAGTAGGAACTCTTTAAAATCTAGAATGTAATAAGAATTATAATAATTAGCTTTTATTAAATTCTTTTGAAACCAAGCGTATCATCCCTTTCTATAGTATATTTATCTCCTCTGTGAAAGTGAATGTGGGATGCTAAAGTGGGTGGCGAATAAAAAGGAACAAAAAATGCACATTACGAATACTCTACTTTCTTTAGTTTTATTAATTCAAAAATTGAAGAAATATGGAAATCAATTCATAATTTAGAATGACGAGAATTATTTTTAAAGAATCTTTCGATCTGAGGGTCCATCCATCCGCCCACCTAGTGGGTGGATGGACCTTTGTAATAGCAATAGCGTTGAAATATGCTACATAAGTAAAGAAAACGAAAAATCGCGGTTTCTTTTTACTACTCGTAATAAAGCCTTACCTGTAATTTGACGGTTACAGATCCACTGAAAAGGCAAGTTTGTAAATCGGGTTTTAGCCGAAGAGAATAATGCAGGGGTGAAATACTTTTTGGTAGCCGCTGGAAATGTTGAGCTTCCGGCATTTTCAATATAATGGTTGGTTCTACGGATATCGAATAGTTCAAGTTCAAAATGTGACTGCCAAAAAAATGCTGCTTCCTCTCGGGATATCTTGCTGTATAATACGAACAGTTTACGCCTATCGACGTCCAACAGGGCCAATAAGCAAACCGACTAGATAACGATTTATGTTGCCTCAGCGCTGAGGCTGCAGGTACTGTGCCTGCTTGTCTTAATGCGTTTAGGCCTAACAACCGCCTTCGTTGGGAAACAGATTTTCGTACAGTGACAAGCGGAGATATCCAACCACGACAATTAGAAAACATAAAACTTGTATTTATAAGGAAAATATCTATAACAATCCCTCCCTAAAAAGAACAAAACCTTAACAAAGACAAAATACAATTTAAATTGACAACGTGAAGTACAACCACACAAACATGTGCTTTGCACAACCCAGCCGGCCGCATCCAGTTTCAACTTTGTAAAAATTAAATTGGTTGAGGCAAAAACAAATATCTCTTTCAACGTTTAAGCATCAGAAAATAATATCAGTTACTAGATTTTGTGTAATGACAGCAAAGGCTGCTTTTTTTTATTTTTAAATATAGTTTAAACTTATAAAATAAAAGCCAATGAGAGTTTTTCCTCACAAGAGGGCAGTGCATTACTCTAAAAACTTAATTACAAGTGCTTCTTTTTGATTATCTAAAAGTAGTAAGTAATTTGGGGTTATAGCAACACATGTAGTATGAAATATATCATTAAAACATTGTAAGCAATGAAAATAATTATGTATATGACTATAACCTTCGTAAATTCCAAAATTCCTTAAGTGGCGTTGTGTTATTCTATTTATAACTATAAAATGTTTGTATTTGAAATGTAATAAAATAGCAAGTGAAAATTTCCCACAAGAAAGAAAATTATGAAACATAAATTTTTGAGACCTCTTCTATAACATCTTTCAAGAAACTTAAAAAGCATATTCATTGTGGCTCGTTGGTCTAGGGGTATGATTCTCGCTTAGGGTGCGAGAGGTCCCGGGTTCAAATCCCGGACGAGCCCGATAGTTTCTTTTTTTTCAACTTTTCTCTTTTACATCATGGAGTAATAGTAAAATTACTTAATTTTTTATTACAGTTAAATTACCTTTATCCAAAATTCATTCTTTCAGCGGCACTTGGATATTTTAATCATAATTTGCAGTCATTTAATTTTTATTAAAATATATATTATGAAACTTGTGAAGAGAAAAGGCGATGTCTGCGGAAGAGGGGGGGGTGGTCAGCCTCCATAGTCCCCTAGAACATTATTAAAATGTTGTACATTTTATGTTATTTATTGTAATATTTATACATACATGTACATATAATTAATTTTATTAATAAGAAAAATTAAATACAAATTCAAGATAAAATTACAAAAATACAATTCTAGTAACAAAAAAGTACAATATTTTATTTTTATAATATTTAATGAGAGATTTGATACTGTTTGTTTTTATCAGTGAATCTGAATCGATGCGCAGAGTATTTTCTAAATTTACGTCAGAAATTCCATTAATCATTATTAAAAATATATATAATAAACAGCAGGTCGTTTATTACATATACAGTACATGTAATTTGAAAACAACCGCGGGTCGGATTACGCATGTTCGCGGGCCGAAGTTGGCCCATGTGCCGGAGTTTACCCACCCGGTCCAAAACATGCCATTCCGTTTTCAGAGTGTAAACATTACTTTTTTTTTTTTTTTTTTTTTTTGAAAACCGATACTAATTTAGTTCCTCGCATTATCTGGTTAGTAATAACATACGTTAATTAAGAAATGAAAGAAAACATTTTTTTTTTTTTTTTTTGCTACTTTTTTTCTGATAAATCGCCGAACGCAAATGTACGAACTTAAATGGGACATGTACATTAAAATTTATAATTTTAATAATTTATAAATAATAATAAAATCTAAATAAATATGATAAATAATTTTAAGTGGTGATATAACCACACTGCTATTAACAAGCTGAGTGATTATAATCACTATACTTCCCCAATTTCAATATGAAAAGTAATATAGATTCGAAAGTGCAGTTCAGTTTGTTGCCACACAAAAAACAAACAAAATTTCCTAATTTTTTTATTATTTTTGATTTCTTTACAAGAGGAAAGAAATGAAATTTATTTATATGTATTACAATCGAAATTCTTTTTTATATGTATTATAGTCCAAAGTCAAGTTTATCATCGCATGACTGCGACGAAAAGATTTTTTTTATTATTATGATTTTAATAAATTACTTATTCGCCAAGCAATTGTGGCTCGTTGGTCTAGGGGTATGATTCTCGCTTAGGGTGCGAGAGGTCCTGGGTTCAAATCCCGGACGAGCCCAATGATCTCTTTTAATACCAGGGGCTTAACATCTGGTGGGTATGGGCTTGGCACATATCCTGATCTAGATATCACTATTCTTCTTTCTTGGTGAGTTCCTTCTACTTCTGACTCCTGTTTTCTTTCTCTCTGGTAACTCAGAAATTTTTTTGGCTGCTGCAGCATAAACCTCAGGCTTCCTTGCCCTATACGGCTAACAATAATAAAGTCCTTCCAATATAACGAACGTTTTCTCATTCCCTGGGGGGGTTGTTATATAACGCTTCGACTATATTAACTTCTTAAGTTAACTTAAATTAGTGATGAAGATATCCTTAAAACTAAATGGCAAAGTTCGCATTCCTAATAAAACGGATCCTGTATTTCTAAATTAATGTCCTCTACTTCAGTACAGATTTCTTAACTAATATAATTAAATTTTAAATTACACAATATCTTTCTTGTTCATAAAGAATTTGCAGTTTCTTAACAATTTTCTTTGTACATTCTTGAATTGAAATTCAGTATTCAGGGATGACCTGCAAGATTTCTTTTCCTTGGAGCAAACTTTGACATCAGAAGTTTTGAAACAGTAATCCGACCAAGGAATATATAACGACCCCCCCCCCAGGGAATGGGCAAACGTTCGTTATATAGGAAGGACTTTATTATTGTTAGGCGTATAGTGCAAGGAAGCCTGTGGTTTATGCTGCAGCAGCCAAAAAAATTTCTGAGTTACCCAGAGAGAAAGAAAACAGGAGTCAGAAGTAGAAGGAAATCACCAAGAAAGAAGAATAGTGATATCTAGATCAGGTGTGCCAAGCCCATACTCACCAGATGTTAGCCCCTGGTATTAAAAGAATATCATTGGGCTCGTCCGGGATTTGAACCCGGGACCTCTCGCACCCTAAGCAAGAATCATACCCCTAGACCAACGAGCCACAACTGCTTGGCTAATAAGTAATTTATTAAAATCATAATAATGATTTCGTCGGATTACTGTTTCAAAACTTCTAATGTCAAAGTTTGCTCAGATCATGTCAGTGAAATTATTCTTGTAGGAATGGAATCCTTTATTCCACACTCCACTTTAAAATCTCGTCCTTTATCTAAACCTTGGTCTTCCAATAAATGTGCTAAGGCTGTTCAACAGAAGAACGTTGCATATCGTAATTGGCTTGTTTCCAATTCTTCACTTTCATTTTCTGCCAACACCAAAACTCGCAACAATTGTAAAGCAGTTATTAATTAGTCCCAACTAGATTTTGAACAGGCTAAGAGTAGAAAACTTGCTTCTTGCCCTAATGGTAGCCGAGCATTCTGGTCTCTTGTCAAAGCTATTCGCCGCAACCCATCTCTGCTCCCAGCTCTGTCAAAACCAGATGGTTCTGTTGTCACTTCAGCCAAGGAAAAAGCTGACCTGCTAGCACCGCTTTTTCTTCCAACTCATGTATTAATGATCTTGGTAAAACACATCTCACCATTCCCAACACGCTCCATCCAGTGCCTCCTGTGGTCTTCCGTCAAAACGATGTGAGGGATTTTGACGAATCTTGATGCTAAGAAAGCTCAAGGTTCTGGTGGTATTTCTCCACTCGTTCTCAAAACCTGTGCTCCTGAACTTAGCCCTTTTCTTTGCTGCCTTTTTTCACTTTCTTATTCCAAAGGTGTTTTTCCTTCTGCTTGGAAATTTGCTCATATCCAGCCAGTTCTTAAAAAGTATGACAAATCCGTCCTATCCAATTATCGTCCCATTGCAATTACTTCTACTCTTTCTAAAGTAATGGAGAAATCAATTAAACGCCAAATCTTAAACTATCAAGAAACCTTCCGTCTGATCAACGATCGCCAGTATGGATTCCGTCAGTGTCGATCCACTGGTGAAATTCTGGCTTATGTTACCCATTTATGGCCAAATTCAATGGAAAAGTTCGGTGAAACAAAAGCAGTTGCTCTTGACAACTCAAAGGATTTCAATCGTGTTTGGCATAAAGGTCTTCTAAACAAGCTTCCATCTTATGGTTTGCCAACTATTTTTTGTAATTGGTTATCCGGTTTTCTCTTTGATCGCTCACTGAGGGTGATGGCTCTCTGTCTTCTAGCTTCTCCACAAATGCTGGTGTCCCCCAGGGTTCAGTTCTTTCACCCGCTATTTTCCTCTTGTATATTAATGACCTTCTTCCGTTGACTGGAAATCCTATCCATTGTTTTGCCGATGATAGCACATGGCATTCAACTTTACATTTTGAGAAACCTTGCCCTGCTCAATCAGCTTCAACTTCTCAAATATCCGCTACCAATTCCTTAAATACCGATCTCCAGGTAATTCTCCAGTGGAGCAAAGACAACTTAGTTGATTTCAACCCTTCTAAAACTCAGTCTTGTCTTATATCTCGCAAAAAGGATTCTTCTGCTCCTATGCTTATCTTTGGTGACACTCCAATTACTAGGCAAGTTGATATATCTCTTTGGGGATTACCCTGACTTCTAATCTCTCTTGGCACAAGCACTTTACAAATATTACTTCCTCTGCATCTAAAAAACTTGGTTTTCTCTTTTGCTCTCGGCGTTACTTTTCTTCCAAACAGTTGTTCACTCTGTACAAATCGCAAATCCGCCCTACCATGGAATATTGTTCCCACATCTGGGGGTGGTGCCCACAAAACCTCTCTCAGGCTTCTAGATTCCATTCAGAAGAGGGCAGTTAGGTTAATTAATGACTCATCTCTAACAGAGTCTCCGCACTCGCTGTCTCAAAGAGATACTGTTTCTGCTGCATGCCTCTTCTACAGATATTTACATAGGTACTGTTCTTCTGAATTAGCTTCTATAATTCCTGCTCTCTCTTTGAAAACAGTCCGAACACGTGCCTCCACAAGCCAACATCCATTTACTGTCCAACTCCAAACTCACAAAACAAATTTTTCATCTTCCTCGTTTATTCATTCAACTGTCGTTTTTTGGAACAACCATCCTTCATACGTATTTCCTGGAAATACAGAAGTTCAAGTCTAATGTTCAAGTGTACAGATGTTCAAGTCTAATGTCAACAAATATCTTCTTTCGTCTTCTGAATCTCCAACCCAAGCACGGTACTAAGTACTATAGGTTCTAATACCTCTCGTGTTTGGGGTTTTCATAAAAAAAAAAAAAAGTAAATTATTAAATCGTATATTGTTATGAAAGTATTTTTTGTTTTAATTTTTATTATTTATAGTTCTCGAGAACTACCTACTAAAATATATTTTGATTAGACCTTTAACGGTTGAAAGATCGAGCGTATTTGCTGGCTTATGAGAAAAGCAAAGTTCCGAGAAAACCTTAAAAAAATATATATAAATAAATAAACATATTTATTTCTTTTTTAAAAAGTAGTGACAATATTTTGATTAGATTCTTATTGTAATGACAATACTGAATACCAATTTTATTATTGATGTCGAAATTTGTAAAAATGCTTAGTAAAGCAAGTGGATGGAGGTAAAAGGAGGTGCGGATGTGTTTTAGTGTGCGAAGTCAAATAAAGTCGACGCCTCTAATTAATTTCGTCATCATTATTAATTTTAACTGACTTATTTATTTTATCTAAACGGCTATACCAGGTGTGATAAAAAAAAAGTTTGGGAACTAATATTTAGGAAATAATGAAGCTTACTGTCTATTCGGATTAGTTTCCTTGACTGTATATAAGCCCTTGTGGGTAGCACAGATGGTATTATCACCGTTTTCACACACTGGATGGAAAAGACAGCAGATTATATACTGATTGCAGCACTTTTTTTGCAACTTATTAAAGCATACCTGTGTCGCGTTCAGAATAATTTCCTCAGTCGTTCCAAATCTGTGACCTTCCAAGAAGGCTTTAAGCTTGGGGGAAAAAAATAATAAAAACACCGAGATCTAAATCCTATGAGTATGGGGTGGGGGGGGACACACGATGGAGTGGTTCCCAAAGGTTGCGAATATAGATTGCCATCCGCCTTTACTTTTTACTCAATCCGTTTAAAGCATTAAGCACTTCAATCAGGTCTCACAGGTATCTCGTTTTCAGACGCTCCAATTTACAAAACTGGAGTCATTCTTCGTAAGAGTACCTATTTGTGCCTCTAACTAACCTTGTTGCTCTTCTCTGCACCGTTCCAACAGATCTACGTCCTTCCTAAGAGGCTTCCGGACTTAGGTGCAGTACTCAAGCCTAACCATCGCCCGATAGTATGGTGCTGAGTCCAGTGTTATTTTCAGTATTTATTAATGTATAGTCTACGTTTTCAGGTGATACGAAGGTTTACAGTGATTAATGACAGTAATCAGGGTATGCTAGTCAAACAAGGTGTAGAAAAAACAGGCAAGTGGGCTGAGAAGTGGCAATTCAAGTTTTAACATTGACAAATGCAAGTTATTGCATGTCGGTAAACAGTAATCCCAGTATAGCATAGCAGTTAGGTGGAATCACACTGAAGGTGGTGGAGAATGGAAAAGACCAAGGGGGGGTAATGGTGCAGACAAGAAATTCTCTGGGCAGTGCCGACAACTTTGTTAGGACATAT
This sequence comes from Mastigoproctus giganteus, assembly GCF_048544385.1. Taxonomy (NCBI): domain Eukaryota; kingdom Metazoa; phylum Arthropoda; class Arachnida; order Uropygi; family Thelyphonidae; genus Mastigoproctus; species Mastigoproctus giganteus. Next base: position 34,926,276 of record NC_143587.1, on the reverse strand, counting down.
TGTACATAGTGTTTGGGAAAAGGGCGCCACAGGAGTTTCCCACAACTGCGCCATAAGTGCTCTTGTAAAATATACATTACTCTGTAAAGGCTAAACAAAAGTGTGTGGTATGTGAGAAGTATTATGCTGGCTTCTGTTGCTGTGGTCTGGCTTTTGGCCGCAGGACCCTTAATGGGACCCCACGTTGCCCGTACACTCCACTAGGAGGTAAGCCAAGCTGCCCATTATTTCCTGGCAGGACTTCCTAGGACAGCTCATGGGCTTTTGTGAATGATATACAGGAATTTTTCAGCAAGGATAAGGAAGTGGTTATGCCGTTGCACAAGGTAAAGGTTACGCCTCATCTTAAGTACTGCATACAGGTCCGGAAGGTTCATTTTAGAAAGAATGGCGATCTGTTGGAAAGGGGCAGAGAACATAAAGGGTACTCTTAGTACTCTCAAGTAGAAATGTGATTGAAGTGTTTAAGGTTATGAATTGACCGAGTAAACTCAGTGCTGATTAGCATCTTTCCTCTTGCTCAGACTACACCCATGAAGAGGTATAAATTCAAACTGAGAGCGAATGGTTGCAGGATAGTTGTGTGGAAGTTTTCTTTCAGCCATCAGGCTTCAATTCTAGAAATTGCAGCATCTGGAGGCTAGAGACTTGCGAGGAGAAATCTGATTATTATTATTATTAGCCATATGGTGCAAGGAAGCCTGAGGCTTTTGCTGCACCAGATTGATGTAGTTAAGGCTTTGAATGGATTACATAAGCTCCATGCATGGCATCTTTCTCTTGCTCACTCTACATACATGAGGATATATAAATCCAAATTGAGAAAGGGGTGTTACAAGATAGAAGTGCAGAAGTTTGCCTTCAGTCAACGAATAGTTCATTGGAGGATCAAACTCCACCTGGTGTTGTGGAAGTGTACCAAGAACTAGACAAACTATTAGAAGAGACGGATAGGTGATGTTGGAAGTTTTTTTTTTTGTTTGGTTGATGGTATATCAGTGGTTTTCAACCTTTTTTTAATAACGGCACCCCTAAGTAATTTATTTTATTTTGCGGCACCCCTACTCAATCTACTCAATTTTCTGCCTGTTAGATCCGATTCTCTCTCAAATATATATATATATATATATGTTATATGATAGTTATTATAATAATATAACTATAAAAATTATATTTTATAATACCAATTATATACAGGGTGATTCACTACCAGTGCGACAAACTTGCAGGAGGTGTAGGGGGCACAAAGACGAATCGGAATCACATAGCATTGCAGGGTCCGAAATACCTTCGTCATGCGGTAGAGGACGTTGAACGGGAGATCGCGTGAACAGCGATCCCGCTGGAAGTCAGCATTTGCGAACCGTTTCTGTTGAAGAAACCAAGTAGCAAAAGTCCTCCGGAGTGGATAATCCGCAGGTTCCAATGATTGGACGCGTTGCAGATGGTATGAACTCATTTGGTTTGTTGACAGTATCCTCCATACAGTGGATTGGGAAATACCCAATCGTTGGCCTATCGCTCGAGTACTCGTACTCGGATTGCCTTCTGCAAGACGTAGGACAGTCTACTCATTGTCTGGCGTCCTCGTCGTTCGCTCTCGATTCATGGTCCCTCTCGTGAAACAACCAGTCTCACGTAACCTTCTGTGCACACGTGCGCGAAAATCGTATGATGAGGAGCACGCCTGTGCGGGAAACGTTCCTGGTACAAGCGCAGAGCGGCGCGCCCGTTACAGTCCGCAGCTCCATACGCGAGGTAAGTGTCGGCCAGTTCAACGTTTGAATACTCGTCCATTCTACTGCCTCGGGAACCGGTTCGCAAATGCTGACTTCCAGCGGGATCGCTGTTCACGCGACCTCCCGTTCAACGTCCTCTACCGCATGACGAAGGCATTTCGGACCCTGCAATGCTATGTGATTCCGATTCGTCTTTGTGCCCCCTACACCTCCTGCAAGTTTGTCGCACTGGTAGTGAATCACCCTGTATATATATATACAGTATATAATAATTTTATTCTTTATATAGAGGTACTAAGTAAACATCAATTATAAATCACCACAAAATTAAAAAGATACTGTACACCGTTTTATAATGAAATAAACATAAATAAGAAAAAATAAGTTTAAGTAACTTAAACATAAAGTACGTGGTACCCCTGGAACATTGTTGCAGCATCCTGAGGTGCCGCGGTACCCCGGTTGAAAACCACTGCTGTATATGCTTACTTTCTTGTATCATTTGCTGTTGCTAATACTAACTCATATAGCAAAACGATAGCCTCTTTTCACTACTGTCAAAGTTGATCCTGTATATCATCGATTGAACCCCACGCTTTTTCACAATGTGGTTGAGTTAATCGGTCCAGGATGTAGTACAGTTTTATCAACCAGAAGCTTGAATTTTTCATTTAAAACAGACAAATACTAGTCGTAATGCAAATGATGCAAGAAAGCATCATTTGCGGTCGAGGTGTTCTCGTCTGGGGAGGCGTTATCTTGGATGGACGTACACAACTCCAGATACTGGAAGGCGGTACTGTAACCGGTGCACGCTACTGTACTGAGGTAATCCTTCCCCATATGCGTCTGTTCCGAGGCGACATTGGCCCCGAGTTCGCGTTTATGGATGATAACGCCACAGCCCATCGCACTGCAGCTGTTCATATGCTTTTGGAAAGTGAGGACATTGTTTGTACGGATTGGCCTGCCCGTTAATCCGATCTAAATCCCATCGAACACATATGGGATGCTCTGGGGAGACGCCTAACGGCATGCCCACACCAACTAGACAATGTTCACCAGCTGAAGATGGCGCTGACAGAGGAATGGACGATATTACCGCAAGAACTTAACATTGTTCTAAGTATGGACAGATGGTGCAAAGCTGCATCGACATTAGGGGTGACCATATCTCCTACTGAGGACCACCTCTTCCCTTTGTTCCATCTTTAGCAGTGATGCATCTGTATCATTGCAGCCGGTGCTATGTTACCATTTTTGAATAAAGTCTCTCTGTACCGTTTTGTTTCCGTTGTTGTGTCGGTATTGTTTCTTTTATCATTTTCTCTACCTCAAGAGGTTCCTTTGGTATGCTTCTCCCATATCCAGGTCAATCCTATGAGAAGCTACAGATGAAAACCTGACTGGTCCTTACGTTTTGCACACCAGTGTAAAAGAAAGCTCAACAGTAAAATTGTGTGCAATAGCAGCTAGTAATAAATGGGCAAGTTACGATTTAGATGACGCTACCCTTGAAAATCAGCCAACTGACACGTTCACTGGGAATTCACTGACAGGCTTTAAGGACAGTAGCAATATTGCAGATAAGGTTCATTCTGAATGCCTTTAAATATTGAAACGTCAGCTAGCTTAAGTAAATGTGTGAGAAGCCCGAATCGACTTTTTCGAAAGGTCGATTCGGGCTTTTGCTTAGGGGTTAGGAGTTAGTTATTGAGATGTGTGCAGGTTGCTAAAAAAATAAATAAATTGCATTCTTACTTCCATGGGACAACGTATGATACTATGAGCGAATGGACTCCCATTACGTTTATCATTAGTATCAGCTGTTCGCAGCCCTAGTGAGTAGCACAGTTGGTAGAATCGCCGTCCTCCACACACCTTGTGGAAAAGACCTGGGTTCGAGTACCATCGATGACGAGAGGAACACTTGTGAGCCTTTTTAACAAAGTGGCTGAGTTAGTCGGTCTCAGGCGAGGGTGGCATGGTTTTTTCTCCAGGAAACTCAGGTTTTTCGGACACCAAAACAGAAATAGAAATCGACCACAGAACACACTCAATTTACAGGCAGTATACATGGTGGAGAAATATGGCCTTAGTCGCTGATGCTTCTAAAACCCTACAACGACAACAATAACAACAACAACAGCTGTTCACTGTTTAGTAACAGCAAGGAAAAAATATGTATTCATTCATTAAAGCCTGTCATGCAAGTCATGTTCTTTACGCAATAGTAGCATGAGCTTCATCATCAAGTGCCACCGTTAATGGTGCATATTTTGCAAGATGTGATTCAGTGAATTGAGGCCTGCATTGCGTTAGAAACAACTTGAATTTATGAAGAACGTGGTGCCATTTACCGTCACACGGCACACTGATATCCCATCACTATGGCGATGTTTAATCTTTGCTGCAGATCTCCGTTGGGATTTGCCAGTGCAGCCCCTTTATGTATTAGTCTTACCCTCATATGATTATTTTTGTTACTTCAGCTGAAGGAACCATTTCGTGGACACAAGTTTGAATCTGCAAATGTCATTTCCATAGCTGTCTCAGGACCATCGCCTTTCCCCCTGAGGACGACCGATTACAGCAGAAGTTCTGTAGAAGTGCATTTGTTCATGGACCAATTTGCATGTGGTGTGGGCTTAACAAAACCAGGAGTAACTGAATGGGAAACCCAAGTATCTCCGTTTGAGATCGGCTAACTGAAGGTTCCACTGGAGAGAACCTCAAGAAATTCTTTCAGTTGTCGACGAGTTCGGATCTAGACGTCTCCAAACGAGTGACAAGTGCCATTATACTGTCATGGAGGATGCCCAATTATTGATAACGCGAAGGCGGTATTTTAGTGCAAAGGTCAATTCGGCTACTAATTTAGCGTGCTGACCTGGCTCGAAGCCGAGATTCAGTTAATCCCCAAAGTGTTCATTATTATTATTTTAGGGTTGCCCGTAATTAAATACATTAACCCGTATTTGTGTCTGTAAATTGCGCATGTTCTATGGTCGATTTGCCTGTTTTGCTGGACGAAAAAAACCCCAATTACTGGGGAGAAAAACCTTGCTATCTATGCCTGAGACCGACTAACTCAGCCACGGAGTGAAAAAAGCTCATTAAAGTTCCTCGCGTCATCGACGGGATTCGAACCCAGGCCTTTTCCAACCGGTGTGGGGAGGACGGTGAGGATACCACTGTGCTACCCGCGCAGCCCCAAAGTGTTCAGTGAGATTAAGAGCTCTGTGAAGGCCAATGAAGCTCCTGCACGGCCTTCAAAGCAAGTCCCTACAGACTGCACAAAATGCGACATCGCACATTGTCATGCTGAAACAGAAAAGGGTACTCCCCATACTACCGTAACCACAGTACAGAAAGAGCAAAATTGTCCAGAATGTCAGTGTACCGTGTGGAATTCACTGTTCTAGGAATGATGACCAGTGGTCCAGTCCCAAACCATGAGAAACAACCCCACGCAGTGATAACACCTCTGCCAAACCACAGCTGGGACGACACTCTCTGGTAAATTTACTGGACCCAAACATAACCGTTAAATCCTAAAACCGTGTACATTTATTCGTTACTCCATAATACAGCTTTCAATGTTACGGGAACCAATTACAATGTGTTGTGCACCATGCAGGTGGACGCTGTGTATTGCATGCTGTGACGTTTGGTCAAAATCCAATGCGATGCAGTGCCCCACATCGTCCTTATACTAATACCAGTTCCTATGGCCTCCTGGAACTCCAAGTTGACAGTACAGAAAACACTGTTTTTTGTAATCATTTCAGAACACACCTTAATTGATAACAATAACCGATGAAACTAGAATGCAGATGTTCAGCGCTGTTCATTCATGCGGAGCGGAAATGTGCATATAAAAAGGTGGAAGTGGGCAGAAAGAAAACATGAAAATCAATTAATATAAAATAGTTTAATTTGACAGTCTACTATATCTTCGAGAAAATCATCAATAAAAATAAAACTGTCATAATATTTCTTGAAATTCATACAAATTGTTAAAAATAAATAAATATTAAAATCAAGAATCAGAAAAGGATTGAGGGTTTACTTAAAAGTCAGACTGATAGGAGTACAAATACAGCATTTTCTTTCACTGGGTAACGATACCGATAACCATGTGAACGGCACAAAGCAAAAGCAGTAACTAGATACGCAACGCGTACCTAGTTACTGCTTAATTAATATCCTAGTTAAGTTACTAATTAATCTCCGTGTGCCATTCAGTTTTTCTGCAATGGCACACAGAGATTAATTGCTAATATTACGATATACTATTATGACTCCCCGTTGGGCATTGCCGAGCCCAAAGTCTCGACTCGTATTTAAAGTGTATTTCTTTGATCAGCTTACTTCTAGCTTGAACACGATTACTTTTACACCTCTTTCTGACAAGTGTATGGCTGGTATGGTTCATTTTCTCTAAATCCCAGCCAAGGTACTTTTGGCAGTACTCGTTGGTTCTCTCAGTAAAGCCTGCTCCCCTGCCTTTCCTAGATGGCAGGGGAACCATCTAGGAAAGGCAGGGAAAGGCTGTAAACTGATGATTGATGATAGAGTTAGCATAGTAGTTTCGATTTGTGTACATCCACCCCGCATAGAAATGGCCTATGTTCGAATGTCATCAAAGACGAAAGAATTTTATGGTCTTTGCTGGAAGAGCTGCCAAGTTACTAGGTCTCAAGCGAGTTTTGAATTGTTTTTCATCCAAAAAAATGGGTCTTTAGTCCAGTAAAACAGCTAAATCGACCATAGAATACACGCGATTTATAGACACAATACACTGATGCATTCCTTATTTTGGAGAAAAGACAAACACAGTTTCAGCATACACCATTCTCTAGGGATGTTTAACATCAACCTCGCAACATTGTATCTGAATTTACCTGATCATACAGATTTAAGGAATGAGTATAGTGACTACAAAGAGTTGTTTTCATTCTTTCAGGAAACAACAAAAATATCCGTACAGTGTATAGTGTTTCTTGTCCAGCGGCACCGGAGGTTCCCCCTTCAAACAGCGAAGTATGCTTTGTGACGCAGTAGAACCCTGAGTCACAAATCCCAAGTTTCCGTCCACCATCTCGGGGAGGCAGCCGGGTACTGTAGAAGAAATACTCTGGCAGGGACGAACCCTGGACTGCGCCCGAGCTTGCCAGAGAGGGCCACGGTGTTAAAAAAAAAAAAAAAAAAAAAAAATCCAGAAGGGAAGATGTGAAAGGGGATGACAGTGGAGGGAGAGAGAGCAGAGTAAGAAGGTTAGGCTGGATGATAAGAAGGCTGTACACCAAAAAGTAGGAAGTTAAAGAAATAGAGGGCACCCCTGTGGAAGAATCCCATCATCCACACGGAGGAAGGAAGACTGACAAAAAAAGTAAAAGATTTTGTAGTGGTACAGTCCACCAGGCGAAAAATAGGGATGGGAAGTGGGGGATATCAGTAGCAGTCAGTGCGCATCGGAGTAAAAAGCTTACAGATTTAGAAAACGGTATGTTAGTTGGTTACCATATCAGTAATTTTTAAAAGCGACAACACATGACACTACAATGCATATGAAATAAAATGTTCTTTGGGGGAAGTTATTCTCTCGTGGTGCATCTCTGGTACAATCAACTGTTTGGGCCTTCTAAAGTCAACAGTGGCTGATGTCAAAAGATAGGTCGAGGGTTACGCTGCAGTCAGACATGAACATTCTATAATACAACTCGTTACCCCATAGGACCTCTCCCATTGTTCCAAAGTTCACTAACAATCCCATTAATCGTGGACTCTGATTATTGTTATCATTTATTTATCCCTTAACGTATTTTATCTTTGTCCTAAATATTGCTTATTGTACAGCTATAATAAATGTGATCTTATCAATTAATAGAAGTTTTTGCTCTTCATGTTAATCTCTTCCTTAAAACCATAACTTTATTACGTTGGTTGTTTATCTAATCTTTATTATGTTTGTTAATAATAATAATCCAGTTAGTCATTTGAGGTTCTAATTAACTTCACGTGATTTCTGTGGTCTTAATCTCTGACCTTTCAGTCTCTTCGAAAAAGTTCTTTTACTCATCCTTGCAAAGAGTTTGAGCTCTAATTTGAGGTAATTTGTGAAACAAGCCCATTATAACAACAAAATTAGATCGTTCTTATATCAGTGACCTTTTCCAAAATACGAATAGTGACCTTTTCCAAAATACGAATAGTGACCTTATCTACTGACCTTTTCCAAAATACGAATAAAATATTTGTATTCTCCTCTCATTTACTAATACAAGACTTCGAAAGTCCTCGTCCGCATGTAGCAACTCCACTCTGATTGGGGGATTTCGATTAAATTTTATATTTTGTTCTTTTCATACATAATAGGTTTGTTTAACTCAGCATTTGACTTTACAATTTTCTATATAAAACTACATTAGTTTCGGATGTCCCAGCATTACTCAAGAAGGAAACTTCGGTTCGATCCATGATGTGCAGGCATGTTTTGTTGGTGTTTGGAAGCTTCTAAGACCAATTTCGATTCCATTCTTTCCCCAACAAATATATACGTATATGAAAGTATGTTTCAGGCATTACACAAGAAGCTGAAGTCAAATGATCGACACAAAATTTTCAACGCATTTTTGTTGGCCGTTGGGGAAGTTTCAGGCCCAATTCCGATTCTGTCCCTCCCAGCTCTCACCCCTACAAGAACAAACATGATAAGAAGCAGTAAGATAGAATTAAGACTGCTAAGTCAAGATACCATCCAGCAGTGTTTTTAGTGCTACAAATCCGTATTTTAAATCAAACTATGAAACCTAGATAAGGTTATCTAAAGAAGGGGTGATCCATTATTAGTTAAGCTGGAGGAGAATCAGTAATAAAGTTGCTTTGTGTTCGCCATAACCATAACCGCCTTAATCTCTGATGATAAAATCTTCAGTATATTTGACAACCCGTGATAATGAAGTTACTATAGTAACGAATACGGTACAGTTTTGAATAAAGGGGTTAATGGATGACAAAATCGTTTTGTGGAATATAACTTTAGGGTTAGCCTTTTCAATGGTTATTGCCATCTACAATTTACCTTTTTGTTTATTAACATTTCGAGGATAATGTTTTTTTTTTTTCTCCCGATATTTTGATATTTTTTATAGCGACACGAAGAAAGACAATTATTTCAAAACAAACGCGTTTTTTCTTCTTTTTATTCACTCATACAATTTACACAACAAGACAGATTGATTTTAATTGGTATGTTTTTAATATTTCTAAAATTTAAAAGTGTTTCAAAACTGCTGTACTATAATTTTAAAATAGTGATTCAGTGTTTTTTTTTTTTTTCATTTAAAAATTAAATTCACAAAATTTAATAAAAATATTTTAAGTGATAGGTATCTTTCAAATCAAAAAATTATTTTGAACACGTAATAACAGCGATTACTGTGTATCATGTTGTATTAATAGTTGGTTCGTTTTTCTGAACTTTTGATACATATGGAGCCAAAGATCCAGAACAGTTCCACTGACTCTTAAATCTGAAACTGCATAATAAATAGTGGTCCATCCATCAAAAAAACAAAAAAATCTCAATGTTTCGCGCACTTACTATATACAGGCTAATATGGGGAAAAGCTTGGCTCCACTTTTGCATGTATTCTGATTCTGCTGCTTTTGAGCTAAGGAATAATGAAGGGAACTACGGGATAAGATCGCTGAGATCGTTACTGTAGGATTTGGGGGAAGATAAAGATGTTAGTAAGGCAGCTTTATCCGAAGGCATTTACGTGTCAGCGCACAACCGTGAATTTATTGGCCTGTGTATAAACGTTTGAGATCCGATGAAGGTTGCCCAGTTTCGGCTTTTTCTTTCAAGAGTTCATTTTTCCTGTCTCCCCCCCTCCCCCATGGTTGGGTCCGAAGAGCACTTGCAGTGGTCATGTGATTACACAAATCACAAGCACGGAATTTGGAGTTTGCTGGTAGCATTTCTTTAACATGCCATAAGCCTATGACAAGGTCATAAGCAAAAATTTTATTGTTAAGGCCGAGCAATGATTTATAAAATATAACATATGAAATACAATAAGTGACACTAAACTATCACGTTATGGGCCTGCATATTACTGAATATGGGACAAAGGTAATTGAACACACCTTATTAGCATTAGTAGAGGCATATGATTCAAGAAAGCAAGCTTATACAATATCATAAAAAAAAAAAAATTACCATTTCACACAATCAATTGCTCTAAAAGTTTGTCCAGTTCTTTCTTGAATTTATTTAAGCTGCCAACTTCCACAACGATAGATAGAAGTCTGTTCCAGCAATCAAACACCCTCTGGCTAAAGGCAAATTTCCGCACATCTGTTCTACAACTGTCCTTCCTCAATTTAAATTTATGCCTCCTCAGGTTCGTAATCTGAGCAAGACGAAGAATCCCATCAGCACTGAGCTTACTCAACCCATTCAAGGTCTTATACACCTCAATCAGATCACATCGCAGGCGTCTAGTCGCCAGACGCTGCAATTTGCAGAATTTAAGCCTTTCTTGGTAAGAGCATCCCCTTCGTTCCTCTCACCAATCTTGTTGCCCTTCTCTGTACTCGATCTAGCAACTCTACATCATTCCTAAAATGAGGCCTCCAGACCTGTCCACATAAGCAGTTCGGTAACGTCACGAGAAGTCACTGCTTTTTCTTCGTCAGACTTGTTAGAATGACTCCTGAATTGGTCTGTAACATTTTCAATAAAAGTGATCGACTGGTAACATTTTCAAATAAAACAGCTTAATCATTACACTTGTTAGAGTAGCTAATTGTATTTACATATTCATGTGATGAATAACTACGTAATATCATCTTTCAACTAATTAAAAATAAGTTGTTCTTTTAACATTCCTGGCCTGAAAAGTGAACAAACTGGAAATGATAAATGTCTTTCCTAATTTGAAGGAAGGCATTTTCCCTTTCTGCGTTTACTCCTGATGAAGAGTGAAGTGGAATAACCACTTCGTGTAAAATTAAGTGGTTATTCACTTCATTTTACAGTGAAGTGAAGCTTTCCGAAAACTGTAATATTTTGTTCACCATCCTGCCAATTATGTAGGAATTTAATTTTGAAATGTTGTACATTGGTGCAAACAAAATTATAATTTATGGATTAATATAAGATAAATATATTCTTTTAGTTATAAACGCAACAGACTTAAAATAGGTAATATATATGTATAGAAATCAGGCACTGCACGTATTGAATAATTTGCATGTAGCTGCATCATCGAGTAAAACTAAAACGTTTGATCGAGAAATAAAATTTTATTTTACTTTATTTTAATTTTTTATTTGTGACTCTTAATGTTGGGTTCAATAGTAAAAACCTTCCCCGGAGTTCAGGGGAAAGTTTTTACTTTTTTTTAAGTTTTTAAGTTTGTTGTGTTTATAACTAAAAGAATATATTTATCTTATATTAATCCATAAATTATAATTTTGTTTGCACCAATGTACAACAGTTCAAAAAAAATAAATTCCTACATAATTGGCAGGATGGTGAACAAAATATTACAGTTTTTGGAAAGCTTCATTTCACTGTAAAATGAAGTGAAATAATTTTTAACTTCAACACAACTGTAAATTAGCAAGAAAAAAAAATTACGATATGGAAATTGTATCTACAACCTTGACTAGTCGCCCACGTATGTAGCACAGTTCGTATAATCACGGTCCTCCCCATTCCAGGTGGAAAACACCTGAGTTCGAATCCCCTCAATGACGCCAGCCAGGAATATTTATGGGTCTTTTTCATAACGTGCTGAGTTAGTCGGTCTCAGGCGAAGTTGCATGGTTTTTACGCCCGAAAACACTGGTTTTTCTTTCAGCAAACAGCAAATTGAGCAGAACACACAATTTACAGACATATTATATAGGAGCAATATGGCCTGAGTTGCTGATGCACCTGACCTACAATTTAGTCTGTCTAATTTTAGACCTCAAAGCTTCATAAATGTTATTCTCAATGGGACTGGCTCAAAACATGTGCTGAGCTTTGTTTGCTTGGCTACAGGATGCTAAATTAACTAAGTCCTAGACAAATTAGCACCTGGAAAATAGTTCATACTTCGCCTCTACAACTTAAATTGTATTTCATTTTTGAGACACTTGCATGTGTGCGCCAGGGGCGAGTTCCTCGCTTTCTTGTGCTTTGACACAACACAGTCCTAGCTGACTGTTTTGGATGTTTCCGGCTCAGCAGCTACTTTGGTCATAGCGCTAGAGTTCATATAGATAACTTTGTATTATGTCTATACAAGAGTGTGAATGGGCCTATTTGCATGGGCAGATAAACTCCAGAATGTCAAGCGAAGAAAAGCCATACTCTCTCTCTCTGTAATCAACTCATTATAGCTCGGACTCAAAAGGCCTTTAAGAATTCGTCTAATTCCCGATAGGATTCGAACTCTGATCCTTACGAACGGCGACAAATAGAGAAATCGCCCCACTGTCACAGAGGATTGTATTGAAGAAGCAATGTGAGCAATCACTAAAAGGTGCCTAAGCCGAAGATAAGCCAAATGTTACAGTTATTTATTTATTTTTTTTAAATACACTACTCAACAAAATTAACAGACCACGTAGAAAACGTGGTGTAACTCGTGCAGCTTGCGACGAAGCGGTACAGAATTTGTTATGGTGGTGTACCATAGAATAACGATGACATGAGGAGAAAGCGAGAAACTTCGGACAGGCATAAGGGACGTTTATAGGCATTGTGTAAGAATTACTAAAAAACACATTACGGAAGTCGATACAAGATGCTCGAAAATATGGTCGCGTGACATCAGCATACGGCGTATGATCCCCTCCAACAGTTAAACAGGCCTGATAGCGGTGAACCATGCTCTATCGAGCATGGTAAGGATGTCTATAAGATTCTGTGGCAACAAATCCCATTCTTTCACCAGCGCATACCTTAGCTTACCAAGCGACCCAGGAGTTGGCTGTCAGCGTGCAATGCGATACCCAAGGGCCTCCCACATATGTTCGATCAGATTTGAGTCTGGTAATCGTGCTGGCCACGGCAATATCGTTGGATATCTTCAGTTTCAAGATATTCCTCACCACTTGAGCTCTATGTGCAGTGGTGTTGTCGTGCATGAAAAGAAAATCTGGGCTAACTGCTCCCCTAAAAAAGTCGCACATAGGGGGAGAGGATATGTTCTCGTTACCTCTGCGCAGTTACGGTACCCCTATCAAAAACATGAAGAAGCAAAGTTTCATGGATATTTGTAACTATCACTGAAACTGCAACACAAAAAACAAAACTGAACTTTATGATCATATCACATTATAAATTTGAAAACAAACACATTAATAATAAAAAAATCATAATGGTTCTCTGTAGGATTTAAATAAAACTTTACAAAAGGCAATCAAAAAAATTATCACGAGGGCTCGTCCGGGATTTGAACCCGGGACCTCTCGCACCCTAAGCGAGAATCATACCCCTAGACCAACGAGCCACAACGAAAGGGCTCGGATGTACCTTGAAGTGGCTAAGAAAACAGTTTAAGGAATTTTTATTTTTGTTAAGAATTTTTTGAAGTATGTGCTTTTCATCTCTTTTTTATTGCTTAAATTAGATATTTACTGATACTTAGAGATACACTAATATAAGACTGAAATAAAATTCATAACTATACTTTCATAATCTGTATGTGTTCATTGTTCTATAGAATTTGTTCTTGGGCCGATTTATATGTGACGCGAGCTGGACTAACTCATGGGGAAACCCTACTCCCTCCGCCTGAGACTGGAGAGGACTTATGCAAATTCCTTCAGTCGTCGATATAATTCAAACCAAGACCTCTCCAAACGAGTGACAAGCGCCATTATACTGTCACGGAGGATTGTTTGTTTGTTATTTGGTTTTTAGGAGCATTAGCAACTAAGGCCATATTGCTCCGGGGATATGCGGTGGTCATTCCCTGACCTTTCCGCATCCTCTGTATTTGGTGGGCACGGGCTCGAACCCCAGTCTAATCAAGAAGCGTGTGCTACGCACTGCTGCTCGTGCACACCTGGCTACGGAGGCGCCAACACGGAGGATGCCCAATTTTTTGTTCACCCATAGGTGGTATTTTAGCCCATTCCTCCTTCAATGCAGCGGGCAGTTCCGCTCCTGACGCAGTGTGTTGTTTTGGCTCGATGCCGACATTCCACTTCATCCCAAAAGTGTTCAGTAGGATTAAAAGCTCTTGCACGGCCTTCAAAACAAGTCCATACAAGGCCGCACAGTGCAACACCGCACATTATCATGCCGAAACAGAAAAGGGCACTCCCTATACCGTTACCACAGTACATCAAGAGCAGAATTGCCCAGAATGTCAATGTACCGCATGGCATTCGTTGTTCTAGACATGATGACCAGTGGTCAAAGCCCAAACCACGAGAAATAACCCCATACAGTGATAGCGCCTCTGCCAAACACCCTCTGGTAAATAACGTTCTCTGGGAATCTTCCGGACCAAACATAACCATTAGATCGGAAAACCGTGTACAGTGATTCGTCACTCCATAACACAGCTTTCAAACGTTAAGGGCACCAATCATGATGAGTTGTGCACCAGGCAGGTAGACCTTGTGTACTGCGTACTGTGATGTTTGGTTGAAATTCAATGCGATGCAAATGTCCTTGTACTAATACCAGTTCTTATGGCCTCCTGGAACTCCAAATTGACAGTACAGTAGATGCTGCTTATGATCACTTCAGGACACAGTGTAATTGATAAAACAGAATTGATAATCGATGAAACTAGAAGGCTGCTGTTCAGGGCTGTTTATTGATGCAGAGCGGAAATATGTATATAAAAACGTGGAAGTGTACAGAAAGAAAACATGAAAATCAAGTAATATCAAATATTTTAATTTAATTGTTCACTATATAAAGTCATCAATAAAAATGAAACTGTCATAATATGGAAATCCATACAAATCGTTAAAAACAAATAAATATTAAAATCAAGAAATAGTAAAGGATTAATACTTTAATCTAAAACAGTGAGATTGGTAGGCGAAGAGATACAGTATTTTATTTCATGGAGTAACGATACTGACAACTGTAAGAAGCAACAGCAGTAACCAGACATGCAACGTATCAGAGTTCCAAGAACAAACATAGTCCTGATGGTTCTGTTGTCACTTCAGCCAAGGATAAAGCTGACCTGCTAGCATTCCATTTTTCTTCCAACTCATGTATTAATGATCTTGGTAAAACACCTCCCACCATTCCCAACACGCTCCATTCAATGTCTCCTGTGGTCTTCCGTCAAAAGGATGTCAGAAGGATTTTGACGAATCTTGATGCTAAGAAAGCTCCTGGTCCCGATGGTATTTCTCCACTTGTTCTCAAAACCTGTGCTTCTGAACGTACTCCTATTCTTTGCCGCCTTTTTCCACTATCTTATTTCAAAGGTGTTTTTCCTTCTGCTTGGAAATTTGCTCATATCCAGCCAGTTCCTAAAAAGGGTGACAAATCCCTCCCATCCAATTATCGTCCCATTGCAATTACTTCTACTCTTTCTAAAGTAATGGAGAAATCAATTAACCGCCAACTCTTAAACTACCTAGAAACCTTCTGTCTGATCAACGATCGCCAGTATGGATTCCGTCAGTGTCGATCCACTGGTGATATTCTGGCTTATGTTACCCATTTATGGACTAATTCAATGGAAAGGTTCGGTGAAACACAAGTAGTTGCTCTTGACATCTCAAAGGCTTTCGATCGTGTTTGGCATAAAGGTCTTCTAAACAAGCTTCCATCTTATGGTTTGCCAACTGTTTTTAGTAATTGGTTATCCAGTTTTCTCTCTGATCGCTCACTGAGGATGATGGTAGATGGCTCTCTATGTTCCAACTTCTCCACTAATGCCGGTGTCCTGCAAGGTTCAGTTCGTTCTCCCACTCTTTTCCTCTTGTATATTAATGACCTTCTTCCATTGACTGGAAATCTTATCCATAGTTTTGCCGATGATAGCACATTGCATTCTACTTTCCATTTTGAGAAACCGTGCCCTGCTCAATCAGCTTCAACTTCTTGAAAATCTGCTACCTATTCCTTAAATGCCGATCTTCAGGTAATTCTCCAGTGGGGCAAAGACAACTTAGTTGATTTCAACCCTTCTAAAACTCAGTCTTGTCTTATAACAAACTTCTCGCAAAAAGAATTCTTCTGCTCCTATGCTTATCTTTAGTGACACTCCGATTTTTAGGCAAAATGATATATCTCTTTTGAGGATTACCCTGACTTCTAATCTCTCTTGGCACAAGCACATTACAAATATTACTTCCTCTGCATCTAAAAAACTTGGTTTTCTCTTTCGCTCTCGTCGTTACTTTTCTTCCAAACAGCTGCTCACTCTGTATAAATAGCAAATCCGCTCTGCCATGGAATATTGTTCCCACATCTGGGGTGGCCCCAAAACCTCTCTCAGGCTTCTTGATTCCATTCAGAAGAGGGCCAGTTAGGTTAATTAATGACTCATCTCTAACAGAGTCTCTCCACTCACTGTCTCCCAGACCTACTGTTTCTGCTGCATGCCTCTTCTACAGGTACTTCCATGGGCACTGTTCTTCTGAATTGGCTTCTATAATTCCCGCTCTCTCTCTTTCAAAACAGTGCGAACACGTGCCGCCACCAGCCAACATCCATTTACTGTCCAACTTCAAACTCATTGAACCAACTTTTCATCTTCCTCGTTTATTCATTCAACTGCCGTTTTCTGGAACAACCTTCCTTCATACGTATTTCCTGAAAATTACGATCTACAGAAGTTCAAGTCCATGTCAACAAATATCTTCTTTCGTCTTCTCAATCTTCAACCCAAGCACGGTACTAAGTACTATAGGTTCTAATACCTCTCGTGTTTGGGGTTCACATAAAAAAAAAATATATATATAGTCACTCGTAATTATCGTAAGGAGACATGGGGACCAGGTCCTGGTATCATCAGAGAAGGGGCATGGCAACCAGGCATTTTTTTTTTTTTTAGAACGTTTCCTGCGTTCTTTTTCTTTAATTTAAAATTTTTGGTTAAGGATGGGCATAAGTCCCCTCTGCCCATCCCTGAATACGCCCCTGCGTAAAAAGCATGTGGCAAGAAAAAAAAAAAAAAAAAAAAAAGAAAGAAAACAAACCGAAGCCCTGATTAAAATAAACGTCATTTTTTAAACATCTGATCGGGACTTTATAAAAGTGATAACAATCCGCGAACATGATTAATAATAATAAAATTAGCATGGTTCTCTGAAGGGTTTAAATAAAATCTTCAAGAAGACAAAAAAAAAAAAAAAACCGCAACGGGCTCGTCCGGGATTTGAACCCGGGACCTCTCGCACCCTAAGCGAGAATCATACCCCTAGACCAACGAGCCTTGGTAATGTGTACCCGGATGTATCTTGAAGTAGTGAAGAAACCTGTTAAGAAATCTTTATTTTTGTTAGTAATTTTTTTTTTAAGTTCATTCTCTACATCCGTTTTTATTGCCTAAATTAGATATTTAGAAAGCACTAATGTAGGATTGAAAAAAATTCATAATTTCTACTTTCAGAAATCGACGGCCAAGACATGACATATTTCTGGAAATACGTGATTTGGTTTTGAATGGATTTTTCCCCCCACTACGACAAGGGCAAATGAGGTCAAATTGTGCCTTGGGAAATACGTGAAAATATTTAATATACTTTTCTCAGCAATGCAGACCACTATCCCCTCCCCCCAACAGCCCATGAGCACTTCTGAGTTTTGACACCACTGGCCTATATCCCTGGTACAAATCTTGATTTCGTATCTGTAATTCGTTCATTACAATCTAAAGGACTCGTTTGCATCAAGATATGTGCCATGAGAAGTCGAAGCTTCCATCAAGTCGCATGATGTTATGACCCATTCATGTTTATAGCAGCTTACTTTTAGTGGTTACTTGAATAGTTAAAAAGAAAGTCGTGGAAGAAAATGTCATCACTTTCCACCGGGAGCGCACCCCTTGGGTAACAAGGGACTTCAGCAAAAAAAAAAATGGAACTGAATAATTTTCTCTAGGTCAAAGAAGGGACTCTATCCTCAGCTCCTCCAAAGAAAACTACTAGGTGTGCTGTTGCATTCCACCCTGGAGTTATGTAAAAAAAATACAAGCAGACCAAAATATCAACAAAATATCCACAAATTTGCTTAAATCCACCCTGGATTTATGTAAAAAATGGATCGACGAAAAGAACTTGTCAACAAAACATCCACAAATTTTCTTAGCACATATTAGAAGATATAAGATGAGAACACTAATTTTTCTGCCTTGAATTTCTTATTAACCGTTAGTATTCGTACCATATACCATTTCGTTCCTATCATATCAAACCATATGTACCACCAGCTTATCCTATCATATCAAAAACTGTTATCATGTCTAGTTCTCAGAGATGTCACAAAACACGAGCAGTGCAACAAGACAACAGTGCAGGAGAACAATGTGCCTCATTACTTTCTGTCTGCCAACCATGTGAACATATTGCTAGGACCCCTCCCAGGGCCTTGAAGGGGTTGGGCAAGTGAGGGGCCCTGAAGCTTAAGCTTCAAGGTAAATCCACGTCTTGCCTATCCGCAAGAACGTCCGCTGGTTAGTGTGCTTGGAAACATTTCTCTGTGCGCCCCGCTTGTAAAAGGTAAAAAAAAAGGGCCTCCGTAGTCGAGTTGTAGTGTATCGTTAACTGGGGGATCTGGAGTCGTCCGTTGTCCCAGAGAGCACGTGCCAATTGCAGTTCACCTCGACTATCAACCAGTGGTGGTGGTCTCCCAGTACCAGCACGTTGGGCAGTTGTATGTTCTCTTCGGACCATTCTGTCACACCTTCACTACAGCGCCCTTCGAACAGCCGACAGTGACTGCGGTTGTTGAGATGCTGGCCCCGCCTTTCTTGCGACGCAAATCATTTCCCCGTTCAAACTCCGTGAAGTCCTTCACTATCCCCATTGCACGGGATTCGTGCTGACGAACTGAGTGGCACTACCCAGACCGTCACTATATATGCTTCGCCAATCGTGACGTCATTTCTAGGTACTGTACTGCAGGATGTACAAACTAATGGGGACATAGGTGGTCATAATGTTTTGCGTCATGAGTGTAATTATCAATGAAATTTATATTTTTTTTTATTTAAAAAATAAAAATGCTTTATAAAAAGCATTGGATTTTGACATTTGAAGGAGATAATTTGTCGAATATAAAGAGTGCTTAAAAATAGGTGGGGTACAATACTTCCTTTTTTGGATTTATTTATAAACAAGTACTATAAGTTTTAATTATTATATTTGAAAATTTATCGCTAGATGAGACTATGCTTTTCATTTCCTATAGGAACTAAGATGGAAACTTCTAATAATTTCTTAACATTGCTCTGAATGGGAAACTTGGTAGTGAGGGGGGGGGATAGAAATCTAACTGTACAGCAGTGGAGACACCACATTACGTCATCAGTCTCTGAGTCACAGGGATTATCCTGTTGCTCACCAGCCAAATGGCTGCTGAGCAACAGGATAATGTAAAATGTACTTTTAAAAAAAATCTACATTGTATGTTTAAATGTGAAGCGTTAAAGACGAACAATTATTTTTTTAATAAAGAAAAATAAAAAAAACAAGAAAATAAGCAATTTACAATTGCGTTAACATAACAGCTTTGCTTTTTTTTTTTTTTTGTTTTCCAACTTATGTGTACAGTGATTTTTCCGAAAAGAAAAAAAAAAAAAGTTTGATGTTTGGCAGTATTTCTTCACGGCACTAGATGGCACCACATATTTGTTCAAAATTATATCAGTAACCGAAAGTGTAGAAAGTTCAGCATTCAACCCACCAAAATTGCATAGCAGTTAAATAAACTTACTGTAAATTAAGAAATATGCAAAATATCCGAGTCTGTTATTTTTACAGTTTCGAGGAAGCAAAATGTTAAATGAAATTTTAAGTTCGAATCATTCCCGATGCATATAAGTTAACATTTAGGTCATTGAATGGCTTTCAACGAGAATAGATATTTTTTTACATAAATTTCCTTGATAAATTGGACATTGGTGACAATCCTGTTCATTGAAAAGGCTTTACTTTTGCACTGTGGGAAAGTGAACTTAATGGCCCACTGATCTCTGTGTAGGAAGTTGTAAACGGCTAGTAACTTACAGCAATTAATACAAGACATTAGGTATGTACAGAGGCATAACTACAAATTCGGGGCCTTCCGCAAGGTTTTCAACTCTTTTACATGTTGCGCCTCAGTTTGCAAAAAGCACCTTATAGTGAGATTGCCCAAAGTGCTTTAGGTAGCTGCATTATCACGACCCCGAACTTATCTATTCAAACTCTCGACTCAGTGGTTGTTGTAGGATATTAGGAGCACCGGCAACTAAGGCCATATTGCTCCGTGTATATTGTCTGTAAATTGCGTGTTCCGAGGTCGATTTTCTGTTTGCTGGAAGAAAAACCCGGGAGAAAAAACCATGCTACTCTCGCCTGAGATCGACTAACTCAGACACGTTGTGAAAAAGGCCCATAAAAATTCCTAACATCATGCACGGGACTCGAATTCAGATCTTTTCCAACCTGTGCGGGGAGTACGGTGGATCCACCAACTGTGCTACCCACGAGGGCCACTCAGTGGTGTCGCTTTTATTTCGTCTTTTGGGATTTCAAATTGCATAAATTTCATAGAGTTCGAGATCAACCAACTTTTTTTGCCTTTCTTTCTATAATAAAGCTATTTTTAATGAAATGATGACGAAGTTTTACTCACAAGAAAAACTGTTAGTTTTTAAGTATGCCTTTAAAAGAACTGTGTTATCTTGGTGGTATTTTATATTTTCGCAAAAACACCCACAACGATCTGAATTCGCCCGTTATCAAATAACGATCCTTATACGAGTCTCGAGATGAATTTCTGTCTGTTATATAATTTGCATAATTTTTCTATACAGCGCCATTTCTCTTAGTGGAACTTTATAAGTACTTTTTTGTTTATTTTCTATATTGCGTGATCCGACTATTGTCTATTCTAAATTTCAACTCCTTGAAATTTCGAATAGACAATAGTCTATTCTAAATGCCTTTTCTGTCAACATGCCTTCAGAGTGAAGAAGTTTAATTATAGATACTCTGTACATTAAGAATTAAGATTAAAAAAAAAAAAAAAAAAGGCATTAGCCTTAATAAAGCCCCTCGTATCTTAACCTTAATCCAAACCTGGTTCCTTCATACCTTAATCCTCTGTTTTCTACTCTTCTCCACCAAATGAAATCGGGATGAGATTATTACGCATCTCTACGCATGGCCAGAGTAGTAAGCTTTGGCTCGGCAGCTCCTTACAAGTCTGCTCCCATCTGGTCAATTATAATGTTGACTATTAGTGGATGACCGAAATTTGCTATTGGCTCCACGGCCAACAGCAAATTTGGGTTCTGTAAGATAAGAAGTTACAGAAAATATCTGTAACCCCTGTAACATAAGAAGTTACAGAGAAACGTTAGGGAATTTCTGTAGAACTGCCAGATTAGGTATTGCATAATTGTCCGAAACTCCAAGTAAGTCATGAACTTCATAATTTTTTGTACTACCACCAATGGACCAAGTCTAAACTAGCTGAAAACAGCCTCATACCATCAGATGGCTTCCAGCACTTCATGGACGAGACAATACCTCCGACAGGAAGTGTCCTCGGGCATTCTCTACACCCAAACATATGAGAAATATTGGGTAGCGAGATTCGTTACGCCAGTGTATCACACCTCGTACTTTCTGCCATTTCATTGTTCCAGTCCGTGAATCGGGAACACCACTAGTCCAAACGCCATTTCGCTTTGGTGAAAATATTGGGGTTATGTGCATTTGCTCCACCAATGAACCCAAAGCCATGTAGCTCTCTAACGTGCTGACGAGTGTTTCCATCTCCCTTCGACCTCCTCAATGATGTTTACTGCAGACGATGAGTGAGCCACGAATTACCCTCTTATGGTTCATCGAACACGTTCTGTGGGTTTGTGGGGCCGTTCAGACGTTTTTTCGTTGAGGTATCACCTGCATTCTTCCATCTTTGAATAACATCCACCACACGGGATTTTGAGCTTCAGACTAGTTGCAGTTGCGCACAGACGAAGGTCACTGATATGGCATCCAACCGCCATCAAATGTTGAATGCCTGTATGTTCCAATACACGACTCATACTGGCTTCTAAAGTACTACTGCTGTACACACAAAACTGTGAGATTCATCTGGTAAGTCTGAGCTGATACGTGCGCGTCGGAGACTCCCGCGTGCGACAGACTGCACAAAGCACGACCTTGCACCAGAACAAGGTCGTCCTTTATGCGATCTATCGACACGTTCTTGACACTGCTTCCCAGGTTGGAAGTGGATGAGGAGTGGCCCATCAACATTCCTTGAATGGATGAAACACACTTAACTCTGTCCAGCGGTGTGAACACGAAATTGTCATTTGGTCAGAATCAAGCCACGATAATTTTCTGACAGCCATTTTGCTATTTTGTATTTTAAGAATAAAATAAGGTAAGAAAGGTTGCAAAATACACAGAAAAAGTCTAAAGATCTTCTCTTCAGCCATATTCGATTTCATAAAATTCATAAACAGAATTATCTGACGATACTTATCGTTATCCAAGGATTCAACCCATAAATTCTTTCAAAATTTTATCGTTTTGACCAATCATTATATAAAATTAAAAACCCAAGCTGCTTATTTGATGTGCTAATGAGCATTGAATCATCTTAAAATAATCAGATGGTGTTTCTGATAACTCTTTTTATCCAACTTTATCTGCATCTCTCCTTCGGTCTTACTGGAATATGTTAAAGCATGTTTTACCATTACTAGTTAGGACAAATTTGAAGATTGGTGATGTTATTAGAGTTGGTAAATAAGAGATTTTTTTTTTTTTTTTTTATCTCTGAAGACCTGGAGTCACAGATTAGCGTAAAAAAAAAAAAAAAAAAGGAAAATATATTTCAAATCACAGCACCTCTTGCCTTGCTCAAAAGTTTATAAAGAGAGGTATTGGTGATAATTATTACAAATACAATACGAAGGACGTTTGAAAAGCTCGTGGACTGAGTGTGAAGGGCTAATTTGAAGAATCTACTGTTACTTTTAACAATTGGTGGCGAAAGTGTATTGACTCCTTTTGGAGTCAATACACTTTCGCCACCAATGCTGCAATGCGTTGATTCCAGCTGCGAAGAAAGTTTTCTTCTAGGCCTCCAGAAATGCATACGTTGCAGCAATGACGTCATTGTCGGTGGGAAAGTGGATACCATCCAGGTTTTTTTTCAAATTAGGAAACAGGTGAAAGCTTGGTGGTGCTACTGGGAATATGGAGAATGGTCCAAGATTTCAAAGCTTCACTCATGCAGTGCAGCCATGGTAATGACAGACTTGTGAGCAGGCGCATCTTCCTGGCGAACAAGACTCCTCTGTTAAGTTTTCCTCGTCATTTGTCTTTATGTTTTCACGCAAACGCCTCACAATGTCGGGGTAATATGCCCGTGATTGTCTGGCCCATCTGAAGATAATCCACAGTCCACTAGCAACACTCCATCACCATCCCAAAAATCAGATGCCGTCACCTTGCCAACCGAAGGAATCAACTTTGCTTTCGTTGGAGAGAGAGAAGAGCAGTGAAATTTTTATAAATAATTGCTACTGTTATATTGTTTGTTTCGTACCAAGGCAAATAAAGCTGTGAGGCGTCGGTATATTGTATCTGCAAATTGTGTATTTAATTATCGGTTTTCTTTTGGACTAAAGATGAATATGGCTAAAACAAAAGTAATGATAAATGGCTGGAAGTCAAGAGAAAATTTTGGATGGATAGCATTCAGGAAATATAGTCACATACTGAGGAGCAATATCCCAATTTGTCTGAAACGTAAAATAATGAACCAATGTATACTCCGAACCATGACTTATGGAAGTGAAGCTGAGAACTACACAGCGAAGAATAGAACGGATTATATTGGGAATCAGGCTGTTAGATAAGAAGAGAAACACATGGACTAGGCAGCAAACTCAAGTAAAGGACATTCTTACCAAAACTAAAGAACTAAAATGGTCTTGGGCAGGACACATAGCTCGAAGACATGATGACAGATGGACTAAGAAAATAACAGAATGGTAACCAAGAGGAGTTAGAGAAAACCTGGAAGACACCAACGGAGATGGACAGATGGAATTCATGAGTTTGTGGGTAGTAAATGGATGGCCATTACACGAAACAGAAGGAACTGGAAAGTTGCTGGAGAGGCCTTCATCCTGCAGTGGATTGAAAATGGCTGATGATGATGATTGCTTGTTTTTCCGTATGAAAATCCCAGTTTCTGGGCTAAAAAAATCTAACTGTGCCTGAGACGGACCAAAGAAAGGACCATAAAAGCACCTCCCGTCTAGACTAGGGTTCGACCTCAGATTCTTTCCAACAGTGTTCAAAGACGACATTCGTACTCACGGAGCTAATTACGACTTTATAAAAGAATTTCAGAGTTAGCTACAGTTCCTTCGATCTTATAAGCATGATTTACAATATTGGCTATTCGTAGTATAATTCTGTTTTTTTTTTACTTTTCCGTTCCTATAAACATAATTTTCATTTGACATTTTGTCAGATGGAAAAGTGTCATATTTTAATATTCCACATAATATACTTTACAGACCTACCAACTTTTTCTGTAGAAACGTTAGAAATTTTTTTTTGCTATTTAAGGCTGAGTATGCTTCCATTTTTTTTTTTTTTTTTTTTTTTGTAACTGCTGAAGGGCATGAGTAATGCCCTTCAACAGCTAAAATGAATCACTGAACGCTGGTCCACCTTGGCGCGCCGTCTAAAACATTTATGTCCAAAATTACACATACAACTGTAAACAAAGAGCAAATAAAATGAAGCGGGCTTTGTTAATCAACACGGGATAGATTATGAAATCATAATCTTCGTGTTAATATGATTATGAAATCACAACCTTCGAGGTAAAAAATGCTACTCTTTGAAATCTGGGCTAACCGACACAGATAATATTATGTTGTACTGTATTTGTTACTTGATAAGCTCACTAGAATTAACGCAACTTTTGTTTCTTTATTGCCATTATCCTCTTTTAACAACATCTGGCGAGCTTGGATGCATGGAATAGACGCAGGCTATCCCATGCATCCAAAACGCAGGCAATTACAGAACTAAACCAAGGTCAAAAGATTCCAATAAATCAAGAATAAACACATTATTTGAATAATTATTCAAAATGATTATCAAATATTGCAGAAGTAAAAATGGTTCATATAACAGGTGCACATTTTTAGAAGATGCATATCAAAAGAAGCTGTGCTTAGCGTTTTTCGCTCAAGCGTTTTAAAGAACTAAATAAATAGGCTAAAACAGAAGTTCTCAAACTGTGGGTTTGAGAATCCTTAGTTGAAGCCTATTTATTCTTAAATAATATTTAAATGTTTTTTTTTTTTTTTTGGAGCCGTTCATTTAAAAATAACATATCAATAATTTTTCCGGGTTGTAAAAATAATACTTCAAGATGGCGTGTAACGATATATATTTTTTCACTAGAGGATTTAACGCCATTGAAGCCCTAAAAATGAAAGATTATGTTCATTGTCCAATTTGTCGAAAGTTTAACAAATTTTGCTAAAAACTTTGACAAATCTGTTTGCAATGACGTCGCTCATTATCATTTGATTTGATCAATTTTAACTTCTAACAGACTATCACGTGACAAGCTGTGGTTAGAAGTCAAGCTAGCTCGTTTTATAGCTACTTGTAATTTGGGATGTCCGAATAATTTTTGGATTAGTAACTATTACAATTTAATATTTAGAAAGATAAAATAAGTTTCAAAAATAAACTTACAATTCAAATTTTTTTATTATAAAGATCATTACAAAAAATGCATCAGCGCCGTCCCTTTTATATTTTACAAATCAAATTTCCAGAGCAGAAGACATTAATCACGTGACTAAAATAACAACGGTTACGCCATAATAGTTTCGAACAGGTTATACATCGTACCCACGTTAAACATTTAATGTATACTGTATTTATATAATACATTTATTTTTATCATATACTTTATAATAAATATGTTATATTTAGTATTTATAGCACAGGGCATCTTTTATTCCTAAATTATTATCTATTCTATACACCCATTTGCAAGAAACATAACAGTTCATTTTTTGCGACGTCCCCCCTCCTCCTTCCCTCAATACTGACGACCATGGTCAGATTTACACATAAGCTAAAAAAGCTACGGCTTAGGGCCTCGCATTATAGGGGCCTCGTTTTATCTTAAAAAACCCTTTTTTTAATATTGTCACAGGTAAGAAAGGAGGGCCTCATACATGATATAGCTTACATGTTAGGCCCTGCAGACGACACTTGAATTTTTAAAAATATATAGCATTTTGCATTTACTTTATTATAAAAAAATATAAAATTCTTTTTATAAAAAGGCAAGGAACGCAGTTTAGCAAACCATAAATTCCTACTCGCCGCACAATACTAAGGTCAGTGTCACCTTGGTGACCTTATAATACGAAGATCATGAAAAGGCTTAATGAAATGGGTGGAGTCCCAGGGATGGTTACTCGTGCAAAAGTTTCAATACTTTGGCGTTCAGTTAATTTTGTACCTTCCTGGTTTTCTTGCTTCGTTAGTTATTCGTTTCGCAGTGTGATGTTTAATCCTATTTTTACTGATATACCGCCTTCTTTGCTGCCAGACATATTTCTAGGTTATTTTTAGTAATAGGGGCATACGGTGTGGTGGACCAAACCAAGTAATCAATCTAATCGCATTGTTAGTATTAAAAACAAAAACAAAAAAGAAAGAAAGAAAAAAGAAAACTCTACTGAAACTTCCTTATAGTTAAAGGAAATTACACTTACAGTTTGTTCTTTTATAAGATAACCACCAGAACATGACGTCACGTCTTCCTAAACATTGAATTGATAAACAGTGTTTGCCAAACGACTTGAATTTATTATACATTTCAAGGTAACGGAACGACATCTACAGTTGTAATCAGAAAATATTTATAAATAATAATAATGAAATTATATTTTTTTCCTTAAGACAAAATACGACGAATATTAGTCAATATTTTTTTATAAATACATTTGGGAAAAGGAAAATAAATATAATTATTTTGATAATCTAATAGGAAAATGATAAATATGTGTAACCAAATAATCAATGCGTTTAAAAATAAACGCATTTTATAAAAATACTGTAAAGGTAATAATACACATAGAGCTTTTGTTAATTTTAGACTACCGACAGATTTTGTAACTGGCATATCTGAATAATCATATTCTTAATTATAATTATTCATATATTAATTGTAATTATATCAATGTGGACTATGTAAAAATAGTAATATTAAATTAAATTTAAAATAAAAGTTAAAAAGTTAAAACTTGGAATTTTTGTTACGATATTAATTGTAAGGGATGTAAATGAAAGAGGGCGCCATTATCAATTGACAAATGCAGGATAAGTACTTGGTAAATATATATAAATTCTTTTATACACAAAACAATGTAGTAAATCGATTTGCTTTAAAAAAATGTAATATCGATTAGAGAAGTTGCTAGACTAAATATAAATAACGAGAATTTATAAAAATTAGTTAAATCTTTATATTTTATGCATACTTTTTCATTATTTTTTTTTTTTTTTTCATTTATTTATTTATAATTATATATTTCATTTATTTATAATTATATATTTCATTATTTAAATTATTTATTCCATATTTGTTTTATTTTTTATGGTTTCATGGTATAAAATACTAAGGTGTTATAATTGTGTGTATGAGCGCGTATGTTTATTATATAATAAATAACTATTATATAGTAAATATAATAAATATACATATCTATTATATAATAAATAACATATGTTTATAAAATGAATTTTATTAATAATTATGTTGGGTACATAGTATATTTTTTATAGGAAGGGATCGAGTGAAAAGTAACCAAAGATTTCAAACCGTACCATTCTCTACAAATGGCAAGTGACACCAATGGTGGTTCATCATGAAAAGCATCGCTTCATGCACTTGGAACCTCATTCACACCAGCTAGATTTTTTTCTTTCAAAACAAAGATAAGAAAAGAGAAAGATTTAACCAAAATAAAGTTAAATAGTGAGAGTTCGTGTGAGACGGTACTTGCACATTTAAAGTTATCATTAAGTTTATCAGAAATTAGTTGAATGTTAATTAACCGTATCAGGTCTTGAAAGATTTCGTTCTTTGACCTGTAAAAAATCCTGTTTCTGTGAGATAGATGGTTGCAAACTCAATTCGACACGGTAATTGCATTCGAAATCACTTAAAAAAGTTAATAGTTATCGAAAGAAATTTGGAATTTTATGGATGATTACCTTTGAGAATGCGATCAATTCAGAATTCAGTTAAGACAGAAACGAATCAAAAAGCATTTTGATTCTCTTTTATTAGGTTAAATATCAGATTTAAATCGACATTTTCATAGTATGTTCATAATATTCTACATGCTTGTGGAATAGTTACAAATGATTTTTAATTAATAAGAGAGAGAGAAATGAATCAGTTAATTAACTGTAACAGAAAACAGAAATTTAGTCAGTATGCCAAGAGTTCTTATCCTTGATTTTACCAGGCATTAGCTTCGTGGGACCGGGGATTCTCCGAGACGGTACAGTGGTTCCTTCTCTTGTCAGTCGTTTTAGCGGTCTGTGTTTTCTAGTCTCGTCGTAGACTGGCGGAATTTCCAAAGGCTTCTTCAATAAGATCAATAGCTAGTAGATCTGAGGTGGAGGAAATAGAGTTTCCCCATGAGTTATTTCGGGTTTCAGCCCATACAACATTCAAATCGTTCGTTGAGCACACACCTGTACAGGCATAATACGCAATGGCCCAATATATTTTATTTATAAACTTCCAGAAACAGAATACAGTTCCTAAAAGGCAGAATAATAAAAAAATACAGATACAGTATTACAAAAGGAAGTGTATTTACAAACAGAAAGTGTGTACAGTATACACAACAATACATTTTAATAACAGAACATTAGGGTGCTATTGGTAGTTGTAATACTTACCAAATACAGTGATTTGCTTATTGCGAAGCAGTAAGCAATAAGTTGAAGTAAAGGAAAATGATACTTTATGAGAACAAAATTATATAATAATTAAAGTCATGAAAATAGCTAATAGAGATTTCCAGAATTTGGAGTGAGCATCTTTTTATAAGTTTTCTGTTTGATGAAAGATGTCCAAACTCGTGTCATTGAACAATTTTACAACCCTCTTAATAAAGAACTGAGACGCTAAACGATTGGAGCGAGATTTGCCTAGTGTAAATGTGGATAGTGTCTAAGAGATCTCGGGTGTCTGATTTAAGTTGCTGATGCGCCTAAAACCCAACAACAAGACCAACTAGCCAGGGCCTCATTTAGACACGTTAAACCAAAGCATATGAACAGGCTAAATATGTAATTATAGATATTTAGCTCCATAAAAGAAAACGGCAAGTCACGTGATTACTGTATTTGTTTTCCGTTCACCATTTTCAAAGTGAATTCTGTACTGATATCACCGATTATACCACTGTTTAACATTTATTTTAAATTAAAAACCCCACACTATGGCTCCTAAAGTTAATAAACTTCATACAAAGAAGAAAAGAAGAACAACATTAGAGCTTAGTGACAAACGATATAATCCGTGATATCGGATTATATCGTTGGACCGTCAACATGTTTATATTTTTTTATGTGCAGTTAATAAAATTACTTTCTTAATCTCTCTATTTCTTAATTGGCCTCATTATTTCTGCATTGAATTCATTAAAAATAAAACTTAAATTATGTTATTTCCGATTTCGAAATATATACATAAGGGAGTCACACGTTTTGTAGTATTTTCTTACCATTTCTTCAGTGGCAGCTGTCTTTTCAATATTATCGTTTGATATTGCAAAGCTAATATTTGAAGATTATAAAGCACTCAACTTGTTGTTTGCAAACAAGAACTTGTTGTTTGAGTGCTTTATTATCTTCAAACAACACAGTTTACCTACGCACCATACCGCTCAAGGAGTATCTAAGATCATCCTATGGACATAACATTATTCAACCTATGGGCATGAAAAAATCTCAGAAAACTCACCAAGACCACAGAACAATTAAGATGAAAAAGTTATTGTGACCTAAGTGACCATTTGTGACGGTGATATTGCAAAGATAGCTTTCACTGAAGAAGCGATAAGAAAATACTACGAAACTTTCGATTCTATTATGTACATATTTCCAAATCGGAAATAAACATAATTAAACCAAATTGAAAAGAAAATTAATCATCATTTAGCAGTAAAATTAAAATCCTCATCATTTTGATCATAAGGAGAAATGGCTATAGCCCTTTAGCCCCTAATTGAGGCCTTTCTGGGAGAGATTAATTATTATTATTAGTTTATTGACCTAATAAATATGGTCTGGACCCCTTACACGGCCATTCAGCCAGGACAGCGATCCGTAATACAATTAATTATTTACTTTCTATAAAAACAAACAAGTTTACATTATATATGAATAAAATACATATATTTTTCTTGTTAGTGCATCAGCTTCTATGGCCATAATGCACCTCCCAAAGTTTTTGCATTTTACTCTGATCCAAGCCAGGATTCGAACCCGCGACCTTTACCCACCTGGCTAGACCGGTCGGCATGAAAAAATATAAATCAGTTTTTGTAATCAATGGATTTCACAAGGTCCACTTTCATAAATAACAGCCATAAATAAGAAATATTTACAAATTTCAGTAGCCAATTTAAAAGGAAACAAATTTACAAATTTAGGCACAACTAAGAGACGGAAGAAACAGAAAAACAGACAAATTAGACAACGAAAGATAAATAAAAACAGAGAGAGAGCGAAGAAATAAAGACACAAGGGAAAACAAACAGAGA
Organism: Mastigoproctus giganteus; assembly: GCF_048544385.1. Lineage (NCBI taxonomy): Eukaryota > Metazoa > Arthropoda > Arachnida > Uropygi > Thelyphonidae > Mastigoproctus > Mastigoproctus giganteus. Next base: position 34,895,471 of record NC_143587.1, on the reverse strand, counting down.
AAAATAGACTGAATAAGAAAAACAGAGAAGAAGATGCAGAGATACAGAGAGAGAAAACACAAGACAGACAGAGACTGAGAAACAGATAGACAGAAACAGGGAGAGAGACAAACAGAAACAGAGAGAGATTACAGAAGCCAGACCCAGACAGGGCGACAAAGAACAGGGAGAGGTATAAATAGGCTGAAAGACAGAAGGAATGGGGACAAATAGTTGCCAGTTCTGCAAATAATAATAAGTGAGTGACAGTAATTAGGAGTCTAACATACTTTAACATTTTTTGCCCAATTGGACACTCAAAGATAAGTTGAGGAGAAGTGGACTCAAGAAAGGAGAAAGAAAACTTCAGTGATGCAAACCTAGGCCGGGGTTGGTGGTATCACTTTACACGATATACAGTTTCACAGACAACGACTGAAAAAGACGACGTCTTCCACTACCGGTTGTCAAAAGTCGTGTTCAGCGATGCGTCGGGTCATTTGTATCGCGTGCTCCTTTGTCCATTCCTTTATCAAAAGCGTGACCATCTCAGTCATCCCTTGCCCCCTTCGCGATGACGTAACATTTTATTTTCTCCGTGTTTCTAGGAGCGTGAAGTTAAGGAGTATCAACGCCATTATTTGTAAAGAAACGGCAAGCGTTGACGATTCGTTGAAAGAAACTTCATATTCAGACCTGACTGATCAACCCACCATTTGTGAAGTCTCTATGGATACAGGTTCCTATGGACACCAGAAAAACCTTCCTTTTTACGCTTCCTCGTTGCAGGCCAGTGACACGTCACTAGCGTTCCTCTTGCAGAGAATGTCTCGCGCGCGTATCACGGAGGTCAATTTCATCTGTTGCTGCTGAAACCTAGTTTTTTTTTTTTTTTAAACCGCGCGCTGTTGATGTCGTCTGTCATTTCATGCCTACGGCGTTGCCTATTGGCTCATTTTTCAACAATGAGGGCTGGCGTTATATGCACGTGCTGCGTGAAACCGGCAACTCGATCTATTGAACGGTTGATGCTGCAGTATCAACATGTTAAAGAGATTCAGTTTCAACATTTCTTTGACAACTGCTCTGATCTTTTTGAATAGTAGTTTAAAGTTACAGTGCGCGGATCTATCTGCCGAAGAAACGCATGAGGGAAGAAATACCGTCCTACTCGCGCAACATAAGAAGCATCACAACGAACTTAGTAACATCCCAAAGTCTTCGATCTCACCCGATCAACCCGAAGTAAATCCAATTCCAGATGGTGTTAATGAACACGGAGATCTTTCTCGGAAGATGACCAACGGTACTTGGGACCATTACTTGAACTTTTTATTCAACGTATCCTATACCCAGAGGACTGCCGAGAAATATTTCATTCCCGAATCGGATATTGGTGTGATGAAAAGGAATATTGAACAATATCTGAGTTTTCCAAGAAATTGGGAAATTAGTCAACAGCTGAAGGATAAATCCAGAAATTCAATAAAGAGTATGTTTGAGGACTACGGGCTGGAAACATGGACTCAAAGCTTCGATCCCAATGAAATGGACGAAATGGTAGGTGATTTTGCTTCTGTTTCAGTTCTATGAATGATGGGCCCAGTTTAATAAGTTAAATTTCAAAATCTTTCTCTTTATGTTTATCTGTTCGAAACATATTGGTTTGCCAACGTAATAAAAAGTAATAGGAATGATGTTTTTGTCGTGTTTCTTTCTGCACCAAATCAGATAAAGTTTTATAAATTTTGCTGGATGAAAAACTCCAGTTTATGGGACGAAAAATGGTGCATCTTCGCTCGACACCGACTCTCTCAGCAATGCCGAAAAAAGCGCATAAACCTAAAGAAAACTTTCACATGAGTGACACAGACAACGGACATAGAAGACCTGATCTTGTCCCAATGTAAATCAACATATGGGGAGGGTGAGCTTGTTAATTTTCATTAGAGTATGTTCGTAGTGATTCTAAGATGACAGTGTTTTGAACTTTTGCAGGAACTTTGAAAAGTATTCGAGGTCACATCAGACAGCATCTGGGACAGTGAAAGACGATTTAACTTGAAATAGAAACATCTACATCTCTTCGTGGTTTACTTGAATTTCAGTGATGAGTCTGGAAGATCTCCCGGCACGCAATTTGAAAGGAGGTTAACCACAGAGGAAAAAACTTATCGTCAGTTAGAATCTGTATGTAGACCACCACTGTTCGCATCATCGATCGAGTAACCTGAAAAAGAAAATACAGTACTTTTTTAGAGAATGATAGCCCTTAAAAGTCATTGATGTGTGCGTATACGTGATTAGCGATCTGGCTTGTTCTGTTAGGTCATAGTGATTTTGGAACATGGAGGAGAGGAATAATTTCAAGTCTAGACCTCACAGCCGACTTATAGGAACAATATGCTATAGTCTGAAGAAATATGATATAATTTATTTTAGCGCAGTCATACAGAATACGTATATACGTACACATAATAATAAATGTCTAATTTTAAAGTTCGTAGGCGATTGCAGTATTAGTTATTTAGTTATATTATGATTATTAGTTATTATAAATATTATTATGATTATCATAAAGTGAATGTTACTTCCTATCTGATGGGAACAGCAAATTATTATTATTATTATTTCTCTTATATTATTTCTCCCTGATTGGGGGTTCCGCCTTGTGACAGGTATTACTACAAAGTACACAGGGTGGTTGTTGTTATGTCTGGTGTTACTGTTGGTCAAGGAACTCTCTGACTATCCTACAGGTGTTGAGGATTGAGATTTTTAAGGAGTTCCTTATAGATGTTCGTTAGGAGACCTATTGCTGCTATGCTGTTATGTAGAGTCTTTGGTACCATACCTGTGGTTGACACGATGGTCGGGATGGTCGTTACTTGTTGCATATGCCACATCTCTTTGATCTCCTGTCTTAGGTTCGTGTACTTACTGATTTTTCCCCCATGGGTTTTCTGCAGGTTGCCAGTGTTGGGTATCGCTATGTCAATCAGATAGGTAGCTTTTTCCTTCTGGCCCACAAAGGTTATGTCCGGTCTGTTGTGCGGGATTGTCCTATACGTTATTATGGCGCTGTCCCAGTACAGCTTGTGGGTTGAGGACTCTAGTACTGCCTGAGGTTCGTACTTGTGGTACGGTACACTTTCTTCGATCAACTGGTAGTTTCTAGTTTCTGATGTATTATCCTGGCTACCTGGTCCTTGCTAGTTTCTGATGTATTATCCTGGCTACCTGGTCGTGTCTATGAGTATACTCAGTCTGGGTGATCACCTTGCATCCCGCGGTGATGTGTTGGATCGTTTCTGAGGCCAGGTGGCATCGTCGACGTGTCATCAGACACTCCGGGCTCCTTGGCGATGTATTTTCTATAGTTTCTGGTGTTGATTACCTGTTCTTGGATAGCGAACATGAATCCTTCAGTCTCGGGGAAGAATTGCTTCCAATGCATGGCTCACGAGCGTCCCGCTCGTGAGCCATGCATTGGAAGCAATTTTATCTTGATGAAGATCATTGCGTGTCTGCCATGGAGTGTCTTCCCTGCTCATCTTTCTAGCTTCGTTTGTGCCTCCTGGCTGGGGGGAGACTCCTCGCTTAGGTTGAGTGGTGTATACCGCTTTTCTATCTTCCTTATGGCCTGGTGGAGTGCTGCTGTGTGTTTCTGGAAGTAATCCTTCAGGTTAATTAACTATCGCTGTCTCCTGTTGCTCAGTGAGGTCTATCATGCTCCTTCCTCCTTCTTCCCAGCAATTGTCAGTCTCTCCAAGGCAAATTTCGGGTGGTGTTGGCGGATCTTGGTCATTATTGTCCTTGTCTTTCTCATGATATCCTCCAGCTCGGTGTTAGTCCAATGTGGAAATTTTACACCACAAAATCAGAGCAGAGAATCTCTGCCTTTTACAAGATAGCGTATCATGCTTATTTTAGTTAGAATTGGTGATCAAGGACCTTGGACCTTGATCATGGATCTCACATTATGTGTGCAATCTATATGTCGAAAACGTTATGCAGTAGGTTAATGGAAGACGAAAATTCCCTTCAGATTGGTATACCCATGGTGTGGACCAAAACCACAGACCACACATGGGATTGCTCTTTTTATATGTGCAGGATACAGCACCAAGAAGAATACTTCAATCGAATATCCAAATTTGCTATTTAGCTATTCGTTCTTTCACCCACTTCAAAGATTTGAATTTCAGTTAAACCTCATAACGTCGTGGTTTTTCATCCACAACGACTGACCTGCCGTCAGTTTTTACGTCACCATAAACATAGTTTGGATGAAATGCCTCATTACTTCCGTCAGCTCAGTGCCTGGCGTCATTGGAATCTAGGCAAAGTTTGAATTCATTAAACCATATTGCAGCTTTCCAATCATCAATGGTCCAATTTTCTTTTAGCCTATAGCTGTAGTTTTTCTTTATGTCCAGGCGTTAACATCATTCTTTTTCGGGGGACTCTACTCCATATTATGCAGTTCTCTTCGCAGTCTCTCAGATATCGACTGATGAGGTCATCGGTTAACTGTTGGCAGTAGAAAACTGCATAAATTTACTTTTTATGCAGTACTCTCCTCCAAAGATTATACATACCCTGGAATATCCAGGGTATGTATGATCCTTTGGAGTGTGTGTGTACAGTGATTGTATGTGAGGCTCATAGTGTAAAGGGCATAGCTAATCATCTTCTTATTAAAGAGTTGTCAAGGGCAGCGGTCCTAGAGTCCTGGGGAATGGCACCGAAGAGACAATGATCTGAATCATGGTCCAAATCAGTGGAACGTAATTGAAGAAGGTTGGATGTTTTGCCATTGTCTCTACAAGATGTTGTACATCGGAGCTAGTACATTTTCAGAGGGGAGTCTGTATGGAAATGCACTAGATCCATGAATAAACAACCAGACAGCTATTGCTCGTACCTGAACCTTGTCGTATGTGTAGTGGTAACAGGGGTTAGCACAGAGATTATTACCGGCGTCATATATTTGAGTAGAGCATGTCCTTAGAGACTACTTTGCAATCACGAGTTAATGATGTTAATGAGTCGAGTGATGCGCAAGCAGTTGACCTTCTAGTGTACGGTGCTTGGTTCTAAATTATGTCCATCCTTTCGCTTGTTCGTCATTTAGCAAACCACACGAATACGCTTTCTAAATGGACACGATTTCGCAACCAGTCGAGGGAAGTGGAAACATCAAGGAGATCACGTGATCAGTGGACTGAGACTCGTATGTGCCAAGCTTATAATTATTAGAGGAAAAGGCACCTCTTTTTGCTTCAGTTATTCGAAGAATTGTTATTAATTGCACTTTCGGTGTAATTAGTGTGTGAACAGCAACAGCAGAGCGAACAGGGAAGCATAGAAAGAAGAGTGAAGTTTTAGTATATGCGGAATTTAAGAAAGCGAGTGGGGAGGAAAAAAAAATAATAAAATATGCCTTGTGGATTAAATATGCTACTCAGACTACTTTTAAACATTTTACGTGCCAATCGGATTTGTTTTGGGCTGTCTAACAGTTTATTTTCATCCTATCCGCTCCTCCATTTTTACATGGTCAATGAAGGGACAAGAAGATAGTACGAAGAGAACAGATAATAAGTAGAAAAGAGAAAGAAACCAGAACTTACCAAAAGAATCGATGAAATCCAACGGAGAAGGATGAAAACATAAAAAGGAAGAGAAGAAAAAAAAAAGAAACAAATAAAAGCAGTAACGATATTAGATAGACGAAAGCGGGGAGAGAGAGAGAAAGAGGAAGAAAGAAATGCACAGAGAGAATGAGAAGAGGAAGAAAGAAAGAAGGAAAGACGCAGAGAGAGTGAAGAGGATAGAGAGCGAGAAGAGGAAGGAAGAAGGACACGGAGAGAGTAAGGGAGGAATAGAGAGAGAGACAGAGACACAAGAGAGAGAGAGAGAGATAAGAGGAAGGAAATAAGGCACAGAGAGAGAGAGAGAGAGAGAGAGAGAGAGAGAGAGAGAGAGAGAGAGAGTGAGTCACAGAGAGAGAGAGAGAGAGACCAAAAAGGAAAAAGGAGAGACCAACGGAGGAGAAAGCGGACGAAAACTAAATCGAGGAATAGAAAAAGCGAGAAGATGAAGAAAGAGAGACTCGAAGAGAATGTGGGAGAGAGAAATTAAGAAAGAGAGAGAGAGAGAGAGAGAGAGAGAGAGAGAGAAAGAGAAAGACTAAGGGGAAGGAATGGAAAAACACAGAGAGGGAGAGGAAGAGAAGAGGAAGAAAGACACAGAGAGGGACATATAACGATAGAGAGAGAAAGAAAGACGAAGAGGAAGGAAGAAAGATTGAAGGACACAGAGAGGAAGAGAAGAGGAAGAAAGAAAGAAAGACAGAGAGAGAGAGAGAGAGAGAGAGAGAGACCAAAAAGGAGAAAGGAGAGACCAACAGAGGAGAAAGCGGAGGAAAACTAAATCGAGGAATAGAAAAAGAGAGAAGATGAAGAAAGAGAGACACGAAGAGAATGTGGGAGAGAGAAAGAGAGAGAGAGAGAGAAAGAAAGACGAAGAGGGAGGAAGAAAGATTGAAGGACACAGAGAGGGAGAGGAAGAGAAGAGGAAGAAAGAAAGAAAGACACACAGAGAGACATATAACGAGAGAGCGAAGAAGAGAAAGAAAGATAGACATGGAGAGAGCGAGGAAGAGAGAGAGAGAGAGACAGGTATGAAATAAAGACACGGAGAGTTGGTGGGTAAAAAAGGTTTCAATTGAAACAGTGATCATTGGATACTGCTTTCTCCTCTCTCTCTCTCTCTCTCTCTCTCTCTCTCTCCTCTCTTTCCCTCAGGGTGCCTCCGAATAGTAGTAGACGATCTTCAGTACGCCACCGATGACATATCTGTGTATAAGGAAGGGGAAAAAAAGTCTGTTCGTGTGGAATGTGCATCCCAAGTGGGCATTCGAGGTTTTGTTCCTTCAATTCTCCCCCACACCCGCCATCTGGTGATCGGTAAATTTTTCCCGTCACCATAATGGCACCTCTGAAGAAAATAAAACTGCACTTTTCTTCACGGCGAACTCCTCCAAAATACTGCAAGCACTTCCACATTACTTTGTTTCCGTGGTATTTATGACTCCTTATCTCCTTCCTCTCCTTAATCAATCGGTTAGAAAAAGAGAAGAGGCTTTATGTAAAGCGCCATCTACACGATGGACAGTCTCGGTGGAGACGAGTTCATTTAATGCCTCGCGCTTCGAGTCACGAACGAATATTATTCGTTCACTTTTATGAAACAAAGCAGAGCGATATTCTAATTACAAATAAAAACTAATATAAATAGAAAATAAAAATAATAAATCATACTTTACGCTGCAATCAGCCAAACGAACCCTTTTGCTCATCTGCACGCTACTTGGTGGCGCCAGCTGTTTAACAGCGCATGCGTGTTTTGTAACAACCAGTCTCGGGCAGATATTAACGATGTGTGCAAATTTTAAAGATTAAATTTAATATTATAATTGTAATATTTTAAATATTACAAAAAAACAAATTTTAAATATTAAATTATATTGTATGTATTTATATTATATTATATTATATATCCGAATTATATACAATTTAAAAAATAATAATTAAATATCAATTTTTGGTTTTCAGGTAGAAAGCCAAAAAGCGTTTTTTGGTAGTGAAATTTAGATAAATCAAGATCCACGTTACAGTCAGAATAGTACAAACAGCAAGGAGTAGGGCATCCTCATTTGTCCTTCGAGGCCTTTAAACTCATAAACCTCTCCTTGTAGTCACACTGCGCCGCTATTTCCAAATATACGAGCCAGCTGTGCCATTTCCAAGGGAATGCTAAATCTTCCAGCTTGCTATTTGTTTCACTCTTTTCCTCCTACCCTTTAAACCGATAGTTGTTGCTTTTAACGCGATGGTTAAAACTGACTGTCTCTGTACCATCGATGGATTAAAATGTCTTCGATGAAAGTAAGGCAGATAAACATTTGTCAAGACAATGCAACTAAGAATGGACTTGTCTGCAGTGCACTAGATGAAAATACATCTTTTACACCTGCGTATCAAAATAACCTTTATTTACAAGAAAACTACGAGTGCTCAAACTTTTAGCGTTCAGTGTAGTCTCCTTGCAACACTCTCCACCACTCTTTTGTAAATGTCCTCATATATTTTGGCCTTCAAAGCGGCATTCAGTTGAACGCTGTTTTTCAGGCAGTCTCTCCTCACACGCAAACGACGATCCATTTCATCCCAGAGGTTCTCTGTAGGATTGAGGTCGGGCTTTGGGCTGACCAGTCCAACTTTTTGGGGCTCGTGTCCTCAAACCAGTCAGTCACAACGCAAGCGGTACGACATTGAGCTTTGATATGGGTATGGACGTGCTCCATGTCGTAATTAACGCATTATTGTCTGGGATGAAAGTCCTCATCATTCATGGTTTAGTCCAAACAACGAATGGTCCCAAGCCAAACCATGAAAACATCCACAGACCATGCTGTCTCCGCGAAACTTCATTAACGGGTCGATACAATCCGGTAGATAGCTTTCTCCGGGTATCTGCCACACCCAAACACTATTAACAGACTGGTAGACCACGTAGGTGACTCGTCACTCCATAGCACAGCGTTCATTGGTCCATATGTGTAATCCTATTATTATTATTGCACGTATTGCTTGGGTAGGACGTGACCAACTATCAACGAAATGGTGTCCAGATATCAATGGTAAGGTAGTGTATACGAAACAGTTCAAACCGTTTGCTAAGCAACCATCTATAAGCGTTGTTGAAATGAAAGACACTTTTAGAACTTAGGCGTCAAGGAAAAGCAACTGGAAGCTTAACAACTTGTATCGTGTCGGTCCATGACAACGCTTAACCCCAATCAGCTCTTGATATTCAGCCTTAGCTTCGGCAGTATAGGCGGAAGGTGCTACAACACCCAGCCTACAGTCCTGACCTGTCACTCTGCGACTAACACAATTCTGGTCCCTTGTAAAATCACTCATTGATTGCTTTCACTGGCACCTTGAAGTGAGGAGAATGTCTCAACAGCCAGTGGGCATCTACGCCCGGGGTTGGGTCTCATAGTTTCTATTAGTGAAGGGCCAAGGGTCTTGGATCAACGCCAATTATTGTTAGAAGATCAAATAATATGAAGAAGAAATTTTTATGACCTGTTTGCAGGATGAGAAATCGCGGTTACTGGGATAATAAATATTTTATTTCAACAGCCGGGTAGAAATTACCGTGGTTTCAGTATGGGGATGAAGTCCACACCTTTCTGAAAATGGAGAAAGTGGCGTAGCCACCTCTGGCACTGAAGGCTGTATGGAAAAAGTGTTCGACGTAATTTTTATTTGGAGTGGGGTAGTGGTGAGAATTCTTGATTTTTCTGTGATTTTCGTGTGACCTTTTATGCTTATTTCCTGAAGCGTTCATAACCACAATGGTACAGAGATCATTCAACCCTAAGCTCGCCATGCAGCTCCACCGATCATATTTAGGGCATCCCTGGGAGTGTGCGTTTCTACAGAGCATAAAGAAATGATTGAGAGATAGTTCAACCGAATTGTTGTACTGTCTGTAAATCAGAAATTTGGTGAGATAAAGAGACAGACATAGAGAAATGGAAAGAAGGCCAATATTTTAGATTCGTGATGTGTAGTTGCACCCGTGTTATTTTTCGTATTTCAAAATGTTAAAATATAAAAAAAAAAAAAAAAAGACAAAACATAGAAAAGAAAAGAAAAACAAAATAAATGAGAAATAAGATAAAGTGAAGAAAAGATAAAATAGCAATTGTTATAGTAAAAGAGACATGTATAAAAGACAGAGACAAATAATGAAAGAAAGAGAGATAGAGAAACGGAGAAGGAAGAAAGAGGAAAAAGGAGGAAAAGGAGAAAGAAAAAGAAAGAATAAAAGAAACAGAAAAATAATCAGAGAGAGAGAGAGAGAGATAGAAAAAGAGAAAAGGAAAGAATAAGATAGAGAAAAATAATGAAAGAGAGAGAGAGAAACGGAGAAAGAGAAAAAGAAAGAAAGAAAGAAAGAAAAGGAAAGAATAAAACAGAAAAATAATGAGACAGGGAAATGAAAAAAGGAAGAAAGAGAGAGAGAGAAGTGCAGCAAGGAAGAAAGAGAAAAAGAAAGAAAAGGAAAAATAAAAAGAAACAGAAAAATAATGAAAGAGAGAGAGGGGGGGAGGAAACGAAGAAAGAAAGAAAGAAAGAAAGAAGGAAAGAATAAAATAGACAGAAAAAATATGAGAGAGAGAAAAGCGGAGCAAGGAAGAAAGAGAAAAAGAAGGAATAGTGATAGAGAGAGAGAAAGAGAGAGAAAAGAAGAAAGGAAGGAAGAGAAAAAGAAAGAAAACAGAGAAAGGAAGAAAGAGGAGAAAGAAAATCAGAGAAGGGCAGAAAGAAAGAAAGAGAAGATGAAGAAAAGAAGAAGAAGAAAAAAGGAAAGAGAAGAAAGAAAGAGAGGAAAAAAGTGAAAGAAAGAAAGAGAGGAATAAAGAAATAGGAGAGAAGAGAGATAGAAAGAAATCGAATAGGAAAAGAAATAGAAGGAGAATGAGATGAAATAAAGGAGCGTCATAGGAACAGGACAGGAGAAGTGAAAAATAGGAGAGAGAGAGAGGGAGAGAAACGACGAAAAAAAGAAAAAGAGAGACGGAGAAAGGAAGAAGAAAAAGAAGAAAGAGGAATATAAAGAGAGAGAGAGAGAGAGAGAGAGAGAGAGAGAGAGAGAGAGAGAGAGAGAGAGAAATAAGCGAAAGAGAAATAAGAGAAACAAGGGAAAGAAGGAAAAAATGAAAGAAAACAGAAATTAAAGAGAAACAAAACGAGAATCAGAGTGCAAGAGTGAGAGAAAAATGAAAAGAATGATTAGGTGTTAGGTGTATGTGTGTGCGTGTGTGTGGTAAACGCCGGAGTAACTAAGGCTATGAGGCGTCAGTGTGACTGACTAACTCAGCCACGTTGTAAAAAACGTTCATAAAACTTACTCGCTCATTGAGGGGATTCGAACTGAAACATTTTCCACCCGGTGCGGAAGAAGACGGTGATTATATCCACATCGAATAGAACTTTCGAGGGTAAGAGAATGATGTATGAAAAAAAGAAGAGAGAGAGAGAGATAAATGCGAAGATAAAAAAGAATGGGAACTAGAGAAGGGATAAGAAGAAAAGGAAAAAAGGAATGAAGAAATAAAGAGAATCTGTGGAACAGTGCGACATTGAGAAGGAGAGGGGAGAGAAATAAAGAGAGAGAGAGAGAGAGAGAAAGATTGAGTAAGTGTTACAATTTAGTCACGTGCAAAAAATATTAGAGTAAAAGACATTGAACCTGGCTAAAATGTAGGCCAGTGTCCGGCAGAGGCTTCGTTTATTGTGTGACCGATGCGAGAGACAGAAGAATCACTCATTCACCAATCTTCGTGTAGAACAACGACACATTCGAAAATTATTTCTATGTTTGGGGTTATTAAATCCATTTCTACATCCGCGATAAATCTACAATTCAGCAGGCAACGAAGAGGAAGTCTTTCTCAGGTTACTGTACGAACTCGAGGAAAAATGGTTTCGAACACTTTATATTTAGTTCACTCACTCGATGGAAGTTGCTCTCTCTCTCTCTCTCTCTCTCTCTCTACTTGTTGAAATCGCCCACACTATAAAACTACACGTTGTAACCATCAAAAGCAGTATTTACAAATTCTATTTTTTTCGTACAATCTTGTTTTTCACTCGTGTTTGTTTATCTAAAGATTAATAAAAGTGGACCAAATTCACTTTTTTAGAATGAACTGTAACAGAAAAGAATCGACTTTGACTACTACATCTAGGACACCTTCCTGAACATTATCATCGGATCAGGAGGGTAGAGAACGCTTTTGGGGTCACTTAGATCGTTTAATTCAGCAACGAGTTTAAAAGGGACAGAAGAGAGAGGAAAGAAGATGGCTTTGTCTGACCTTGATTTTTCTTTTCCTTCTACGACGATAACATCCACATCGAATGGAACCGCCATTTTCCACCTGCAAGGCACACGTATAAATATCAAGACTGTTTCAACTCATTAATGTCCAGTTAAAGCCACCAAACTGACTTAAATAGAACAGGCTGGAAGTTCAACGAACCGTTCCTTTGTTTGAAAGGACAGCCACTGTTTTAAGGGTTTTTTTTTGGGGGGAGGAAAGAGCAATTCTTTTAAGTAATAACCCCCCTCGTTGTATTCATGATGACCCGTCTCTCTCTTAACTACTTTCCAATAATCTTCGATTAGCCTTCAACGTTTTGGTGTCTATTTTACAACCTTTATTGGACTATATCTATTTTTCACCTACAATTTGCCCTTATTATTTAACAGGAGAAGATTAACGAGACAGAAGGGATAAACGTAATAGCTCTACTACCCGGAAAGTATCGAGGTCAACCACACGATGGTATTCTTGTTGTAGGCGCTCACTACGATACTGCAAATGATGCAAAAGGTAAGTTTTTTCTCCAATATATACCATTACAAATAAACGTATTTTTCTATCATCATCTTATGATAAAAGCCGGACCTATTTTTGTCTCTAAGACTACTTAGTACCTTTTTGGTATCTTCAGTAAATGTCATAAGGTAATTCACTATCCTCTCAAAAATAGTCAGACAATTGGTTGTTGTTGTAGTTGGGTTTTTTAGGAGCATCGGTGACTAAGGTCATGTTGATTGTTCCTAAATTGCAAGTGTTCTGCGGATTTTCTGATTTGCTGGAAGAAAAATCCAAGTTTCCGGGAGAAAAAACCATGGTACGCTCGCATAAAACCGACTAATTCAGCCACGTTGTGAAAAAGGCCCATAAAAATTCCTCACGCCTTCGACTGGATTCGACCTTAGGTCTTTTCCGCCCCCTGTGGGAGAGGACAGCGATCCTACCCATGAGGGCAATATACGAATCCAGCACTGAAGTTTTTCTACATGATAATTGACAGTCCCACACCTCTCCTCAAACCTCAACGGTACGAGTAGAACCATTAACTTCTCTTGGAATTCAACTTCCAACGATTGTATTGATTTGGAATTCCAGAGGCCTCTACTAATATTCCTGAACTTTTCTTATGCTTTTATGGTTTCATATCAGTTCTTTATCTTCAACCCATGTAGCATAATTCACCATCTTCAGAGTGTGCCCGTATACTTTTGAGAAGACATTGTATTTAATACTCACTCTGTTAAAAGTTCAGCCTATTTTTATGGCAAAAAATTCAAATATTTTATTTATACTTACAGGTGTTGACGATAACGGCTCCGGGGTTGCAGCTATGTTAGAAATTGCACGGATCCTATCTAAATATAAATGTACTTTGTCTCACTCAATCATATTCGTTGCCTTTGACCTCGAAGAAACGGTAAGTTTTTACAGCAATACAAACCTTAAGTCGTACAGCAATACAAACATTAAGAACCTTAAGCCAGCGAGTGTCTATTTTCTTATTATTTATTTGCACAGGGAAGCCATGGAAGTACATATTTCGTTCGACATTATCTCGTACCAAATCTCCTGCAAGTTGGAAAGGGACATTTCCAGGGAGCCTATATCCTTGACACTGTCTTAAATTACAACAGTAGTGAAAATTCCCAAGATCTACCAGAAGATATCCAGAAGGTATGTTAACTGTTGGACACCAATACTATAGTATAATTTCCATACGTATTTAATGCCTTTGGTGACGGTTCTGTTTCAAAGAGACAGAATCAGATATTTCTGCCCTTCCATCCATAAAGAAAATTCTACATTTTCTTGAGGGATGGAACTCTGGGGACGGATTCCATGAGCATAGTTTAAAAGAATTAAATTGATTGTGGATCCATCAACAAGAGACAGCGGATGCATTATTCTTTGGGAGATGGGCAGCCTTTGCTTCCATATACAGCTGGTTCTCATACCATGTGGAAAAAGATTGGATCTGAACCGATCGAATATGAGAAATACTTTTAGTAAAGCTGCGCCCTCGCGGCTAACACGGTGGTTGTAATCATGATCCTGTAACTTGAAATAGAAAATGGTTTAAAAATGTTTTTTTCTCATAAAGACAAAAACCTACTTTTTACAGGCGTTTCCGCCACTTTGGTGAGTTCATCGGTCTCGTGAAAGGGGTTGTTTGTTTCTCCTGGAATCATGGAACTCTCTGAAATTCTGGTTTTTCATCGCTGGAATAATAAAACCAGTCATAGAATACCGAATTTATGGACACTATATAGTGATCACAATGACTTAGTAACCTCTGTACAAAATTCTAAGCCCTCGTGGGTAGCACAGTTGGTAGAATCGCCACCCTCCCCACATCGGGTGGGAAAGATTTGAGTTCCAGTCCCATCGATGACGTGAGGAATTTTTATGGGCCTTTTTCGCAATGTGGTTGAGTTAGTCGGCCTCAGGCATTGATAGAATGGTTTATTCTCCAGGAAACTCTGGTTTTTCATGCAGCAAACAGAAAATTGACCACAGAACACATGCAATTTATAGACAGTATACACAGAGCAATATGGTCTTAGTCGCCCATGCTCCTAAAACCCTATCATAATTCACACAAAGCTACAAACCATAATTCTAATACCAAAGAATACTAACCGGTTTCGAGTGGTGCGTTGTCCAACTCATTTGGATTGTACCATGTCCTTTTCTTTATCTGCTCTGTAAAGTAAACTTATTTATCTGGCCGGCTTCCCTTTTTGGTGGATGTAGTAGTAAAATCATAGAAGAGCTCGACTAACTCGACCATCCTTGAAAAATTAGTTAAAAGATCGTCCCACCCCAATGGGACTTGAACCCATGGCTTTCTCAACAACGCATTGATGGTCAGCGGTCATAGTCACCGTACTAGTTGGAAAATGTTTTATTTTCAACAAAATAACTTCTTTGTTGAAAAATTCTGATCTCTGAACACTTCTGTCAATGTTTAATGAGTTGGTATCTATTAATTAACCTATAAAAGAAAGATCGTTAGTCGCAGTATTTACCATTTATGGAACCCTGAAGAAAACAACACACACCCTCACATTGATAATGACTCTCAGAATAAAGAAAACAAGTTTTCGTATTCATTTCTTCCAAATGTAGCCTCATCCTTCGATTATCGCTTTGTGCCTTGGGATAAACACACGTAATAATCCATGTTTCATCCCCTGGCCAAGTGCTATGGCTAAAAGATTATATCTTGTCAGACACCGTTACTATAGATGGCGCTGGCTACACACCGGTCATCTGTAGCTTAGAAACTCATTTCATCGTCCATTAAGCCAGCGAGAAGAAGGCTTAATCGCTAAGCTACAATATATAGAAGTACAAATCTCGGGGAATTATTGCTGGCCCTTAAGTGTGTAGATAATTATGGAACTTGCCACAGTGCATTAGATAATAGATGGAGTTTCATTCGTTCAGGTGGCATCTGCAGGTTCTTAGCAGCTTCCTACTATAATTATCGCGTATCTCCAGCAGCTGTAACGATCGAACGTAGTTACAAGAGAAGAACTTAGACGCTACGTCTAGATTTGTGTCTCCATCTTAAGATTGTTTCCTTAAGATGTTGTGAAAATTGGAATTTCCTTGCTATCTAATAGAACTTAACAAAGCACGCTTTCGGGTTTAGAGAGCGAGAGCAAAGAAACGGATTCTAAATCCGTGCCCATTCTACCTTGATTAATATTTCCAAATAGTGTTCAGTGGAAGACGTTCCGAATGCTAAAACACGACCTTCCTCCCCTTCCCCCTCTCCAAGTTCAAAAAAAAGGAAACTGGCGCCTGTGTAAGATTACTATTAGGGAGGTTAACTTTGGTCCAATATTGGAGCTCAATAAAAACCAGTGAGTCATTTTCATTGCTTATTTACTTGGAAATCGATGTATTGATCTGCTTCGTTTGGCTGAGTGTGCCAACCTTGTTTACTTCTAGCAGAAAACGTTAAACAAGAAACTTTGCGATTTCCATTTGTCACCATGGCAACGCATTTGTGTTTGTCGAGAGGGGGGAGGAGGAGGCTGATACCACACACACACACACTCTCTCGACGTGTCTGCTGGCGACATAAAAGGTTTTATAAATAGCATTCGCTTTCAGATTATCCCAGAGAGGGGTTGCGAGCGGAACACATCATTCAAGACTACAGCTTTCTCACACCTGCCAACTACTTCCAGTTCTTGAAGACTGCACTGAGCAATTCCTCTTGTCATCCTTCCATAGTATCACTGACAACACTTTTATTGGTGACTTCTGTTCTGGATACTTGGGAAACAAATCACGATTATGATGTGATTTGTTTGTCCTTAATTATTCTCTTAATTCTCTTTCCTTCTGTTCTCTTATTTTTCTCCTCCTTTTTCAACCTCTTAATTTTTCCTTTACTTAATTCTTTTCTATATTTACTAATCAAAATATTAAACACCTTGTCTCAATTCAATATTCAGTTACCTCATGCTAATAACGTTGATTTCTTTCCGGGAGTTATTGAGAGGTGTTTCAAGTCCCAATAACTCTAACATTGTACGACTGATCTCTCATAAATTCTCTCACTATGGAAAGATTAGCAGGATAACAACTTACTATCATATTCTTTGGACTTTTGTGGCCTTGGTTCAAATCCTGCCAAGATAGGAGGAACTATTATGAGCTTTATCCACTCGCTGGCCAAATTAGTCGCTGTTGAAGACCACATTTTTTCTTCTCCCGGAATCGAGCTTCTTATCCCCTAAAACAGGGTAACCGATCACAAAAGGTCCCCCTCCCCCTTTTGTCAAGAGACCGCTCGATCGATCGTGGCTTTATTTTCCTGAAACTGACCATCGTTCACTGGAAAGAGATATAATGGTAGTGACACATATTTCAGTTCACTGTCTTTCGTGTAGGCAAGGAGAAATGAAGACAATAGAACATTACAGAGATTTCATCGTGTTGCAAATTCAAATACAATAGGAACACTGAGGTACCTCACTGGCCCATGCAAGTGAAACTATAATTTGATTGTTACCGAGGGTAGCATGGTTTTTCTCCCAGAAACTCAGGTTTTTCATCCAGCAAACAGAAAATCCACCACACAACACACGCAATTTACAGACAATATACACGGAACAATATGGCCTTAGTCGCTGATGCTCCTAAAACCATACAATAACAACGACTGTTGGCACTTCACGAAATATCAGCCTTAGAGTTGTGCACATTTTAGATGATGGATGGCATCGGAGATTCCAGTAACCACGATGATTTGAAATTGCTGTAAAAAATTGCCTTAATCAGTGGGTAACGTTTCTTTCCTTTTGGACATGGGATATACTGTATTTTCCTTCTGCCCCGTTTTGAAACTACATGTATATGAATTCCAAGGATGGTCAATCCCCCCACTTAAGACTGTTCATTCTTTTCTGTCCCTCAATTATTATTATTTTTAAATTTTTATTTTTGCTAGTTTATTTATTTTTCCTTTAAATATTTCTCTGATTCTCTGTCTCATCCCAAATAGGCAGTACCGCAGCTGAACAGATACATATCTCTGGCTGGAAACAGAGGAAATTTCCTCGCTTTAATGTCCAGAAGGAAACTTGATTCCCGTCTTGTTAATCACTTGAGAGTGGCATGGGAAGGCTTTGATTCACCGGAATACAGGTAAGGACCATAAACATATAAGCACTCTTGAGATCGATGACATCAGTGTATCCCTAGGTATAAATTATATAAATATACTTGGTTACTTCTGATAACCCAATATTCACCAATTAGCAATCCCATAGAGATTGAAAATAAAACAAAATATGATCTCATTATTAGGCTATACAATATGGGCATCAACTTCGGAGCGGAAGTACCCCATCCGGTGATCCTGGAAGCTCACCTGAATTTCCTCCGCAGTGATCATATTCTCTTTTGGTATCCTGGAGTCATAAACTTCACATCCACTCTCAACGCTATTCTCATTACAGACTTGGGTAAGTGTTTGGGATTTCGATTGAAAATCTCTACTATATTTGATTGTACAATATTCCATCTTTCTTGTTGGATCCTTGTAAGAACGACTCAAAACGTGTGCTTTAGCCTTTATGACTGCCTCTAGTCTCTGTAGGACATCCTCCACCAGTTTTTTTTGTAAATGTCCTCCGACATTTTCCGCCATCCTTCAAAGCGGGGACCAGTTGACCTCTGTTTTTTTGGGCAGTCCCTCTCGTAATGCTCAATCGACGATCCAATTCATCACAGAAATTCTTTGTAGGATTGAGGTCCGAGCTCTGGGGAGCAATTCGAGCAGTATTACAAGGAGTGTTGTCGTTCTATACATGGTATGGGCCTTCCCCAATGTGCTGCTACAACGTAGGTCAAGTATTATTGTCCAGGACATCTAGATAGACTTTAGAATATATAGTTTTGTTCAAAACAACCAATGGTCTCAGGCCAAATCGTGAAAAACAGCCACAGACCACTACTCTGCCTCTATCAATCTCATCTTCAGGACGAAGGACGATACAGTCCAGCAGGTAACTTTCTTTTGTGGAAGGAATGGCAACCGCATATAGCATTCTGTGCACTTTAGTGGTGTGTGCTAATCGTCTCACTGAGGACCTGTATGTGCTGCGACAACGTCGACCTGCATTCTGAGCGGACGATTGGGATCTAATGATAAGGCAGTGTATATTCAGATGCCTGTTTTTTTTTGTTTTTTTAATATGGTACGTGTAAGAGTTTCTGGGGAGGGAAAAACAAAGACTAATGCAGTCAGTATGTGAAAATAGTTATCATAGTTAACATGTTATCACTATTTTTCCACATCCTCGTACATAAATGTACCGTATTTTCAAACTAATTAGACTCGAACAACTTTTTTTAATAGGGCCCTTCCGAGGACGCATGAGAGAATGCTACCACGCTTCCTGTGATGACGTCAACTTCCTCTCAAACAAGAATCTTCTACTCTTAAAGAAACTAGTTGATTCCATGACGATAGCCTTATTAGATCTTAGCATTGGAAGTTGTTCAGGTAAGTCATTCGACAAGAGGGCTTTTTATTCCACTGTTTGCAACATTGATCTTAAAACTTCATAATAAACAATGTCCTGAATTGGTATACTGTGTTCCTTAAATATTGCAATATTGTCCTATTCATCCTGATGTTGCTCTTTGATAAAGAGTACTCCCCCCCCTCCCAAAAAAAAGAACTATTCTGCTTTTTTAGCGCATGTGCTGATGTCTTCATGTCCATCCGTTTGCATCTAACAACTCAACTGCCAGTGGACGGACTTTCATGAAATTTTATATTTAACTCTTTTGAAAAGATTTTTCCAGCCATTCCAAGTTTCATTAAAATCGGACCAATAGAAATCTGGCAATTATTATTTCCTTTCTTCATACATATCACATAGGCGATATTTTTCTTCATACATAACACATAGACCATGAAAAAATAAGTAAAGTACATTACAAAAATGTTGACTGCATACTATGATCTGAGCCTATTGTTGCTATTTGATTATTTTATTACTGTAAATCACAAAAGATCCCTGAAATAAGTGTTGCGTTTCAATTTTTATTAAAAATCCATGAGAAAATAAATATTAAAAACATCCAGTGAATATTATATTATTAGGTACAGGCAGTGATGTGAATACCATTACTTTCATATATTAGTTAGACAATTAGTAACTAATTGGCAACAAGATAATTAGTTATTTACTTTTCACTTATATTAATAACAGGAGAAGAAAACATTCAATTAATTTAAGAAATAAAAATCAACTCGCCTGAAGTATAATACACTGCGTACCTTACCAATGTTGTTTATAATAGCACGGATTACAATTCAGATGCGCATGCCCTTCAAAGGCTTGCGCCTTTCCCTAATTGGATGGACAAGCATCTCTCAGTTGATATATTTGTTACATCTAGCAATTGGATTAATATATGGCCAAGACTGAAAGTATTATAATGAGGTGCCCTTATCTTCTCTCCTTGTGACTTTGACCTCTTTGGGGAAAATGAATACGTCACTACAACTCCAACAATTTGACACGAAAGATGGTATTCTTAAAACAGTTAAGGAACCCAATTGCAGACATCAGCAGGAACCCATTTTCTCTTAGATTACGAGCCACAAAATATGCATGGATCCCATGAGCAATGAAACAGGCCTCTACCACAACATATCCTAGCAGAGATAATAAAGGCTGGTGAAAGATATAATTAACAGAATGCTCAGATGTCCGCCTTTGAAATGAAATCCTCAACCAGTTGGTAAAAAGTAAAGTGCAGCCATTATCAACCCACTGCAGGGTGGAAGCCTCCTCAACAATTCATGCTGAGGGAAATGGACCATAATCTGCCACGCTGGTCCAGTGCGGGTTGGCAGATCGACCGTATTCAGCAGTCAGGGGCTTGAACCCCGGTCTACTCAAAGAGCGTGTGCTACTGCACTCCCGCTCCTGCCCACTCGGCTACGGAGGCCGTTTGGTGGACAATCCCAAAAGAAGTGGTGGACCAGTTGGTGGACAATCAACCAACCAGATTGTCCACCAACCAGTTGGTGGACAATCCCAAAAGAAGGTATTATAGTTCAATGAATGTAACAGCCTAAGCGGTTTGCATACACAGATTCCCTATTAATGAAGTTGTTCCTGTCAGTGTCCTCTTTTATTTCTAATTATAAACTTTATATTCTTGCCTGGTAGGTGCTATTGGGTCAGTTGTTGGTGGTTGTAGTATTTTAGGCGCATCAGCAATTTGGCTGATCCAAAAACCCAAGTTTCCATGGTGGGGGAACCTTGCAGTCCATGCTTGGTAGTGACTAACTCAGCCCCGATTGAAAAAAAGCCCACAAAACTTCCCTTGTCATTGACGGGAATCGAACCCAGGCCTTTTCCTCTCGGTGTTGAGAGGACGGTATTTGGATCAACTATGCTACCCTAAGACAGTACTTTCAACAAAGAATTTTCCTGAAATCATCTTGAAAAGAAGTTTAAGATATAGAATATCTCCTCTATTTCTGGCTGAGCTTGAGATATTAGCAGAACTGGTCCTCACGATCTTCTAGAACACATTGTAATAATAACTGGCTGGAGTTATGAAAATGAGAGAAGAAAGCAGTTTTCCATTCTTTCATGGATGAAAGAACGTTATTATGGATGAAAATGTTCACTAGGAATAAAATTTGTTGATTAAATAAGCCTAGTAACCACTTTCGAATCCTAAGGTCAACTTATAAAAACATATTTTGAAATATCCAAATTTTTGTTTGCTTCTTAATATTTTGGGTAGCAGTGTAACGAGATCTCTCTCTCTCTCTCTCGTGTAATACTTCTTGTCAACAAAACAATTGTTGTGAAAGATGGGACTTGATATCTTGCCATAACCATGTAATCATGGGAATGATATTAAAAGGCAGTACTTTGTTTACTGCTCAAAATCATCAACAAAGCAATATATCTTGTAGTATCAATATACTCTGAACTTTTACATAAACTGAAATTTCTCTTTTCTTATGTCCTTTAGGTCCGGAAGTTAAACCACTGACATATGTGATGAACGCGGCAAACCATCTTAGTTTCTCCATTTACTCTCTGATACTCGGAAGCCTGTTGATTCTCTGGGGATTTTCGGAGGCTGCAAGACCATTACGAACTTGGACATTTCGTAGAAGACCAATTAACTCCCACAGTACACGTGCTAGCTGAGAACACCGTCGTAAAAGAGCAGTTTTGTTGCAGCGTTTACAAATACTGAACTCTTTAAAGTCGGCTGTAAACGTCCCAACGTACGACAGGAATCAATTCCATCGCCTTCTAGTGGAAATAAGGAGTTGAGAAACCACGCCAGTTAAAAATAAAGTGTATGGTGGAAGGCGTTAAGACTATTAAAACTGTAAAATAATGAACTTATTTATATTGAGAAAGGGGTAAACAATCTTTCGTGGGAAGGGGAAAATATACGTTTATATTTATAGAGAGAATTATTCAAAATGTCACGCAACTGCATCCTAAAAAGAGACCCTTAACAGAAGTACGTGACATTCTGAATATATATATTAATAGTTTAGTGTATAGTTATTTGCATATATAATCTTGTCTGGAATTCAGACAGATGTTAAGGATTTCCAATCCTATATTTGTAAATAAACTTACTTTTTTTTATTTTCAAAAAGAAAATTTTCATGAAATGTGTGTTTGGTTATAACCAGTTGGAAGCAATTCATCTCCAAGGCCTTTGCTTTGGCATTTCTTGTAATAATTTAAAGTACACGGTGGTTACAACGTACTTTCCCCTTTTGAAAAATTAACTTGGAAACTGTAGGCGATATTGAAGAGGATTTTTGCATTGTACATTTGGGAGTTTGTTTGTTTTTTTAGCATGTGGGATTTTATTAACAACAAAAAAATTACTTCGAAACGTGGCCATCAAGGTGAGCATAAAGTAATACAAAGATAAAATTTTCAATCCAGCCTTATTTTCTAAATAAGCAATCAAGATTGGAAGTGTTCGCCACGGCTGCCTTCAAAATTTCCGATGGAATGTTCACTACCTCTTGATGGATTGCGTCCTTCGAATTTGAAAGCGTTGTTGCACCTCATCAATTCTTTGAATCACTTCTTGTGGTGCTGACGGATGACCACCTCTAGGCTTAGGAGTTATCTAGCCTTCTTCGAAGTCTTACAATATTAAATAACCATATAACAATATTTGATGACCACTTTGGGGTGGTCATCAAGAATAAATCTCTCTCTCATCCCTTTGGTGTTCACGCTAATACAGAAAACCGTTTTTAGATACGATTATTTTTCAGTTGTCAATTTTTAAAAGTGGGAAAGGACTTTTTAACCACCCTGTAAAATGTTTATTCACAAAGCTCTAAGTGAAGGTACTTAATTTCTTAAACAGATCTGAAGTTTCTTGCATGGTGTGAAGTTCAGTATTCAAAGACAAATGAAGACACAGTCTCTTTAGTGTTCAGTTTAAGTTTATTGATTCATTGCATCTTGGGTATGTGTCACACAAAACATTTTAGTTGTGAACATGGCGACTACTACAAGGATGTTGCGATGGCTCATCACATTGTCATCTCCCGAAAAGAGATTGAAAGCGACACCTGGAGATGAAACTTTTTTTTGTTGATGGAGAAACACCCAACCAATGGATAATTATAAGGTACTCAATTTTCTTCACAATTCATTTAATACATTTTCAAGAACAAAACAGGTAAATATAAAAATAATATAATTAAATTTATTTTGGAATACGTGAGTTATTTTTACATGCATTTGGAAAAATCCTAATTTAATATACAGCAATATATTTAGAGTCATGGACCATTAATTCTTGAAACACCATTTGCACTATTTAGCATAACATACATTGGAAAAACTGTACTGTACTTAAATACTCCCTTATATAAATTTCATAAAATATACCATTCTGTATTGGTGGAAAAGCTGGGCTTTAGTCCCAAGTTTAGTCCCAAATTTTAACAAAAAATTTTTAATAAAAAAAGCTTAAATAAAATTTGGTTTTAAAGTGGAATTAAGAAAAAACGATACAATTTTTCAAAGAAAACTTTAAAAATTCATTTTAAAAAATTGTATTTTTGATTTCAAAAGCAGCAAATCAAACTGATCTTCAAATATTGTCCAAATAACAGATTTGAACTTTTCCACGTTGCCAAATGTCGCTTTCAACTGAATTTAAGGGAAGGCAACCAATTAAAAAAACCCGTCTGTTTGTCGCCGTTATGACAGCATAGTTGTACAGTGGGGGGATAAAGAGTACGTGCAATTTTACGACCACCACAACATACAAAAAATGTTCACGTGTTTTGATTGACAAAGGTTTACAACAGAAATAATATTCCGTATATAGTAAGTTCTGTTTGGTATCAAAAACTTACACAGACTGCTTCAGTATTTATCTAGAATGACATAAAACTCTTCAATATAACGCATGTATAAAGAAAACTAGGCGCAGAATGTAGCCAGGAATAGCTGATCGATATTTTATGACTCAGCTCCCGGCATTCTCCACGCTGACGTCAAAAACAAACCGTACGCCAACCAACAATTCTTTTAAGCAACAGACAAAAAATCTGCGTATAAAAAAGATTCATCAGTATCAAGAAAAAACGTTACATGACCTTAAAACATACGGGCGATATGCTCCTGAGGCAAAAAACACTACAACAGTTAAGGGGTTAGCTAAGGTGGAAACTTCTTAGGACCCAGTTGAACAGAGTTATAAAAGATTTTTTAAAAAAGGAGAGAATTTTCTACGTACTAAAATGGCACACAAAAAAAAGTTACAGTTCAGTAAGCGAACAAAACGCTAATTTTCTAACGTACAAGATGTCGCCATATTTGAGCTACAAAAACTGTTCAAAAAAGCGAAATTCTTATCTGCCACCAGATGTCACTACAATGGCAAGCTGCGCACAGCATACACATTAAGTGTCGAAAGCGCAGAAATTAAGTTACTGTACACGTAAATTTAAAACTAGAGGTTAACATACAAACAACCAATAAAAACTTATTGTGCAAGACTCTTTTGGAATTTTTAGGGTTTTAAATTCCCAAAAAAGAAAGAAAGGAAATTTAAACACGTTAATACAATGAATAATATGCGTAGTAATTTTTTTAAACAGCGAGAATTGTACTTTACGCACGATTTAGTGAACAAGCTCATTTTTAAACGCAACAGATTATTCTTCATAGTTTTTTAGGACTTAAATCCATGCGAGATTAAACTTAAAAATAACTCAACGCTCATTAATTAAAACTATAAAAAAAAAACCCAACACATATACAGTATTTTGACAACTAAATCTAAACATAGTTCGACAATAACTCACTAGATGGCAGCACATTAACAGTAAATTTTTATTTTCTAGGAACTTAAAAAATTCTTTCTTTTCCCCCGTTCTACAGCGTAATTTAGCTGTACATTTAGTAGGCTACTTTTGAATTATTTTATTCTCTAGCGATGAAACTATAAACTAATATTAACAATGATAAAATTTATAACAATTTTTATTTTAACAAATTTTTGCTCTCGGCACATTTCAAACTGCAATTCCCGAAGCTTATAAACGTAAACAAATTTCATCAACATCTCATCGAGGAACTAAGAATACACAGAAACCCTGAAAATGGTCAAGTATCAGGGAACGCGAATTTATTTGGGCGAGTTCGCGCTCAACAATAAACCGACATTGTCCGAATCCAGTTTCCACCTTAACTGAAGCACCATGAATAGGAAAAATCTACATATAACCAATATTATAACAGGGCCCAAGAAAAAATTAAACAACGTACATTCATTGTTGCTATGACAACAGGAGTGCCCTGAAAATTTGCATCTGTATATATATTTTTACTGACATACTAGAAACAATGCTTTGAAGCTTTGAAGGCAGGAAGTGCTGGAAGATATGCAAATGTATGTGTATACGTGTGTTGTTTTAAATCTTATTTCTTTCTTAGGGCATAACAACGTGGAGATTACGTGGAAGCAGCTTATACGGTTTCGTCTTTTTGACTCCCATCGAAGAATGTAGTTCCAAAACAATGTTTTATGTTTTCCGCCTAATGAAAAGCAATGATTTTCTGATATAAAAAAGAGAGAGACAGAAAACAGAATTTAATAACACATCGCGTCAATTTGGAAAAGTAATGCTTCTTCTTCAACAAGAATAAATGCAAAATAGATTTGACCAGAATATTTTTCACATTGCCAAAATACACGGCTGTCCAAAATTAAGATAATTTGTATTTATGTCATATTGGAGAATTTAGTAAAACGGCAAATTTCTCATTTATACATGCTTACCACCCACAATTCAAAAATCGCACACAAATTACTTTTCTATGCGCCAAGAAAATATGCAGACTTTGGCAGGGATTCAAGAGCACAACACTGGTAGCATCTCTAGAGTACGAGGACAAGGACAGCCAAGGACAACAACCTCAGTTCAAGACCGTTTTCTGACATTTGAAGCTTTACGCAATAAGAAAGTAATACCCTTGTAACTAAGGCCTGACCTGAGTGCAGCCACAAATATCTTGATATTTGCCTCGATGTTACGTAGGACGCATGGAAAAGACTTTGTATGTAGTACGACCCACAGTTTATGTTCCGTTGGCACCATTCTACAAGACAGATAGATAGGGAAAGAGAGAGATTACTTTGAAGCAGACACCATGTCTCCTAGATCAGTGGATATATATTACTGTTTACTGCCCCGTCTAGATTTAGCCACCAGTGAACTCTATCTGTTCTGAATATGGAGAAAATGGACAACGAACCATCTCTGGCACATTCTTGAAAGGATGCTCAGAATCTGATAGCGTGGGCGGAAATTTCGGTATATGAGTGCTTCTGAATGAAGGAAACTTCCAGTGGTCTAAAGTATAGGGATGAGAACTTTGTACCCTATGAACCCTATGCTGGTTGTCGGTCAAGAGACTTTCGCTTTGTTTTCATGGAAGATAATGGCCTTTCACATAGATCGTAAAGCTGAAGGATATTTAGAAAAGCAAGAAATTGTGCTCTTGTGAGCACTACTGTTAGACTTCGGTCTTATAACACACGTGAGATTTTCTAAGACCTATTTAGGTTCGCCAGTTCCCTTCACCAACTCTTTAGGAACTTACATTACTGCAAAAAGTAACCTTGTTGATTACTGAGCTGATAAAGTCATGTAGCAGAGCAATTAAGGATGATCACATCTCTTATTAGTATGTTTTTTCTAATTTTTTTAAGTTGTTTCGCTTTTCTTACAAATGTCACTAAATATCAATTTCTTTTGCAAAAACCTCTTTACTGACACAACTTGATTTACTAACCAACAAATTTTCATGCGTTTCTTCCTTTAATTTTGGAAACCAATGTGTATTAGAAAAATAAAAATATAAATTAAAATTTGAAATTCGAAAATTAAGTGGTTAAAGTCTTATTTATTGAAAAAAGCTCACAATTACAGAAAGAGAACAAATTGCCATTTTCCATATGTCAAAATTGGTAAACTAGGTCAGTCTGTAAGAGTAATCGGCAATTTACAATTCGCTAATTTTCAGTTCCAGTTCAAACATGGCTGCTTCGAATTCGACTTTGCAACTGGATTGAAATAAATGAACATCTATTAATGCAGAAATTTGACTTACAGAATTTCAAACCGATCCTAGTTTTTTTTAATTTGTAATAATCTGAGTTCAAAAAAGATTTAGAATATTCTGATTTCTTAGGTATTGATGGAATAAGCTCGCTCTTTGCAGTTTAAGAAACAAGATCAGCCATGCAAAGTTTTTTTCAATAAATAAGAAACGCCTACATTTGAATTAATTACGCTTTAATAAATAAACACCACCGATGCCAAAAAAATTTGAACTGATATAGAGTTGAGTCCAGGTTCAAAACCAGAAACAAACCGTCCTAATAGAAAAACAAGAAGAGTTTCAGTAAATGAAGTTCATAAATTTTCAACTGTCGAAATAAGATGGAGAAATATTTGACCATAATAAAGAGACGTTGCAAGCCATAAACTGCATACTTTGACCAATTCCTTAAAAGCAAGTACTAAGGCTTCGTTATTTCTACTGTCTACAATACACGACAAGAAGAAAAACAAAACACCTCAGTTACTGTACATCTTTATGATATTCTTAAGCCACATATTGCTTTTCTGGAACACAGAGAAATAATCATAATTCTTCCACGAGCATGGAAGCAAAGCTTTGCTGGTCGTTAACGTTGTCACGAGATAGAAGAACTGGCATCCTTATTATCTTGTAGTCAGTATACATCAGATTAGAGAAACATGAGGGATGGAACCACCAACCTGACACTTCTGCTCGAGCATCATCTTGTAATAAAAGGGATGGAAGCAAAAATGAATAAGATAGGAGGAGAAAAACAAATCATTGATTTTCAAACTAGGCTAATATGTTTTGGAAATAAATGACTACCTTGGTTTTATTTTTTTGGTTTGAAATTTTATTTACATTAAAAATAAATTTTTATTATATATTTAAAATCCATTTTGGATCAATTTACCTATTATTGATGGTGAAAATTGGTATAAAATAATTTAACAAAAAATTACGTCAGCCAATTTCACATTTCAACGATACAGCCAATCAGGAATAAAACCAAAAAAGGCACGTGATAAAAAGAATGTTTTGTTTTTTGTTAAACAATTTCCAAATCTCAGAAAAGTAAATTGATTTTTGTCATTTTCAGTAAACTAAAACTTTATCTTTCTATTTTTCGCTTAAATTCCAAATGTAAATAAACAAAGGAGAAATTTAAATAAAGGAAAAAAAAATTAAGTTTCAGCAGTGTGGAATAACTCGTCATAACAAATATAATTTTTTGCCCTTTTTAATGTAATATCTCCGTGTACTTTGCTTAAACTCTGCATTCTGAATACTTTGACCTCCTTTTTGGGAATATTCTAAATTATCCACCACTTCCAGTAAAGATATTTTAAGGTAAATCTATCTACAAAATCTAAACTATGTTCATTATTAAAAATTAGTGACTTTAAATACTTAATATGAAGGCACAAGTTGAATATGCAAATTAAATTTGGAGCACCAAGAACGGGAGCCATTTCTTTGGTGACAAACACTTTCGCGTTTATTTGATTTATTATTATTTAAAAATAATAAAAAAAAACATATTTATTATTTTTTTTGGGCACAAACAAATCTATTGATTTCCAGAATGAATTTATGTTTTTTTGATTTATTTAGGTGCCAATTGTCGTATGCCGCATGTGTTTAGGGGTTAGGGTGAAGGAATGGGTTACAGTTTTTCTTTGGAACACTAGATGGCGCCACGAGGGTACAGACTAACTCGCTAATGTTTTTTATTGTTTTTTTTTTTGAGGAAAAAATCGTACCATCTATAAAAGCATCTTCAGCGACATTATGAAAATTTTTTTTTTTTTTTTTCAAGATGGGCAATGACATTTAAGTTCTTTATTCAACCTGAAAAGTTGAAGTATTCTTTTGTATAAGTATTGATTTTACACTAATGCTTTTAAGCTGCTGGTGTTGAATCATTAGAAGATAGCTTTCTTCTCTAGCCAAGCTCGTTCAAGTTACACTATATAAATGCATTCCACTATTTTTTTTTCTTTTTTTTTTTACATAAACAATAAACCAAAATTTTAAGTGGAAAATTCGCTCACAAGCGTACTGATGGAACAAAATGTCAATCACACTAGCTGTTTCACTATACAGATTTAATAAAATACTTAGAATAGGGAAAAATTCACAAGACCAAAGTACATATTCTCTGTTCATAGAGAAAAGCCTCTATGTCGAGACTGTCTTGCTAGATTTTATTATATTTTAAAATTACCAAAAAATAAGGCTTTTTTTCTTTTTTTTTCCCATTCACTTTGAACAACTCTGACGTCGGTTTTGTATTTTTTTTTCTATTATTTCTTTTATTTTGGTTTTCCCATTTCAAGCCGACTCTAATAACCAATCCGATTTCTACACTATTCTTTCTAAGTCACACCAAGTCACGGGTCATAAGATTCGTTAGAGATTTCCCCCTTTTTTTTTTCGCTCTCTCTTTTTCTTAAGCTCAAAGGAGAAATCTGACTTGACAATTGTGATATGTGCTAGCAGAAGTAACGTACGGGACATTGAAAATTAACAGAAATTCTGGTAAAAATATTTAAAATAAATTACAAAATAATCTTAAAAAAAATTCACTTTTAATCATTTTGGTTTCAAGGGGTTAATGTTTGAAACACAGTTCACAATGATTTCTTTTTCTGTTTCTAAAAAAATACAAAAAAAAGTTTCCAATTTTAGTGGTCTGGAAGTTCCTTTTAAAGAATCCAGCAAAAAAATTCTGGATGCTATCTCATTTACATATTTCTGATGTGTGATTTGCATAAACACTTTCAGTGTTCAAATTTATACCAAAATTGCGGACAACAGTCTTAAAATACTAAACCAATATTAGAGGATAATGAGTATTTACTAGGGGAAACTTATTTTTGATAAGGAGGGGGATTTCCAGTGGGCACTTAGAAGTCACGAGAGTAATGATTCTTACAGAACGTTGAAATCCTTGCTGGATCCTTGTTATCAATAATAAATGGCCAGTTTATCACTTTGTATTCTTATTTCGAATAAGTTTTTGGCGTATATGTTGGACCATAAGGACCCGATCTTCACCCAGATCTTTCTACAAAAAGATGTTAAAGATCTTGCGATTCTTTAACTTGTATGTGCACCATCATGCCTTGATAACGATTGGGACACTGTGTTTGAAACAATAACCCTTCATAAAATCAGATTAATGTTAAAGGACGTGTTGAACTTAAGATTTCTATGGAAGGGGATTACTAATACATACATGGTGTTGACAACTTTGTTTTTCACTAAATACACTATAGAACAGGTTTGAGCTTTCTTTTACAATTGTCTCCATTTCGACCTTACAAAAAGGCTAATCTTTGGGCCAAACACATCACAATTATCTCTAAAGATTTTTATAATTCCTATCGGGATTGGTGAACATCTTACATGCTTTTGAGACGGTTACTCACTCGAAGGTGCAGGAATTCTTCAATGGTTGACAAATAAAATGGAGGAGTAAAGGAAGAGAAGCGAGGGAAGTTTCTTTGAGGGAGAGGGAGGAGTGCACACCAAGCATTGCATTTGTTGATATACGAGGAGCCTTTTGAAACTCACATTTGTTATGAAATGATTCCACCCTCTTCGTCAATGTAGTCACAATGCGGTGAAAAATAACAAATAAAAAAAAATTATATGGTCACGTGGCCTGCTACCGAGTAGAAACTTTTTTTTTTTTGCAGACTTCACGACTACGAACGACACCAGAAAACAAATTTCTTCTGCAGACTTTAGCACATCTTTACACGTCTTTAATGACAAGATCACAGTGTCACGGAGGACACTTGTTCCAGTAATGCAGTCCAGCAGTGAAAAAATAATAGACAACAGAAGGAAAAAAAAAAGAAAAAAAAAGAAAAAAAACAACCCACAAGGCCACAGTCTGCTGCTATACACGTTTCATCGTTCACCAGTAGGTGGCGCTTCGAACAAACGAGGCCGATGGTTTACATTGGCACCAAACCTCCAACGTGTGAGCTGTTGCCTAGCTGAACATGACCAGGAATCTTCCTTTCGACGCCATTTATGTTCCTCGACGAGACAAGGTGGCGCTGCGATCACCGTCCGGATCTGACGCGTGGAATGACGTCACTGATGCCTCTTCATGTGGAGTGCCAGATGATCGGAGCGGGAGAAACAGCGATCACAATGGATGCACTTGAAGGGCTTTGAACCTGTGTGCTTTCGATAGTGACGGGTCAACTCGTCCGAGCGGGCGAAACGCCACTCGCAGCCTTCCCACGAGCACTTGTATGGTTTCTCACCTGGAAAGAGAGAAGAAAATACAATATAAATCGGGTGCACCTGTGATCAGTTTTGTACAATCAAACGAAATCGTTCGATCGCAAATGAAAAGTATTTTATACAAGATGAATGGTACTCTACTTAGAAATTAGCCCATGCATTTAATTTCATTTCATAAAGGGTAACTCAGAAAAGCGGTCCCTAGCCAAAATGGTACAAAATACAATTATTGACAATATCTTAAATACAATGTACATCATCAATCAGTACAGCATGACGAAATAACTATACTTTGCAATGTTCAACAAGAACTCAGCTACAGCACAATGAGCTGGACAAGCAGGATAAATAGAACATTTAAGTTACTTCACAGCACAGGATGGCAACATTTTTTTTCTGATTCCACTGTAGCACAAGTTCTATGATTACTGATGACGAACTAGGTATACTTCGCAATGTTCATCCCGAAATTAGATACAGCACAATGAGCTGGACAAGCGTGATGAATAAAACTAAGGTACCACTAAGGTTCACCTAACAGTTGGGCAGCACAAGGAACTGCACAACAACAGTCACAGCAGCACGAACTGTGTTAGTAAACAAGTCGGATCCAAACATAGCAAAATTACAGCACCATCACCAACTGCACAAAATCAAAATAGACAAAGTCAACATCACGCTAAGGATGTTGCAGTAGGGTTTTAGGAGCATCAGCGAGTAAGGCCATATTGCTCCGTGTATACTGTCTGTAAATGGCATGTGTGTTCTGTATTTGATTTTCTGGCTGCTGAATTCCGGGAGAAAAACCATGCTAATCTCGCTTGAGACCAACTAACTTAACCATGTTGTGAAAAAGGCCCATAAAAATGCCTCACGTCATTGATGAGACTTGAACTCAGGTATTTTCCACCCGATGTGGGGAGGACGGTGATTCTACCAACTGCGCTACCCACAAGGGCCAAGGTAGGGATTCAAACGCATTCAAGTAGAAGCAGCTATTCAATATGATCAATCAAAACTAGTAGTTACAACAAAATACTGAAGAGACACTTACACAGATGATCATCACATCCCAGAGACTGATCATCACACTGCTATAATGCATTGCAGGAGTCCATAGTAATCTCCAAAAAGATAAACAATTCAAGGAACATAAGTCCACCAGCAGCCAGAGAGTTAACCAGAAGTTATCCATAATAAATAGCAAAACTAAGATGAAAGAAGGTGTTATTACACGATGATACCCACCCATTGTAGTGGAGTGTCCACAATTACATAGGACTGTTTACCCACCTGAAGACAGCGTTACAAAATCGTTTCTACCCTACCCGCACAGTTTATCCACTGAAGACAGGTTACGAAATCAGTCCTACATACTAGCACTGTTTTACCCACCGAGGACAGGGTCAGAAAATCAGTTTTACTTACCAGTACTGTTCATCCACTCATTAATCTTGACACCACTTCCTACTTTTGCAAGAAAACCTGCCTTGTTTCAACAAACAGCAGAAACATGCCGACTCCACATCATTTACTCCTGCAATATTAGCTACCCACCACAGTTTATCAACATCAGTACCATACGGTCATAACCATTAATTCGTATTTGCTGCGCACACACCATTGATCGCGATGATCAAATACCTACCTGCATCCGAAGATCAATTACTTTCTCCAGGAACTACTAACACCCATCAAGGTTCTGGAAGAGTATTTTAAACAAGATACAAATGCAGCAGCCGTGCTATCTGCCACCACATCCACCAACATTTATCTGCAAACTTATTGCATACGAGATCAAACGAATATTTATCATTCCAAGTGAATTCTCTCCGTGCCATGCCTTGTGAAATTTGCGCATGCTCCATGGGTATCCTCCGTTCGCCGAATGGCCTTAATAAATTCATCTGGAGCGAAAAGTGTACGTTAATTACAAAAAGACGCACGCGGCTACCATCTTTATGCAAATGGCTCTCTGATAAGATAAAGAAAAATGTAAGCGATCAATTACCCGAACAACAATACGCTGGGGCTTCGTTAACTCTTTTTGAGATCAGAAGTGGGCCGAAAAATTCTGACACAGAATGAAGAAAAAGACCTTAATTAGGGGGTCGTGTGATAGCCCGGGTATCAAAGGGGTGAACGTCCTGTATTATGATGTTTATCACTGATGGAGAAAAGAAAAAGAAAAGTAAACAACCTTGTACTGGATGGTACGGAAGCCAACATTGACCATGTGCAACATTTGCCAAAAATGGGAAGAGAAAAACTATTCAAAAATTTAACGATCCTAACTGCGCATGCCCACGGATTTGTTTAGTAGGTAACGTAGTCGTTAGATGGAGCTTTAATGCATTTCTAATTGTGTTTTAACCACTTCTATGTATTTATCTTTTTTGTGGTAAAATTTTAATAGAGAGACAACTCCTCTCCCCCTGCTCTACCCCACTTATAATAATGAAGTTAAGACGCTCCTATTTTCTTCAAGAAAAACTTATATAAAGGATTTAAGACGTAAATGTCTATAAGATAAATACGTCCTAAATACACAGACATAGAACTTAAAAAAAAAAATTAAGTTCCCATAAATCAAACGCAACCCAATGATCCAGTATCCCCGCAATCAATAACCGCTTCTTCTCCTTAGGGGGGAAGGGGGTACTCCCCCCCTCCCCTAAGAGATCTTTCTCCTGCCTCCGGCAGGTCTTAATCTAAGCCTGGACTGAAATATACCGGGATCATAAAGCATTCGCTCTCCTATTGCCCTCCCTGCTGCATGACACCAGACCTTATTTCCCCATTATTAATCATGGTCGCCATGGAGACGACCAACGGCTTTATGATAGAAGGGTTCAAGAGTATAACACCTAGAATTACACCAATCATTCGGTATGCTACGTGCCAGCTACCACATACACATGCCAGTGAGTGGAAAGGACAAGTTAAACTTTGTTTAGTACACATTATTAACGCTGGATGGCACTGCTTGGACGCTAAATATGGAATGATATATAGCTTACATGTCGATGTGTTTATTTGCCCTTATTAACCAAAAAAAAAACAAAAAAACAATGCGTTTATCAAATGTGATCACTATGGCAACGCACTAATAAGAAAATTTCAAGTGATCCTTGAACTCAAATAACATTAATCACATCAAGGTATCACACCTTGAGAGCTGGAGCGTTGTCATGAAGCAACAAGACACCATTCGTTCTCCCAAACTACAGTTGAAATTCGCTTGTAATTTCAACTTTCTCTTCTATTACTCCACCCTGCTAGGGGACGCAGAATTGTTGTCCGGGTACTGAATTACCAAAGCACGGCCCTCTTTACTCTTAAAATACTTTCTGGAATTTTTTGGGTTACTTAACTCACAACTGATCATTCTTTCATAGACGATCTTGACAAAGGTGACGTCATCACCTTTCCAGAAAGGTTTGGGAATGATTGATGGTGGCCATCGGATTCGCCAGATGACGATGTTCGTTTATATGGGGGGAGGGGGCAACAGACGCTAAAGAATCGCACATTAATATCGAAACTAATGCGAGGTGAAAATGGTGGCTTCGGTAATAGAAGGAAGGTTGAACAACGCCAGTTATTTTAGCATTTGGGGTGTGTTAGACAAGAGCAAAGAATCCCTGTTTAACGTACGTACTTTGTACCTTTAATCCCTCCCTCTGAATAACGTCCCTTCCTGCGAAGCTCAAGAGGTTTCGCCTCATACAAGAAGAAGCTATAAATTTTGCAGATAACTCAAAGTACAGGTTTGGAGCGCGCGCGCAAAAAAAAAAAAAAAAGTATGCCGCTACTAATGAGCTTGCGCAAATACCTTTCGAGAGTAGCCCGGGATGGTTGTGTCGAAGGTCCAAGTCCAAAAGGTGTTAAATGATGCCGGAGAAAAATCATTTGCACTTTTTTATTTTAATCGCAGTTGTTAACAAACGTGGCTTGTGATGGATATTAAAAGGGGGCGCCACTGCCGCAGATATTGTTCAATCGATGTAATGTCGTAAGAGGTGTGTTCGGGGAAGAGTATTATTAGAAGATGACAACGGAACATCGTTTTCGCCACGTGACCCATTTCTTAATTATTCATTTCTGCGTACACGAAAACAATACCGCAATAAGCCTTTTGACACTTTCAACTTTAATTCTCTCTCTCTCGTCTTATCGTCACTCTTCATTTTCTTCCCCCCTTCTCTCTGTCTATCTTCATATCCATTCTCTTTATCTGCCAATCTTCCCCTCTCATATGTCTATATTCTCTCTCTCTCTTTAACGGTCTATTTTCTACCATTCTTTCTATCTGTCTATCGTCGTTCTCTTTCTCTTTATCGGTCTATCTTCCCCTTCTATTTTCTCTCTTTCCTCTGTCTATTTCCACTCCGTTTTTCTCCTTTCTCTCTCTCTCTCTCTCTCTCTCTCTCTCTCTCTCTTCTGTCTATTTCCACTGTTTTTCTCCTTTCTTTCTCTCTCTCCTCTGTCTATTTCCAATATTTATTTTCCTCCTCTTTCTCTCTCTATTTATCAGTCTATCTTTCCACCCATTCTCCTTTATCTCCTCCCCTTCTCCCTTTCTGTTTATCTTCCCCTGTCCTTTATTTTCTCTCTTTCTTTCTCTCTCTCTCCCTCCCTCCCTCCCTCCCGTCTATTTTCTTTCTCTCTTCTGTCCATTTTCTCTCTCTCTCTCTCACACCCCTCCATCTATTTTCTCTCTCTTCCTCCCCATTTCTTTTTAACTATCTTACTCCCATTGTATTTATCTTCGTCTTCTTTCTTTCTCTTTATCGGGCTATCTTTCTTCCCCTTACTTCTGTCTATCTTCTTCTCCCTTCTCTATTTCTCTCTCTTTCTCTGTATATTTCCACTCTCACTTTTTCTCTATTTCTCTCCCTATTATCAGTCTATCTTTCCACCCATTCTCGTTTATATCCTCCCCTACTCTCTATCTTCCCCATGTTCTCTATTTTTTTTTCTTTCTCCCCCCCTCATCTCCGGCTATTTTCTCTCTCTCTTCTTTCTTCCCCCTCTCTTTATCGGTCTATCTTTCTTCCCCTTTCTCTGCCTCACCTATTTTCTTTATCCGTCTATTTCTCTCTCTCTCTCTCTCTCTCCCTCCCTCCCTCCCTCTCCTCTGTCTATTCTCTCTCTCTTCTTTCTTCCCCCTCTCTTTATCGGTCTATCTTTCTTCCCCTTTCTCTGCTTCACCTATTTTCTTTATCTGTCTATTTTTCTTCCTCTCCCTTCTGTCTCTCTCCTCTTACTCCCACTCTCTCTTTCTTTCCATCTGTATATTTTATCTTACCTTTCTCTACCTATCTTCCCACACTTTCTCTCTCTTGATCTATTTATCCTCCTCTCCCTTCTATTCCTCTCATGTACCCCTGCTATCTCTTTTTGCCTATCTTCCACCCTCTGTCTCTTTTTCTCCCTCTCTCTCTCTTTCTATCTGTCTTTTATTCCCCCCCTCTCTCTCTCTGTATTACCTCTCTTTTCTCTATCCCTAATTATCTATCCATCATTCTCTCTCTCTCTTTCTAAATTCTTGGCATGCATGCATGACACTGTACAACAAGCCAAAACGAGTTACTTCAAGTATGTTTTTAAGAAAGCAAACGTCTTAGTTCAGCATTTCTTTTCTCGGTGTGATGTCACTGCCTCTTACACCACCCCACCGAAATATATGAGGGGAATTTATTCCGGGAAATCGTGACAGATATTTCCGTTTCCTTTACTCCCTTTTATGTAAGTGTAAACTGTCCAAAGTTAATGCTAATCACGCCAATGAAATCATTTAACGTATTTTCTTTTGCAAATTATGGTGGGAACAACTTTTGCATTCTCAACTCTCACATTTCAGTGAGTTGGTAAATAATTTTTTTTGTAAACGTGGAGTTCCATCTAAGTAGTGTACCTATTTACCGGTTGATTGTTCTTCCCAGAACAGTGCCGTTTATGGAACTGTTCTGAGAAGAACAGTATTGGAGTAATGGAATTACTCAAATACTTGAGTAATGGAATTATTTTATGATGTTATGCCACCTGGTCCCACAAAAACAGTCTTAAGAGAGTTATACGATAATGGTGAAATCACACTAGAAATAAAGTATTCAGATCCAAAGGCAGAAACCTAAAAAAGACATAGAACATTAAGGGTTCAAAGAAAGGCGACCAGAGTGGTGAGGAATGGCTTAAAAATTCGGGTCGCAAAGCTTGGCAACTAGACATCATAAAGAAAGGCCCTGATGAAAACCAGTAAATTGAACGAAGCTTAGCGGTAGGAAAGACATGAACCAGGGAGACAAACATCTTAGGAAGTAACAAAAGACGATTTCATGAAGTTACTTTCGAGCAATGTGTTTTAGCTTATTGGAATAAGTTGCCTCTCGAGGTTGTATTCGTTTGGTAAAAGTCAGAGAGGAATTGATGTTCATTTTATTTTTCCTACCGTATACTGTATGCAGAAGCTCACACTACCAGGGGATTTCAAATCGCCAAGAAGGTTATTACGCGGCGATCAACGCAATGGCGTTATAATGGAAGGACCAGTCTCTTGAGGAAAAGGAATGTCTGGAGATATGAATCTCGATAACGCTGTTTTAATCAGATGGGAAGCTGATGTAGCGTCAACCCGGAGTACAGTTGGAAAAGGTCTGCATGGTGGTGGAAGTCTGACGGTTTGGGCATCCTATTGGTGGTATCCTTAGGGGCTGGAATGATAATTTTTGTGATCGTTTGCAGAAGGAGCGATATTGTACGACTTTTCTTAGGATCTCAATACTTTTGGTAAGAGTATAGACAGAGTGACACACAGTGATGGGGAGGAAGAGGAGATAACGAAGAGAAGTTCGGTGGTGGGGGAAGACAGAGATGGACAGGGAAGAGGACAAAATCCTCACGATGTGCTGTAATAAGGCTCCATATTGTCACAGGACTGTTATGCGGTCAGAATTTCAAGCAACGTAATCTTCTTTAATGGATCGTATAAATGGGCTCGGAAGTCGGAAATGGTGCTCTCTCTGGGCGCACGCGCTACGTCGTGAAAGTCGGCGATTTCATGGTGCTTTGGGAGGGGGGGGGAGTTTTTTCTTCCCTTTTGTGCTTTAGTTTGTGGAAGTGGCGTGCTTTTAACCCAGTTTTATACTTCTGCGCTGTCGTATTTTTCTTTATTAAACTTTTAACAGCCTCTCCCACGTCAAACTTTATAGCATCATGTAAAAAAAAAAAAAAAAAAAAGAGCACGCGCGCACACAAAAAAAAAAAAAAAAACTGTACCAGTATTTCTTTTCGCATTTATTAACTCTACCATCTGAAAACATCACGTGACCGCTTCAGCACTCAAAAGCATTCGTAATCCAACCCCTAAACGATCGATAGAACCACTCCCTACTCCCCACATTAAAAAACCTAACTTTTTAATCCGTTAATTAATTTTTTTCTCTTAATGCAGCCATATAAGACCGAAAAAGAGAGAACGAATGCATTTCAAAAAGTCTAAGCAAATACTGACTTGACATCCTTGAGAGAAATATATATTTTTTTCTCTATTTATCCTGAAGAATATATTTTCCAAGGCTGCCCTGACCTGTTCCTGAACACGTTCTATCAGACCCTCATTTAAGATTACAGAGCTTCTTGGATGGTCTCGACCTTGAACACAATTTCCTTTCATTCCAATGCCAAACTGACGTCATATTATTTATTTAAATCATAGTCCATGATGGTTGTCAAGGCAACAGGATAATGAGAGGTCTAAGAATTACCATATTCAATTAAGAGCACGAAATGGTCGTGAGCATGGTAATTGAGTTGATGCAGGGGAATATCGAACGACAGATAAAAGGATAAAAATGCATTTTCCTTCAAGGAAATGGAGCCAGTGAAAGAGAAAGTTTTTGTATTACGCTAAAAATGTAGAACCCAGCTTCAATTTGAATTTTCTCTTCTTCCTCTCCTGAGTGTTTTACCTTCGCTCGATATAAAACCGGGTAAGTATAGTCCCCAACCAATACAAGATCTCAGGAAGATGAAGAAAGGGGAACTTTGGTTTGGCCATTACACGCGGCTGACGAATCTCTCGAAATAAAAGAAATTGGATCGCCAATACAAAAACGAAACCATACAAAATTCATGGCAGCAATACAACTAATTGTGTGTTCGTTAGCAGACTTCGTTTGAGTTTAGAGTTTTTTTTTTTTCCCGGCCCTTTTTAATATTAGAAAATCCTCAAACTACATTACGCTTAATGGAATATTTAAAGAGATATAATTAAAGCAAATTACAGGCTAAGAGTGTGGTTTCATGTTATAATAATCGCATTCATTCCCAAAAAACAATTCATAATTGATCCAAATGCTGATTATAATGAAGAGGAAAAACAAATTCAGCCACCACAAACCAATAAAATAGACAAAAAATTAAATAAAAATAAAATATACTCCCAACCACGACTCTGGAGTGTACTTTAAATAGTTTGGTAGTCATGGAAACAATGGAATTTGCGCAGTTGTATAAATCCTACTGAAGGGTTCTGCATTTACCTTGAACTGCCCGTTGTTTTTCGCCCTACTATAATAATGAGCTGTTTATCATTGTGTCATATACGTAATACGTGGACTGAGCACGGTTTTGAGTTTAAAGTAATTGATTCAATTACTTTAATAGCACGATCATGATGAGGTCGAGAAGTCCAACCATTTCGAAGACAAGTTAAAAGAGGATCTAATCTATGGTAAACCACACCGGAATTGATTGTAATGCTTTAAGAAGCTTTCAGGTCAACTTACGAACAATTTTGTTGCTACCACCCCGGGGAAGGGAGCTAAAACTGCTGAGTTTCGTATTTTAGATTTCGCATTCGCTCAGTCGATTGAGAAATAATCGACATAGTTGTATGGACTGGACACTGATTACCAATACGATCAAATAACCTTTTTGATCTAAGTGTGCCACAAAAATTAATGAACTTAAAGACCACTGCTTCAATTTTGAATATATAAATTTACACGTGACCTTAAATACTCTTTGGAGTATCTTTAAAGAAAAACTTTTAAAACATTGGAAAGCTTTCCTCTGATTCTTTGGTTTAAGTCTATTTTGAGGCAACTGCTTTCTTCTATCACTATCTGTCCTTTTTTCTTTTCTTAAGTGGGTGCTGGATTCTGTTTTGTATTCTCACCCCCCAAGAAAAAATTCTGGCAAAGACTAGGGTCCTTATCAGCAAGAGGAAGACTGATATGACGCATCACAAAAAATGGGTCCCATATTATATAATAAATGTAAGGAATATTATCAGAATATACAAGTGGATAATATAGGATTGGTTAAGAGCGGATGTAATCATACTTTTTTCTTTATTTTGTTTGTAATATACTGAAGATGATACGTTATCAGTTTTTATTTTATGTTTTTACTTCAGCTTTTATATTTCTCGAAAATATAAAAACAGAAGAGGGCTTATCTCTTGGAAATGGTTTGAATTTTCGGAATTATCTTAAGAGTTGACGACCCAGCTGATAAAGTATGGGGGATGGGAGGGGAGGGGGTAATTATGACCTCTCGATAAGTTATTGACCCTTCGGCGGATAGTGTAACGACAATTACTATTCCTACTTATTTCGATTCCAGTTTAATTTGTCTCCTACTGTACATTCTTTGCATACTCAAATATTTCGACGCTGAAATTTTCGTCCGATTAATTTCCCCCATTGGGGAAACCAGTCTAGACATCCGATATTGTTGTGGACAAGGAAAAGAAAAGCCATTTCCATATTCGATCAAAAGGCATCTTTTGTAAAAATTCATGTCTGTTAGCCAATCTTTTTGAAAACTTTAGTCTGGAGACAGCTCTTTAAATTTATGTAATGTCGGCCCGAGCCAACATCTTTGGCGCCAACGTTCTGCGTTATTAAACACGCATGCGTCCAGAGATATACGCCATTCAACACAATTACCACGTGCTGTGATAGGAAAGCGTTCTCTTTTGAAAAGAGAAAAACTAAGCGAAAAAGTTAAGCCAGCCCCCCGAGAGTCACTCAGTCTGATGCCACTGGTGCACTGCAGATGAATTCAGTCTCTGCACAATGCTGCAACCGGTCCAGTATGAATATTGCAGCTTCCCCAAAGCAGTGTTTATTTTATTTTACATTTTGGCCCTTTTAAAATAAATCAATACATTTTGACCGTATTAGGAAATCGAAGAAATGAGTAATTTGAAACTTTGAGCTTAATATAGAAATGCTTATTTTTACGTGCACTCTGTTAGAATAAACGAGATGTGTTGAACAGGATGACATGCAAACTTAGGGTGGGGAGAGAGAGAGAGAGAGAGAGAGAGAGAGAGAAGAGAGCTATTTTCAGGAAAGAATACTTCTATGAACTAGCTACTTTCTTTCCTTTTTTGTTTAATGCTGAATGGAAAATCATTACAAAGATGTCGGCTATGAGAATGCTTTCTTTTTTAATCTATTTTTTTAGAGATACAGAATAAAAAGATTAACATAATCCTATTTAGTTTTTAACTTAATAACCGGGATTAACAAGTTCTTTTCTCCTTTACTGACACAAAGCTACGATGAATGGTTTGAAAAAAATACTGCTTTTTTCTCTCCTCTCTTTTTTTGCTCAATAGAATTTTTAAAGGTTCGTTAAAGCAAAAAACAAATGTCGTTTTTAGTATGAAAAAAGAATATAAAAAATAGGAAAGAAAGATTATTTTATTAAGTACAATAGACACTTTAATAGGTAAATAGGAGCAAGGCTAACTGGATTACTAGGGTTACGCGATGTGGTAAAATATAAAAGTGTATTTTGTAGCTTTATTTATTAAAATTAATCAAAACCTTCGAAAATTATGAAAGAAAAAATATACGAAAACAGAACACAACCTTTTAATAATTCCATATGTATTAAAGTAGCGCAATATCAAGGCAACTTGTGGTAAAGGAGATCTTCGATTATCCAAACACTTATGTAGTTTAAATACAAAGATAAGAAGGGGGGGCGAGAAAGTCTAGCTTTTTATAATTTTCGAAATAGGCATAATTTAGATTAAGTAAAACATGGTTCGCTTAATTATATTGGTTAATATTTTAAAATAATTGCAAAAATCAAGGAGCAGAACTTATTAAAAGAGAATTAATTAGAATTTTTTTTTATTTGCCGGAATACATTTTTTAAAAGATTTTTAAACAAATTACTTCGAAAATACATATAAAATAATAAATATAAATAATGGTTTCCACTGGACAAATTTTAATACCGAAAAAACTACAATTATGTTATGAACATTCCCACTTTATTACTATTATTATAAATCATTTGAGATTATTAGAAACTTTTTTATCTTGATTCGAGAAAACAAAATGGAAATGCAATACTTCTGATATCAGAATAGCAACTACGTATGCATTTAGCTTCAATAGGTCTCAGGTGAATTTAAGGGACCACCTGCATTTTATGCTGTCACATGTTTGAGAAACAATTCCCCTTCCCCCCAAACCTTTTTCTGGTAATGTGGTTGAGCAAGCACGGCCTTAGGACTGTAATAAAGCACCTGTGTGTTTGACTTTCTCAGCTGGTTTCACTTTTCTTTCAAAAAGAAGAGGGGGGGAGGGGTAATTCCACATATGGGGTGAAGGACGATGTTTAAAGACATAGTGGTGATTTAATTCAAAAGGGAGCTGTGTACACAAGCGCAAAACATCTACATAAGAACGAAAAGGATTTTAAAGCCTGGGCACATTGGATCCAACTCTTTGTAAGTTCAGACAGGTTGGTATGTTGATCTCCATTCTTTCATCAAAGCAGCGCGGGGGAAGGGTCTGTGAGAAAGAACTACTTCTGTTCATACTTAATGGAAATTTTACATCCATATCGAAACAGAATGGCTAGCGATTTAGCACGTACTGGGTGGAGAAAAAAAAAAGGGCAAAGTATAATTTCAATTATCGAAATTTCCTGCTAGGCAATGGAAGTCTTTTGATGATTTTATAGTATCCAAATTGTGATGGGACAATTCATTACCGTTACTTTGTAATTTTTTTATAAATATACCATCCATAAACTGCGAATCTTAGATGCTCATTCTATTCATCACTTAAACTACATTTCTTCCGTCATCATGATCACCACCTTGAACAACGACCCACAAATGATACAGAAGGAGAAGATTAAACTTCTAAACTCTTTCTTATAACACGCAAAGCTACAATTTTCCGTACTGGAAAACTGTACTAGCACGGGTAAACGATAACCCCCCTAATATCTGAAGATAATGCACTTGCTCTGTTCGGATGATCGATCATTTGTCTTAGTCATTATTCACTTCCTGGACTCAGTTCCATCAAGAACTGCAAGTCTCCTTTACTGACTCTCTCCCCTTCCCCCTCCACCCATTAGTGGCTGTCTTATTGCGTTAATGCATGTTTGTGAAGAAGGGTTAAG
The DNA here is from genome assembly GCF_048544385.1 of Mastigoproctus giganteus. Classification (NCBI taxonomy): domain Eukaryota; kingdom Metazoa; phylum Arthropoda; class Arachnida; order Uropygi; family Thelyphonidae; genus Mastigoproctus; species Mastigoproctus giganteus. The sequence continues at coordinate 34,851,644 of NC_143587.1, read as the reverse complement.
TCTAAAAATGAATTTTAAGACAAGGAGTTAGTTCCAGGAGTGCTGAAATTTAACAAAAATATGAATGTCCAAAATAAGTATAATTCCGAAATGACAAATCGCGTAGCTTTTCCAATTCTTAAGGCACCAAGTTTCCGTTACTCCAAAATAAGATGAATCAGTACAATAAAAATTTTTGCGTGTGTCTTTTCTATATTTCTTTTGACTTCTCGTGAAAATTGGACTCGTTTTAAATATTAAACGAGTTGCACGCAATATCCGCCACACGCAAAATAGTTTTATAATTTCTTCAACTCTTAAAATGTTATCAATCATGTATTCCGGGGTTACTTTTCCCATTTGCCAATTCATATTATATACATAAAAAAAGCCCTCATTTTAATTCAATATTCATCAATTTAATTAATAATAAAAGAAAAATTATGTATAGTAAACAAACACTGGCATTTTTCCAAGTCTGGATGCCTCTTTAATACAAATTTCACGTTTTACACGTATTTGAATCGAAGACAAATTAATAAAGACATTAAAGCTAAAAATATCTTTCTCCTCGTTGGAAAACGGTTAAGAGAGAGAGAAAAAAAAATATGCAGAAATTATCGCAACACGATCTCGCTTTCCTTATCTGATGCGGGGAAAGATAATCGTGGATTCATTCCATTAATCATATCACGCACGAGAGGGCGCTACGATCGAAACCCAAAGCCGTCTGCTGCCGAGGTCACTGAGATGACCGTGCGCATTCCACAGCAGCACGCCAATAAGCCTGGTTCCTCTTTAAGGAGATTTTCCCTTCCAGTCTATCCTCTCCTTTCCCACCCCAATAAGTCAGTAAATACTTGCACCACTCAAAGGCTATCGTAGCTGCAGGAAAGGAGACGTAAGGTAAACAATGGGTTGTTATGGAGATAAAGAAGTGCTTGTGGGTGGGTCACGTGACACTGAGGAAGGGCTGTGAATCGAAAGTTTTAAGGAAAACAAGGAATGTCATCTACTCGTGCATCTTAAGCTCACTTCCTTATTTTGCTCTACAAATGTTCTTAGGGGGCGTAATGTTTTTGGCACTAATTACTGTACAAGGAGAAAAGATAACTGAAGGAGCCGTCTGGGTCTGAAGCACCATCTAGCAACAGGGAACGGTCATTTTGTTTTCAGAGACAAACATTTTTCGTTTGTCTCAACAAACGACGAATTCAGATCGTGGTAATTAAACCTGATAATAAGTTTTATCCTCTCTCTCTAATAACTGTGTTTACAATCGCTTATATTATTAGCAGTAATAATAATTAACTAAATTACTTATCCGTAAGGCAAATGGATCGATTCTGGCTAATGGAAGTCAGAACTAAGTAAGCTATTAAAAATCTACAAATATCCGAGTCTGATTGTTCGTTTTTATTCAAATCAAATAGACACGTTACAGAAACCATATGTTAATGCAATATATAATAATTCAAAAATAATTTACAGAAATGAAATCGAACTTCAAGCAGTCCCTTTTATGGAAGTGAATAAACTGGCACCAATTTTGTGCTCTATCACATAAGCCTAATAGATAAAATTAGGAAGTGGCAGTACAGTATATTGCATTTCCTAAAGTTCAATATACTGCCACTCTTTGCAGATCACATCTTTGGAGTCTTTCCTCTTAGAAGCATTCGCTCCATACCAATCTGATCACCCACTCTTCTTTGAACCCTTTCAAGAAGAGCGATATCTTTTTTTTTTTTCTCCCCCAAATACGGTCCCCAGACCCGAACACAACGTTCTAAGTGTGGTCTCACCACTGTTTTACATTATTGAACTATGACTTCTTCTCTCTGTATGACAAAACACCATGTACTTTTTTGACCTGCTTACATTGCATGGAGAACTTCATGTCCTTTTTGTCTTCCCCAACCTCAGATCTACATGTTACCCTTCGGTTATTATTTCCCAAGTACAAGACCTAAGGTATCATTAAATATTTTTCCAAACTTAATATCATCGGCAAATTTTGACGGCGTGTCATCCATACTTTTAATATAAGTTAAAAAGAACGGTGCTCCCGAAACAAACCCGGAAGGACCACGCTAGAGAACTGTGGTCTAACCCAAAGAGCAATAATTTATAATTACCATCTGTTCCTGTCCTTCAACTATCTTTTGATTTACCTACGAATCTTACTCGTAGTCCCCAGCTTTCTCTGATTTGTAAAATGATTGATCCTGAAAGACCGCGATTATTTTATAGAATAAAAATTGAAGTGGAGTGGAATGAATTCAAAAGATAATTTAGTTCGGTAAGTTTGAACTTGTCCTTTGGACAACAAAGATTTAACTCATCAAGTGAATGAATACTAAAAGTAGGGTCGTGAAAAACAAAAACAAAAGGGTACGTGGATGAAAAGCGCTCTGGTCTCGACAATGAAGATTCCTCAAATAATAATCAGCTTGGATTTTGTTCTTGATAAGACTTGTTCAAAGTTCTTCCCAGAGGGGATATCTACAGTTGCTAGAAATCCCATTATAAGCATAGGCACAACATTGGGATTATCAGCTTTTTAACTAAGGTTAGCCAAAAAGAAAGAGACATGTAGTGTCCTGTTATTAGCAAAACTATAGATAAAATTCCCAATCAATTGAAAGTTGTCACGCCTATAGGAGAAAAAATTAGGGGAAGGAGGGAATTAGCGCTTTCTTTGAAATATTTGTTGTCAACATCGATCAAACCCAGCTGAAATGTCTACAGCAACATCTAGAGATTTCTCCTAAAGTTTTTGTGCTAACCACGAACGGCATAAACCATGAAATATGCAGTGGATCAACACCGACATACTGGCTATCATTAATCAAATGGAAGTATTAGAGATAATGTAAGGGTTAGCAGTGGATTTCTATGTTGCTTTAGAAAGAATTAAAAGATTTGTTCGTCCTTATTAATCGAATGGATGTGGGCATATTTCTCCCAGAAGGGAAAAAAACCTGTGGAACAAGGACAGAACAGGTTTACTTTGGAGCCCAGGTTTTAGTAACAAGCGAAGGAATGCTATCAAAACCCGGAAGCATTCTGGTATCTGTAGGATTCCTCTAATATTTGTGTGAAATTAAAAGAATGCTTTGATTGGAATATATTAGATAGCCAAAAGTAGGAGAAATGTTAACCTTATTGTTTTGGCACATGAAGGTTCTACTTGCATATCGGCAACCATTTTTCTCCAGCAAAAACTATACGAAATTACATTAACTTCGCTTATGATGATTCCCTAAATGCAACGATTTCATGCATTCACATCAAACGATTTTATGAGCAGACATTTCACAGAGAGAGTCAATCTTTAAGATTCCTGAACGTTTTCCACATAAAACACCCCACTTCGTTGGACAGGAAATCGTTTATCTATCCAAGTGAACAGCCTTGAAGCATCCGTGAAAGCAACCACAGTAGTATTTAAGTGGGGCAGGGTTCACACACGTGTGGCCCCATAGTTTAATTCTGTATGTTTTTGTTATCTGAGTCCTAAGGTTACAAGAACTTAAAAGGCACTTCACACGTTGCAAAGATTTACTCAAAGGTGCAAAATCTCAAGATGGTTACTCATTCGAATCTATCTTGTCAACTGTTTATGTGAAAAGTCGATAGTTGACATAAGGATGGTGGTGTTCGGAATTTTTTTGATGTCGATAAAATTTCCTTTTTGTAATGTTCAATAGTTTGAAGCAAAATAATTTCCCGTCATAAAATCCCGATAATTTCGACACACTTGAGGGTTTTTATGGGACAATAAAAGTTTACGATTATGACAGATAAAATTTTATTAGGAAATTTGAAGTAATCACTTCTTGTATACAGAAGAATATCAGTGTTTCTTTGCTTTGTTTGTTTTTTTTAATATTTATTTATCAACGTTAGTGTTGCATTAATGAACAGGTGGGAGGAGGTCAATCAATGGTAAATCTAAAGAGGACATTCTTGCTTTAAACTGATTCGTAAAATATCTTGATGTTTACTATGAACAGAACAAGAATGTTCTAAAAGCCAAAACAATCAATTAAACGTTAATTAATTAATTATAATAATTTATATAAAACTACTTATATATAATTTATATTTGAATTGTAATGATAAGAGATCAGAAATTAAATTTAAAAATATATAATTTTTAAAATTTTCAGAGTCTCTCCGGCAGAGGTCACCAGTAACATTCTAAGTCTCCAGCGACCTCTGATGTAGAGAAAGTAAACTAGTTATACAATTCAGTTAATTATGTAAAAGATTATTCGGTAAATAAAGTAAAAATCGATATATATTAAAACTATTTAAAAAATTGGCATAAAGGATAAATTAATTTTTACATGACTATCTTCGTATTCAAGGATAGTCACGTTAGTTATATATTATGTGCAAAGTTGATAAAATAAAAACTAAAAAAAACCATACTATTTTTATAGAAATACTCATAAATTTTAAATCAAATGTCTTCTTTTTGCAAAGACTAAATTTTTAATGTTTTAGCGAGTCCACAAAAGAGTTGGATCACTGGAGGATTTATTTTTCTCGCAAAAAGAGAAGATTGCTCATGCTTTAGGTACATAACTCAATAGCAAAAGAAAACGTAGGAATGCACGTCTATAAGGATCTGTCTGTACCTCTTCGGTTTGAGTTTTATTTTGGCTTTCTGTTTACTGAAGGTGAAGCAGTTTCTGTATTTCAAGATTTCACGTTAGCTCGAAAAGCAAAATACAACCAATGATAATAAACCCTCATGGAACCTTTTCTTTTCGCTAAATATTTGGCTAAAAAGTTCATGGGTTTCTTGTTAATAGAGTAGGGAGCGAAAAGCTAAGTATTTCTATGTTTAGAAAGCTCCACTTGCAATCAATTTTAAAATAAAATTGATGAACTAAAACAATAATAAAATGGAAGAAAGGAAGCCATTTTTCCTTCTTCAAATAACCATCTGTATGAGTAGAATAAACAGGACGAGTCAAAATTAATCTTACAATCATATAACCTGAAATACCACAATGTAACCAATGGTCCTTCTCAAAATCACAGACATAATGACCTTGAAGTTGAATTTAAAGGCTATTCACGTAACTTGTCACACAATACAATCTGCAATTTGATAATTATGGTGTCATCGTAATTCGGTGAAAATAACTTTGGCCATTACATTCTGGAAATAAGAATATACAGCGTATAGATTAACACGATTATAATATTGTTTTATTTCACCTTGAAGTTGAAATTCTACGTATATGTAGAGATTTGCCCAGAAGTAAATAAACATATTCAAATAATAAACTAAATATATCAGAAAATCGGGTACAAATCTCGTAGGACAGAGGCTCTCAATCTAAGGGATACTGCTATTTGTACCATTTCAGCCACCTGATATAGCACAAATTCATGTTTTTGTAAGGCCCTGATACGTCCGAAAGATCGTACCCAACTGTAGAGGCTTTTCACACAAATGCAAAATTTTGGGCACAGACTTAGACTGATTGCCTTGAAGGATAATTGAAAATGATCTTGTTTTAAATTCCTTCGGTTCAAAAAGGTCCTTTTCTTGCATACATATTATCTTCAATTAATCTTCTATTCTCTCTCTTTCTCCCCCACCGTCTACAAAAACTCTCATTGGTTTCTCCTATGGAAAACTGACAGCGACCTTTTATTCAAACTGTAAAACGAGCTTTTTTCTTTAAAGATTGTTGTGCCGGTAATTGCTTTGACAACTTGGTTTGTGCGTGCGTTTTTCGATTGCGGCTTAGTTTGCATAAAGGAACAACAGTTAATCATATAAAGAGACTTAAAAGCCTTTAATATTTGTGAAATGTGTGGTATTCCCTTGGGCTGGTGGAAATGTAGTCGCAACGACGAAGTCATTACGAGTAAAACATTCTAAGCCTTTGCATAATTGTAATTATTAAAAACATAGGCTTTGAAAATGTTTGTTTCTTACAGTTTAATTGACAATAGTTTGGTCATAATTAGGAGTGACCAATGAGTCACATACATCAAGGAGTTAATTATGAATGAGCCGTCCAATCATGTCAACTTGATTGAAACTGGAAAAGCTTCTGCTATGGGATGATAGGGCAAAGTTTTCTTCCAGGACCGAAAGTACACCAACTGTTAAATGAATATCATTATGTTTATGCATTGGCAGTTATTACAATTGAAACGTGTTTACTACTTCTGAGCCACCTTCTACTTACAGAGACTAGTATTACACAAATGAGATTTGGTTAAGCTACTTAGTTTATACTTTTGATGTGACCAACCGTGAAACTTCAGCCTACCTGTATGCGTCCTCTGGTGTGCCTTTAAGTGAGAGGATTTAGTGTACACTTTCTTACACCCGTTGAATTGGCACTTGTGTATCCTTCGTTTGCCATCAGGAGTAGGTTCAAAGCGTCCCTTGGCACGCGCATTTAAAGTTGGAACCACAAGGTTCGGTTTTCCCCCTAAACTGGCCCCTATCAGCGTATTAGTTGCTGTGTTCATCAGAGAGGCACACTGCTGCAATGCTTCCTTCACTACAGATACTTGAACACCACTTTGGGTTACAGTGTCTTCCGGAGAAGAGGGTGGCGTAAGCGTACCCCCCGTGGAAGTTTTTGGAACGTCTAAGCTGTTTGCATAAACAGTCGATAATCCCTTCTTACGCTTAGGGATCACCGTTGAACCTTTTGTTTTCAGTGAGCTATCACCAAAACCACCCGGCCACGACATGGTACTGGATACGGAACTTAGACTGAGGGAGTCAATATGTCGATCACTGATGTCCAAGTCTGATACACTCAGTCTGTCTTCCCCGCCACTACTGTTCCCGCTGTCTATTGCAGCTATATTGCCACTTCCCGGTTCGAGACCCAAGAATTCTGCTTTGACGCAATCGGCACCATCATCCGTAGAATCGGATGAAGACTGGTCCTCAGATTTTGGAAGGCAGAACATATCCCATGCATTTTCGGTGTCCGTTGGTAGCCGTTTACACGTGCGAATCTTGGGCTCCTCTTTAAGATACCGCTCCATTTCTAAGATGGTCTGCAAAGAGAATAAATAAAACATTTAGAATTCATCGATTCGGTGTCAATCAGGATACAAACAAACAAAATGTATAATTATCATCTATTGCATTTAAGGAATAGTGTACCAAATTATTTCCAGAAATTCTAGAATTCCTTTAAATATTGAAAACGTCTTAGGAAAAAAAAAAAAAAAAAAAAAACACTTTTATTTATAACGTATAAAGAACATACTGAATATAGCAAACGATTATTAACCTCCAAGAATTGCCCTCTGGTGAAGAGATAAATTATCGAGAAAAAGGTAAAAGAACAGAAAAACGAAAAATTATACTTCTGATTTCGTCTTTCTAAAAGATTTCCAAAGAGAGCTCAAGTAGGTTCGCTTCTTATCAGCGTTAAATTCACATTCGCGTGTACGTGCCTGGGAAAGAAAAGGGAGGGTTCTGATATTTTTCTCGCCAATAGCTGATTTGTAACTTGACCCACGTTTTCCTCAAAGGACATTGCAGTAAAGCCCAAGCTTTACTGCAATGTCCTTTGAGTAAAATACACGTGTAATGAAGTAGACAATTTTATATAAATTAATATATTAGATTTTATTAACTTTAATACATAGTAATGAATTCCGGGATGAAAATCATACAGTTATCTTTAATCTTTTATCTTCTATTTATACCATTAACGAGAGGAGTTAAAATTGCTAAGATGTATCTTAATAAAAGTGCATCGAGTATTTATTTTGGAAGATGGACGTCCCATTAAATCAGGACTCCCAGAGGATTGATTACTTCTATTAGTTAATCCAACGAATGATCTGTAGTAATTCCACTTCCACCTTGTTCAATATCTTTCCTAACTTCATTTGTAATTACAAGTCGATATGGTCGTCCAAGGAGATGACATGACGAAATAAAATATTGCATCATACCTCATTTACCACTTAATCGTCTGTTTACTTCGTGCACGGTTCCATCAATAAACGTTACAAATTATAATGAACGAATTAAAGAACTGGCATCGAGGTTTGTCTGGCTCAGCTGACGATATCCGGATAGAAAAGACATTACTGAGTTCAGCGTTTCTTGCTTCTCCAAAACGAGCCACCAATGTCGGTGGCACTTTTTTGTTTAATGAAGAAGAAATTTTCGAGATTAATGCGTCGTTTAATTTATTATTGGCATTCAGAAGTGCAATATTGGATATTAGAAATTAGGCTATTGTTGTGGCGCCATCTGTTGAAAAAAAAATGAAAAGTTTATTTTAATATATTCGTAGTCACGCTGCACATGTATTGTAAATCACTCCCCAGATGACGAAAGAAGCCCTCGCCTTTTCAAATATTTGTTTCGCTTTCTTTCCCCCCACTTCTTTTTATTTCTCTTTTTGGAGATCAATTATCCAATTGGCTTGAAGTTCATTTGGAATTAAACTCTTACCAATTACTTCCATTGGCGTTTTGTGTGATCATTGAATAATTAAACCCTATTCAAAAGTTTAGTATAAGGAAGGAAAGAAGAGGGGAAAAAAAAACTCGCAAAAAAAAAAAAAGTAGTTCCTTTCTTCTCAGTTCCATGTAGCAGCGAACCTAGAATTAAAACGCGGTACTGGTGGTTGCAGTTACCGGCTCAATGCTAGCTTCCTATTACGAATTCAGCACAGGATTTCATTATCTGCGCGTGCTTCCAATCGAAGGAGAAAGGAGGGGGGGATACATACCACAAAAAAAAAAAAAAAAAAAAGAAAGAAAGAAAAAGAAAGCAAGCCTCAAGGGTTAGCTCAAGGGTTTTCTACAAGAAACTGCACGTGGCTAAATTCAACGGTCGCTGCTGGTATGCCAGACAAGGAGAAGAATACATAAGGCGAGGAGGACATAACCATTGCAAACATGTGTACATATTTAACTGTAATATAACCACGGGCAACTAATAAATATTCATGTTCTTTCAGTAACTGAACTGCAATATTCGGGTCAACAGATACGTGCTTCAAAAAAAGGTCAACATCTCATAGATACGTTACTGGACCACAAGCTCTTACAAAGGTATTGCTAAGCACAAACACCATCTTCTAAAAGTATCGATATCTTTTTATATTTATGCGGCGAGACCTGGTCCGCTTTCACTCCAAAGTTGTTTGAATGGTAAACAGTCAGCAAGTATCACCAAATATAGTGCAACAAATGGGTCTAGAAAGTTGTGGATATTAGACTCGTAGATTGCAATTTTTTTAAGAAAGTTGGACAATGAGTATGGAGTTGAACTGTGAGCCGACCGGGCTAGCCGAGTGGGTAAAGTACCTGCCCGGCAACCCAAAGGTCGCGGGTTCGATTCCCGCCTCGGGCTTGGATCAAAGTACTGCAAAAACCTTGGGAGGTGCAATATGGCCACAGAAGCCGATGCGCCAACAACTACCAAATCAAAAAAAAAAAAAAAAAAAAAAAAATTGAACTGTGAATGGCTGATGCCTGTGTTTGATTCTTTATGAATCTGGTAAAGAGAGTGATCAATAATTAGTCTTTTATTATTCTCTGAATCGGAATGAGGATTTTTGCAGAAGTTCTGGTAATATCTCCTCAGATGTGGGAGGAACATTTCATAGTCTGGTAAATTTGAAATTTGTATAGAATTATCAGTCTCTCGGCAGAAAAGCCCTTGTGGGTAGCACAGTTGGTATGATTGTCTCCTCCCCATGCTGGGTGGAAAAGACCTTCGGGAAGAATTTTTCTGGATCTTTTTCACAATGCGGTTGAGTTAGTCGGTCTCAAGCGAGGGTAGCATGGTTTTTCTCCCGGAAACTCGGGTTTTTCATCCAGCAAACAGAAAATCGACCTCAAAACACGCGCAATTTATGGACAATATACACGGAGAAACATGGCCTTAGTCGCCGATGCTCCTAAAAAACCGAACAACTCGGAAGAAAACTAAAGCCAGGAATGAAAGAGAAAATTAGACATTTCAAATAGAGAATCTTCTTTTCTCTAGAGATCTATGGTCCAAATTAAGGGGATCAATACTGGCTATCATTAATCAAACGAAAGGTTCGAGACAATATGAGTTGACAGTTAATGAGTTTTTTTCCATTACTTCACGAGAAGCTGAGGTATGGGCAATAGGATGAGATGGCAAGGATTATCTGGATATGGGCAAATCATCATAAAGAAGTTAAAACACTAGGGGAATAAGAGTGTGAAGTGACGACACAAAATACGAGTTAATTATGGAGAACAGGTTTTAAGAATAAGCAGAGAAATTTTATCTCTCCTGTGGACTTGCTGTCAAGATTATTCTAACCTCTTTCTACTGGGTGGAGTGTTCGGTATGCTAAAAGATTTACCAAGAGGAGTTTAAAAACGATGACATGCTAGTAGACAACCTTCAGATAAAGTTGCAACTGAACCATCAAGAATGCAAAAGAAGTGGAGAACCAGGACGGGCAGAAGCTATGGTCAGTACTTTTAGAAAGGTCGTTGCTACTTGGATAAAAAGCAAGATTTTTGTTCATGTAGTTTTAAAAATCAAGTGTGGATTTATTAATAAGCCATTTGCAACTACTGCAAGATGCAAAGTGCGTAGAAAGATCACGACCCAATTCATAGTGGCATAGCATTTCATCAAAAAAAGCAACCGGATATCGACTATCCTTACAGTATTTAATTAGATTTGAAACCTTTCGTTTATCTGGACGAAAGTGGCAAAGGAAAGTGGATCCGTTGCATAATTCCTGACCAAAAGAAGTCAATGATAAGGAGGCACTGAATCAAGGAATCAGTGATGGTCCCCCTTCTCTGTATTCAAACTAACAGACAATTTTACTAGTTTGGTGATGCAGAGAAAATGAATACTCAGTAGTAGTGCCATACACTTGATCACCTACGTGAGATCGTGTGCAATCAAAGCATACATATCTCTCCAGGAGGAGCCACTCATCCTCAATGACAAGGCCATAAGTCATACAGCTGTCAAAACAGGTAACTAGCTTCACTCGTATGGATGAGAGCATCTGGAACATTCACAACAAAAGTCTAGACCTGACGCTATTGGATTTCCATGAGCCCAGGAAGCAACATCTGCCTGGGACACACGTCCCATCCAATAACGAGGTGATAAGAGCAATTTTCAGGATGAAGCATCCATGTCATAACGAAATACAGGATGAAGTGGTACGGAAATTAATGACATTGAAGAACATTAAGTCCTGATGTAGGCAGAAAAATGACATCTCAGGTCAGTATCTATATGAATACCATTATATATACACTCACTGGACAGGTTATTAGAAAGTACCCCTTCCTCAATAAAATTGAAAAGTGCCACAGACTTGATCGTAATCTAGTCTGTATTTCTGAAAATTCTGGAAAAAATTATTTGAGAGGAACTGTTGATGTTTAGGAAGCGATTCAGGCCCTATAACCACAAAGCTCGCGAGTCAGGTTTGATCCCCAAATGTACGTTGTGAAGCTGGTTTTCTTTCTGTTTGCTGGACGAAAAACCCGAGTTTCCGGGATGAAAAACCATGCTACCCTCGCCTGAGACCGACTAACTCAACCACGTTGTGAAAAGAAGCCCATAAAAATTCCTCACCTCATCGATGGGGACTCGATGAGGTGGGGAATTCAAACGAATGGCGAAGCCGCTACATTGTGACAGAAGCTTGATGATTAAACATCATATACAGAATTGTTTTCACTGCAGTGCACATACATAAACATAATATTCACTAAAATTTGTAATTTTTACTTACTTCCTCCTGGATTTCAATAAAATCTGAAATACAACATGTACTTTGCTGTGATTAATATAATAAACAAATAGTATAATTCATTATTTATATATTTAGTTAACTGATAACAATAAAACGAAATCTTCAAAAAGTAACGAATTTGTATACAGACTTAAACGAAGAACTTTTCGTTTTCATTTCTCCAATATTCCCCAAACCTACGTGATATGTATGGGTGGGGTGGGGTGGGGTGGGGGAGGAATAATAATATTTGTAGGATTTCTATTGGTCCGATTTTTAATGAAAGTTGAAAAAGCTCGAGAGATCCTTTTAAAAGAGCCAAAGTTTTATAAAAATCCATCCACTTGGAGTCGAATTTTAACATGTGGACGAACGAATGAACACAGAAAATAAAATTAAAAATATTCATTAATCTTTAAAAGTTAAAAGAAAAAGGGGGGGGGGGGGGAAAGAAAGAAATAAAGAATAACTGCCGAATTTCTATTGGTCCGATTTTTAATGAAAGTTGAGAAGCTCGACAAATCTTTTTAAAATAGCCAGATAAGTTTTATGAAAATCCAGCCACTTGGAGTAGTGTTAACATGTGAACGGACGAACTGACACAGAAAATAAAATTGAAAATATTCATTAATCTTTAAAAAATAAAGGGAAAAACGTAAAGAAAGAGAGATGAAGAACAAAGTTTAGCTGCAGAACATTCTGAACCGATAACGCTTTTTTTTTTTTTTTCTTTTTTTTTTTTTTTTTTTTTTTTGTACGTTTCGGTCTCTCTGATCATCTTCAGTTTTCCAATACGCGCGCGCACACGACATAAGCAAACAAGAATTTCCTAAAAGCGACTTAAACTGCAAAAGCTGTTATATTAAATGATTCCTTTTGACCAATGTGAATTCGTTGGATCCATTCACTTATAACAGCCTAAAGATGTACCATTAGCTCGTGGTTCGAATTCCAAATGGTTATTAGAATACCACGGAGTTTATCGGTCAATTTTATCGTATCCATACACACAGACGCGCATCGAATGATGCCGAATCTCGGAAGAAAGAATGTGCAAAAGATACGAAGCCGTAAAAGAGTCGTTATACAGCAGATGTGTATGAAAATTTTCTTGCATATAAATCTACTGGCGAGGAGGTCATCAGTCGATTACTTTAAATTTTGGTAATCAGCAGAAGGAAACGGGCCGACGAGGAAATGATGTGAGGGGAGCGGTCATTAAGTCCCTCGCCAAGAGATCACATCTCACGTCATCAAACGGCGGACGCGGTGATTTCCCATTGGCTGTCGGCACTTCATGTGAACCCCGACACCGATTCTCTGGCGTAAAAGGGATTACTGCGTCTTGGATTTTGTTGTACACCTAAGTAACCGTCATCCCCCTTTGTGTTACTCTACCCCCCACTTTCCTTTAACTCCTTAAGGACTGTTAGTGATGTTTGTTTCGGAAAATGGTTTGCAAGTAGAAGGACGATTTTACGAAGTAGTTCGTTTTGGGGGCCTCCAGGGGGCACACTTTGGGGGATATGCGAGCCGAATGGTGTCATTTCTGGTCGTTAAAGGTTTATACGATCCTCCAGAGCACCGTAAAATGTTTGCCGAGTCTTATACCAAAATGATTTTGTTTCTAATGGGGGTATATGCGTAAAGGTAATGGAGGTGCAGAGAATGAAGGATCGAACCGGGGGGAGGATTGGAAGAAAGAAAGAAATTTAATCAATAGCAGCACAGAGAGTTTCTAACAACTCCTCAAATAGGATGTAGAGATAATAGACAATCCACTGCTGTTCATTTACACCACGATTTGACGATTTTATTTTACAGTGGCGATCCTCGCATAATTCGAAAGCGATGATGTAAAGTGCCATTTTTTTTTATTCTTTTATAAAGCAGCAGACTTGAAGGAAAGTGGCAGCCATCAATCGAAGAACTTAAAACGATCATTCCATCATCCGAATTATTCGGATAATCGATTATAAACGCCGCATATTGAGCGAGCAACCGGCGATAACCGTGTTGTGACATCGTTATTCGCTTGGTACATAACGAAAGAAGGAAAACTAAATCTCCCCAAAGCAATTTAAAGAGGGATCGATGGAAAAATAAATAAAATTTTGGATTACACCATCCTGATGGCATCCGGCGAGATGGCTTAATTTAAGCGATGGGCTATTTAAGGCTCGTGTTGCCCGATAAAGAACCTTTGTTTATAGTGGAGGCTCGCAAACTCGGTAAACATTTTGTACCAAAAATGAAATCTACAAAGTGTGGTTGTCATAGAGACGCACGCAATCTCGTTGTGTAGCCGGCCCGCAACACGGCCTACTTGTGGACGCCGAATTGCGTTGAAATGTTGCTCCGAATCGCTTTTCTTTTCATTGCGCACTTTTTCTTTTTCTTTTTATTCGCAGAATTACGAGCGCGGTGTTAAGTAAAAGAGGAAATTCCTCGAGATTTCTTACTTCTCTCTTTCTCTCTCTCCGGGCACGTCTGGGAAGGTATAAGAGCGTTGCCATAGCGACGGCTCATGTGCAATCTATATTTATCGTATACGAGGAAAAGGAAATAAAATTGGGCATTAACGAGAAAAAGCGCATTGTTGCGGTGTTTAGGAAGTGCGCTAAATTAAGCTAACGACGTTGTAATTTAATTATTTTCATTTCGTTTCTCGCCTTCGTTCTCTTCTCTTTCTCCCCCTTCGCACTATTGCTCTTAAACTAGGTGTGTTTTTCGCATCCTCATTTTTATTCGAAACTCTTTTTCACGCACCATTTTCTTCTTTAAAAATTCTCCCGCTTTTCTTCGTGTGTCTTAACTTTTTCTTCCCATTCTGTCTTTAGTTCCTTCTCCCTGATCTTTCTTTCTTCTCCCTCCCTCCCTCCCTCCCGACAGCGTTCTTTCACGCACTTTTCTTCATTCTCTCTCTCACCCTGTGTTTCAATTCTTCCTTCCTTCCTTCATCCCATTTTCACTCTGTGTATTTTCCGTATTCTCTCCTTTCTTTCTTCCTTCCTTCCTTCCATCTCACGCTAGCTTTCTTTTACTCTGTTCTTCATCCCTCATGTGCACGTGTTCTCACATCCTCTCTCTGATATTAATTTTTTTTCTTTCGTTCTGTTCTTCATTCCTCTTGTGCACGCATTCTCACATTCTTTGTCTCTCTCTCTCTCTGACATTCATTTTCTTTCACTCTTCTCTCTCTCTCTCTGACATTCATTTTCTTTCACTCTTCTCTCTCTCTCTCTCTCTCTCTCTGACATTCATTTTCTTTCACTCTTCTCTCTCTCTCTCTCTGACATTCATTTTCTTTCACTCTTCTCTCCCTCTCTCTCTGACATTCATTTTCTTTCACTCTTCTCTCTCTCTCTCTCTCTCTCTCTCTCTGACATTCATTTTCTTTCACTCTTCTCTCTCTCTGACATTCATTTTCTTTCACTCTTCTCTCTCTCTGACATTCATTTTCTTTCACTCTTCTCTTTCTCTCTCTCTCTCTCTGACATTCATTTTCTTTCACTCTTCTCTCTCTCTGACATTCATTTTCTTTCACTCTTCTCTCTCTCTCTCTCTCTCTCTGACATTCATTTTCTTTCACTCTTCTCTCTCTCTGACATTCATTTTCTTTCACTCTTCTCTCTCTCTCTCTCTCTCTCTCTCTCTCTCTGACATTCATTTTCTTTCACTCTTCTCTCTCTCTGACATTCATTTTCTTTCACTCTTCTCTCTCTCTCTCTCTCTCTCTCTCTGACATTCATTTTCTTTCACTCTTCTCTCTCTCTCTCTCTCTCTCTCTCTCTCTCTCTTACATTCAATTTCTTTCACTCTTCTCTCTCTCTCTGACATTCATTTTCTTTCACTCTTCTCTCTCTCTCTCTGACATTCATTTTCTTTCACTCTTCTCTCTCTCTCTCTGACATTCATTTTCTTTCACTCTTCTCTCTCTCTCTCTGACATTCATTTTCTTTCACTCTTCTCTCTCTCTCTCTGACATTCATTTTCTTTCACTCTTCTCTCTCTCTCTCTCTGACATTCATTTTCTTTCACTCTTCTCTCTCTCTCTCTGACATTCATTTTCTTTCACTCTTCTCTCTCTCTCTCTGACATTCATTTTCTTTCACTCTTCTCTCTCTCTCTCTGACATTCATTTTCTCTCACTCTTCTCTCTCTGTCTGACATTCATTTTCTCTCACTCTTCTCTCTCTGTCTGACATTCATTTTCTTTCTCTCTCTCTCTCTGACATTCATTTTCTTTCTCTCTCTGACATTCATTTTCTCTTTCATTCTGCTTTTCTTTTTCACTCTTTCCTCTCTCTCTCTCTCTCTCTGACATTCATCTCCTTTCTCTCTGACCCTTTCTGACATTCATTTTCTCTTTCATTCTGCTTTTCTTTTTCACTCTTTCCTCTCTCTCTGACATTCATTTTCCCTTTCATTTTGACTTCCTCTTTCATTCTTTTTCTTTCTCTCCGACATTAATGTTCTCTTTCCCTCTGCTTTCCTTTTTCAGTCTTTTTTTTCTTTCTCTCCTCAATGTCTTTATTTCTTTCCTGCATGTTTTTCTCCAACTGTATATTCTCCCCCCCCATCCCCAGACATTCACTTTGGTCCTCTGTCTTTCCTTTCCATCTATTCGTCTTCTCTCACGCTCATTCATTCCCTCTAACTCGTACATTAATGGCTTATTTTCCTCTCTGTTCTTCCATTGTGTATTGTTTCTCTCTCTCTCTCTCTCTCTCTCTCTCTCTCTCTCTCTCTCTCTCTCTCTCTCTATGCTTTGTGCCCTTTTGTTGTTTGCAGACACATACAAGCAGGCAGATGAATCTACAATGCATATACACCATTATTCCGGTTCAATAGGTCGTGGTGCGTTGTGGACTATGGGGATCAATGCGGGTCTTTATAAGGGTTATCAGACGTCACGTGGGAGAAGCCAAATAATAGACAACTTCATTAGAACGAACCCAAAAAGTAGACACACGGAGTTCACATATTGCGATGGGAGGGAGGGTTGTGCACGGGGATCATTGTCCGTCTACAATGTCGTTAACATCACACTGGCGTCATTCCAAGAATCGATATAAACATTCGCGTCGAGGCAAACGTACAAAGAACGCACCTAACGACAAATCCACACCGGGAGGGGGGGAAGAAACAGATTAAAGCGTAGATGGGGGAGGAAGACCGGATGACGAACCCTTAAGTGATCTAATCAGATAGTCAGGGGCGATTCGGTGAATGGACATATTACAGCTGGAAATATTACGTACGTAATCAATATGGCAGCATCGGGAGAAGGCAAAGGAGAATTATGCAGAAGCCACCCCTTGTAGGAGCTCACCTGTCGCCATGCGTCGGGCCGGCCGCGCTATTATTAGCAAGCGTTAATAAGTATAACAACGATGGTCCCCTTTAATATTTCAGGGAATGACTGTTTCCTAATATATAGCAGCCAGGAAGGTGTACAGATGGCTGCACACCTGTGCTAATGTTGGTCCCCTTTCTGGCGTCTGAGCGACAACTAAATGGGGCCATCGACAGGAAGCGAAAAAGCAATAAATTGTGCGCGACATGGAATTGAGGGTGGTGCGACAAGAAGAGTAACTGGCGCCAGAGGGCGGTACCAGTATTATCGATCTGACGACCGAAGCCACACAGAAATTTAGACTTCCCCCTTCACCCCCCGGCGCCTCTCTCTCTACATTGAAAAGTTAAAGTCGTGCGCCAAGCTGCTTGTACAATACTGGGTCAGAAAAATAACCAGGTCACTCTAGCAATAGCGGCCATCAACGAAGACCTTTTGTCTGGCTTCGGTCTAGGCATGAAATTTTATTTTAAAAAAATGCCCATAATGGTTCTTGCGCATGCGCGTATCCCCCCCCCCAATTTATTGTATACTGTTGCTATATTTTCCCGACTAAGTTTTTAACTTTGCAAAAATATATTTTATTCATTACAAATATTTTAAGAGATTTAAATGAAGCGTATCTTTTGGTTTTTATGGCGCATGGGCAACTAAGGCTATAATGCGCCAAGTCCATGAAGAAAGTAAAACCAATTTTTCACGAAAATTATGCAAATTACGTCACTTCCTAATGCAGTCACTAACGTTGATTCGGTAGAGTAAGTAGTGGACGTGAGCATAAAGTTACATTGTTCATACTAAATATTTCGGACTGAAGTAAAACCGATTGGTAACGAAAATGCGAGACGGAAATGACGTCACTTCCTAAATGAAGCTAACTCAGTCATTAACGTTGATTCGGTTAAACCGTTCATACTAAATATTTCGGACTGAAGTAAAACCGATTGGTAACGAAAATTCGAGACGGAAATGACGTCAATTCCTACTCGCATTTTCCTCACAGAGGTTTCATATAAAACATCTTTTGTGCGTACAGGATGCACACGCGCTTTTTTTTTTTTTATGAAATTATTGAGAAAATTGTGGTAAATTAATTTTTAAAATTTTCCATTACAATTTTTAAAGAATTAAAAAATATTTTACGTTTAATAAATGCATATTCTGGCTAATGCAATGTGTAAGTTAATTTTCTCATACCAAATTCAGAGTTTCAAATATTTTATCCTTATTTTAAATGGCAAGTTAAAACTGATCAATGGCAGAGAAAAAAATTGATGGAATCATACCAGGGCCTCCGTAGCAGGGTGGTCAGGAGCGGGAGTGCAGTAGCACACGCTCTTTGAGTAGACCGGGTTTCAAGCCCTTAACTGCTAAATACGGTCAATCTGCTAACCCGCACTGAATCAGCGTGGCAAATCTGCCACGATTATGGTCCAATTCCCTCAACATGAATTTTTGAGAAGGCTTCCATCCTGCAGTGGGTTGATAATGGCTGCAGTTTACCTTTTTTACCAGGAGTTAGTAGCCAACAATAAGTATAAACTGGTTTGAAATCAAGTCACTTAGAGATTAAGGCACATTATGAGAAGTCCTTGGCTAAAACACGCGAAGAAAGTAACAAAGGATTCTTTGCTTATGTTAACGCTGGAATGAGTGGGATGAAGCACATTGGTCCACAAGATTTTCTGTTTGCTGGATGAAAAGCACGAGTTTCCGGGAGAAAAAACTATGCTATCCTCACCTCAGACCGACTAACTCAGCCACGTTGTGATCCTACCAACTGCGCTACCCACAAGGGCACCGATTGCTGGCAAACTGAATATTCTGCATCTACATTCATACGAGAAGAATGTAGATGCAGAATACGAGAAAAGGAAAAGTGAGCTCAATGATTTTACGATATTTAAGAGGAAATTGGAAGAGAAATCCTTGAAGTTAAAAATGAATAAGACACCTGCGGCTGATGCAATCTATCCAATTATATTGAAAGCAACAGCAAGTGAGGTAAAATAAACTTTTAACTACAATAACGAGAGCATTCTTGAATTTGGAGATGTCCCTACAGATTGAAGATGTGCAAATGTTTCTCCTATTAACAAAGGAGCAGATCAAAGTGCGACGTAAGTAATTACAGACCTGTAAGGTTGACTTCTGTTTCAAGAAAAATAATGGAGTTAATAATCAAAGGAGAATTTTGCTGGATGAGACAAAGGTGGATAACCCATTGTATAACGCAATAGTTAGGACGTATCTTGAGTACTGCATATAAGCTGGAAGCGTCATTTTAGGAAGATGTGTTGGAAAAGGTACAAAGATTGGCAGAGAATACAAAAGGGTGCTCCTACCAATAAAGACTTGAGTTCACTCTGTAAATTGCCGCATCCGGAAACTAGACATCTGCAAGGAGACCTGAGTGAAGTATTTTAAGGCTTTAGCATTAGCATTAGTAGAGGCATATGATGCAAGAAAGCAAGCTTATTCAGCATCAGCCAAAAAAAAAAAAAAAAAAAACCCACTCCCATTTCACCCCGGCGTTCGTTCGAAATACCTGTCCAGTTGAGCTTTAAATTTGTTTAGGCTATCAACTTCAACAACAAGTGATGGAAGTCGGTTCCACCAACCAACCACCCGCTGGCCAAAGGCAAATTTCCGCACATCTATCCGACATCCGTCCTTCCTCAATTTGAATTTATGCCCTCTGAGGTGATTATTCTGAGCAAGATGAAGCATGCTCAAACCATTCAAAGCCTTATACACCTCTATCAGATCACCTCGCCGGTGCCTAGTCTCCAGACTGTAATTTGCAAAACTTAAGCCTTTCTTCGTAAGAGCAACCCTTTGTTCCATTCACTAATCTTGTTGCCCTTCTCTGTACCCGTTCCAGCAGCTCTACATCCTTCCTGAAATGAGGCCTCCAGACCTGTATACAGTACTCAAGATGTGGCCTAACCATTGCCTTATACAAGGGAATAATCACCTACTTATCCCTGCTAGAAAAATTCCTGTATATCATTGACAAGACACCATGAGCTACTCTTGCAGCTCGTCTGCACTGCTCAGAGAACTTCATATCTGCCTGCACAATTACCCCCAGGTCCTTTTCATTCTCCACCACTGTCAGTGTAGTACCGCAGAGTTGATACGTTGCTCTGGGGTTACTGTTTCCCATATGTAGTACTTTACATTTGTCAATGTTAAACTTCATTTGCCACCTCTCAGCCCATCTGTTCAACCTTTCCAGATCCTGTTGCAGCAGCATAGCATCAGTAGTGTCCTTAACGACCCTGCCAACCTTTGTATCATCTGCAAACTTGGACATTAAACTTGATATACCATCATCAATATCATTCATAAACACCGAAAACAACAACGGACCCAACACTGAACCTTGAGGAACTCCACTAATAACATCAGTCCACGTTGAGCAGTGTCCATTGATTACCACTCTCTGTCTTCTGCCACTCAACCATCCCCTTATCCATAGCAGCAATTTGCCTCCAATACCACACTGCTCCAATTTGTGCAGCAGTCTTCCATGTGCAACAGTATCAAAAGCCTTTCTAAGATCCAAATATATAATATCAAAGTTATTCCTTGCATCCAGTTCTTTTGTGACTACATCATAGTATCCAATCAAATTGGGTGAGCAAACCGAATGTCGATGGCATCCTTAATCTTCTCAGAGACACGCACAAGGGTCCATAAATTTAAACTGGAAAAGAATGGTTGCAAACCAGATGGGCGGAAATTTTCCTTCACATTGATTACTGGAATAAACTTCCATCTGGTGTTGTGGATGTGAGTAGATTGAATAAATTTCAACGATTCGAAAATTATGGACAACGAAGTGGGTTTTTTCTTGCATCGTTTTGTCACCGATAATAATAATACTGTTAAGAAAACTTTCTGGTACTACTGTGACCTCACTTTTAAGAGTTCTTAACGAACAACACGCCACAAGACGTGTTGTCTCACGATCCATTATTAAAGAAGCAATTATTGCGAAACCGCATACATAATAAAAGCAAAGGACTCTGCGAAAATATTTCCTGTTGTGTCATACATAAAGAATGCAATATAAGGGTGACGCCTGCAGTTCACTTACCAAAGAACAAAAATAAGAATATTCAGTAAGGAAAATGGTAACGTAAGAGGTTGAATGAGATGTCAGAAGGCTTAGCCAACATAACAATGAAATATGGTGTCGTTAAAAGGGTACCTAAAACGACCCCATTGCGACTGTCTAAAAATAACATAAGAATTTTTAGTTTAATTTCCCTCCCCCTCATTTGCCATCCATCTACACCACACAAGCCTTCCATATACCATTAGTTTTATAGGTTTACAAAGAGGGGGGGACAATGTTGACGAGATACAAACTGGAGGTAGGATAATCATCAGAGCAAATTAAACATTACACCCAGGTGTATTGGTCGCCAATCCCTTAACAGGATATCAAATGTAACCAGCGGGGATAACATTGCAATTAAACGAAAGCGTGCTTCAAATAATCTCTAAACAATTAACCAACGCAACAAAATGGTTGCTGAAAACGGTTACAAGCAGCTTTGGGTTAAATTTAACACACGATAATGGACATGCCAATGTATGTGGCTATAGTTTAAATCATTAATAAACTCGGAGAGAAAGTACAGTGGCTTAATGCACATATTAGGAATAATGGTGCTGATAACAATATGAAGTTTATTAATTTATCACAACATACGGGTAGATGATCCCCCCCCCCCCTGATTATCGTATATGCATACACGAAAAGATATGGAAAACCACCACATGTAACTTGTATAAATTCCCACGATTAAAACCCTACCTAAGCGCTGAAACTCGCTTTAACCACTAAATGAACGATAGCCTATTTTAGGTAACCTAACCTTATTTAATAACAATACGTTTGCTATGTGCATACAACACATATGACGTTATCTATTAAATACTTATTTTAAAAAACCTGTTTATACTCCGGAAAGGCTATTAAATTAACCCACTGTTATTTAAATAAGGTTAGGTTACCTAAAATAGGATAATCAAAGGTTTAATTCCTGATATATTGCGCCAGTTGTGAGAAATTAACTCAGTCTCCCCACAGGCTGCTCAGGTACCTTAAACATGTGTTAAACAGCCCAATACAAAAAGAAACCATTATTCTTTTCAAAAATATGTCCTATATTTGACATATCGGCTTTCTCCTAGCAAGAACACTAGATTTGTCAGTATGACAGATGGAGTTTACAAATGGCCGCTGTCAAAAATATTCGATTTCGGCAAGCCAAACTCGATATATCACTACAGGAATCTATGTATAGGATAAGAAAAAGCTCAAACACTTTTCTTGTTGAAAATGGGGCTCTTTTAGGGAGGGAAGGAGGGAGAGGAGAGATGGCTATCTATAATTCATCAGGGTTAAAGATGCTAATGGCATGCTTCGCTATTTGACACGGGTCATTTTTCACTGTGCTTTTTTTTTTTTCTACGTTGTGTTCGAAACAGAAAAATGGAAGTGCAGAATGTTTTCCGGATCTCAGATTAAATTTACATTATCTTATTCGAATTCAGTAGTAAAAGTAGCCTGCTCTATGTAGAGTGGTCTTGTAATTAGAATATATGGTTAAATGTCAGAACAAGGTGCTCACTCCAGATTACCGGCGTTTTTTTAATCGTGTGACTTTTTTTTAATAGACTTTCATTTTTGGCTAGTGTAAAATGTTACGCTGAGTGCGAACCCTCTTCTGAAGTTTAACCGAATGTATATATCAGTTCATGTGAACTATCAAGCCTTCCATTCCCTCTATTTCTCCTTTCCCCAGTAGCCGAGTGGTCGTATGCATGGGTACTTAAGTACACGTGCCGTGATTAACCCGGGTTCGATTGTGTGGCTGGTAAATAGGGTGCTGTTTCTTGTATTCTCTCGGGGTATAAGCAGAAAATTTATTTATTTCATTTTATATGAATCCCCTGGCTGTTGTCTATCGTGAAGGGAATACAATAAAGATTGCTACAGAGCCAAGCATGTCATCAGCATCCTGAACCCTGATAAAAAACAGGTAAACCAACTGATTACACGTAATTTACTGATATGATACGCTGATCCCCCCCCCCTCTCTCTCTCTCTCTCCCTCAAATTGTAAACCCAAAACAAACAGCCCTTCTTCACCCCAAAGAGTTCGAGTGGAAAAGACAAAAAAATGAAAGAGAAATTTGTTTCGAATGAACACAATGTTTGCCTTTTGAATCCCCGAAAGACATTTTTCGAGCCACTAGGAGAGGCGTATTCTGCAGTTATGCTGCATGGGTCGTTTAAGACTGAAATAGCTGTAATGAGCCAATGGTTTCCTGACAGAAGTCTCGTGCAAGTCATGTGACACAAGTAACAAGACCCCAACTAGTACGCACGGCATGTTCCGTGCCCGTTAATTCGGGAAAGGGGTGGTGAGCGAGCGCGCGCAAGAGAGAGAGAGAGAGAGAGAGAGAGAGAGAGAGAGAGAGATGGGGGTGAAGCATCGTATGTTTGTCCCATAAAAAAAGAAAAGAAAAAAAAATCGGTCGATATTTTTGTCGCCGCTCTGGTAATCAAGGTGTCTGGCCGTCTAGGACACAGACGAACAGAACGAACCAACATGAGCACGTGCAACTATAAAGGAGCACGTCTTTAAAAAAAAAAATCATTACATAAAAAGCAAAAAAACCCGAGCAGAGGAGAGTAAAAGAAACGAACGTTGTTCGAGACTAATTTTCTCCAATGAATCTTCTGGCTTTTTTTTTTTCTTTTTTTTTTACCCAACTCTTGTCTCTTTACAAACATCTCTTTTTCCCCCAGACCTTAAGACAAAGACAAATAACATCTAGTTAACCCTTTCCACGCAGCTAGAGTATTGCTGGTGGGAATTTTTATGGTTGAAATGTTTCGGTTTCACTTGTAGCTGTTGACATCGCCCCTGTAGAAAATTGCAAAACACAAAGAAACAAAGTTTGAAACAACATACGTCACCAGGGAGGTATTACAAAAAGGAGGAACAGCTTCCTGGTGAGGTGACAACTATAAAAACAAAACAAGGAAAGAATGAAAGAAAAAAGACATACAAGCTAGATTTTAAAAAGGTAGGATTAAAAAGAAAAAATAAAAGAAGAGACATATTCATCTATCCTGGTACTATTCAATGTATGACTCCATCCTGGATTTTGCAATGAAGTGGCAAGAGCGGAATACCTCTGCTGAAACTGCAGTTGTAAAATAGACAGAGAATGTTAATAGGATCTAATGAAATCAAAGAAAAAAGGCATTGTCCCATCGAAGTGTAAAACCGCGGTTAAGCATCTTCAGGGACTGAAGATCAGTGAGGTGTTTTCCATCCAAAACGATGACTTGATCATTGATTTGTTTGGAAGGATGCGTTGGAATTGCAAGGAACATAATGTGAGCTCCTTATTGAATTATTCCAGTAAAGGTTCTTCAACTTTTCGAAAATTACGGGCAGTTCAAAAACATGATTCCTTTCTCTACTCCAAAAGTTTCTACTCATATTCAGAAGATTTTGAAAAGCGCTACTTTCGAAAAACTCGCAGTACGGCTATAAAACACAACCGAAAGACACTACGCTTTCATAAAATACTAACAAGACAGCAGACAAGTCCAAATTGCAAGACCCAAGTTGCAAGACCTTGGAGAAAAAAAAATATCAAATTTAAAATAGAGAATGTTAAGAGAAAAATCTTGTGTTGCATTCAAGAGCATTTATTTATTGAATAAATGCTATTTATTCAACAGATATTGAAAAAACCCTTCGGCAGATCCACTTAAATACATCCTGCTAAAAAGGGTGTTATCGCCCGTAACTGCTATGCAAGCCTCATAAGCATCCTGCCAAGAAGTGAATTTATCAGTTCAGTAAACACCACATGATAACAGTAGAACACTCCTAAGTTTCTTCGTAGAACAGGGTGGAGAGCATCAACTGATTGCTGGGATACCTACACGATTTATGCATGGATTCTCAACTTTCCTTTGAGTACAGTGGCTCAATGTTCAAGTGTAGAATTACTCCACGTGTTCGAATTCCTTCCAGATTTGATCCGGCGTTTAAATGTTACTCCTCATGAATTACGAATAAAAAGGATGAAAAATGGTTTATTCCTTCTGCTATGCTACAGAATATCGAGAACCATAATTTAATTCTATCGCTTCATCTCTCTCCTTTGGGATGTTTTGATAAGCATGAATGGTAAAATAAATGTATTCTCTATTCTCTGATGACTCTCATTTCAGAATTATTTAGTGTGAGCTAATCGCACGTATAATCAGAAAGTATAAAGTATTCATATTCAAGAAGTCTTTTTGGCTTTTAGCCGGAATTTCGAAGTACTAAAAGTATTGAAGAGTATACAACGATTATTTCTCATATGGAGCTCCCATTGAGCGTACAGTACGAATACATTATGAATTAAATTCCCCCCCCCCCGAAATAATTTATAATTTAGAAATGTCCAAAACTAGTGGACTGCGTTAATGGAGTATATGAATCCAAACTCCATTAAAAATTAAAATCCCTAACAGCAGAAACCTTTAATAAATAACACAATCAAACAACCCAGAGAAAATTACAATTCTGACGAGTTCCTGTTAGTAGTTCTCTGATTTGGTACACTGGAAGCTTTTCCAAAGAAAGAATTCCTTCTAAAAGCCAACTTGAAAGGAATTTTATCTTAAAACTTTCTCGACTGCAGCACATACTTAGAGAAACATGTAAAACACCTGCTAAATTTACTCCAGACACCAATTAAGATAATTAGAACACGTTCTATGAGGCGTACGCAGACAACAACCCATCACCAAAGTCATGCCTCTCATTTTCTAAGACTCCACTTCTGCGCATGCCTCTTACAATACACTCCAAGAAGAGAGACAAAGTTAAATCCTTCAAGATAAATTTCCACTTCCCCGGTGCTGCTTATCTCAATAAGACGAACTAACAAGAATGGGAAGGGAAGACCCAATCAGTTTACCAAACAGAAACAACCTCTGTGTGTCCTAGCAAATCAGCCCCGATTTCCAATAAGCTTCCGTCACCATAGCAACAAACTTTATTTCAACCATGTATCACAATATTTCGGCTCGTGAACGGAAAGGCCAATGAGCGCAAAATGACTCCATGTCCTCCTTCTGACAATCCATTTTAGCAGTTTCGTTTCGGCTTTTGACTGTTTTACTGACGAGAGAGAGAGAGAGAACTACACCGTGGTTAGATGAGTCTTTCCTCATTTCGTACTGAAAGAGGGAGGAAAAAAGTGTGCTTTCAGTCTCTCCAGGATATCAAAAACTTAAACAGATGTCACGTGGATATAAATATACCGCGCATACTCACTACGTCATTTAAATAATAAATATAAAGTCAAAAGAAGAAATAAATTTCTTATTAAAAACAAAATGGCGTTTTGATAAATTCGTCTTTTATAATTAATTTATAATTAAATTTAAATGTATACTTTAATATACATGACTGACTTAAGAATTTTTTTTAAATTAAAAATTCATTAAATGGTAGAAATATCACTTGATAAAGAGGAACTTGGGTTGAAGACTCAAAGATGTCACTAATAGCTCTGGCAATCTTATACAGCATCAGCCAAAAAAAAAGAGAGAGAAACTTCCCATTTCACCCATTCATTCAGTCCAATAGTTTGTCTAATTCTTTCTTGAATCTATTTAAACTATCAACTTCCACAACAACAGATGGAAGTTAGTTCCAGCAATCAACCACCCGCTGGCTAAAGACAAATTTCAACACATCTATTCTGCAACAGCTCTTCTTCCTCGATTTGAATTTGTGCTTCCTCATGGTCTGAGCAAGAGGAAGAATCCCATCGGCATTGAGCTTACTCAATCCATTCAAAGCTTTAAACACCCCAACCGATCACCACTCAGGTGCCTAAGTCACTAGACGCTTCAATTTGCAGAACTGAAGCCTTTCTTGGTAAGAGCATTTCTTTACTCCCCTCAGCAATCTCGTTGCCCTTCGCTTTAGTCAACAGCAACTCCACATCCTTCCTAAAATTAGGCCTCCAGACCTGTATGCAGTACTCCAGATATGGCCTGACCATTGCCTTATACCAAATTAAAATATTAATCAAATATCATGCAGGCTAATCATGTCGCACCATTATATCAAGAAAAACACATTTGGCCTTGATTTTTAAGCAGAAATTGTTTCTTAACTAATACTGACCAGTTAAAATCTTTAAAAAGGAAACTTATTTAACAAATAAATAAATAATTGACGCCATTTCATAATTAATTGCATATATTTTTACATAGTAAGCTACATTCATTATCCCCCACCACCTCTTTTATGTAATTCATTACGCCTAATGATGTGTGGGTCATTTAGAAAGTATCCACACACGGAAGTGAGTAAAATGAGGTCAGTGTTGGCAGGCGTCAGCTTCCGGTTTGGCTCCAAGCCAACGTCATGTTATTTTGCCAACTAACCCTCCCCCCCCCCACACACACCTACGTGTTCTTAGTCATTATTAAGTCATACATAAATGAATACATACCGGGTCCTGTCGGCTGACAACAGTGCGCCGGGGTCTCCCTGAATTTTTAATATAGTGGAACTAGGGGGGGGGGGGGACGTTGGATGTACACATCACCACACAGGCAAATGATGCCAGCATGAGTTGGCCGGTTGGCCAAAAAAATAAAATGTAACGTAGTAATTATTTTAGGTATGACAACCTAACCATTTCCTCTCTCTTAATCTCCCCCTCTACTTTCTCCCCCTGTTGAAATAAGGGAGGAAGCTGTTTTTAGATGCATGAGAAGAATTTTTAGTGTTGCACATGGCCTAACATGAATTGTTAGTCATAACTTGCTTGCAATCCCTCTTGTTCTCTCATTAATTCTGGAGATACCTCAGACCTTTCCCTCCTCCTCAAGCCTTTAGACGCCTTTCCATCTATTTTTGTGGGTGGACGAATTTATGAAGAATGCTAACCTTACCTGTGTAGAAATCTAACCCACACAAGAAGGTTGCGTTTATCTGTAGATTTTTATCTTAAAAATCATTTTGCCAGATGCCAAAAACGCTCCACCAAAGATTATAAGAAGTTGAGGTTTTACTCTCAATGCAAGGCCAAACAACATTCTTTGGTTTGTGTTTACATTCGCCTCCCACTGTTTTTTACTAGTTTTCCCTGTATGCGAAAGATGTGAAGGGCACGGGAAAATTACTATGTTTTTCTCCTTCCATCCTGGAACAGTAATTACCAGATAAATGCCTAACTGGGTTACACTTGAATAAGCAATTCTTGAACCCTTCCCTTAAAAAAAAGGACTTTGCTTCGTTGTTGGTTTATCTAATAAGCATTCAAAAAGGATTTTCCAGTAGAAAGCAGGAAGCTTTAACATTGAACTATAAAGGAAACCATGAGGCATCAAGTTTCTCGTTAGGAGGAAAGAAAGAAAAAAAAAAAAGAGAGAAAGAAAACAGGGGTTCCAAAATTAGCTAAACGCATCTTGTAAAACTCTCCTAAGTGGCCATGAACTGCTAGGCCCTAACTCAAGTACAAAAATGTCAGTTCTATTTCACAGCTGTTGGCTCGGGCTAGATGCACCTCTCCTCCTCCTTCTCCTACGAAGGAGGCGAGGTGATAAAGCGAGGTCAGTGAAGAATAAGAAAATATTCTTCACTGTTAGCTTTCTTTACGAATTTTATTACTGAACTGACTTGTATTAGGGAAATGCTATCAGTTAAATTTCAACGTCCAAGTGGGGGCGCGCACACACACTCGGTCGCTGTAAAAGGAGTCGCTGAGGAATACGGAGTTAACTGCATGCATTTCGGCTGCAGTATCATAATTCAGTGGTGGCGCCACTGTGCCTGCGTCAGACAACAGCAATAGAGATAAACCCAATGCTTGGGACAGACATCGTGGAGCCAAGAGCGACACAGGTGGATGCGTCTTGAAATATCGTGTTGCCTATCAAAAGGGCTGGAAATGTTTTTTGATAAGAAAGCTCGGTGGAGAGAGAGAGAGAGAGAGAGAAGAAAAAAAAATGGAAGAAAAATATAGTGAAGGTAAGGTACACAACGCTAATAATACTCCAAAGTAGTTGAGTTATGTTAAAGTCTTTCAGTGAATATGGTTCCCTTGGAAACAATACGTTAAAGCACAAACCACACTGCGCATGAGCGCCATTTGACGTAATTGCCTTCTGCGGAAGGAGCATCGTGAATTGTACTTCTTTAAATAATTCCACTTTTTTTTCTAATTCATTAGATTAATTAGCTGGAATTCACATCCACCTACAGGATTTGTATATAGGATTCATTAAAAATAAAATAGCATATGAAGCGCCCCCTCATTTGCGTTAATGTGATTGGTAGAAATTATTGTGCAAGTATTTTGAAGTGACTTATCCTTGTGTAATACTTTCTCCGGATGAAAAAGAAAGAAATAAAAAATCTTTTCTCTCAAAGCGGAACGAAGTTTAATAAGCAAGTCACGTGTTCCATCAAGCAAACAGCCTACTGCCATTATAAAGCTAAAAGGAAAAGTTTCGAGCACATCCCTACGCAAAGGTTATACTAATCAAGCCCCCCGAAAACAATATGCAGTCCTTGATCTCTTTCCGCACTGCTGAAGAGTGAATGGGATGGGTACTTTCGTTTTATGACAGGCTATCCAATCTCAATGGGATGTTGCGATATCTTTGAATGACACTTGACTTTTTTTTTATTTCTTTTTTAAACTGCATTTCTTATAAGTCTTTTAGATAAGATACGTTAAGAGGACTTCTGTACCAGTGCACTCTCTACTCAATCACATACGATTTCGAAAGAAACAACTTTGTGTTAATTCCCCTTGTTATATGGCACTAGGATAGGAGAAAGCTCAGCAATTTTTTTTCTCCCTTTAGTATACAACTCCAAGTAATATCAAAAACAGGTCTAGTTTATTGGAACACCCTATTATTAAAGTCACGTGACTGCAACCTCCCCTTTGTATCGATGTTTAGCTGAGAAAAGTAGGCTTCAAAGAAAACAGTTTCTTTCAATTGATATCTATCTACTAGGAAATTGTGGGGAGATCATACTTTCTTCAATGGATTTCCATTGAAAACTGTCTTTTGTTTTTCTTGAATAGGTTATTCGTTTCATTATCATTAGCCATTTTTAATCCACTGCAGGATGAAGGCCTCTCCAGCAACTTTCCAGTTCCTTCTG
Organism: Mastigoproctus giganteus; assembly: GCF_048544385.1. Classification (NCBI taxonomy): domain Eukaryota; kingdom Metazoa; phylum Arthropoda; class Arachnida; order Uropygi; family Thelyphonidae; genus Mastigoproctus; species Mastigoproctus giganteus. Next base: position 34,821,285 of record NC_143587.1, on the reverse strand, counting down.
TTTTTAGCAATGACCATTCATTTACTGCTCACGAACTGTTGAATTTCATCTGTCCATCTCTGTTGTTGTCTTCCAGGTTTTCTTTTAGCTCCTCTTGGGTACCATTCTCTTATTTTCTTAGTCCATATGTCCATACTTGGCAGGACACAGTCTTTGAGCTGTGTCCTGCCAAAGTCCATTTTAGTTCTTTAGTTTTGATAAGAATGTCCTTTACTTGAGTTTTCTGCCTAATCCATGTATTTCTCTTCTTATCCGACAGTCTGATTCCCAATATAATTCGTTCCATTCTTCGTTGTGTTATATAGCACTCCGTTCTCAGCTTCTCTTCCACTCTTTTGGTGAGTGCCCAAGTTTCACTTCCATGGTAGAGAGTATACATTGGTTCTTTATTTTACCTTTCAGACAAACTGAGATATTGCTCCTGAGTATGTGACTATTTCCTCAATGCTATCCATCGGAAATTTATTCTTCTCTTGACTCCCAACCATTTATCATTATTACAGCTAATGGCTTGTCCAAGATATGAATCCACCTTTTCAATTACTGCTCCTTCAATGATTATATCCTTCTTCAGGATCATGGGCGAATATCGGATAGCAACGCACGCTGAACCACGGTAATGAAACGAAATGCAGGAAACTTATCAATACGGACTGCGCAATACAGATTTAATGTGGGAAGAGAACGTTCATTTGTCCTTCTAATTAAAGTCTGGAAAAGCAGCCTGATTTGATTTGCAGGAGGTATTGCATTGCAGGTTAGGGTTAATGGCTGTGCCGAGAATTAACATTGGGTGATACAAGGATGAGCTGATAATGTTTACCTGGGTGTATAATTGCTTTCAGAATGCAATTAGCACAATAAAGGAGTCCTTTTATGTGAGAATTCACTTAGGCAAAACAATACACTACTTATTTTCATTTCAGGGTTCGAGTTCATTTGATTTCTCATTGATGCGATAGCGAAAAATGATAATTTCTCTCCCAATACAATAAAAGAGTTTGGTTAGTTCAGTCTACTAACCAATCCGTAACATTTTGATTGGTTAGTAGACTGGATTTTATTCATAAACCTCTTTAACCCATGTTATTCGTAAAATGGGTCAAAGAGGTTTAATATCAGGATCCAATAATTTAAAATTAAACAAATGTTTGAATGTATATTTGAATACAAATATATGCATTCCCCGATCTTGATATTTGAATTAGTGCAATACCAAGACAACTTATTGTAAAGGCAGGTTATTAACTGCACTACCTCAAATATCAGTGGTTTATTAGAATTTGCAGTCTTCAAAGCGTGACTTGAGCAAGAATGCCACTAGAGGGCACTAGGAATGTCATGTTACTAAAGCTGGACGTAAATTTTAGGTTAGGAAGGGTAAGTCCCTTTGTTATTCCTTTCATACAATTGACTGTCTCCAGCCTTTTTCTATTTTCTTCGAGATCATTACAAAAGATAGCTTTAAGATCGATTAATAAAAACATGGTCTATAAAAGCATCCCCATTATATCATTGTTCAACTTTTTTTCTATCCATTATATCCCTTTTACGTGGTTCACTGAACCCAGTAGGTCTGGCTCTACCATATGGATATTCCCATTGTTGTTACAGCGAGTGATGTTTGCCTCACAGGGTTTCGACAATATAATATGGAATGTCCTTAATTGACAGGAAGTTAGTGAGCGTGTTGCTTTACTAATGGTACTGTATAAGCGGGGATGATGGATGTCGACGTCTGGTGACCCCGCACCCTAATATAGTAACAATATATCATCACAGTAATAGAAACCCACACACTCTCCTCAGTACTTTACAAAGCTAATAGGAGAAACACCATTTTCCATCCAATACATTCGATCATTGTCTGATGGACAATGGACAGATTCGAATCTTGTTAATTTTCATATAAACATAATTGCGTGTGAAACCAATTAGAACCAAATTAAGAGATGTCATTGACAAGTTTCTGGAGGTCAAACGCAATCCTATATTACTCATGAAGATTCATGTAAAAGTCATCCAAGCTACAGCCAAGAAATATTAAATACCGGGATGAAAGTCCCATTGTTATACAAAATAAATCTTCGTTTTTGTTAGATATTTCAAACCGGAAAATATATTTTCTATTATAGAGGGGTCGTTTCGGAAGGGAGCTCTTTCATAACTATCACCCTTCTGTTTCTATCTATTCATCAACTTCATACGTGCGCAAAGAGACGGAGGGTGAGTAACCTTTGCTGTTCCAAAGGATCGCATTGCATTAAATTGGACAGTTGACTTGTCACCAGAAACAATTGTATCGTTCACTTCCTGTTAAGAGTTGGGGGGGGGGAAGTAACTAGTATAACTGGGTATGTGGTTAACCTTATCGGCCTCCGAATACTGCAAAGGTCGGCGAAGATTCGATCAAGCTAATGGAATTCTCGTTTTGGATTCCACAGTCATGTGACTGCATTTAAAGAAACCATAGTGTGAGTTGTGCTAGTTCAATTATTTCACAATCTTTCTCTCTTTCTACCTTTATACTTTGAATCGGTTTAATGAGAAAATTTATTCTAGCTTATATTCAGTACACATTAAATAGGAGCGAATTTATGAAAGCATAATTGGATTCAGGGGAAGTATCAATGGATAGGAGATGTCTCCTATTCATAGGTATTTCTCCTGAAAATGTCTCCACAATTCACAAAGGCATGCAGTTGGTACTGTTGTTTGAAATAAATAAACCTACAACTATCGCATTTTCCTTGATAATGGGGAACTACTTCGAGATCACAGTTATTTCGTGTTTTCAGTTTCTCCAACTTCAAGGTATTTAAATATTTTAGACTACTCGGAACACTTAAATTCGCTCAAATATTTACCACCAACCGCATTATTCCATCCAAAATGATTGTGCCCATCGTAAAACAGAAAATGCAAGAGGTTAACGAGAAAACCTGAACGTTTATTTCGTCTATCTCAGCGAAATAATGGTCGATGGAAAGAGAAGGGGGGAGTTTGGTGGAGGGGGAAAGGCTTATTCCTAGCGGCAAGGGTGACATTTAATGTTTCCTAACGTCAGGGTAGTTTCTCAAATCATTTACACCAGCGTCATTAGATACAAATTAAAGCAGTACCCATTTTGTAATTACTTATAGCACTGCCACCTGATGAGCAGATAATGACTGACGCGCACGCACAAACACACACACAATTTCTCTTGTCGAAAATGAGAATGATGAAAATAGGTTTGTTTGTTTGTTTTGTTTGTTATTTGGTTTTTAGGAGCATTAGCAACTAAGGCCATATTGCTCCGGGATATGCGGTGGTCATTCCTTGACCTTTCCGCATACTCCGTATTTGGTGGTGACGGGCTCGAACCCCGGTCTAATCAAGAAGCATGTGCTACGCACTGCTGCTCCTTCCCACCTGGCTACGGAGGCGCGATGAAAATAGGAAGATAGAAAATGAGATAACGTAAAAAAAAAAAAAAAAAAAAAAAAATCGATCCTCATCAGTGTGATTGCGTGAAAATGAAACATTACATTTCGAAACATGCTAAAAGAAGAAGAAGAAGAAGACGAGAGAGAGAGAGAGAGAGAGAGAGAGAGAGAGATTAAATCAAATAGCACTAATGTAAGACAAAAGTAGGCTGGTTAGATTAGCGACAAGGTAACCTCAATTAAGAGGTATTTAGCGTCAAAGTATCTATTCACGGTGTTTAACTTAAAGGTTGGTTTGTCTGTTTTTTAGACTACAAAAAGAAAGAAAAGAAAAACCTTGAAATTTTCCTATCAACTGCGTTTAGAAATAATAAAGGGTGAAAAAAACCAAAAAAACAAGAAATTGAGAAAAGAATATAAAGAAATGGGGGGGAAACATGAAGATAAAACGAAAGAAAATAAAACTTATCAAGCAGATTCTCAAATATTATTCTCTACAATTATCCATCCTTACCATCTACCAATGGAGCTCATTGGAAAGACACTGAAGACCTTCGATATCAACGTGCACTGTCCTTTATGAAAACTTGTAAGGACCTGGTAAAAATCAAGTTGGACATTCTTTGCAAAACTTGGTTGCAATGGAACAAGATATTATGAAGTCAGGTATATCCTGATTTAGCGAGGACTGATATTTTCCCCCCTTATCCGTTACTACCTCGTCGGTGAAAATTAAGATAAACACAATTTGAAAAGGGAGGACTTCTTCCAAAGAGTCATAGCCCAGCTATCTTATAAGAAATAAATTAAAAATCACCCCAAGATTTCATTTCGAGTTTATAAGAATGAAAACCGAAGAAAATAAAAGAAAAAGGAAATCGATAAAACGGTTGAATATTTTTTACATAACAGGAACAAAGAAATACAGAGAAAGGAAAAGAACAAACGATAGAAAAAACAAAAGAAAACAAAAACAGAGAATGAGGGAAAAAAATACAGAAAGGAGGAAACAGATGAACACGCAATGAAAGAAAGATTTCAGGCGAGTAACATAAAAACAACAATTTTTCTCAATTTCTTTGCTTTATTGAGTAGTTAGTTCTGTCAAAACAGTGCCTATTGATCATCTGAATTGAGAATATTCCAGATGAACTCTTTTTATGTGCTCGTGTTGAGACAGAGGATGTGCAACAGCCATAACATAACAGCCTGTAATGTCTATCCATTTGGAACGTATTACCTAGAAGTGTGTGCAACTGCGCATGCTCTGATGGCACACAAATAACTGGTCACACAGGTAGAGGCAGAACTGCCGAGAGAGAGAGAGAGAGAGAGAGAGAGACTTATGCAAACAGGGACATATACGGACATGTTATGGTGATAACGTAATTACCACACAGTTAGTAGCGACGGCCAGTTCTACTTATTAAGCGCGTCGGTGATGTGCGCCTCCCCCCTCTTTCCGCCCATGCATCTGCTTGACCTAATACAGGTAATATAGATGTCAGGTCCGCGGAGAATTTTACGAGGGTTCGCACTTAATTTTTTATGATGATTTTCCCTTTATAATGGCTTGCATAAGCCAAATAATGTTCCATTATGAAATTTGCAGAGGGATAAAAACCTCCACCCTCGCGATAGCTAATGTAGCTGCTCGCAGTAACTTGGATCAACTGCTATGAATGGAGTCAAATATAACCTTTTGTAAAAACGCTTTTTTTTTTTTTTTTCATCAGTCTTAGAAAAAAATCAATTTACCATACTTTTACATCTTCTCATCCCTTTGAATTCTTGGAGACATTGTACCCAAAGATAGTTTGTCTTGTTTGAGGAAACCAATCAGTAAATATAGTTCGCAGATTTATTCCGGATAAACTGAAAAGCATGTCATCCTTGGTGGTTATAGGTACAAGGTTCATCTTGTTTGGGGGGTTGTTGTAGTAGGGTTTTAGGAGCATCAGCGACTAAGGCCATATTGCTTCGTGTATATTGTCTGTAAATTGTGTGTGTGTTCTGTGGTCGATTTTCTGTTTCTGGACGAAAAATTCGAGTTTCCGGGAGGAAAAACCATGCTATCCTCGCCTGAGGGTACCTAACTCAGTCACGTTGTCAAAAAGACCCATAAATTCCTCCCGTCATTGATGGAACTCGAACTGTGGTCTTTGGTGTGGGGAGGACGGCGATCCTACCAACTGTACTACTCACGAGGGCCTTGTTTGGGAGAACCAATCTGTAAATGCGCGAAAAGTACGTATAAGACTTGATAAAGCAAGCAGACAAATTTTGTGTTAAAATATATATCGTTTCAATTTTAGCTCGATGTCTTCAACTGATTCAAAATGAGATCCGTTGAAAATTGGTTTCATCTAGGGAATATGAAAAAAGTCACAGGAGACGTTGGGCAAATATGGTGGACGTTCCAATATCTTTCTTGGTTATACCGGAAGACTCAATTCACACCAGCTATTTTATTTTATTATTTTTTAAAGGTCGAGTTCTTCCAAAATGAATTGCCTGAAAAGAAATTTCACCTCATATTTTGTACATGATCAAGATGTTCATAATCTTTGATCAGAATCAATTTCTAGTCGTGCTCAAGTCTGCTAATTTCAGACAAAAATTAATCTGATTACTTTCTGTGAGATTTCTATTTAAAACCCAAATAAAAGTATCCAAGAATCAAAATAACCAGACAAACTCATAAATTCCACTTTCGTTTCAAAACATACAAATAAGTATAAATGGATCGAAACATTCAGAAGTTCTCTTTGACGAAATATTACCACCCTTGATCAATGGCTCGAAATTTTGATTACTGAAAATAATTCAGGAACTCGAAAGAGGAGAAGATAGCGAGTCTATATCATCGAGGGAAAATGAATTCTCTACTGGAATGCTTTGGATAACATTCTTGGTTCCTTTTTCAGACGAATGCAGGGTCTCTCGGTATTTAATGCTCTGATGGAAAGAAAAAAAAAAAAGATCTGTGCAGGAGTAAGGAAGGAAGACATCTATTTTCCCTTTCCTTACGTTGTGCATTTTTTTAAACAGGAGCCATTTTTCCTGTGTCCCTGTTGATTTCCCTCGCGGTTCGCCTTCGGAAGCGCACGAGAGCAGCAGATGGTCCATTTTCCGAAAAAGAGAGAGAGAGAGAGAGAGCGCACCACACACGGACGATATTGAGTGAATAGGGCTGCATGGATGTGCACGCTACAGCAAATCCTGTTGCTGTAGTAGTTTGGCAATGATGATACATCGATCATGGGCTGTCTGTTTCATTTGTTAAATGGCACCTTCTCCTTCCTTCGACCACTTTCAGGGGGTGTGGGGGAGAATTTAAAGAGTGAGAATTAAGTATCGGATCATTAATTTCTTCCTGAGGCTGGTAGAAAGCGAGAAGAGTTAAAATTCGATTATAATCTAATTTGTAATCGCTTTCAAGAACGGTTACTCTCCACTAGAGGTCGCAATTTAATTGTTACCGATATCTAGGAATGTATCGATTATGGATGTCTTGCTCTCTTTTTCATTTTTTTTTTTTATGACATTCGTTTTGTCGATTTTTTTTTTTCTTTTCTTTTACTTGTCTGATACTAGCTGTCTTGAAATGGAAGTTTCCGTGTCAGTTTTTTCTGCCTTTCCCCTTTACACTCAGATATCTCTTCTCCTTTCTCTTGCTTTCTCATGGTGGCTCCAAGATAGTAGCCCATCTCCACTTTTGTTTTCTGTGTTGGTGTAGAAAATCAAGGCCACTTCGCCACCAGGGAGCAGCGAACACCGGGGCACCTACCGCCTAGTGCCCGTCCCCAATCAAGGCCGGATCAACGTTCCCCTGTTAATGTGGTTTTAGGTGCAAGGTAATAACTTAACATCAACAATTGGGTCCCAGAAAACTGAACCCAACACTTTTCCAGCTGATGGCTGGTTTCGGAACTTTTTCGGAGTTAGAGATCCCATGTGCTTCCACTGCATGCTTTCTAATTTGGATTCAGGATTATCAAAATGTAGCCAAGTTTCATCACAGTCATCACACTGGATAAAAATCTTTCTGGATTAGCAATAATTAATTTTAAATTCTCTTTTGACGACTCCACCATCTGATGTTTGTCATGAATGGAAAGCTTTCTAGGAACCAATCTTGCACAAATTTTGAACATTCTTAAAACGCTCATGTATTATTATTAAAATACTTCCATGGGAAATGTTAAATAATTTCAAGTTCAAACACTTTAATTCTTCTGTTTTCTAATTTTTTTCTTTAACGATGCCAATTGTTTCAGAATTGATTGCTTCAGATGGCTGACCAGACCTAGGATCATCCTCAATTGATTCCCATCCTCTTTTGAACTCTGTCAACCATCTTGCAACAGTACAATAACTGAGTGATAGTACCCCGAACCCTCTAGTCACCCTTTTACGGATTGGTTTGGCATTTCTTCCCTCTTTGGTGTAAAAAAAAAAAAAAAAAAAAAAAAACTTGATTACTGAAAGATGCTCAAATTTCTTGGGCATTTTCTTCTTCCACCTACCAACATAAAAAAATATATTTTAGAAACTGCACAAGACGCTGACATGCAGTTTTTTTTTCATGTTACTTTATAAGCTATTAAGTTATTGAACTAACGTATTCTATGATTTTTTGATAGATTTTATATACTCTATTCTCAAAAATTTTGGATTACCCCTCGTTTAATGATATTAATCCAGCGATTTAACCAGTCTAGAAGCAGCATTACAATCTGGTGTGCAAAAGATATAATACTGCGATGTTGCCCTTTATGCCATGATGGAGTGGTGGCATAATGCTATGATCAGTTCACTGGAGATCGTTATGATTAACAACTGGATACTACCTTCTATCTTTGATCACCGATCTTCAGGAAGCCAAGACACGTAACATTAGTGAGGTCAGATCCGTCCTAGATTACGACTGGCATCACCTCTGATCTAATCACCTGAAATGCCCGATTCCCTCTATCCATTCGACGTTATTTTACCGGTATGATTCTTCGAATCCTCGAAATACTAAACGCAGTCTTGGTTGGCATGCAATCAACCTCTTCTTGTATGTTGACTTCGCAACGGCACTTCTGAAAACATCCTAATTGAATGACCTTTACTCCGTGGAGACCAGCCTCCGTCACGCTCACATGCGTAACCCCTTTCATCCTAGTCACGTGACGCAAGATCCGAAGGCCTCTAGACGTTACCTCTAATAGTCAGGTGTCTGTCCTCCGGGTATTCTCTTACCCAGCAGGACACACAATTCAAAACCCCTTAGTCGTGGCTAAATTTTTAGCCTTCCCACGAATTATCCGTACTTGTGAACAGACTTCTTATCTTTCATTCTTTTTTGCAGAGGAATCCTCATACTTAGGATGTGCTCAATCTGACGTGACTTATAGTTTGACGACCTTTATATAGTTTGTTTATTTATTTATTTTCTCCATTGTTACAGCCTTAGCTCAGGGCAGCAGCAGCTTCTGCTAGCACGATGCTCAGTCACCCAAGAAAATTATTTTTATTTGTGTTTTTCCAATACCAGTCGGAGTTTTCAAAAAAAAAAAAAAGGCGTTATATTTCCAGCAATGTACCCAATTTCTTGGGTACACTGCATGCCATTAATAAGAAATTATAAATTTCTTATTAATGGCATGCAATTAAAATTTCTTACAATGGCTCATGGTCTCTAGGGAGCAGATGACAATTGATGAGAAGCCAGTAAGCTCTGAAACAGCTTTCCCTGCGGTGTCTCGAGTAATGCCTGTATATCATACAAGTTAAATTACATTTTTAAGATGGCATGTTTTTATTCGAGTGCAACGTTCACTGCAGATTAATAAAAAATAAATAATAATAATAATAAAATAAATATCCTTATATCGCGTGATTATATATTAATCTCTCAACACATACTCTTATTTATTGTTAATCTCGGATTGTTAATTCCCAAATGGAGAAGCTTACATTTGGCAGCATTAAAACGTAATATCCATTTTCACAGGAACATTCACGAAGCCTATTTAAATTATTCTGAAAGAGCTCAGATTGCCTTCTACGTTAAGCATTCTGGATCCAGATCGCCACATCATCTGCAAATTTCAACATCGTATCCTTTATTCCCTCTTTCATATCATTCAAAAAAATCAAAATGAAGAGTGTGTCCCACAGCATCGAAACTTGCGAGAACCCAATTATAGCCCTGGCAGACTCCAAAAACTAAATTTTCAGTGCGTGCCAGGACTAGAAGTGATAATTTCCAAGAACCCTCTTCCCCTGTTCTTCAGTCATCCTCAGTCCACCTCATGATCCTGCCCGGAATAGGCTCCTATGTATCCAACAACTTTCCATATGAAACCCTGTCAAATCCAGAAAACGGAAGTTGGATGAATAAATGAGGAAGAAGAAGAGTTTGGTTGTGTGAGTTTGAAGTTGGACAGTAAAAGGATGCTGACTGGTTGCGGCATGTGTTCGGACTGCTTTGAAAGAGATAGCGGGAATCATAGAAGCCAATTCAGAAGAGCAGTGCCAATGGAAGTATCTATAGAAAAGGTATGCAGCAGAAACAGAACGTCTATGAAACAGAGTGGAGAGAGAGACTGTTAGAAATGAGTCATTAATTAACCAAGTGTCCTCTTTTGAATGAAATCTAGAAGCCTGGGAGAGGTTTTGAGGGCACCGCCCCAGATGTGGGAACAATATTCCATGGTAGGGCGGATTTGCGATTTGTACAGAGTGAACAGCTGTTTGGAAGAAAAGTAACGCCGAGAGCGAAAACCAAGTTTTTTAGACGCAGAGGAAGAAATATGTGATGTGCTTGTGCCAAGAGAGATTAGAAGTCAGGGTAATCCCCAAAAGAGATATCAAATTTTCTAGAAATCGGAGGGCCACCAAAGATGAGCATAGGAGCAGAAGGATCCTTTTTTGCGAGATATAAGGCAGGACCGAGTTTTAGGATTGAAATCAACTAAGATAATAGTAGCATAAAGATAATAAATTATCTTTATGCTACTGGAGAATTATCTGGAGATAAGCATTTAAGGAATTGGTAGTGGATATTCGAGAAGTCGAAGATGTTCGTGTAGGGCAAGGTGTCTCAAACTGGAATGTTGAATGCAATGTGCTATCATATGCAAAACTATGGACAGCATTTCCAGTCAATGGAAGGAGGTCATTAATATACAAGAGGAAAAGAGTGGGAGAAAGAACTGAACCTTACCAGCATTAGCGGAGAAGTTAGAAGACAGAGACCATCTACCATCACCCGCAGTGAGTAGTCAGAGAGAACACAAGTCCTAGAAATCAAAAGCCTTCAAAATGTCTAGAGGAACCACTTGTTTCACCAAACATTTCCATTGAATGTGTCCACAGATGGGTAACATAAGCCAATATTACCAGAGGATCGAAACTGTCTGAATCCAAAGTGGTGATCGTTGATCAGATGGAAGGTCTCAAGATAATATCAAAACCACTACCTACAACAATAATTCGCGCATTCTGGTAGAATAAAAAATATATTTTTTGTGACAAATGAGGTAATGTCAGAGAATAAATAATTTTGCTTGTAATTTGCATGTTTCTAGCACTTTTTTACACCAAGTTGTTCGCATATTAATGGTTTCTCATTTAAAATGATCACTCTTTGCATCCAAGATGTTCAAAGAAGTAATTTTGGTAGATATGATTGTAGAGAAAATGATATTCTACGCGAAAGAACTGGAATCATGAAAACAAGATCATTTTATTAAGTATTTTCTGAATTTTTCATTACTAACAAACAACATAATAATCTTTTCAAAGCGCAGCGTCTAACATTAAAAGAGAAACCCTATTCATTTGTTTATTTTTGGCAACCAAAAATCTATTTCTTATTCTCAGTTGATTCTTATTGTTTCCACTCTCCGCCAGATGGCGCCAACAGTACGTGACGTCATAACTGCAGTATTTGAACATTTGTGACATCCGCGAAATACACGTGTGCTCTCGCATGCCAGAGTTATCGACAAAAATTTTTTTTTTGTTTGTTTTTTTTCCCTCTTACTGTTGTTGTTTATTAAGCAAAGCAGGCCCACTGTTACGACGATAAACATTTACAACAAATCGGATTGTGTACATCACGAGGCACCGTCGTATTTTATCCATTAAAGATAAAATCGAAACACGAGCTAATTTAAGAGTGAACGAAGGAAGATAATGTGGAATGCAGATGCGTGAAGAGCACTCTGGCGTATTACTCATCGTACTGTGTGACCTGGCTGTGCAAAAAATAATTCTAATAATATCTTATCTCGATGATCACTTGTTTATAAGCCTCGTCCAATTACAACCCGTATCTGTGACTCATTTAAACTTTGTAGTGTTTTTATCAATTCTTACCGTTCGATTATAACATATTTTTATTATTTTTTGGTAGACAAACTAAGTTATTAAAAAAATAATAATAAAAAAATATATATATTATATCTAACGTTTCGAGAATAATTGAGTGTTCCTGTCATCAGGTTATCTGCACATAGATTTCACTCCACAAACTTCAAATGAAAATTCTGATATTAAATATTAACATTATATACTGAAAGGACAGAATTCGTGGGATACCTGGTTCCTGGGAAACGTGAAGCTGTCACCCCTCTCGCCAGTGGACGAACCAACCGCTTGGCAAGTATATAGGTAAACTGCATTCACGTAGACGGTAATTCGATGTCAGTATCGATAAACTTCATGAGTTAACTGACTTTGAAAGAGGGGTGATTAGTGGGAAGAGAAAGGTGGTGGATGAACGTGGAACAAATCACTGCCGACTTCAACGAAGGAGGTGCCAGAAACATCTACACCAAGACCATCAGGCGATCACTAGCTGCAATAGGTTATGGGACCCACCAGCCTCCCATTGCTAACACCAAAACACAGGACTCTACGCCTCAGCTGGGCGAAAGAACATCGGCACTGGACCTTGAATGAGTGGAGACGGGTCTCCTAGTCCAATGAGTCCCGTTTCCAGTTATATCAAGAGGACGGGAGGGTGCGTATCTGGCGGAACCGCACGAAGCTATGCACCCGCCATATCAACAAGGAACTGTTCAGGCATGTGGTCGGTCGGTAATGGTCTGGGGCATGTTCAACTGGCACACGTTGGGACCTCTAACGTCTAGACATCTCTGAACGGTCCAGGTTACAGACCATCTGCATCCAGTCATGGTAATCATGCACCTACAGGGCAATGGACTCTACCAACAAGACAATGCACCTTCCTGCAGAGTTGTGGTGACTAGAACATGGCTCGAAGAGCATTCCGCAGATTTTACCATCATGGAATGGCTTCTCCGTTCAACGGACATGAATCCTGTGAAGCATCTTTAGAATGCTGTGGAAAGGTCCGTTCGAGCTTTGGCTCCTCCACCCAGGACTGCGACGAAAATATCTGGGAACGCTTTCTTGAACTAGTGGACTCAATGCCTACCACTCCAGTAGGAGGCACTAAAGTAAACCGAATAACCTAATTATTCGCAACCCAATTACAAACTATTAATATCTTTACAGATTGAAACCTAATATGTAATGTTATAAATTATTAATAAACAACAGTCGGTAGAATATCGATATCTACACTACGTTAAAAAAAGTTAAGTGTCAAAAGATAATGGGAAAAATAAAACCGAGACTGACAGCGAAGCGACTTTATAGCGCATTACTTCTTATTACTACCCAGATGCCCATTGCACGTGTTATGACATCCGGTGGCTACATATAATCCCATGATAGAAGCACTGACATTAATAATCCTTCCAGATTACTTGTTCTTTCTCTACTTCTTCAGCGGCCTTGAAAGTGACGGGGCAGTTACGGACTTGTTTATGAACGGTCTTACGGTCCACATTCTGACAATCTTTCCGCCTCCTCTTCATTGTTTTGATTGTGAGATATTACGCCACTTTCTACCCACGTTAAACAATTCTCCGAAAAAAATATCAATTCTGGCGAGAATCTGTTTTATTATACTTAATACGGTCGCCATTAAACTGCGGAGATATTACGGCATTTATAAAGCCGTAAATTGGATTTTTAATTGCCGCTTATACTTGTATTAATTCGCTGATACGAGTTGATGCGTAATACCCTATTAGTTCATAATTTAGCCGACAGATGGCGCTCAGCCGACTATGACGTCATGACATTTTTATGAAAGGGTCGAATCTTTGACATTTCTTTTTGATAGTGATACGGGGGGGGGGGTAATGAGGAAATAACAGACAAATGCCTGACCTTTGTTCTGTCCATCAAAGAATTCCAGCAGACTTCAGTTCATTATCATCAGCAAAGCGATGTCCACGTACGTTTTTCTTGAGGTGTCGAAACAGGTGTCATTGGGGGCCAGATCCGGACTATAAGGTGGATGCGTAAGTTCTGTAAAGTCACACTCAAACAGCAGCAACTGACTTGTGCACTGGTGCGTTGTCGTGAAGAAACAACACACTTCTGGAAAGTTTTAGACGGCGTTTTTCCTTTATGACATCCCTTAGGCAGTACAGAAGGGATGCATATGACCGCTTGTGTTCCAAGAAGTGAATGTATAAAATTTACTCAGCATCTCAAAAAATGGTGGCCATATTCTTGCCAGCTGAAGGTTGTGTCCGTCCGAAATGTTTTGGGTTGGGGAGAACTCTTGTGCTTTCATTGCATTGATTCTTGCTTGGTCTCAGGATCCCAGTGATAAACCCATGATTCATCACCAGTAACAATTCTGGAGATGAAAGTTTTAGGATCCCTTCCATAAAGCTCTAAATTCTCCTCACAATACCATACTCTGAAATGCTTGTGCACAGTGGTTAGAAATCTGAAGACCCACCTTGCACTGACCTTAGTCATCTCCAAATGTTCATGGAGGATGGTTATAATTGTTCCCTCAAATATTTCACATTCCCTAGAGATTTGGGACACCTTTAAACGTCTATCATTCAGCCCAAGGGTTTCCAAAGCTTGGCACATTTCTGGAGCGGTCTCTGTTACGGGCCTTCCTGGACGTGGATCATATTTATGTGTATACAACTTACGCCCCCCCTCCCCCCATAACTTAAGTATTGAGAAAGAGTTGGACAAGGTATCGGAATTGAGCAAGCCAGTAATAAATGCCAAGCATTTCATTAAAATGGTCTTTTCTGATTTAATTAATTTAAAGCGTGATGCGTTTACCATAAGGTCAAAAGGAGATGCAGAACCAGGAAGTGAAAAGAGAGAATGAAAGAAAGGGGGGAAAAATGATGAAACAACAGAGAGGAATGTCGAAAGCAACATGTCTACGTGAGTTAATCTTTAGGACAGACAGCTGTAACACAAAAGGAGGTGTGGTTTCCAATAAAGTATCTTATATACACTGCCCTCCAAAATGTATATGGACATTCTTGTTCTCATATTCCATCGTACCTTCCTGGATAAGTGACTCAGACCGATATACAAGAAAGGTGCATGGGCTACACAAGGTAGAATTTCCAGTTGGCGCACGTGCAGCACAACCGGCTGATTTCGTGAGGAATTGATTGCTGGATATCGCACTGCTGGCTTGTCGACTGGTGCTGACAATCGAAACCATCCAAAATCGATCGTCGGTGATGTTTTCATGAAAAGGAAGCGTGACAATACCACTTGTCTGTTGCTAGACGGGTGGTACCGACCGCGAAAATTTCCTCCATGTAACAAGAGGGCCCTCCGATAGGTAGAGCGACAATCTCGTCAGACATCCCTGCAAAACATCAAACAGGAGTTTAAGTCGTCAGCTATGTGAAGAAGTGCGGCGACCCATAAGACAAATATTGCCAACTGAAATCAGCGGTCTCGCCTTGTATATTGAAACGAACGCCGTTATTAGTCCATAGAGCAGTGGATGTTGGCTTTATGGAGTAACGAATCTAGCTACACCCTACTCTAATCAGATGGTGTATGGGTGTGTTCGGTGGATTATGAAGTGCAGCTAGTTCCCACATATGGTCTAGGACCTTTGGTAGTTAGGCGGGGAACCATGAGCGTTGACACGATCCCATGTGGAGAAGGGGGGGGGGGGAACAGCGATCCTACCAACTGTTCTACCCACGAGGGCTAACAACGGAGTCTTATCACCAAAGAAGTAATGGGTGACAAGCCACGATTCACGAATAAAGTGATCTTTATCACTTTATGTGAGCAGGGAATCTACATTGCTCAACAAAATTAATATAACAAAATGTTTTTCATGTGAACAGTGACAACGAAGGCGAATATTTGATATAATGGATATCCTGGCATACAAATTCCGAGAATCCAATAGAAATTGATCTACCATCTTCTAGACTGCTTATGCAAATTATTCATGCCTATAAAAACACGGATTGCAATCACATTACTTCATTCCTGTTTTTTGCTCTTCTCAGTGGGGTAGCCACATCTCCAGTACTCAGGATGGCAAGTCATCGTCGTTTAGATGATTCTTTGAGATGGTGGACAGTTGGACGACTTGAAACCAGGTAGTCGTAGGCGCCACACTGGTTTAATGTGTCACGTAGTGTCGTCTCGGTACTATGGAAGCAGTTTAGGAGAGGGAACCATTACAAGAAGAGCTGGCCAGGATCGCCTGTGGGCTACATCGACCACAACAGACCGTTATCTGGCCCTAATAACAAGGCGGAACCCTACGACGTCCTGCCATCAACTGCCTCTTGAGGTTACTGCAGCCATTGGTGAAAACATTTCCAACCGGACTGTGTTAAGGAGGCTCAATTCAAGTGGACTGTACTCAAGGAAGCCAGTGGTTTGTATTCCATTAATCCCAAACCACTGCAGAGATCATCGAAACTGGTGCAACGCACATGTGACTTGGAGCCCTGATAAGTGGGTACAGTTCTGTTCCCTGATGAATCCCATTTAGCCTAAAAACAGATTCTAGAGGTTATTTCATCTGGAGATAACGCGGTACCATCCCTCTAATGTCAGTGTGGGGCGGAATAATGATCAACGGCTGCACCCCTCTTCATGTTTTTGATAGGGGTACTGTAAGTGCGCAGAAGTACCGAAAGCAAATCCTCGAACCCTATGTGCGACTTTTTATGGGTACGCTTGGCCCAGATTTTCTTTTCATGCATAACAACGCCACTGCTCAAGTGGTGGAGGAATATCTTGAAACTGAAGACATTCAACGACTTCCGTGGCCAGCACGATCACTAGACTTCGATCCGATCGAACATGTATGGGAGATCCTTGGTGTACGAAGGTCTGCGCTGGTGGAAGAATGCGATTTGTTGCCACAATCTTATAGAGCATGGTCCACTGCTGAGGCTTGTTTAGCCGCTGAAGGGGATCATATACCATACTAACGTCACGTGACAATATTTTCAAGCATCTTGTATCAACTTGTAATGCATCCTTTTTTTGGTAATTCTTATACAGTCAAGTTTCTCGCTGTCTCCTAATTTCAAAGTTATCCTATGGTACACCACCATACCAAATTTCTTCCCACACCACTTTCTCTACATGTTCTGTTAATTTTGTTGAGCAGTGTAGAGGAAAAAAAAAAAAAGAAAAGGAAAGTGATTAAAAAAAAGGAACTGAAAGAAAAATGATGGAAACCACTAATCTTCATACATGAAAAAAAAAACCTTTCATCCATCTAAAGGCACGTGTGTGTGGTGAATCTTTTCATTTCTCTGGGAGGCAACGTTCGAAGGATGTTTATTGTGGCACACGTACAACACACTTCCTCTCTGGTCTGTCCCTGTGCCAGTGGTTGAACACGCTCGAGTGCTAGTCATTTAACAATGAAAGGGATAATCAGTGCACGTTTTAGTCACATGGTCAGCTGAAAATAGCAGGGTTATCGCTCTCTCTCTCTCTCTCTCTCTCTCTCTCTCTCTCTCTCTCTCTCTCTCTAACGCCAGCGAAGTCTGAGAGAGAATTTTGGACTCTTTCCAAAGACAATATATTGGATTTAGGAAAAGATGTAGCATTTCTGTAATGGTCCATGACTGTGTCTTCGCATATGTTATTTACATAGTGAGGTACGTGAGATTGGATAGAATTCCAGGGCTTTTGACAGAAAGCGCAGGTTTGAACATAATCCCATTTCACAGTTGGGGGAAAACTAAAGAATTATTTTAGCTTTCAAACGCTCACTTAATTCGAACTAAGTAAAGTAATTCTTAGACTCTTAAATCCAACGCAATTGCGATCGATTTATTTTGAAGTTGCGTTCGGGAACTCCAAAGAGTGGGGAATATCCTGGAACCAAAATAAATGTCTCATTTAGAAGAAGTAGGCCTAACCATCGCATTAACAATGCTTGTTAAATGTGGTGTTAATGAAAGAGGATTTGGAAAAGTGTAGGGGGGAGGAGGAAATGTCTTTACTCTCTGAGACAGTGCTGTAAAAGAAGGGGGAAGCTGTCAGTTAAGGGAGCACAAAGGGAGTTACTGTCTCTATGGTATTTAGGTGACGCAAAAAAAAAAAAAAAAGGGAAAAAAAAGAAAAGAAAAAGCCCGCTCGGTTGGGACCTTAACAACATTCCTTTGATTGTTGTGAGGGCTTAAAAAAAAAAATCCCTCCACTCTTCTCCATTTCATACCAGATGGTTCTGAAAACCTGATCCGTAACTACGTCACCCCCTCCCCCCTCGCCCTGAGCAATCCCTGCTGAACAAAATATGTCCCTTGTCCCTCGGTACACATCTTATCCCGCATTCCTAAAAATAATCTCCAAGGGAGACCTTCGATGATCTTATGAGGTTGGCCGTCAACATTGGTGACACACAGATACCGGAGGAATGTCAAAGGACGCAGATCTATCAGCGTCTCAGGGACATACGAAGAAAGAGTAGCAAACCCTGAAGGGAAAAGTCACTTCTTGGAGTCAATAGGAAGCCAGGTAGAGGAAAAATCTGACATGCCTTAATGGTGAGGTCAGGACGCTACCAACGAAGGTCTGTCAAACGAGTGCCTTCTATTCTCTTCTTCGAACCCTCTTCATTCTTCCCGCAACTCTTCTCCTTCCTGTTTCCTTTCACTAACATCCCTCCCATCCCGGCTAAAAAACAGATTTTTTTTTCAGAGAATAATCTTGTTAGAAATGCGTTTTTAGCTTCAGGCGAATTTTTGCACTCTATCTCAATGGCTGACTAACTCTATAGGATAGCTAAGGAAGTGGGTGACCTTGAATTTTTTTTTTTAAAGCAGGTAGACAGACAGACGGATAACCCTAATTATTGTAAATCCAGATGAAATAGTCTAATGCGTTTTTAATGTTACCAAACTGCACCTAAATGGTTGTTGTTGTTACAAATTGTCTTAAAATATCAATGCGTTTCTGACCTACAAATAGCTCACAATTAAGAATCGCGCCCCTATTGCAGCCCGGTGGCTACGCCTTTTGTCTGCAGTTTGGTAATCCTGTCGATGATGGCTGCAACACTTACGAGTTTTCCCAGTAGTGGCGATATAAGAAAGAAAAAAAAAAAGTAGGAGGGGGAGGGATAAGCAAAATAAAAGTTCAAACTTTACCGTGGTGGTGTTTTTCTTTTTTTTTTTTTTTTCAATTTAGAGGAGAATAAACGTTCCGTTCTCGTCATTAATATAGTTATGAATAAACGTGCGGGCAGCTAATAATAAAAACATGCGTTGATTTATGCCCATAATTCCTTTTGTCGCGCTAGTCACGTGACATGATGAATGGGGAACAAAACCAGCCGCCCGGGCAACTGTCCCGGTGTGCACGCGCTCACCTTTTCCACTGTTAAGAATTCAGTGGCACGAGCTGAAAACGACATTCTCGCCTTTTCAATTAGGTCGATTTCAATCAAGTGCCACACGTGTTCGTGACGTCAGTGCGCAGTGGGTTGGTTGCTGATGGCTGCGACGGAACATGTGGGAGTTGGGATTTTGAATGGACCCAGTAAAACTAGATTCGCCCTTTCGATTCTGCGCAGGGTCGTTTACACTTACAACGCTCACCTTTATGGAAGTGCGTCGATGATGTCACGAGCCATTTTTTTACACATTCTGTATACAAAGGGTTTTGTTTTTTTTTTCTTTCAACTCCCTCGTTCCTTAGTGGCCTACATACAACCGGTAACCCACGACAGAAGCATCCTCACACCTTCATTAACCCCGAAGTCACAATGTCGTCAGACCCAATCCACGGTGGTGTCATCGCTTCTACTCAAAGGCCCTTACGAAAGTGGGGGTGGAAGAAGAGGGTGGGGGTTTCTTGTCTTTCCCATAACCTTTCCTTAGACTAACAGCGAGAAGGATAGATCATTGAATGAGGTCAGTGGAAAGGAAGTACAAATATCTACTCATGCTCTCGCTAACCTCCTTTTTTTTTTCTCTCCACCGAAACAGGGTCACTTAGAGGGGACTGGTTAACCTGCATACTTGAACCGTTCCTTGTATGGATATATAAATAAATATATGCGGTGTGCGCGTGTGTAGGAAGTTGAACCTGCTTGCAAAATGCTTCATTACTTTATATGAACAAACACAGACGCTTACCAATCCTCACTTTGGATATTTACTCCTAACGCGGAAAATTTTATTCTGTCCTATTTTAGACATCAGAAGACTCAACCCCGTGTTAGAACATGTCAATAAGCAGCATCAGCATAGACCAATAGCTATAAATCAATAGATATCCAGCAATAACGTGGTCATAAAAAATTAGTCAAAGTGTGCAAAGGCTTGCTCGAGTGTAAAATTATTTTAAATTGTGCGTACTAAACTAGGTACACGGTAGATGGCACTGTCTGTCAACTCCTTGACCTGTTCGGATAATCGAAGTTCCACCTGAAGGCACTGCCTGCTATTTTCAAATATACTTTTTGAAACATTTCAATTTTGTTTTAGAGAACGGTCCCTAGGGGAACCCTCGATCAGTTGTGTGTATTCTTGGAATTACATCATGGAATCTTGTTAGAACAAGAATGGTCAGTTGTGAACCAATTGTTTATCCAGATGACCTTGTATTGATAGCACACGTGGATTCTGGTAAGCAGTTGGAAGGGACGGCCAAAGATGCAATTAGGAAGGTGGAGCTATGGGCTAACCTGCAAAAAGTAGGGGTATCATATGCCTCTTGAGGTACCTGGAGCTGCCTGTAGATGGAAGGTTGTCCTTTCTTCTCCACGTTAAGCACCTGAACGCATAAGAGTAACATACGCTAAAAAATTAGGAGATTGTAAGAGTGGATTGGGGGATCAGGGGTAAATCCCTTGATCTCCCATATAAATGTGCATTTCTTCCGATGATTACTTATGCTTGTGGTGCGCGCGGCTTTAGAGTCAGTGTTATCGTTAGCCTGACACTGATTTCAGCACAGTGATTTGCCCTTCTGGGGGTCACTTGGGCCTGTGGAATGGTTTCTAATGATGGGTTGCAGGTGTTAGCAGGAAGGGAACCTGCGCATTTGGTCATGATGAAGAGATCTCTAGAATTTGCACTAGTGGAACAATTCTAAGGAGATATTGGGGATAAGATTATGTCCCAACAGAGAAGATGTATAGGAAGCAGGACGTGGAGGAAGAGATTCTGCATAGAGGTGGCAAGGAACCGTTCTTCTATGGGCCGGGTTACTTATTTCCTTCTGTCTGAGGTGTATACGGTGGAAAAGATTCGAAGATGGTCGATTCTGGGACTATTTGGCACATTTATGGTAACAGGACATGGCCTTTCTGAATTGGGAATAGTGAATGACTCCAATTCTTCTGTGGACTGATCGACGATGCTGAAAATATTATGTGGAACCGTTCTTTGTATGATGATTTTAGAATAATTCCATCAATGTCAACTTTTTAAAAGTTGACACTGATGCAATTATTTAAATTTTGTGATTTAATTTAAATTTTGAAAGGGGCATCATTTTCTGACAGGAGGGCTGCAATGATACTGAAAGATTTTATAGAGACCTGGAAAAAATATGGCAAAACATGTGGCAATTATAAGCAGTGTGATTAAAACGTAAGGGCATTCCAGGGAGTGAGATATTCCCAAAATCCAAACAAAGAGGACCCTCAAAGCAGAGCAGCACCTCCTTTTAATGTTTCCTAACATCAATTCTCGCACCAGGCTCCCTGAAATCTATGGCCAACCCTGGAATGACAGAAGAGTGTAGCGCATGCTTCGAGTCAACAGGAGAGCAAGAGTATAAGATTAAATATACAAGAAAAAAATATAAGCAAAAATACAAAACTCAACGAAGGGAGATATGACGCCCACGACATTAACCCCACGACCACCTGATCCGACATAACAGGAAGCGATGACTAATATCTGTAAGTGGCCCATCTGTACTATGATTCATAGGAGGTTGTAATCTAAGATTTAGCAATCCGAATCATACCACCTTTTGCAACATGCAGATAATAGATTAAGGTACATGTGTGGTAAAATCAGTTGATCCTTTGTGTACAAAAGATTCAAAACACTCTGGTTGCCTCTAAGATTCCTGATATGTTCATTTAAACGACCAACTCCTTGGATCTTACCCCAATCGAATATTTGTAGGACGAAATAGGGCTGTTTAGAAGAATGGATAGTTTTTGGATTTATTAAGGCACAACAGAGAAAATATTTTTTTGGATCTAGTGGTAAAACGAAGTGTGGGGGGGGGGGGGGTCTGCTGCAATTCTATCTCTTTTCTCAGAATGAAATAAGAACACCCAATTGGAGTAACACGTAAACATGAATAAACCGGTCACGTTCTAAGTCACATCATTAAGCTTCCACCACTAACTCGCACGTGCTAAGGTTTAATTTGTGACAGCAGCTATGGGGTTCACCGCAAAAGAACTCGCCTTTTGTATTTGCCCGTTATCGAGCTGTGAGCGGAATAATTCTTGGCCATCTACTGTGTATAGTATCATTTGGTTGAAGCAAGTGCACAAGATGTGCCAAAATTACACCGAGTTTATTTTTCACAGCAAACTATTCCTCGGAGAAACAAAATATTTATAAGAAAACCGATTCACACTACGCGAAAGAGGATAACGCCATAAAACAGTTAGTTCTAAAACTCACCGCAAGGTTGAGCGCAAAAGGCTACTACATGGCATGTTCTCATCCGCTGTTTCCCAATCGATCTTTTTGCCTTTGTTTGTAATCTAATACGAATTATATTAAGAATCAGACTGTTGGATAAGAAGAGAAACATATGGATTACGCAACAAAGAAATGAAATGGACTTGGGCAAGACACATAGCTCGAAGACGTGAGGACAGATGGACTAAGAAAATAACAGAACGGTACCAGGAGCTAAAAGAAAACCTGGCAGACAAGAACGGAGATGGATAGATGAAATTCAAGAGTTCGTGAGTGGTAAATGGATGGCCATTGCACAAAACAGAAGGAACTGGAAAGTTGCTGGAGAGGCCATCATCCTGCAGTGGATTGAAAATGCAGTGGATTTTAACCAGCCTACCCGAAAGGTCACCATGAGTGCTTACCCGAAAGGTCACCTAGTTTCAATAAAAGTATTAGGCAAAGTCTTTTTGGATCCAGTTGTATTATTAGGGTTTTAGGAGCACCAGCGACTATATTACTTCGTGTACATTGTCTGTGAATTGTGTGTGTTCTGACGAAAAACCCGAGTTTTCGGGAGGAAAATCATGCTGCCTGAGACCGACTAACACCAGCCACGTTGTGAAAAAGGCCCACTGGATCCATTAAAGATGACTGTGGTACACTCTAAGGGCTTTAATCTGAAGGATCTAATAAGTAGGTCACAGAAAGGACAGTTCGTCTGGTATAGAAATGAAATGCTTACTAGATCAACGAGGTAGTGACAATGATTCTAATTCCAATAGTTTCCGCCAGGCGGCGCCCACCCTCGTTATGTCATCACTTGCATATTTTCATCGGTAAAATTTTTCGGACTATGTCAAGTGGCGATTTGTGCTGACGGTTCTGCTGTCTGCAATTTTATTTTCCTAAAGAGCCAGCGCTGGTGTTGATTCTCTTTGAAAACCGAAGTGGCGTGTTCCCACGTACGGCTACACGTGACTTTTCAAGCATAAACTACGTAATGAAGGTCGTCTCGCCAAA
Organism: Mastigoproctus giganteus; assembly: GCF_048544385.1. Lineage (NCBI taxonomy): Eukaryota > Metazoa > Arthropoda > Arachnida > Uropygi > Thelyphonidae > Mastigoproctus > Mastigoproctus giganteus. The sequence continues at coordinate 34,797,809 of NC_143587.1, read as the reverse complement.
AAACGTCAAGGGATTTGGAAACACAATGAACCTGCAGTCATGCATTGTTTAATGTCCACTGTAGCATTAACGTACTGGCGCGTTTCTGTCTCTCCCTTTCCCCTCACCCCACCTCTCGTTTCACAAGCAACGAACGAATGACGGAAGGAAGGAGGTGTTGGAGAGTCGGGTTGTATAGCAACCTTTTCGAATTTTGACAGTTACAGTGCATTGGGGTCTTAATAAAGTTCGGCTCTCTCTGAAGGAAAGAAAACAAAATGAATGGGCGTGTGAGATAGTTGGGGGTCATGCCCTCTGGAATGCATTACGATAGCAGGATGTTGACATATTTAAAAGGAAAATACGCCCACCACAGACTGACGTATTTAAATCTCGTGCAAATTCCAAAAGAAATCCATGCATCAGTTGTTTTTAGGTCCTCTTTTAATCCCCAAATCTGATATTGATTACATACGTGGTTTGAAGAGCTGGCGCTTTTGCAACGATCAATCTCCAATTACAGGAATTCTTTGGTTGTATCATTTACCACGTTGACATTCAACTGTCCCTGTTTTGATTCACTAACAGGAAAAATTCTAAAGGTTATTAACTAGCAAAATATGTTGGTGTCCAAATTGGAAAGAGGATCCAAACTAGAAGTAAGGCAATAGCATATTCTCTAATAGTGTTTACGACCATGAGCCAACAGAGGACTTCTTTCCATGTTTTCTTCCAAGCCCATCCACTGAGTTCTTGTGGGCAATACAGCCGTATTTTCTGGTTGGTTTCCTAGATCAATGGCTTCCATAAAAGTCTCCTACACCCCTGATATATAAATGACATGTAATTAGAATATGCAAATACGCCAGCAATATGGCAAACCAAGTAAGAAACAAAAACCAATACCTTTACTAAGAATAAGGGTGTTGCAGAAGGAATTAGTTCCAATAATTTAGAATATTTATTCTTATATATATATAAAAAAAATGCAAACTGTCCGCTCGTGGTCCCTCATATTTTCTGCAAGGCACTGTATATGTTTAACGAATAAAGTAAAATTAGTAAAGTTTCTGAAATTAATACGTTAAAAATTCATTTGAGTTGCGTTAAAAATTCATTTCAAACTTTCAAAACAGTTCACCAAATGGTGGGGATATCATATCTGTAGGGACTGAACACATCTCCTAGGTAACGGAAGACTGATAATCAACAGATGACATCAATATTTTGAGGCATGTGCTCTCGCCATCACACCAGGCCTGGTCAAGTGCAAAAAAGCAGGAGAGCAAAGATCTTTTCAAGGTCTTTCAACCACATACGCAGCTAAGGGGAAGGGATGCAGAGGGACGGAGGGGAGGGAGGGGAAGGAAGAGTGAAGAATGTCGGACAACCTTTCACACACGACTGTTCATCGATAAGTAAAGGGCAGGCATGAAGTGGTATGGTTGTAGCGTCTGGGAGAGATAACAATACTTTATCAAGCACCGTCCAAGCTCGTGTTTACAACCTCCCCCATCTCTCCCCAACTTCCATATTTGCTATGAAAATAGAGTGAGCGAGCTGCAAGATTATCTAATTTTTTCTCTCTTTTTTTTGGGGGGGGGGGGGAACAGGTATATGGTGGAGCTGTACATCCTCTATTGGAACTAATGATAGAATTATGTTGCTTTTCATATTGATCCGAAGAATGGAATTTTTGTTGGATGCATTCGGTTGCTTTTTTTATTTATTTTGTAAATAGCATCAACAACATCCAGTCAGATGGATCCTACTCTCCTTTGAAAATGTAAAATGGAATTTCATTTATAAAAACCATTACAAAGTACTAAAATATCAAGCCGGGATTTAAACTATTCACGTAGTGTATTTGTGATGCATTTTTCTCCGTTCTGATCCGAGTAACTATGCATAAAATGTTGCTAAGCAACGCTAACACAGACTACCCCATTGTTTATCATCGATTTGTGTAAAATGTGATTTTTTTTTCTCTCTCTCTTATATACATGAAACCTTTTAGTGTCCATTATTCCCTGCGCATCATTTAGGCTTAGCAGAGTTATTTTGCATGCATGGTTTGAATATTTGATTGGCATCTTACATATGTTAACTCTGTTACTTCATGGTGATTAACAAATTCTTTCCATCTCTCCCCCATTTGTCACCCTGCCACTAGTTTTATGCACGTATCCTTTGAATCAATGCTCACATGTATGCGCAGTAATCTCGACGGATCCAACACGCATTTCAAATACATAAGAATATATTTAGGAAAGCAGACATGATTTCTACTCACGTTCGATACCCGGTCTCCATCTCCCCCCCCACTCCTTAGCCACCCCCTGCGGCGCAGTTTAACCCATTTAGTTCCAGCAGAAATGTTTTTCTCTGTCAGCATGGGATCAATCTAAGCTCAAACCGACATTAGACTGCACCAGACCTACATCTTTGGCACACGTCTGTTGAGGATAGTTTCCATTGATGGACTGGTACCAGTAGAGAGAGGTCAATACGTGTTGTTCACTATAATGTTCTTGCAGTTCTCCTCCCCCCCCCCCCTCAACACTTATTTCTGACCGGCTAAACTAGAAATTATTGTTTTTAATTAATTTCCTGACATTTTGGGGGTAACTTGAAGGAAGAAACCCATCTGACACGTATACTTTGGCTATTCGTGTTACGTTTTAAAATGGTGCGAGTTTAAAATGTCCCTCCTAGGTTCACGTTCCTGTGTCAGTAAACTACACTAACCTACCAAAATAGAATAAACACCCGAAAGCAGCGATCTCATTTTTACAACAGGTTAATGAGTTTTGTCTACGTATTTATTTTAACCATTTCCTGTCGGCTATAGTTCCTATTCTGAATAGTAAACACCAGTTTACAGCTTCATTGGTGCAAACCAGTTTTAAATAAAACTATTGTCTTTCAAAGGTCGATGAATAATCTGACAAACGATTTTTCAGCATACAGAGGGCCAACATCCCCAGAAATCGTCTCCTGTCTGAATGCAATACAATCAGCTAAATATACACAGTAACGGTCCCAGGTAAGGGCTAAAGAGGGCTACAAGTCCCTCACATTACAATTAAAGTTTAATAATTCTGTGAACACTGCTGCTAAATGGGAACCAACTCCATTTAGAAAATCCTGGGACCGTCACTGAATACACACCAACTATCCTCAAAAATGGAAATCAGTATTTCATAAGGGTCTTTCCAAACAGAAGTCTAGAATCATTTTTAGGGGTTTCGAGAATCGTTCTCGAGAACCATGCAGACTTTCTTGATGTCACTTCCGCCATTGAAGACGCAAGCGTAAACCAGTAGTTTTGTGCAAAGAAATGCTAAATCTTCTGCTGGCCTAAATCGCTATCTCAACTGGTATCTCTTCAACACCGGTCAAACTTTAGAGTAAAGAAATTGAGTTCTCTAACAAGAAGTGACTGTGGTTGGCGAATGTGGTTCATTGACCATCAGAACTTGTTAGGTCGTGACAACAAACTCTGAACCAAAATCTTTCATGGTAAACTCCAGGATAACCGGAGTGATTTCGAATATCTTCTATCAATGGCATTGCAATCCAAACAGGTTAATTTGAATTGTAGAAGCATTTAAAGTCATTTTTATGTTAAATTTACAGCATCCGAGCAGAAGTAACGTTAAGTTCGAGGTTGTATAAACTCGATAAAAGTACCTTCGACCCCCCCCACCCCAAAAAAAATCTCTAAACATTTTGAATTTTTGAAGAACATCTTTTTGAAATACTAACCTCCATTTCTGAATCGCCCCGTATCTTACAAGCACACGATTTGCGTATAATTTTATTATAGTAGAATAGTGTACACATTTGTATACAGTACACTATTCTACCATGTACAATGTAACAACAACATTCAATTTCAAATAGGCAGGTTCGTAAGGTTTAGAGAGCAAAAACCGTAAGCTGGACAGAATATTTGATAAGATGAAATTTTATCTTAAATTACATTTCAGAAATACAGAACAGCGAACGCTGCTGAGGATGGAATCACGTGTCAGACATTGCTAGCGTGAACTACACTACTGACAGCAGAAAAAAAAAAAAAAAACGTTCCTAAGGGGGGGAGGGAGGAAGAGGACTTTTTCTCCTACTCGCCTCTCTCTCTCTTCTACTATGGTAGTAATTCAAAATGTAAGTAGGGAGACGAACTAGAGTGGTGGGGAGGGTGGGGGATATCATCTATACCTTATCAGACGGCCGAGACAGCCAGACGTGATGGGATGGGAGCTGTCACATGAGAAAAGCGGGAAATGGGATAGCAACACTTCCCGCTGGAGTACACGGGAAACGCCTAGCCTGCATTTCGTTGTAATATTAACATTCAGAGGTCCACCCTTTAAGTTCTCTTCTAAAAAAAGAGTCCTGCTGGTGGATCACATGACTGAGTTTCGCATTTCACACGTACTTTTTTTATTTTATCATTTCCGAAGCCACATGGAATTATTAAAGTGTCGTGACTGCAAAGACCCATACATTCTACCATTAATATTCCATTTGCGTCCTTTGTACCTCTCTTGGCACTGTCTAGATAACTGCCTTCTTTTATAAAAAGGTAGTAGTCAGAAAATTACTTATTTCGGAAAGAAATTTAATAGTTCACCAGGAGGCGTTTTAGTAGTCTGATGCTTGGAAATTCTTCTTCAGAGTGTGTTGATATTTCGATGCTGAACGCTATGTTTGGGCATGAGCGAATTGGATGACTGCCCACATATACAACAGGAAAAGCTAGAAAATAAGTTTTTTCTCCCTTCTGAAATCATTATGATGTCAACTTGTGAGATAAAAATCGCTTTGTGACGTAGGTTTCAGCTTAAAACGTATAAAAAGCAACATTTATCTCTCGCATTTTTAATTATCGTATATAATTAAATACCTCATTATTACTCATCTATGATTCAAGCATGCTACGAAAAATCCTAAATCAACAATAAAACTTAAAGCAACCTAGTAAGTGGATCACATCAACAAGTTGTAGGACAGTCGGTGCACGAGACAATTTGGTGAACGGCAATTGGTGGTTAAGACAATTCGGAGAATTTCTTTACGATTTTTGATGGAGAGTACTATCCACCTTGTAATGATGAACAAGTATGCCACAAAAAGGGATATAATCGTTCAAGGAGTGGAAATTGAAAACGTGGATTCATATACTTATTTTGGACAAGTCATTAGCTGTAACAATGATAAACGGCTGGAAGTCAAGAGAAGAATAAATTTCGGATGGATAGCATTCAGGATATATATAGTCGCATACTGAGGAACAATATCCCAATTTGTCTGAAACGTAAAATAATGAACCAATGTATACTCCCCACCATGATATATGGAAGTGCAACTTGGGCACTCACCAAAAGAATGGAAGCGAAGGATGGAACGAATATATTAGGAATCAGACTGTTGGATAAGAAGAGGATTAGGCAGCAAACACAAATAAAGGGCATTCTTATCAAAACTAAAGAACTGAAATGGACTTGGGAAGGACACATATGAGTCAATGTAGCTCGAAGACACGATGACAGATGGACTAAGAAAATAACAGAATGGTACCCACAAGAGGAGCAAAAAGAAAATCTGGAAGTAACAACGGAGATGGAGAGATAAAATTCATGAGTTCGTGGGTAGTAAATGGATGGCCATTGCACAAAACAGAAGAAACTGGAAAGTTGCTGGAGAGGCCTTCATCCTGCAGTGGATTCAAAATGGCTGATGATGATGGTGATGACTATCCACCTTGGTTGTTTTTTAATGCACACCCTATTAAAAAATTAGCCACGGACAGGATTGAGATACAAGAGAACCTCGTTCGCATTTTACTTTCACTTCTGCAAGTTGCACTTTTTTTTTTTTTTTTAGGAAGTACACATGGGGAATGTGGAGTCTGTTGCATTGTAGCAATTGTCCAATTTTCGTAGCAATTGTCTTTCACTAAATTGCTACGTACATTGACAATATCATTCACGAAATTGTCTCGTGTACCAAATTGTCGCATATACCGAAGTGTCTACAACTAACTGTCTTGAAATGAGTTGACGTGGGCCCCCTGCTAAAAGAATTCTCTACAAGGTGTATCAGTTTAATCTCAAGTTGTTTACGTATATATTAGCTTTACGTTAATTCAATATATGAAACACGACAGTAGTTGTATTTCTATATAAGAAAAATAAATAACAGATCATTTGAGTGCATTCCTCCCTCTATCAAAAATATTATAACAGAGAAAAAAAAAAAAAAAAGCGGGGGCAAAGAGAAACAAATTAGAGATACACAAGCAGAGCGGGAGAATACGGCTAGTGGAAAAATCTATACAGAGATCGATTTAATATTATAACCGAAAAGTGTTTTTAAAAACTTATCTTAGTGTGAGTGATAGGAAAGTGCCATCACCTCCTACAATTACATGCCATTATGCAAATAAAATGAAGACATTACCGCTCATTTTCGTCTGCTGTTGCAAAAAGCGCCAACTGGGGGCGACGTCGGGTTGAGAATCAAAACGAACGTTAATGGAGTGAACCCTCCACGATGTGTGTGCAACGCTTTTAAATAAAGCAGCAACCGGATAAAATGGTACTCCTCATTCTCCTTCCCCCCTCCCCTCCACTCTTCTCTCCTACTCGGTGAATGCAAATTAAACCATCAAAGGCGCCCACAGAAGTAATCAAAAGTTGTTTCTTTTTGAAAAAGCAGCAAAGTTCCATCTTGGCTTGGACAACGATAAGAAGAAATCGCATTTAGAATTATCTCACACGTTTCGTTGTCGTCCCTCCCCCCATCTCATCCCCCAAGAGCTCGATAAGATTTCACTTGCACAAATGACTCGCATCTAAACAGCAGAAAGACCTCCCCTCTCAACTTCTTCGTATACTGCAAGGCCTTCAAGTACAGACACGCAAACTGAGTTTTGCGCATTCAGACCGTCTACTCGTCTGGAATTTTGACAAACTCTCTCGCGTTCTGCTCTGCTCTATTCCTACTTTCTTGTCTTTTCTCATTTAATAACAGCGCGCCTATCTTCTTGCAGGTAAGGAGAGTTGAAAGATTGCTCTGTACTTCTCTCATATGGCATCGAGATAGTGGTGCTGGCGAAATATCCTACAACCACACGAAAGAAGTGTCGTTAGATTCTTAATAATGCAGATTGCCTTTGGCTTTTCCACCCACTTTATTTTCCCCTCTCACATTCCTTTTCTCCTGTTTGTTCGCCATCCAGTTTTTTCCATCCTTTCCTATCTCCAACACCATTTTTTTATTGTAACCCACGTATAGAGACACACACATCAGTGGATTCTTGTCGATATAGTGTAATATTACTTTAATAATTAAAAACTGAGCTGTTTTTCATCCCAATATATAAAAGTTTACAGTTACATTCCTTCTATTTCGAACTTTTATTTCCTTAAGTTCGTTACATATAGATAAAAAAGGATATCAAACAGATGTGTTTTTTTTTTTAAAAAGCAACTAATTTTCTATCTCTGTGAATAGTACGTAGAGTTAAACATAAACTAGAAAATGGTTAAATTCTCCATCCATTGGAGCAAAGAAGGGTAGGAGTAAATAACGCAATAAAATTTATTTGCAGAGTCCAAGACTATAATATAATATGAAGAATTTACGATGTTTTTTTAATAAAAATAACGTAGGTAAGTAACAGGACTAGTACGAAGGTAACTGGACTAGTACGAGCTTAAGCAACAGTTTCGTATCCTAGCAACAAGGATCACTTGGATACATCAGCAACACACTCATGTTGTCAAGTGTAAGGAGCTTCGTTCTTCGAAATGTATCAACTAAAGCGTGGTTTATTGAGGACTTGTTTATCTCCAAAGCGAAAATCGTCCAGAATCTGAGGTAAACAACTAAAAGAATTGAAATAAAAATCCCCATTTTATCCATAATCATTTTGGTAATTTAAATGATCAAAGACTGCAAAAAGAAAAACGAAGAACCGAATTGAAGTATATAAAAAAGCCTTTATTTATTTTAATATCGGCTAGAATCAAGACTTATCTTCAAATTGTCCATATCGGTTGCCATGGAGACCAAAATGCTTAAATCTGCTACATAGCTAGGTAGGGACTAAAGGGGTTATAGCCCAAGGTGATCAAAACAACAGATTGTTTTACTCCTAAATGATGATTAAAACTTAATGATTCCTCGTAATCAGTGCTTTAGCCCACCTCCCCTTTTAGAAAATCCTGGAACCACCCCTGTCTAAATCCAAGGTAAAAAACTAAATTACCAGAGAAAAAACTATTTTTTGCCTTAATCATTTTGATTAAGAGACCAAAGACACCGCAAAAGGCAAAGTTAAACCAAATTATATAGAACTTGTTTTATTTTTATAATGAAGCCATTATTCATTTTTTATTGAAGATCATTTCGGCTGAAATGATCTTCAATACTGACCATTTCGGTTATTAGCAGTGCAGACGGGCTGCCAGGACAGCTCATGGGGTTTTGTCAATGATATACAGGAATTCTGCTAGCAGTGATAAGAATACGATGATTATTCCATTGCAATTCCAAGGCAATTGTTAGGACACACCTTGAATACTGCATATAGGTCTGGAGGCCTTATTTTATGAAGGATGTGGATCTGTTGGAACTGGTGCAAAGAAGGGCAACGAGATTGGTGAAGGAAACAAAAGTGTGCTCTTACCAAGAAAGGCTTCAGGTCTGCATATTGCAGCGTCTGGAGACTAGGCACCTGCAAGGTGATCTGATTGACATGTGTAAGGCTTTGAATGGATTGAGTAAACTCACTGCAGATGGGATTCTTTCTCTTGCTCAGGCTATGCACATGAGGGGGCACGAATCCCAACTGAGTAAGGATGATTGCAGGACAGATGAACAGAAATTTTCCTTCAGCCAACCGATAGTTCATTATCGGAACAAATTTCCATTTGTTTTTGTGGAAGTGGGTAGTTTGAATAAATTAAAGGTGGAACGAATCCATCCTCATCTAATGAACTGTTAGACGGGGATGAATAAGTGATGCTGGCTGTGTTTTTTTTATGGGGAAGGGGGGTTGTTTCTGCATAAACTTCTTTTCATCATTTTCCGCTACGACTAATATTACCATGGAGTACTCTTCTGTGAAATGGGTTTTTAGTATTTTTCAGCAGTATCTTATTGTGAAAACTGGCTGCGTCATTTAAGTTAAAACTTTTGTACATCAATTCTAAAAATTTATAATTATACCTTCAAAAACTTGAAGGGGAGGGAGAAGATCACGAATGTAAAATCTTTAAAAGCAAAACCATTTATGGGATCCATTGTTAAAATGTGTCATGGTCTGTTATTGTGGATTTAGCTACTTTGAATGGTGTTGTCTATTAGCCATGTCTATTTATGCATGCCCTACATTTCTTGCCACTTGTGTGGGTCACTTTTGTTCTTCTCAGTGACCTGTATATCAGTACTCACTTCCGGAGCACGCCATCCGAGTAGATGTTAATTCAAAGTATCCAGCTGTTCACCGATTTTAACCTACTGAGTGAGGTCAAATTTAATTTTTCCCAGATGATTTTAATTAAAACACTAATCCATTGTCCGGTACCATACGGGAACCTGTATACAAAATAAATGTCGTTGGCAGTATAATTAAAAATTTAGTTTTAATGATAATTAAAAATCTTTTAGAAGAAATCCTCCAGGTGGCAGTATTGGTCATCTGGAAATTTCGGTGGAAATGCAAATGAACTGTTCGCTGAATTTGTGATTAATTTATTATAACGTTTACAGTTAAGTTGGCTGGTGCAAACAAAGGCGCTGGTTTGTTGGACTTTAAGGAACGAAGTTGTGCATGGACCCTGTTTATAATCATAATATGAAGTATACACGCACAACGTGGAGTTTAAGAATAGGGTAAGAATTGATTAAGTGGTTTTAATTTCAGTGCGCCATCTAGGAACAAAAGTAACAATATTTTTCGCGTGCAAAGTACCAAACATCGGGTCACTTCCCATACCACTTTAAATAAATTGCTGACAAAGTCAAACTGAATAGACGAAGAAGCATTCTCCACGTTTGTGTACACTATAATTCAAAAGTTAGTATTATGATACATTTTAAGGTCCATATATAATATGGTTGTTCGTAATTAATTAAATGTATTAATTATAAATTACAGAATTTATAACTATTTAATTATTTATCATTAAATAATATAATTACGTATTGTATTTATTTATTTATTACGTTCCTAGCTTGGAAGTTGAAGATGGAAATGAAATTCGTATCAAGCCATCATTTCCCCCAACGGACCCCCTTCTAAGGCAGATTGGTTGATTTTAATGGCGCATCAGCAATTCCTAAGGCAGAAGTAGCGATCTTATTTTTATCTTCTGTCAATCCATCAGTCGATCTAGCACATTTTTTGATATACAAGATGAGTGTTTCTCCTATAAACAACAACCAGAAAGAGTTGTTGATCAGAACTCGACCATGCATGAGAGATTCGCCCACTCTTGCAGTTGGCAATGACTTGTGATGTTGCAAACGAAGCTGCGTACCACTTCCTTCTGACCTGCTAATTTAAAAGAACTTGACAGACACGTCAAAACAAATTTGTTTCTCCCCATCCTCTTTACTATCTAAAAAGTAGAAATGGCCAAATAAAAATAGTCCCGTTAAATGTTTATAAACAAAGTGGATTATGAGAAATTGCACAGACGTACTGGTGTAGAGAAAAAGGATAAATATTGTATTTGAGCATTATGTAACATAACATGATTCCCGATAGATGGAGCTAGCGTATTTATATGTATTAAGCATGATTTTTGTTTTTTTTCTGTTTTTTTTTGTTTGTAACTAAACAAGCAGGAACGCAAGTCTCATGACTATGCAATATCACATGGCTAAAATATCCGGGACACTTCTAAGAAACGCCTTCAGTGCACATGACCCCAGCTAAGAAACTGTCGTAAACAGTTTTATCAAAAATTCGGGTTTCCTTTAAGTGTTGAATGGCCTGAGGCACAGCGATAAAAAAAAAAAAAAAAATTCTCGGTGGGTCTACGCGTCTAGTTGAGTGTCACCCTGCCTACTACTGCATATGACTAACCGAACAAAATTCCAACCACGTGCGCACGTGGAAGTTGATGTAACCACTTTGAGCGATGCCCCGGAGGAAGTGTGCAAGTTAATAAATCGAAAGTTGTGGTATGTGAAGCGGAATGTGTAGGGAATGGATACCCACAATGCAACGCGCCAATTGGTACAGCTTGTTTCCGGGAACAGAAACACTGCTGAATTATTACTACTGTTTTTTTTTTTTTTTTTTAAGCAGTGGTGCTGTTAAGTATTACTTGTTTACCGATCGGTGACAGGGTCCAGACTTGATAGATCGCACGAAGGCGGAAAGAGAGAGAAGAGAAGAGACGGAATGCATAACGTGGGAGCGAGAGAGAAAGAGAGAAGAAGAAACAGAAAAGGATCTACAAGAGGAGGAAATTCAACTGCACCCCAGCCAGGAACAACAATGGATCTTAGCAGTGCAAGGAATCAGGAATAGGAGTGGGAAGGAAAGAAAAGCTTATTTAAATTCCCAAGACCCAAAGCGGGTAGGGCTAAACGGAAAACACCCAGTGACTTCATCAGACTAGGGGGAAAGGTCTAGACATGGAGGCGGCAGCGCGAAACGCATTCCGATGTTGCAATGCTGGGCGGTAGAATCCAGCAGCAAGTTAACTGATGAGAGCTTCACAACACGTCCATTAGACAGATTGTTTTCGGGAGAGACGGGGGTGGGTACTTTCACAAATAAATATGGCTTTGGTCAGTGTGTCGCTCGTGTGTCCTCTGGGCAGAACGCTAAGCTAGTAGTTTTAGGCGTCTCTGGATGGACAGCAACATGTCATGGCGTTAGGATCTAATGTGGCTAATCCGACAGATATTTCTACTCGCATATGAACATTTCTTGTTTGAAACAACTTGGTTTTGCCAAGTTGTTTCCAATTAAAATTTTATTCGTCATTATATTCTGTCCTATTATTAAGCAACGAACAAAATGTTAATATTGTTCCAAATTTATCATAATGTTTGTGGACTTCAACTGGACCTAAAACCGCCCACAAGGAGCCAATAAGAACATACGCTGAAAATTCGATGTCCATCTGACTTTCTCTTCGTTAGTGATGCTTGTACATCCAAACTAATATATATTTCTGTATGGGGTGGGAACTGGGGGCTGTCCAATCGGAATTGATCCTAAAACCTTCTCTAGGATTAACAGAATATAATTTGCAAATTTTGTGGATACCTGATATTTCCTCATTCCAAATTTTACGGGGGAAAAAAAAACGGTCTACTGGTCCGATTTTAATAAAATTTGGGATGATCGAACAATCTTTCTAAAAGACCCAAATATAAATCGACTCAACTCCCATTGAAATTTGTTCAATGGGAGTTTAGTTGATACACGCGGACAAATGGACGAACATGGTGAAGACATTAGGGGCTTTGCGGATTTTCAAACTGGATTAATGAGAGAGAGGATGAATAGATAGTTGATGGAAAGAAACTCTTTTCAACGTCTTTCTTGTTGAAACGAAAGAAAAATTTCAGAGGACAACTTTTCATTGCATACAAACCACCCTAAAAGAAGCCAGTCATCCTTGCATTGTTCTTTAAAAAAAAAAAGAAAGAAAAAGAAAAGTTGATTTTCTTAAAAAAACTCTTCCATTCAGCCTTCAGATAAGACACTCAGATAGTTTCTTAATAATTCACGCCTTCCATTCATCTATTCGCTTGTGCGTAGGTGCAAATATTTCTTTCTTCTTCACCCAGTTCATTATTTATGACTATTCCTAATTGAACTGTCTCTCCGTAAATAAAACCACGAGATATTTACATAGCTGGATAATCCTTCCCGCACTCCTTAATTACAGCCGCTATCTTCTTTCGTTCTTGGCTGCTTATCTGCATGTGCAACCCGGAAAGTAGAGAACAGTTGAGAAAGAATAAAAAAAAAAAAAAAAAAAAAAAGTAAAGAAAAAAAAGGGCAAGATTCCGTCGAACTATTGATCACAGCGTGCACCTGGGACTTTCCAATGCTGAGAAAAGAGTCGCATCTCCAGAATGGCACTCCAATGAGAAGTTTAATAAGCACTTAGAGCATTTACAACGCTATCACGTGCTTCGAAGTATATACAGTCATTAACGTGCTAATATGGACGGACATGAATCATTGTTCTATTCTTGCCGAATACATCTCGGGTGCTTATTATGGCTGTTAGACAGGAGAGATAGAAGGTAAAATTAACAAGAGCCACATCATGCACAGAAAGGAACTGATAAGATAATGAGAGAGAGAGAGAAAAAAATTGATTTAGAAAGAGGGCAGAGGAGGGTTTCACATGGATTGATCCAATGAGTTGGGGAAGCAAATTAAGAGAAAAGGAAGGAGGGGAGTAAAAAGGAAAAACAAAAGGAAGGCAATGATTAATATACACAAAGGAGAGGAAGGACAAAGAGAGAAACAGAAGTAGTTACATATACGGCTTGTCAGCTTTTCGTAACTTGTCAGGGTTCATTAATATGCAATAAAAGGCCTATGCGCCCTTAAATAATCAATCTCTAACGTGTCCAGCCAATAAGAAAGGTAACAGACCCTTGCTCTAATCATTTGACCGGATTTAGCAAGCAGGCCATTTAAGGAAGCCAGTTTTGTCTTTGGCCGCTTTTTGTGCGTAATGGAGAACAGACTTTTTGCTTTTATTTAAAACCAGTGTTGGAATCCCTCAGGGTTCCGTTTTTTCCATCTTGTATATCAATGACTTTCGCCGACTGTAGATCTCATCTACAGCGGAACATGCCCATCAGTGAGAATGCTAAACCACGATCCCCCACTTTTGTCGATAAAAAAAAAAAATCTTGCTACTTATTTGTGATTATTTTGAAATCAGAAAGAATTTCAGTTCTTCCTTTTTGGAGCAATTAGGGTTTTCTGTTTTGTTCCGGGCAATTTTTTTCCCTTCTGAAGCTTATTTAACCCTGTAAAAAATCCTTACTACCAAAGAATATCGTCTCCAAATCTGCAGCGAAGTCCATTAAAAAAAAAAAAGTAAAAATGAAAACAAAGGGAAAAAAACGAAAAAATAAAAAATAGAATTCTAGACTTTATTCCAAACAGAGCTATCAGATTGCGCCTTTAACCTTTCTCTCACAAACTCAGCCACTCCCTGTCACACTGCGTATTTCCGCTGTATGCATTTTCTACGAAATTGTAAACGCTAAACTTCCTATGCCGTGAAAGGATTTGTGTATGCATTTTTCTTACCACAACACAGATCATCTACAGCTTCTCCATTCCTCCAAATCCATTTAACTAGATGTGGCAACTCCCAATGACACTTCTTCAAAATTCACTAGTCTAACTGTTCTGGAACTGATAATCAAATCCCAGTCTAATAGATTTTTCTTGATTGCCAACCTTCAACCTGTTCGTAATATACAGTAAGTATAACTTTAAACAATTTTTCATGCTCAGCACTACAGCAAAATAAAAATACAAAAGAATAAAAGAGAAAACCAGAGAGAGAAAAGAAAAATGACAATTCTTAAAATGTCGCTTCCTTGTGTTTTACAATTCACAATAGCGTAGTAATATTATGTAAAGTCTTCAATTGCCGTTAGAGCGCGCTGTTTACCAGACTTAGGGCGTCTCGATGGCAATCCATTCCGCATCAGACGTGACCTCTCTCTCTCTCTCTCTCTCTCTCTCTCTCTCTCTCTCTCTCTCTCTCTCTGTGTCCTCTCAACATCGCTATGGGAAGGGGGGAGTAGAATTCTAAGAGCCTTCCAGGACAACAATTCCCCTCAGAAATGCGACCAGGAACCCGGCTGCTGACACACTTAACCTTAGTAATAAAGTCAGGGGAAAGAGAACCCTCTTAGGTCCTTGACAGATTTCAATTACTCCCCTCTCCCCTAAACAGAGTCTTCCAAGTCACATTTCGCATTTCTCCGAACAGCCTCATCCAGATGCACGTAATGAGTCGTGTATAAAATCAAGTTGGCTTGCAAACATACACGACACAGCACTAATGCTCGCTGCATCAGGGCGCTTTTAGGTTGAAAGGAAGGTCTTTTCCTGGATTTTTTTTTTTTTTTTTTTTTGTTGTTGTTTTCCTGCAATTTCATAATTTAAGTCTTCTCCTTATTATTATATTTTTTCCTCCTTGTAATTATTATAAATGTTTTTGTTTCTTTTTTTTTTATCATAATTTTAGTTTTGAATTTTCTTCGGCATTATAATTTTTTGTTTTCTTTTCTCCTTCAAATTTTAACTTTTTTTTTCTTTCTTTCATATTTTTCTTCGTTCTAGTTTGTCGCTAAAATCTAACGAAGCGACAACAAAAAAAACCAAAAAAAAAAAAAAAAACAGTATTTCAGTAGTTCACAATGAAGAGACAAAAACAGTTACACACACACAAAAAAATAATAATAATAATAAACAAATAATAAGCAAAGAGTATGATAAAAATTGAACAAAATTATTGTACAAAAACCTGTGAAAAAAAATCGGACAAAAAAAAAAAACTAAGAAAAAATCGGATAAAAAAATTCAGGTGACAAAAATCAAGATGCCAAAAATTAAAGAATATTGGTACAGAAAGCTCAGAGGCTGTTTCTTTCATACAAAACAGAGAGAGAAAGAAAAAGGAACGGTTGTAGTAGGTTTTTAAAAAGGGACGCAGGGGGGGGGGGGCACGGTTGGCCAAAGAAAAATAACCAACTCACTGCACTGTACACCATTATTTTGTGCCCATCAATTTGACCTTTCTCAGCCGAGAAAAAATAGCCAGCTCAGAGGCTAGTTCTCATTTCATACGAGAGAGAGAGAGAGAGAGAGAATGATAGTAGTAGATTTTCAAAAGGGACGAGGGGGCGCAGGGTTGGCCAAAGAAAACTCACCGCACTGTACACCACTATTTTGTGCCCATCAACTTGACCTTTCTCCGCTGAGAAAAAAAAATCGGACAAAAAAATTAAGATGACAAAACTCAAGATGCTAAAAATTAAAAGAATATTGCTACAGAAAGCTCAGAGGCTGTTATTTAATTTTATACAAATCGGGAGGGAGATAAGGAACAATCGTAGTAGATTTTCCAAAATTAGAGGGGGGGGATAAGAGTTGGCCAAAGAAAAATAACCAACTCACTGCACTGTACACCATTATTTTGTGCCCATCAATTTGACCTTTCTCCGCTCACAGCGGATAATGCCACTCAACCACCGTTTTCTCCACGTGATTAACTTACACATTAAGGTCACTGACTTCTAGCGTATGAAAGAGGTCGGTGGGTCACCGCGACTCCCGTGACCACGCTACATTAACAGACACCATGAGCATCGACTCGACGGGATACAAATAAGCAGCCCACACCATCTCTTTCCCCCCGCTACGAACAGCCCTCCCCCTTCTCACTCTCTCCAAACCACGAGATCCTCCCATAATCCCCTACGGTATTATACATAGGCCAACAGAGGAGGAGGACGCAGCAAAGAAGACCTTATCGATCTGGATGCTGGACGCACGTGAAAGTTTTCCTCTTCTTTTTTTTTTTTTTCCTGCTCTGTCTTTTGCAGATAGTTTTGGGGTTCCTGTTCCTCTACGGTTCACTAAACAAACAGATTCGTCCTCGGGGGATTAAAGAACTACAGATTCCATCACGTGGTCTTTTTTTTTTTTTTTTTTTTTTTTCCCTTTCTGCTTCCTACCACTGGAAAAACTCACGTTCGTAGCGCATAGTTGAGTCTCCCTTACGCATAAGCAGAAAGTTAATAAAGGCGAACAGCGCCATGCCTCCCGGCCCATATTTTACAAAACGTGCGGATTCTTGGGTGGTACCGTACATCCCCTATCATCTTCCTTGCTTAAATATAGCCACGTCAACTTGGACATTCGTTACGCAAGTCTGAACCGCGCTCTGACACCGAGAATAGCACGTATCCTAAAGCCGAAGTCAAAACATATGGAAATGTGGCAAACAAAGACATTTTATATTCGAAAAATTCCTTAGGTAGTTTAATAATAGCAATTATAAAGATATGGTAAGTCACGTGATATGTATGAAGCTACTTTTAATTTTTCTAATTAAAAAAAAAAAAAAAACATTTGGGATTAAAACAACAAAAATAAACGCCTTAAGAGAAAGCTAATTCTTTGTATAAACGCTTTTTAATGTGTTCTTAAGTGATACTGATAAAATGGCCCGTCATCTAACAAGTAGTAGTTTGGAAGTTTCACTCATTTCAAAAAAGAAAAATGTATGCTTAGAGAATATTTAATCATACAGGAAAAAGAAAATTAAGTACGTTCACAAGTGCGCCTTAAAATTACAAAGGTACACAGCACAAAAAGAGAAAAATAGAAGGAAGATATCAAATAATGAAAAATTACAAACATTCGTTTCAGTTGAAAAATGATTAAAAGTGGCTAACAACCGAAAACGACATGATCAGAATTTAAAAAAAAAAAAAAAAAAAAAAAAAATTTACAAAAATAGGTTACGGAAATTGACAAAAAAAATTTAAAAGGAAATGACGTAAAAAAAGGACAAAATTTATGACTGAAAACGACACATAAAGGCGAAAAAAAAAATAGTAAACAACTGAAATGACAAAAAATATAGTAAACAACTGAAATGACAAAATTGCAAGCCAGTAAAAAGAAAAGAAAAAAAAAGGCAAAAAAAAAGAAAAAATGTACAATTTCCTAACTTTTGGAGAAATAAAAAAAAAAAAGCGTTAAGCAGGATTTCTTTTTTCCTTTTTTTTTTTATCACAATAACAGACATTCAGGAAAAATAATGATAAATGAGGAATATTTGGTTGGGTTGTTGCTTTGTCTCACATTCCAGGCTGTGTGTAGTCTAAGGCCCGTTTGTCTGCTGATGAATAAATCCACAAAAAATCGCTAAAACAGATTCGAACCCGAATAATTGGACGTAATGACATATAGAACTTCGAAACAGGAACGGTACTGAAAGAACCAAAACAACAGAGAATTCTGTGATCAAGAATGTTGCCATTTCACAAAATATTCTAAAACAAATGCTATTCCAGAGTGCGTTGTGTCCCACAAAAGACTTCGGGGATCGTAATTACATCTTTGTACATAAATTAGCGTCCCTCCTACCCACTGGGACGAGTATCCTCCTTTGTTCCCCCCACCCTCCTGATGGTGCGTAGTGAAATTATTTATGTGGGCAGTCACAGAGTCTCAGTAAGTAGGCCACCGACAGCAGGGTTTATGACGGGTAATTATTGCACGAAATAATGAGTGCATTTCCACCTAATTTGGTGTACGGCGACAGTTTCACAATACGTGCTGGTCACGTGATCCGGCTACTCGAGTTAGGATGAATTGAGAAAATGTCCTAAAAGAAAAGCACTGGATGGGAGAATTCCTATCTCCCCGGCATACTCTTCCCCCTTTCCATCTTCTACAAGGCTAAAATATTAACAAATATTAAAATACGCATGCGCAGATGTTCGTACGTTCTGTTTACACGCAAAGGGAACAAGGAGGCCCCAATTAAGAGAAAACCAACTGAAAGCAATGCGCACAAATTACCGTGGTATAATTATGAAACATTTGGGAAACGCAAAATGTACTTTCCAAACATTTTCCTGTGTAAAAACGTGGACAGGTTAGTGTATATTAAATTGCTATTATTTTATTTTTTTGTTTCAGGTAGAGATTTCTGTTTCAAATCTGAATTAAAAACTGTTTCTTATGAAGACCACCTCCAAGTTTCACCACGTGCTGTTTTTATTTTGTTTTATTTTCGCGGAATTCTTTAATTAAGTCCACAAGAAAAACGCTCAGCCTGGTATGCATAGCAGAAACGCTTTTTCAAACTAGTTTCACCTAAATTGGACAATCCAGGGATGAAAATGGACTGTGATTGTTGTTGTAATAGGGTTTCAGGAACATCAGCGCCCACGGCCATATTGCTCCATATATGCTGTGAGTAAATGGCGTGTGTTCTGTGGTCGATTTTCTGTTTGCTGGACGACAAAACCCGAGTTTCCGGGAGAAAAAACCATGCTACCCTCGCCTGGGACCGACTAATTCAGCCATGTTGTGCAAAAGGCCCATAAAAATTCATCATGTTATCGACGAAAGTGATCATGGCAACTGTCAAATCTCAACCGAGTAACGTCATCAGGTCTGGAAAGCAGAAACCTATGATGGGCACGTGCTGTTTTTTTCGTTTCGGGACTAATTATTGGACCTTAAAGTCGACTTATAAGCGGGAATATACGGTACATGGTCAGAAAATTGAGATTTTGCTCACCTCTCTGGTTAAGGAGCGTTAAACCACCATGTTTAATACTAACGATATACTGATCATATGATGTTATGACCCGGAATAACTTAGGAGGAAACCCTACTTCCTCCGCTTTAACTAAAAGTACCACTAGACCTTTAAGAATTCCTCTAGTCTCCAAAGGAATTCGAAGCAAGACTTCTGGTTTGGAATGGAATATGGTAACAAATAACAAGTATACTATCAATGTTTATTTCTTATTCCACACAAGTCCACACACGTTTTAAGTTGTTTTGAGCTTATTTCTTGTTTGTAATACTGTACTTTCCTTAATCCGCAAATCTCTTTAGAAACTGTTCCACTTTACTAGAATTCCAGTATCGCCCAGAAATTACATAAAATACTAATGTTCCTATTTTGCCAAAATCCAATGACTAATTGCAGTCATTGGAAAGAAAATCGACCATAATTTCTAGATTCATGCTTTCCCTTGGCATAATTAGGTAAGTGTGCTATCTAGTGACAGTAACCAATCTATTAAAGCCCACATTTATTGCATTTCTTTCTAAGCTACAGAAACAAAAACTCATTGAAGAAAGTCGAAGGCGAACATAATGAACCCCCAGCTGAAGGTCTTAGCAAAACGTTTTTGTATTGATCACTTTTCTACAGCAGCGACACCTGTCATTTCAAGACAGAAGTGGTTTAAAACTTGAGATCAACAAGCATCCTTCCTCCCCCGTTCCCCTCCCATAACCACCAACACCGGCGTCCCACACAGCAAGCGTGAGACTATGCAGCGGACGGCCGAAGTGGAATTGAGTGTGTTGGCATGCACTGCATTAAAAAGAAGCTGAGTGCCACAGTTAGGCCTTGGGAATGCAACCACAGTTCAGTTGTGTTTTTTTGTGCCGACGTCAACCTCGGTGATCTCACAGCTATTTTAGCTCGTGATTTCGACCTCGCTGCCGGGTGTCAAGTCAACCGTAAGACGTTTCCTACACACCTTGAGAGCCCATCGCTGTCTTAATAGCGACCTCTATTCGATTTCCGCCTACATAAGAGGTTAAACGACCACCCCTAATAGACAAAAGTAGAAAAATGGGTGAGGGGAAAAAGCTATTCGTTGGAAAGCGACAAGCAGAACGGAGTAAACAAACAACACAGCAAATTCCTAATTGGTCAATGAAATAACAAGCATTTTGAAGTTTTGTAGCGTGGGTTGCATGGGATGTCTGAGTCATGAGGATATGTCTCCAACTGGTAGTGTAGCTTCCACTCCCTTGTTTTCCGTTCTTGAATATCTTAACTTCAACTGAGAGTACCACTATACAGGAAAGATACAGAAGGAATTTTGACATGAGTGTTTTGGTTGTGTAATCTCTATAGGAAACGGGCTTAGGACCATAATCGATTGAACGAATTAACTATTTTCAATGCCACCTTAGGATTTCTTTTATTTGATGTTAACCTATTTTGGGAGAAACATCGGTGCGTGGATAAACGGATTTAAAACCCAATAGCAGTTAAGCTAAATAAAAATGAATCTTCCTCTGTCATCAACTGGATCGGGATAAAATTTAGAAGACAATGGGGAAGAAGGGTGAGAGGAGGCGAGGCAAAATCAAACTTCATTTTTATATTTCCACATTTCTTAAGTTTGGACACTTTTTGCTATTTATTTATTTTTTCCCCCTATAAATTAGTGTTTTTCAATATGTCAGAACATTTTGAGGATGGCGGAGTGACGTTTGCCTACACCCATCGCTGTAGTAGTAGAGGATTTTTAGGAGCATTAGCGACTATGGCTATATTGTTCCGTGTATACTGTTTGTAAATTGCATGTGTTCTGAGATTGATTTTCTGTTTGCTGGACGATAACCAGAGTTTCCGGGAGAAAAAACCATGCTACCCTCGCCTGAGACCAACCAACTCAGCCACTTTGTGAAAAAGGCGCATAAAATTCCTCACATCATCGACGGGGCGGGACTCTTTTCCGGGTGGAAAAGACTCGATCTTTTCCACCCGGAAAAGATCGAGTTCCATCACACCGGGTGGAAAAGACTCGATCTTTTCCACCCGGTGTGATGAGGACGGCGATTCTACCAACTGTGCCTGAAAGGAGGGCACCCATCGCTGTACATCCGTTACAATTTGTTGGTGCAAATTAACTGACGAATCAAACCAACCGAGAACACACTTGTAAAGACACAATACACTTCAAAACCATGAATAAAGAGTTCCAAAAAAAGTGGCGCACTATGACCTGAGTTGATGATGCAGTAAAACTTAACAAGAATAACAAGATAACTTGAAGGCCGTTAAGCAGTCCATAAAAATGTCTACTCAGAGACTTTCCAATTAAATTAAGATAAAGAAACTCGATAAGCAGGCTTCATCTTCTTCCTTTCTTTTTTTTTTTTGAGACAAAGTAATTTCGTACGGTCTAAATCGCTGTTATGGTCGATTTACCTGTTTTTGCTGGATGAAAAGCACAAATTCCGACCCAAATACGATTTATCTAAAAAACAAAAGTATTCTCGCAATCCTCGGAGGAGTTATTGACAACTTATCCGGCCCTATATGTTGTGGTAAATTCTAATTTTGTATTGAGGTTTACCAAAATGTGGTAAAAACATTTTTATATTGCTGCTAACGACAACCATCTTGAACACAGCATTAACCCTTACTTTGGATCTATAAAATTGAAATTTTTATTTTGTTTTTGGGCAATTGCAATCACTGGGAAAATTCTAATCCAGATTTCTGTTACAAGAATATTTCTTAGTTTTCAAAGGCTAACAAATAGCGATATTACCCTAAATTATGTGGTGGAAAATGTTGCTGTAGCATTTCGAAGAAAAATAGATTTGAAAGCGGGAAGCAGCAGCAGCATCACGAGACGACACCGGGTCGCTCATTTATTTTCTTGTTTGAATAGACGCCAAGAAAAGCAGAACATTTCTATTAATCTCAGCATTAAGTGAAATTTCTTTCCTTTTCTAGTCTCTTTAAATTCTTGGTCAAATTTAATACCAGACGGGCAGGCCACGCTGCATTACCTGATCTAATGTAACAGCTCTATAGTTGAAGGAAAATGTCCCAACTCAAATAATAAAAATTAATGTCTGTGTTCCAGTGTAAGCAAAACTTAAGGACATTTGTCATTCGCGACCGTTTGCTCTTTCCCAAAAAGACAGTTCATTAGGAATAAACATGTATTTCCTTAGGTTAAAGCATTTGTCTCTCATGCATGGACTACCAGGATGTGTTGAACAAAAAAGCTATCCACCCCATCCAACAGATGAGGATAAAAATTCAAATATTGTAAAAAAGAAAAGAAGTTTCATCCAATGAGATTATCCATCTGTTTTAATTAGGGCTATATGCCCTCTAATAAATATAACTAATTCCTAACTATTCGTTCTCTTTAGGTCTTCGGCCTCCAATTTTAAAACTTTCTATAGCTTTTCCAAGATACCAATACCATAATCGTTAATAACATTAATTATGTAGGGTCCAATTAT
Organism: Mastigoproctus giganteus; assembly: GCF_048544385.1. Classification (NCBI taxonomy): domain Eukaryota; kingdom Metazoa; phylum Arthropoda; class Arachnida; order Uropygi; family Thelyphonidae; genus Mastigoproctus; species Mastigoproctus giganteus. Next base: position 34,774,978 of record NC_143587.1, on the reverse strand, counting down.
AGGGGGGTGAGAGAAGGAGACAATTTCCCAGGGCACGTCTTGGTAGGAAAAGTGCTTCCCCTCTCGGAAGCAGGAAAAACATAATAAAGAACATTCGAATAGAACCCAATTAGTAGTTCTTTACCTGTGACTACAATTTTGTACCAGAACCAATAAACTCATGACTCGATCCTTCTAGACTTTTGGTATTGTCCTCTGGATAATATCATCAGCTGGAGGAGAAGAGACGGGTTAAAACACAATTAAAAAAAAAAAAAAAAAAAACAAACCCAAGGGTACAAAATTCAAGTTGTTAAAATAGTAGAACTAAGGCCCTGCGGGATTCCAGAGTTTAGGAAAAAGAAAAGAAACAGTATTCTCGTCCACAAAGATTAATACCGATCTAACACCTTAAAGAGCGTTAGAATTTTCAAAATTAAAGCTATCTCTAAAATCTAAATCGTTAAAATTAACTGAAATGTGTACTACCACGAAAATTCAAATACAAAAATCGTTCAGCTCTCTGAAGAGCTCCAAAAATAAAAACACACATGGGATGATTAGGTGGTTATCATATAAAATATTCACTTGCACTATGAAATAGTTAACGTTGTGAGAAACAGCATTTTCGGCAATTCATGCTTAAACCAATGGTTAGGAAATGAGTGGGGGAAGGAAAAGGGGCAATGAGATGTGGTTTGACGATGTTAAGAGGATTACTATGAGAAGTGCGACGTCATCAAGATAGGGATATATGTCTGCTGTTGTAAATTCACTGGCGAATAGGGATTATGATGCCAACTCTAACAACAGCACTAATTAATGATGGCATGTCGGAGAAACAGCATCCGATTCTCAAATAAGTTACAACTATCCACTTTTGATGGTCTCAGTCGAAATTCACTTTACATGCGATGATGAGTGGAAAGGCCATCGTATTATTATTTTTTTAACACTCAATATATTTCCAATGAATGTTTTGACGTTAGCACATTTAAGACCGATTTACCACCGCTGAAATGATATTGCAGCAGCCGCTGCGAAATTGCCACACGAACTCTTCCGCCATTTATCTATTCACCTGTCCTGACCTGTGTACGATGCTGAGTCACTTCTGTAGAAACACCTGCAGAATATTTAATAGATAGACTATCACTAGAGAAAAGTCCAGAAGGGTTGTGAACTGTCTATCATTCACTACTGCCAGATACAAGTGCACGAACCTTAATTTGCCAAGTCAGACCGCGTTATGCAATGCTATGAAAGCTAACAAACAGACTTCAAAATATAGGTGAAAACGGATTTAATGAGGTTAAAACTTAATTAATGATCATTAACCTAATTTATATGTAATGTTAGAGAGAGAGAGAGAAAGTTAAAAATAATTACTAAAACAACCTAGGGCTATACTGCGTAAGTAAACTGCATATATATTCTATGATCGGTCTGCCTTCTTTTTCGGGATGAAAAACTATGAAATGCTCCCGAAAGTCAGTCTGGGTAAGAGAAACTGGATTATAATTTTGCCTCTTAGATCTGGATAATTCCTCCAACTTCTCGATGAGGAACTATGTCAAGTTTGGCTGCACTAAATCCTAAAGGGGGCTCGAATAAAGATAAGACACAGAAATTTTCTTCTTTACATCAGATTTAAAGTTTTGGTTTCTAAACATAACTTTTGTTTTTTGACAGACGAGGACGAGGCTACGTGACGTCTGGTGGATTTAGTTTTTTTTGGAGGTCAAACTGAATGGAAGAAAGAATAAAACCAAGGACTAAGTTGATGACAATTGGACGCACTCAGTTGAAAATTATTTCTGGTAACAAATGAGCGTTGATTCCATTGTTTCTTGGTGACGTAATGCAATCTCCAGACCAAGCGTTATTACCGTATTATGGAAGGAGGAAAAGATAGGACGAAGGAAAAAAAGAACAAGGTGAATTAAATTAAAAATATTGTTCATTACAGCTGAGAGAGAGAGATGGGAGGAAAAAAAGAAAAGAGAATGAAATATGAAGCCAAAAAGGGAATGAGGGAACGAAAGGATAAAGTAGCGTCACGTGCTGCATCTTGCATTAAAGTATATGGGAAAGGTGAATGGTTTGGGAATTGTTATTTCTCAAAAGCGAAAGTTAAAACATAAACAGCACAAGTTTGAGTCATCAGGATTCTTGAAGCGAAAGGGCTCATTTCCGGGCATACAAGCGGTGCCAATTTCCGGGAAGCGACTTTTAAAATGTTTTCCGCTAGAGGCTCGCTGCGTGCTCGAAGAGGGGCTTTGCAAAACAACGAAGAAATCACCTCAGACGGCTCTCTCTCTCGTAGACACGATAATCGATATTAATAAAAAAAATAAATAATAAAAAAAGAGGCGAGAAAGGGATGAAGACACTAATTTGGGGAAAGTCGGGATCCAGCTAAGGCAAAATGATGCATACCAGTAATGAAGACACCATCCAAGACAGAATTCTTCAAACAATACATTTCGAATGGTCTCAAAGATTGACAACCCAGAATTAATCAGTAGATAATCTTGGATTAATCATATTAATCACGGATAATCTAAATCTGAATTTAAAAACTGATGAACGCGTTTAATTATACAGTTAATGCTTTGATTAATCAAGGGTAAACAGTAATCTTTATTAACCTGAACAGCTAATCTTTTAGTTTAATCATATAAGATGACTCAAAAACGAATAATTGATTGATTTTATTATCATCTTTACAAAATGTTGAAATTGGATCAAATCTGGATTTATTCATTTTAAAACTTTTTAAACCCTGTTAGTAGAAATACTATAGAAATATTCATCACAAAAATTACTTGAATGACACTGACATAATCATCAATAATATTCAATTAACCTCTCTAAAAATGTAAATGTTTGTATCAATTTAATTTCTTTGTAGACTTTATATTACACTCATTTTGTCCCAGACTCTCTAGAACAAAATGAAATGAAATGTGGGGAAGAGATGTCACGTCCCAGAAGAGGGAGACAGGCCTAGGGTGGACTAACCCAGAATCAGATATCTCTAACCCACTTTCTCTCCAATTTCATTTTTGGAGTTTATAAAATCCTAAAGCAGACTAAATTCCTTTCATCTCTCTCTATATTTCCTATACGAAGTGTGGCAATAAAGTTCCCGGACACGTGCAATAAAAAGAATAGAAAGTGAAGGAGCTCAAAGTGATTTTATTTTTATTAAAAGTAATCACCACCCAATTGAATGCACTTATTACATCACTCTGAAAATAGTCAGAAAAGGCGTACAAAGAGATGATGTTCAGTTCGGCATTTACATTTTTCTTTGCCCTCGTGAGCAGAACAGTTGGTAGGATCGCTGTCCTCCCCACACCGCGTGGAAAAGATCCGAGTTCGAATCCCGTCGATGCCAGGAGGAATTTTTATGGATCTTTTTCGCAAAATGGCCGAGTTAGTCGGTCTCATGCGAGGTAGCATGGTTTTTTTCTCCCGGAAACTCGGGTTTTTCGTCCAGCAAACAGAAAATCGACCACAGAACATTCGCAATTTACAGACAATATACACGGAGCAACATGGCCTTAGTTGCCGATGCTCCTAAAATCAATAACAACAGCAACAACATTTTTCTTTATTTCCTCAACATCTTGAAATCTCTTTCCTTTGAGAGCAGTTTTCACCTTGGAAAAGAGGTAGAAATCCGTTAGTGCTAGATCAGGAGTATGGCGGATGGTTGATCTGTACACTGCCATGTTTCGTCAGAAATATCTTCACAAGTGCAGAATGGGGGGGACACTATCATACAACAAGAGCCAGCTGCCTTTCACTCTAAATTGCGACCTCACTCGGGAAATGCGCTTGAATGGTCTTTGAAGCACCTGTACATAGAACGCAGCATTTGTCTCCTCTCCTCTACAGGTACAAATTCCTTGTGAAATTCCCTGTTTGTCGAAAAATATGGTCAGCATTCGTCTTGATCCTGAACTTATGTACACCAAACGTTTTAGGCCTTGATGATGATTTTGAAGTCCACATTCTCTGACGCCTTGTTTCTGGGTCGTACTGAAACAACTAACACTCATCTCCAGTGAAAATATAGTCAATGAAATTAGGGTTGTCTTGAAAGTTTAGATGACATCTTCGCATAATGACTACTCTTCGTTGCTTTTCATCCGTAAGGCTGTGCGGACAAATTTTGCACAGACGTCCCTTTCCCCTAAATCTTCATGAGGAACTTGACGAATCGTCTCCTTATTCATATCCAACTCACTAGCCGTCATTCTGTGGTTCAAACAACGATCGCTTGTCACAATTTTCCAAACTTTTGCAACTCTGTCCTCATTCCGAGAGGTTGATGGACGCCCACTTCTTGGGTCATGCGAAAATTGAGTATCGCTTACATCATTCAAACACACTGATACGACTTAACCTTTTATCAACATAAACAGTTTTTAATATTTCTTCCCAAAAGCAAAATTTGATATTCGTTCGTTGCTCCATTGCTAACGAAACTGGTTGTTACTTGCAACCTACCAGCCTATTGGTCAATCTCTGTACCCACCATCTGTTGGAGGAAATTCGAATTACAACATACCACTTTTATTTTCAAACTCATCGAACATGACCGCAACAGCACCAATCCGGGAACTTGACTGCCACACCTCTTATTGCACTACTCTTCTCCCCCCCCCACCCGGTTTCCCTCTAGAAATTCTGTTGACATCACTGCATGGACCCACACTCCTCTTATTATCTCTTCAAATATAGCTTTCATTAATAAGTACCAAACCTGAGTGAAGATGTTTTGACAGTTTGGATGCTATCATTTTTTTGCTATAAGTTAATGATTCCACCCCCACACATTACCCTGTCTGGAGCAAAGTGTTTACTTTGTTATCTAGTGAGCAAGAGAGCGGAGAAAAGCATGAATGTCTGAATAACAGTCATCCCTACTTCAATGTAGGCGCCTGAACATCTTGCCTTGACAGAAAGATACGCTAATTGCAAGCATCGTAGCTCTTTCCGCGTTGTGAGTCTTAGTTCGTTACACACAGTGAACACCCCCTCCCACCCCACCCCCGGATTCCCCCCAAGGCATTTATAAACATGTCATGCTTACCTACGATCCGTCTCTCAGTTTAGCTGGTCTGGCGTCTACCCCAAGTATATATAGGTTTGTCGCTTATCGGTTAGTTATGTCCTTGAAATAACCTTCAGTAAAACATAAAAAACATAAGTTTTTTTTTTTTCTTTTTGGTACGTCCAACCGAAGGTCAAGCTGAAGTGGAGACAAACTCATTCTACACGTGTTCACAGTGGAAGATAAAGTGGACGAAAAAGAGAGCTGGGGGCAATGTTTTATTAACATCGATTTTTCATAGGGTGACAGGAGTATGAAGGCGAGCAGAAGGGTGTAGCTTCAGTCCCTTGTGGGTGGTAAACGTGCCTGGTCAAACTAAAATCAGAAAGGGATTTGTGGAGATTCGTGCGCGTTGGTCTACATCTTCTTTGGAAGATGGACGGGGGAGACCAAACAAACAGGCATGCGCAGTTGATAAATATGGGTCGCATCCTGTTTTTCAAATCGCAAATATTATCGGAGTCTGTCATAGTACCGGTACGCATGTCTACCTTTGACACAATCCTTTGAATCCCTCAATGTACATGTAGGGAACGCAAGGCATTGCATATAAACATAGAGGGCGGTTAAAATACCATGTCACTCTATGGTATCTAAACAGCAATATAAACAAAACTGGCACACGTTGCCAAAAGCACGCATGCGCAAACAAACATATATATTGGCCCTTGGTATTCAAGGACATAAATAAGAACTATATTCAAAAATTGGACAAGGACATTCTCACTAAAGCGTTTGACAGCACACGCCACACTATATCCTATGAAAATGAAGGACGGCTTTTAAACTTCCTCTACAATTCAGATTCAAGCATAACTAATAAGTGTGCAGTTAGAGTTAACATCGTAGAGAACTGCACAAACCACACAAATTGGAAGTCATATTTATTTTATATAAATAGAGAACTGGACTCTATTGCTCTTCTGAAACTTTGGTACACCAACAAGGACATTTAATTTATGTGTAAGCTGGTTGAAGGTCAAGTTCCTTAACTGTTATGTACACAACTGGAAGATATAATTTTTTAGTATGTGTATATAAATGAGATGTAACTTTCTGGGAGGGGGAGACCCACTTCCTTGTTTGTCATGGGTCAATAATAAATTTCGAGAATTTCTGGGTCTTGCCTATTTTTAGGTCCATTTGAGCATTATGTTTCTAACTGTCCTTGATCTGACTGGATTGCTGTTGGCTTCCAGAATGAACACGTTTTTCGTCCTCATTTCGAGATGGAAGGGATTTCGGGGGGGGGGGGATCCCAAGGAATATATCAACTGGCTTCAAAACAGGTGTGCCTCATAGCCTAAACTGCCTCGGCTCTAATCTAAACAAAACATATGTCTAATCTGAAGATGCAGTCCTTATTTTCACCACTCCGGTTTTATTATCATTTCTATTATATGCTTTTTTTATTTTTGGAAATTTTATTTTTATTTATTATTATTTTATTTTTGCTTTGTAAAAACCTGAAATCCTATTCCAACTATCATTACTCTGATAGGGTAAAAATCCTAACATTATTATAAATAAATCAAACCACAGTAAGTATAAAGTATGGGTCTGGGGAACTATTTTACCAACCATTGCAATTCCCTTATTCATTCTCCACTTCTTTTCAAAAGGGTGGGAAATAAGGGAATAAATATACGGCATGCTCTCTAAAGATAAACCAATAACGCAGGAATTTCGAATTTAAATAGACGATTGAGTAAGAAATAAAAACACTCGACAATTATTAAAATACTTTAATAGTAGCAGACCACTACTACGACCCATAAATTACTTCCATTTTATTGAAGAAAATGGAAAAAATCAAATTAGATTTTTTTTTTTTTTTTTCCTGAAAAGTTAAACCAATTCCAACATACCAAAAGACAAATATTCCAGGAAAAATCTCTAAATAAATTACATTCGATTGATTTTTTTTTTTTTTTCTTCCCAAAAGAAATATTTACATTTAGATAATATTTTATTAAAAATCTGCTTTATTTACTTAGGTCATCGAATAGAAAAATTAAAAAAAAAAAAAAAAACATTTAGATATACACGGACAATATTTCATATGAAAGCCGAAACTTTTGATCGATTTTCCATCCATTTTATTTTATCTCACCCGCTTTAGCGGCTCAAAGTAGCAAACGACAGAGAAATATTGCGTTCCCTCCGTCTACATGACGTAGACGCGTGGAAATGTTCACGTGACTGCGACCATGCCTAACAAAGTACAGATGTGATGTCATTTCTCGAGTAGTTATTCCACTGCTAAATATTTTGAAATTCGTGATGTCAACTCGAAAGCTATTCGCTGAAAACTAAACTATCACTTACAAATCGCTGTTTTCCTCTCTCTCTTTCAAGTAATATCCAGTTAATGAATGTATTAGTTGTTATATACACTATATTACCAAAAGTTATAGAGCATCTCTATTCAAAACAAGTTTTAGATTTTCTAAATAATTCTAATTTTAACGCTATAAAAACTTTGCTTTCCTATTAATCCTAGATTCCATTGAAAGTTACGTAGAGGGGGGATTGTGGTATTGGGTTAAGTCGCGCGCAGAGATTTATTCCTGGAATCACTGGATCCCAGTTGTCACAGTTGGGTCATTTGGTGACTGATGAGGGTGGATTTTGAGTCTAAAATCTTATCTTGGCTCTATTCCTGATTGCAAGCCTTGAAACTACTAAGTTTTATGCGTATAAAAACAGAGAATGAGGGACAGAAAAAGAAAAGTAGGCTTAGCGCATTAATTAAAGGTCCTTCAGAAAACGATGAATTTAGTTAGCTTTTTATTGGGGTACCCTTTTCCCTAAATTCCAGTCCTTCCCCCTCATACACACTTTCTCATCAATATCCGATTTTACTATTTTTTTCCCTCCTTTTTTATATTTCCCTTTTGTTGCTAGACAGTAAACATTCATTGCGCGTGCACGTACAACATCTCTGCATCCCGGAAGTACAGGAAGTTTCTGTTGAATCTCTCTCTCTCTCTCTCTCTCTCTCTCTCTCTCTCTCTCTCTCTCTCTCTTTCCGTCCTCATTTTAAATGCTAACTCATTCGACCAGTGGGAACTGTCAACTTCCTTTGCGGTTGGTTCTGGTTTCTACATTGTGTGGTATTTAGAAGGAAGGGAAATATGGAATTAGAAAAACGTGATCAAGGACAAGGAATAATATATTTATTCATGCTTCAATTATGCAATATTATTTAGTAAAAAATTACGTTTAAAAATATAAAAAAAATTATATACATACTTTATATTTTATAAATTTATTATTATTTTTTTTATTCTCCTACAACAAAATGTATTTGTTGCAGGAGAATTATATTTTGTAGGAGAATTACTATATGATATCCATATTTTTTGTGTATATTTAAGTAATTGACTTAAAAAAAAAAAAAAAAAATCCAAGTTAAAGCTTGGTTTGATTCCATTGGCTGACGTAACCTATAGGAGAGTTGACAATATCCGCGCTATTCGCCGGCCCGACTTAGGAGACAGCTGTTACACATTTGACAAACAGCAGAGCAAGCAAAGAACTTAACACGTTAGAATATGGTACACAAGCGAGAGATCCCACATGCTGTATAGCTCTCAATAACACTCGCTCCTCTCATCTTCTACCCCTTCTCCTTCCCCCCCCCCTCTAGCTTTCACCCCAAATATGAAAGGAGGCAAGAAAATCGAGGATAACGAGTTTCTGTTTTTCTTTTATTACTTTGGATGCAGAGAAAGTCACACAGAGTGAGGGGGAAAAAAATGAAAAGAAAGATATATAAGGGGAAAAAAACGGGGACAAAAAAAGAGAAAATGTTTACACATTTTCCGAGTTTTCTAGAACCAAAATTTTATGTTAAAACTAACAATAAAATTGAGCATCCGAGTTTGCGCACAATGCTCAGGTCTACGTCATCAAACTCTGCGCGAGACTTCAGCACGTTCAGAAGAGGAAATCTACATGTACGAGTGAGACTTTCCACCGGAAGTTTTGAAACACGTGATTATGCAGATTTATATGGAGCCGTTTATGTTGTTCTACACGCATCTGAATGTTGTAGTTCGAAATGTTTTTCGCTGGTAGTTTCTAGATTTCATTTCGAATACCGATTTTTTTTTTTTTGTTATTATTAAAATAGGCTACTGAATTTAACGAAATAATTTAAGGGAAAAAATTATTCCAAACAATAAAAATATTTTTTAATAGTAAAATAAAATAAAAATTCAACGATATTATTTTAGTTAGCGTTAGATACTATTATTTTAGATATTTTTCCCAACTGCTGAACAGGCCAAAGATCAAAGTGCAGCAAAACCTCACAGACAAATGGCATTTATTCCCCTGTCTGAGTTCGTCGATCTCTCAGTCAAGTGAGAAGTTCGCTTTATCAATTCAAATAAATCTCAGTATGGATAGCATCAAGCTCTGTTTTTTCTTTACTTCTGAAGGACGTAACAAGGAATGGGAAGTAAGGAGCCCACAAAAAAAAAAAAAGCTCATCCCTACACAATAGTTCGGCATCGAAGCGTGCCACTTGTCAGCAATTTGTCTCCCTCCCCTTTTTTCGTTGGAGTAATTTTCTACTTCAGCTGTCGCTGTCTCTGACCCCCTTAATTAGTTTCGCATCATTGATCTGCATTAACATTAACGTTTCTACTATCTCTCTCTATTCCTCATTCCCCCCTAACGTTCTCCATTCTTTTCACTGTCTTCCCCACATCCGGTTCCGCTCTCACTGTTCTGCCCGTTTCTGATGTAGAATTACTTGTCGCTATTTCATACGGGACAAAGATCAGGTCCTGTATATTCCCTCCCTCACCATTATCATCGGCATCCCCACTGTGCCATCTCATTTAGAATACAATTTATCCACCTAGATGGAATTTTCCCTACCGCAGAGGTTAAGGTTCTGTCACATTTATTCATATCTTAATCACACAGACAAACAAACAGATAGTAAAAGAGATGAAAGAAAACAGCAGAGCGTGAACGAGAGGGCCGAAAGTAGGGTATAAATTGAAAGATAAATAAATTAAACCGTGATAATGATGATACTAGAGTACTTTTTTTTTTTTTTGATAATTTGATCCAAATTTCAAGACAAGATGCACCCTCCTCCCTCGATTCGCTCCCATAAGTTGGATGGACCAATGTCACTAGCAGTGCTGAGGAGAGGGAAAAAAAAAAAACGGTGGAAGACGAATTGTAAAAGATGGATGGATAGACAAGCTAATAAACAAACAGAAGCAAATCATTCCTCCCTCCAATACAACACGCAGAGATCGACACACTTATAGGGCCATCGAGACGGACACCCAACCAAGTTATGAATGTGAAAGAACCATGTGATCCAACTCGAATAAGGATGTGTAATATCGATTGCTATCCTAACTGTAACTTTCCTTGAGAGGGGTCGCGAAAATTGCCCAAATAAAAGGCACCAGATTATCTGACGAAAGCGATTTAATTAGTTCACAGCAGAAATAATTAGGTGGAGTGCTGGTGACACACCACAAATTCAACTCATGAGCTTCGGATTCCCGAAGAACAGCTACGGTAGAGGCAAATTACAGGTCGTTCATTATCTTTAAAGCAGTTGTCGCGACGCCACGATGAGTCAGACAGCTAACACTTATGGCGCCAAATGTGTTCTCGCCTTGTCACCACCAGATGTCGTTGTCGATTTTTTTTTGTTTACACATTTCCTTTTCATTAATGTGTCCCATTCGAATTGCCTTCGGTGCATCTCAAGACGAAAAGAAATGCATGAGAGAGAGAGACAAATATCGCTGAGAGGACACTGAATGACTTTTCTTTTTTTCACTCCACCATACATGCCGTGCGGTAATTGCCAAATGAAATTTTATTTGCCTTATAAGCAAACATCTTTTACCTCATTAGCAACGCCTAGTTTATCTTCGAAACACGAGGATTACGGCAAACCAGAAATCATCAGTTGACACCAAGCGACCAATTTTCGAAAACTCGCAATCATTAAGACATTTTTGTTGCAGGAGGAAAAGTGCCAACCTACCACAGTCTGTCTTTCCTTCTCTCGCTCTTCAGTTCTAGTGTTTGCCTCTTCTTGTACGGATTGTCATCGCATTAGATGCACACAGAAAGAAAGTCTCCTCTTTAGTTAGAGTCGAGATGCGAGTGTTTACTTAGACTGAAAAAGAGAGTCGATCTTAAGCTGCATCCTTAAACTTGAGTAAACAATTCATCTTTCCTGGTGAACAAATAAAAAAGAAATATCTCTGCAACGTTTCCTTCATCATTCTGGGATGTGGATGAGGGAAAAAAAGTTATAAAAATCAGGATGTTTTCCAGATTGTGGTTTTAATTTTGTGAAAGGACTTAACATTTCCACTCCTTAAAGATGAAGCATTGATTATTCCGGAGTAAATCGCGAAAATGTAAATAAAAGAATTTGATCTTCTAGACAAGGGCAGTGGTAGGCAAATTGAATGTACATGAGAGGTCATTCACTTCTTTCCAGTTTCATGTTGATATGACAAAATTAAACACTTTTTTTCAAACAAATTAAAAGCAATAACATGAACCAAGACATTGAAATAATTATGTTATAGTCCAAAGAGAGGGTGCCTGGGTGCCTCCGTAGCCAGGAGCAGTAGTGCATAGCACGCGCTTCTTGATTAGACCGGGATTCGAGCCTGTGACCACCAAATACGGAGGATGCGGAAGGTCAGGGAATGACCACTGCATATCCCCAGCCCGAATAAAGGGTGAGGGTTGGCGTCAGGAAGGGCATCCAGCCGTAAAAATTGCATGGCAAAACAATAAGAAAAACACTGACCCCATATAATAATGGGAAAAGGCGAGGACAAAAAAAAAAAAAAAAGTCCAAAGAGAGCGGGGAGAGGGAGTATGAATTGAGACAGAAAATCTGGATTGTAACATCGTAAAAAATTTAACTTTAAACCCAGGTTACTGTATGATGCATGACTCCTCTCTGGGAGCATTAGCACACCCCAGAATATACCAGAAAAAGAAGTATACGAGAGGAGTTCGAAAAAGATTTGTATTCATCCAGAAGTAGTAGTGATAGAAAGTTGAAACAAATACCATGTATCACACTTTTTTAAAAATAGTTACCAGAGAAAATGACACATTTCTCCCACTTTTCAATACGCTTCCGCAGAGCCGTTTTGTAGAAGTCCTCTGATTGTCCTTCAAACCACGACTCGACAGCATAAATCACCTCATCATCATCAGCAGCAAAGTGTTTTCCACGAAGAAAGTGACTTCAGGGCAGGAAAGAGGAAGAAATCCGAGGGTTCAAGGTCGGGGGAATGAGCAGGATGCCGCAATATTTCAAACTCACATTCGTGGGCACACCTCATTGCAGCATGCGAGGAATGCTCAGGGGCATTATCGTGGAGCAGGTGCACACCTTTTGACAGCTTTCTATGTCTTTTTATATATACATAGCTGCATAGCTTTATGAGGTGGGTGGAATAATACTTCGCCGTAAGAGCCTTAAAGTACTCAACGTTTCCACTCCTGAGTGGAAACGTTGAGTCTTTGAAGTGAAACATTGATTATCTGGAATAATTCGCGATAATGTGCATAAAAGAATTTCATTCATGGTGACCAGACATGTAAGAAACTCCTCTTGCTTTTCTTGGCACATTGTGACCCTTTTCCTTCTTCTTCTAAGGGGTCAGAAGTCTGCGAACCCATCTAGCATATACTTTACTCATAAGCAACTGTTGTTCTCCACAGACCTCACACTAATTTGGAGTTCTGTAGCTAATTCTTTGGCGCTAATGCGGCTTTCTTCTGTTACAGCAGTTGCTGGACGTTCTGGGATTTGTTCATCATGCACTGAGGTTTTTCCGCATTTGAATTGTTTATACCAATGTGCAACAACACATTGGTATTAGCAAAGGTATTAAACAAGGGTATTATTTGTCATTTTCAAAAATGACATCGACGAACAGAGAAAGGTAGCGTGATGTCAAAATTTGCAGATGATGTCAAGATCGGAGGAGTAGTAGTTAATGATTAGCACCAAGTAGCGAGCCTTCAGAAGGATTTAGGCTTAAAGGATGACCAGAAAAGTGGCATCTACGTTTTGGCGCATCAAAATGAAAGTTCTTATACGTGGGAAAACATCAATCCAAAAAGAACTTACATTTGATGGAGTTCAATTAAGAACAGTAGATGAAATGGATTTGGGGATTACGATAAAGTTCTCCGAGTAGTGTACACAAGTGGGAAGGAGGGCTCATAGTGCCCTATCAATGATTTAGCAACTGCAAGACCTCATTTGGACTTCACCTGATCAGCAAACGGGCACCCATATTAGGAAAGATTCGAATAAGTGGGTTGCAGAGTTTGGTAATTAGGGCCCTTAGAAAGGATTTGACTAACGTCTATAACGATCTAAGAGGAGAATGGTAAAATAAAAGAAATTTTCGTGATTATAAACGATACCGGAACTAGAGACCATAAATTCCACTTGCACGGAAGAGGTTTAGACTGGATTTCTTTTAGCCATTGAACTGGAATAAGTTATCTCCATGGTTAGTTTAAGTTGATAGCTTGGGAAAAATCAAAGGTCAGATGAGCTGTATAGATACCCATGTGAGGAGGGGTACAATTCAATTTTATTTTATTTTATTAATTTTTAGGCTGGTATTTGCTAAGCAGTTTTAAGAAATTGGTTGCCTTCATTTCACTTGGTTTTATTTCATTTTATGAAATAAAGTGCCCATACTTTAGAGCACAGGATTATTGTTACATCACAGGATAACAGATTCTTATGATACCAATTGTCAATTCTGAGTTTATTAACAATTTGCAAGCACGCTTAAAGTTGTATGTGATTTGCCTTTCATGCAGATGCATTTTACAGACTTGAACATGCATGACATTAATATATAAATAAGAATTCAGTTTACTGCATCCTCTGGTGGTCGTTAGATGGAAGTTAGTATGTTACAGGAGTTAACATTTGGGTCAGTAAGCTGTCATTTACGAAACTCGGGCTCAAGAGCGAGTTTCGAACCTAATCTTCTCCTTTTCGTCGCTGGCACCAAGAATAGTTCATGAGAACTTAATGTGTAGGCGGAGCTTTTTGCCTGAGTGGTACGAGACACAGAACGTGATCCCCGTGCGTTCACCGGGTATCTGCAATTCTAAGTCACGGGGTTCTTAGTCACTTCAGTTGTTAGACCTTAGGTTTGAAAAGAAGAGGTACATCCCAGGTTGCGTTTAAGGTCGTATCGTGCAAGGAGTTTCCGTGAAAGGCGTTAGGGTGATCCCGCCTAAATAAGAACTCCCTTACGTTCCGTCTCCCACTTGTCAGTCTTGAATCAGACCCTAGTGGAGTTTGAGGAACCTTCAGCCTAGCAAGCCTGTAGTAAGAGCCTATAAAGCTCTGTGTATGCATTCCACTTGCTATCTGCATCTTGTATTGTTTCAGCTCCCAAAACTTGACTAGATGCATTTCCAGGTCATTAATTATATAAGCAGTTTTTCGAGCATGATCTAAAGGGAAGTGGAGGATGACCTCTGTTTCTTCCAGTTACTCTAGGAGACCTGATCAGGTTGTCTACCTTAGGAGAAGATGCATCATGTTATCAACTGTAAGGTGGTAAGAATACATCCTTGAATGCTTCTGCGATGTACAATTCGGCAGAGTTCTATTACCAAGTAGTTCTCTGTTACTTCAACATTTTTCAGCAGAGGACTGCAAGTTATCCCGCCCCCGTTTGTGGGTTTTGAAGTTACCTAGGAATTTACATAATGTGGGTTGTTAAAGTAGAATACTCGCGAAAAAAGTATACGGACACTCCCGTTTCCACATTCCATTGGATCTTCTCGGATAAAAAATTGACTCAGAGCGGTATACAGTATAAGGAATACATAGGAGCTAAGCAGATTAACTGTTCTCCTCGTGGCACATTTTTTTTCGAGGGATGTTATTGTCGGATGTCACATTGTTGGCTTATCGATTCGTGCAACTGCTGATAGCTACACCATCCAAAGTCAACTGTTGGTGATGTTTACATGAAATGGAAGCGTTATGATATCACCACCGTTCCAGAAACTCACTCCATGTGATCAGTGTAGTACATCTCGTCAGATATCCCTGAAAAACATCAGAGCTTTAGGATAACAGGTGATTACGATGTGGCAATTCTTTGGTACAGATCCATGTTTGTTTCAATTGGATAATAACTCCATGCTACACCACCGGTGCTGCTCGAGATGGCCGGCCAAAATTCCGATTTGAACCCTATGAAACACCTATGGCGTAGGGAGAGAGTCAGATCAACGCATCCTACATCGGTAGCTCAACTCGTCACTGTTAAGCAGGAGGAATGGAAGACTATGCCGGCTTCAGTCTATTCGTTGTTGGAAAGTCTACACAGGAGTTCGTTGGTGGAAAGTCTACCCAGGAGGGCGCAGTGTGCCACAGCAGCCATAGTGGGACTGACAAGTCATTGAAGTGAGTAACAGTAACGTCAATGTGAAACGGACATGTGTCCGGATGCTTTTTTGGAGGGTACTGTATATACAATTGATTTGTGTTATCTAGCGTTTCGGTGATGCCAATGAATTCATGTTCAGCTGAAAAGCACAGTGACTGAAGATTTGGCAGTTTGTTAAATATATTGCGTTCATTCGGAAAACGACTGTAGGTTTTTGTCTGGGGGTTAATAATGGTTTGCCTTCTCAGCCAGGAAAGGGTATTGATCAATGTGCTTGTAAGCCATGCTCCTGGATGCAACACGGCTTGATGATTGTCAGATGATAAAAGGTGATAGGAGTTCCACAGGAGTCTGTTTCTGACTGTTCTTATAATCACCGTCCTCCTCATACCAGGTGGAAGAGGGAAATTTCGACGTCCTATTCGCGCAAATTATTTTTATGAATTACAAACTATTTTTAGACTAACTTTTCCCTAAAATATGAGTAGAGAATTTATAAATTCCCTCCCACTTACACATTTTAAAGGATGAGGCTACAATTGTTGTAGTAGTATTTTAAAAGCATCAGTGACTAAGGCCATATTGCTCTGTCTATACTGCCTGTAAATTGCGTGGGTTCTGTGGTCGATTTGCTGGATGAAAAACCCGAGTTACAAGGAGAAAGAACCATGCTATCCTCTCCTGAGACTGACTAACACAACCACGTTGTGAAAAAGGGCCATAAAAATTCCTCTCGTTATTGACGGGACTGGAACTGAGGTCTTTTCCACCCGGTATGGGGAGGATGGCGATTCTACTATCTGTGCTACCAATGGATGCTAAAGAGATAGTCCATCAAATATACGTATATATATTTTTTTATTTCTTAAGATAAAATTTAACAGAAATCCATGAGGGATTCCTTTTTCCTTTTCAAGATTCTGTTAAAAATTATATGCACATTCCAATAAGAATAATTTAATAAAAATGGACGTAGAATGGATTTATTATTTTCATATCCAAAATGTCTGATGATCTCCAAAGAACGTCAAGAAGAAACAACATCATTTGAAGCTGTTGCTAAGCAAAGCTCGTGCAGCTTGAAAAGAAAGAGAGGAAGAAAAGAAAAAAAAAACACGTTACTCAACATTTTGTAATTTGTCATTGTTCATATGACGTAGCGACATGCAAGAACTGTAAAATAAAGCAAGTAAAATTCTTAATGTGGCGAATAAAATTTACGTTCATTGACTCAGAGCCTAAGAACGGCCCTTTCCCCCTCCTGCGAAAAGCCTTTTCATGACTGCAATATTTCATCGGGTCTGCAAAGCTCGTATCTGTTAAAAGAAAACTTCTGCTTATAGGGCGTCGTTTAATGAGGCAAAATTTATGGTACATATCTGGTACACACGCACTGCAAATTATTCTGATGTACGAATTTTGGCAGTGTTGCGGGCTTATTTTTATTTTTTCTGCCTCGTAAAGAACACAGAAGAAAAAAAAATTGTTTCATCTCTTTGAAACTCACGTGTTGCAGCTCGCTTTACGCATGCGCAAAGGAGAACTGTTAGATTTTAGCGGTTATGATGGAATACGAAGAGCAAACAAAAACAGAAAAAGCTCCCAAGTGCCCGTTTTTTTTTTTTTTTTTTTTTTTATCGTAGGAGAAAGGAACAATACAAGTGCATATGTGGAAAGGAGAGTGGTTCTCCTGCTCAATAAAAAATGGTGTTTCGAAAGAAACACCACTTTCACATGAACATTAAGCCTTTTATAACAGTGGGCAACTTGGTCCATCTATTATCCATCCTCTACTATTTCTCTCCTGTCACAGAGTACTCCTTCATCTCTACCGACGTTCTGTCATGACCCTCCACAACGAACAGTGCGTCCTGAAGCATACAGCACCAATGAAATTACTGCAATGTGTTACTACCTTTAATGCAAGCTTACTCCCTGATGACAAGGCCGAGAAACCAGAGATCTGCTAGCTACTCCAGTTCGCGTGCGTGCATCAATGTGTGTGTGTGTGTGTGTGTGTGTGTGGAGCGAGAAAGAGGGATATTAATGCCCTATTCTTGGGTATGCAATTGTTTACCAACCATCAGGCTTAGAAGACATTTATGGAAACTTTAAGGACAGTGGGATGAAAATTCCATTAAGAATTACAATAGAAGTTTTTCTGGTTACTATTGCGCTCAATTTTTGTTCAATTAATCCTTCTTCATCCTGGTCAAATGGCGATAATATACGAGTATTTTAATTTACAGCAAAACCTCGCTTTAACTGACTTTGGAAATAACGCACAATGTCCACTGGACCAAGCTTTTTCGTTTGTAGGGAATCGTGTGATGTGACTACCTTACTATTAGTAAAAATGTTTTCACAATAAAGAAGAGTGACAGGAAATAAGGAATGTCCAAGGAAAAAGCAAATTCTACGCGCGAATCGAGAAAATTATTTCTGCGCATCCGCTACATTGTCCATTTATTCCTCCAACCAAAGCTTGGTAACAAACATAACATCCAGTGCTTTAACTACAAATATATGATATTTGTAGAACAAAAATAATAATTATCGGATTTCGATTAGTTAAATTTTAATTAAATTTAGGGTTGTTCTAAAAATCATTCTGTAAGGCCTATATAAAATTTAATGAAAATCTGTCCATTGATACACGAGGACGGACAGACCCGGTGAAGACAATCGGCGCATTAAGCATATATTCAAATTGACTTGAAAAATTAATGATTAATATTTGTGAAAATTATTAGCGTCAAGTTGTTAGGAGCAATTCAAAAACCATCTCTAAGCTGGTGAAGTTAGAATGCTTTTGGGATTATGATTAGCAATAATCACTCAACAGGATCAAAAGTTATACATCAAACCACATGATTACCGGTTGGTTGGAGAGGACCAAGAGTAGCCAGTTGGACAAGATATCCTCACCCTAGTTACTTGTCAAGTAGGGTAGGAGCAATCAAGTTTCAGTAATCGACTTAAGTGATTTGATGTCCCTCCTAAACAAGGGGCGACTTTTAATAATTTAATAAGACATTCAGAATTGTTGATACGTCTTGTTCAAACATAACAGACGAGTTTTTCATGCGGAAATAAACAGAAGGTAAAAGTCTCGGTACAGTGTATTGGTGTCGTATAAAGATGGCTCATCAAAATATAAACGGTGTTCTTCAAGATTAGGTAATGGAGTTCTGTCAACGCTACTGAACAGGAGAAATTGCTTTTCTTAATAGCTCCAGTCCAATTTCCATTAGCACGAAGATCGTACTAATGTAGTGTTGGTGTTCACGTTTTTGCCGTCAAACCACACTTCTCAATGACCCTAAACTCTATTCCAGCACTGAACACTGTGCTGAGATTTGAAAATACCATATTTGAGCCTACAAAAAAAAAAGTCAGAAACCCAAGACCCAAGAGCAATTTACAGCTAAGCCAAAATTTATTAAAAGAGTAGGGAAAACGTTATTAATCATGTACCAAGAAACCGCTTTTTAACCTCATCAGGACGTTGTGTAATGGGGCATACTATGGAGAGAGAGATCAGCTGTTTTTCAATCTTTGCACTGGACACTGACTTCTAAAAAGAAAAAAAAAATGAACTTTTATGTAACTCAACTTTTTCTTTTTAAATACATATGCGATTTTATATTTATAACGTTTACTCAATCCATTCAAAGCCTTAAATACCTCAATCAGATCTCCAAATGTTTTTAAAAGGCCTAAATATAAAATTCCATGAAAATCCCTCCACTGGGAGTCGACTTGTTACATGCGGTCGGACGAACAGACATGGTAAAGACAACAGACGTATTATGCATACGCTAATACGCCTAAAAACTGAGTAAAATCCTTGCCTCCAACATCCAGAAACCTAATGCAAAGCATGTGAAGAATGAAAAGATGGACAATCTGGTAAAGTAACACAATTTGAAAGAAGGACACGGGGAAATTTTAGGGAAATGCTATAACCGTATAGCAGCATTATTGTTTACACTGGAGGATGGAAAGGTGTACGTAAAATAGGATTTATTGCAAAGAAAAAGATGTTGACTTTTCTTACAAAGGATTGTTGTTTATATTGGATAAGACCTAGGGTTGTTTGAGGAAAATGAATATAGTTTAGGGGGGCAGGTGGGCAAACATGCAGCGGAAGAAAAATAACAGGTTTTGTTTGACATATTAAGACCCATACTTCCTTATTGTAGAGAAGAAAAGGTGCATTATTTGATGGGTACCATAAGGAGGATCTTGTGTCTCTGGGAATCATCTTTATTCAAGGCCAAAACGAAAAAGGAAAGAGATGAAGACAAGCGAAGCGAAAACTAAACTTAATTTCTTCTTATGCGATTTCTATTTATTCAATAATACACTGGAACCGCCAAGAAACCATCCCTCCCCCCCCTCCTCACTAATATGAATTGATCACAAATCAAGATTACTTCACAACTAACTATAACTTCAACATGTACTGCTAGTCATAGAATTTAATGTCGCAAACTGGCATTACAGCCCATTAATAGCGGCGTTCAGAAGATGCTGTGGTCCAATGATTTCATCCAATCTGTCCCAAGGGGGGGAGGGGGGAAAGGAGCCGTACCTTGATCGTTCGGCACACCTTTACGAGAGATGAAGAGTAACTTTGGATGGAAATTTAATTTAATATCCTTGTTGTAGTGGCGAGGGGGGGGGGAAGGGAATGTCATACTTATACCCGTTGGGCAATACATGTTCGGCGCACTTGCACGTGGCGGCAGTTACCATAGGAACGGAATGCTGACTAACACCACCCATTGCTCGTGACTTGCAATAAAAGGTTTGCAGGAAATGAGGATGTGAATTTTCAACACAAAACCTTGCAGGTTTCCTGTCCACCCCCCTCTCATTCCCACCCCTCTCCAGGTGATGATATTTGATTCAGCTACATAATTCTGGGACGTGGAGAAGGCAAAATGGCATATGTACATTAATGGACTATAAAAAGTGCATATTTTGTAATACGATATGAAGATGAATATGGGGAACTACCTAAAGTGGTACTTTGGATTTCCCCCCCCCCCCAAGTTTTTACTGCGTGGTACAGCAAAAATAAGGATGCAATCACTGGAAGGAGTAGCTATATAACAAGAATACAGATGGATAAATGTATAACCAAGTTAGTCGTTTTATATGCTAACCGAGAACATTGTGTCTGCGCATCCGCCACATTTTAAATTCGGGATGTCTCGATGAATCTTTCTAAAAAAGCCAAATGTAAAATTTCATGAAAATCCATCCACAGAGTCCAGTTATTACATGCGGACGGATGAACTAACATGGCGAAGACAACAGACACTTTACGCATATGCTAACGCTCCAAAAAATTAAAAGTATTCTATATATGTTTATCAGATAAGCAATAAATGTTTGCAGCTTTAGAATAACACACGTATAACTAGGACCGGCTACAGGTAATGAGATCATTGCTGCACCTAACCATGCTTTTAACTCCATGGTTATAAAATATTATATAAACAATATAAAAAAATATTTTATTTTAATAAACAGAATAAAAACAATTATGGAATAAATTATATGTGAAACATTTTTTCAATCAAACTGTGAATGTTGTTGCCATGCGCAGCAGTAAGGTTAGTAAGCAACGATTCTCGTTTCATTTTAGCCGCTCCTTTTATTGTGATAAAGATGGTGTCTGTAGTGTTTGAGAACCAAAAGAGGGCGCTGCGAGAAATGTACGTGAAGTGCATCAGTCGCATATGCTATATTATGCATGCGATTGCTGTAATACTATTTGTTTCGTTTATTAATATCATAAGCTAGGTTGGTCCGATTTACGATCGGGACCAACGTCCCAAATCCATCCCATTGTCCCGAGAGGCGTTTTTTTTTCGGGAAGCATAAATTTCTCGGTTTCAGAAATTTTAAACGTAATGGCTCAGCAGATTTTGGGGCGTTAGTATATGTGTAAAGGACCTATTGTTTCCACCATATTGGTCAGTCCGTCCGCATGTGAGTAATCAACATAAAATTCCATTCGGGACGTTGGTCCCGAATGGAATTTTATGTCCATTTTTTTTTTCAAGATGGAGATTGTTATCTACATCGATCGATCTTTCTAAAGAATGCGATGTTATTTCGTTACTGGTTCGCTGAACTTTGTAATTTTGAGAATTTTGTTCTTTAGATGATGTAATATATAACAAGTCATTGACACATTTAAAAAACTTGCCGGTTAAGTTTATACCAAGCGATTCATCGAGCATTAAAATTTTTCGAATTGAAGGAATTTTTTTTTAAATTTTATTTTATTATTTTATTTTTTTTTTTTGCGGAAGTAAAACCGCTGAAGTTCATTGCAAAATATTTTGAATCATCATTAAATGATGCGTACTTGAAGGTCATAAACTGTGTGCTTTAATTACTAAAAACTGAATTCCGAATACTTTAAAATTCAACTTCACATAGGAAATTGAAAAATTATCTTGCTTTTTGTTTACCATTCCAGCACATAATTGCAAGTCCCAGTTGGAGTAAGACTTCATATGCTAGCACTCTAAAGTACGGGATTCTTCACCTTGCTAAACCTGTGGGGGGATAGCTCATCTGCACACCTCCACTTGGGGTAGTTTCTTCTTGCTGGCACTCCCCTAGAGTGCAGGGTGATACTTCCTTCCCATACCTGAGTAGGAACAATCTATCTTGGCAAACCCTCACTCACAAGGGTAGGATTTTTTGCAGACACCTTCGGGTGTGGAATAATTATGCACCTGTTCACGGTGTAGGATGACCATTTACATGTATACTGTAAAGTGGCCCAAGTGCTGCTGACACCTTCGGGTGTGGGATGTCAAATGGTGCGACTCTTTGCAGGATTCTCTGTCCTGCAAACTTTTACTTTCCCTCGGCTTGGGTGGGCTTCTCGGCCCAGGGATGCCCAACTCTTCGTTCCTTCCCTGCCGCCATCTGGAGGACGTCTTCTTTCCTCGTCCTTCCATCTTCCTCCCCGCTTTTACTCTCACTATCATCCTTGCTCATCTGTGGCCAAGTAGTCAGAGAAACAACAGAACCCAACACAATACTATACACATACAACATGCCACACATACTTCTGGCATTTACAGAGTTTTGTATACTTCACAAGAGTACTGATGGCACAGTTGTGGGAGACCACCGGTGGCGCCTTACCCCCAAACACTATGCCACATAATGGAAATATTGAAAGAATATTATCTGATACTCATGAGTCATTATTCAAAACTGGATAAAACTTCAAAACAAAGTGCGCACTCCAGCGTAACATAACCTAACTTTTTTTCACTAGCCTGCTTGGATCCGTCCCGAATTAGTGGAGTAAACTAACCTAACCTTTTTTCACTAGCCAGAAATTAAAGTCTAAAAATCCACACAACTCAAAAACTGTGACAGTCTGGAGTGCGCACCTTGTTCTGAAGTTTAACCTCCAAATTTTATAATTGGTTACATCTCTGTTTTACCATATATTTGCCGGTATAGCGTTCTCAAAGATAATATTTGAGAAAAATCTAATGCATTTAAAAGATTTAATTTATTATCTACAATTAAATTTCCAAGAAAAATTTTTTTTTCTAGCAGTATAGTGGTAACACACCACATTAATACTGTACTTACATAAAATGGCATTTTATGTAAGTATTAAATAATTTAAGGCGTAAAAGGTTTTTTATCCCACATAAACAACCGGATGTCAACAACAAATACACACAACGCAGGCATAACAACATTATTCAATGTTACACATTTCGGGAAGCTCAGATTCTCACTTTCACAAGACTTTCAAGACTAGAACGTTTGACTTTGTTTAAGTCTGCTCTAATTCACCTAAGACCTGCCAAGTGAACAGTTTCCGGAAATGGGAAGGGCTGGCGTTGATCCAGAATCTCAATCCGCCGGTAAAGAGAAAGATTTAGCAGACACATGAGAAACTTTCAGAACTTTTTTTTTGTGCCTTATGTAACAACTCACAAATCAGTGGTTCAAAGATAGAAAATGGCTTCTATTTAAGATAGGAATACATCGGAGAGGGGATATTATTTGCACAGTTTTGTACATAAAATACATTTTATATCGATTTATTAATACATGTACTAATTTTAAATCTCGAAATAAGACGTTATAATATTCTACTAGTGGATGGGTTGAAGAGTGGGAAGTAGGAACACAGTCATTAGGCAAAATGTAAATTTCAATACCTAATGTTCGAAACTGTTCTTCTTAAATATCTTCGATAAATTTATTAACACCTCAGTCATTTTAGGAAGCCCTAAAATGACTGATCAAGTTCTTAATTTTCCCACAGCCACCAATAAAACGAAGTAAGTGTCATTATTTGCCAAGTCGACTTCCAACCGCAAAAGATCTCTCACTCCTTGCACACAGGGAAAACACACACACACGCACACTAGCACTAAAGTGGGATACACTTAATTATACTGCAACGATTGCTATCGCCTGCCCTCGGGGTCGAGCACACAAAGGCAGTTGTATGTGGTATTGGAGAGAGAAAGCGAGAGACTTGATGACGTCACTGTATGGGAACGTTCGGTAATGAATGCATGGAATTAGGAGAGAGAGAGTTCTTAGGAAATGAGGAAAAAGCGCCACAAGAAACCTTACAAAACATTATTACGCTTGACGTGAGTAGTAAAATTAAAGGAGATTTAACTTATTAAAGATTTATTCTATTATCCGGTGATTAGTCATCCGAATTATTTAGGCTTAGCTAAGCCTCGTAAGTCTGATACCAAGCAGGAAATGTAATAGATGTCTGGGCTACCATTTAGAAATTTATAAATAAATAGACAGTGTTTAGTTTACCAGAAACTTCCTGGCGGACAAGTCTTGAAACTGCAGCTGGTTCCCATCTGTCAACAGTATTCGAATCGGTGTTCCCCTACAATTTCCCACGTGGTTTGTTTCTTTTGATTTCAAGTGCCAATTCGTGACTGAAAGATCTTTTTTTTTTTTTTTGGATCATGTTTTGATTATCTGACATATTGGCATACTTATATTGAAATACAAGCTTGTGGGAAACGTTTGAAGCTTTTAGAAATGGTACGGTACAGTTATTTTGTTTGGATTATTGGATCACCTTCTCACCACTTAAAAATTCAAATTGGTCATCGTGTGTGGACAATTGATCTACACAGTTTCAGAATCGCTGATGATTTCAACGATTCTGAAATATTATACCATTAAAGTATATTTTGGCAATGTCGATTGAGAATGCTTCTATCGTGATTTGTTTTAAAATTAATATATAAGATCTTGATGGAGGGGGGATGCGTATGGGGGTATGAGATATAGCGGAATAAGCAAAAGAGCAATTCAAAGCAGCTACAGGATCTGTTTGCATTGGAAAATGATAAGAGGCGGAGAACGGTTTTGCTAAACACTTCAACAAGCACGCGATGGTGTAATTGCAAAATGAGGGAGGGGGAGGGGAGTAAAGCTCTTCTTGTAACAGGAAGTGGGTTAGATAAGTGACTTAAGAGACATCAAGGTCGAACACCAATATTGGCTGAATGTGTGAGCTGTTCAATTTTGAATGTTTCTGTTTCACAATTTCCCTTTGCATATTTACATTTTTCTTAATGTGTGTTATATACGGAGGTGAATTCAAGTGTTACGCGAACTTTTTTTAAATTATATATGCAATTATCACTATGATGTGAACATAGAAACGAAATAAAAATTGCGCGCCTGGACATATTTTCAGTGCTACGAATCATTGAGTTTCTGTATGAAGGTGTGAAAGGGCCTGAAAAATGTTGGTAGTTATTGTGGTAGGGTTCTAGGAGCATCAGTGACTAAGGCCATACAGCTCCGTGTATACTGTCTGTAAATTGCGTGTGTTCTGGGATCGATTCTCTGTTTGCTGGATGAAAATCCAGCAAACTGATCAACTCGTCCACGTTGTGAAAAAGGCCCAAAAAAAAATCCCTCACGTCATCGACTGGACTCGAATTCAGGTCTTTTCCGGTGTGTGGGGGGGGGAGGACGGCGTTTCTACCAATTGTGCTGTCCATGAGAGCGAAATTCACTTGAAATTTAAGGTAAACAGTATGGGGATTGTCGTCTATCGGGATCACGTCAATTCACTGCAAGACAATTAGCTCTATGCGATAATTAGGTGCATGATAGTTCTGTGAACGAGACAATTTAGTGAATGGAAATTGGTGGCTACGAAAATTCGGTAAGCCTCTCTGGAGATTGCATAGAAGTAGGAGCTGGAGTCCGAAACCCCTGAATGGAAAACCGCTAAAAGTGATAATCTTCATTTCTGTTCCTTTCACCTGGTTTCTGCGCCCGCAATTACCTTCAAGCTTTCCAACCCTCAACCAATTCATGCACCTGGAAAAGCATAGTCATGTTGCAAATAGGCACGTACTCACTTTCCAACTTGCCTATGAGATGGATCGGCGTGAATCCTTTTATACAAAATAAATGGATAAAAATTTTTATTTTTTCTAAATTTCTGCGTTCCTCCTTTCTAAGTCGCCAAAATTGCTTTTGTTTACTTCACTGATTTTGCTAATTTCTTATCTCTGTGCGATAACCTCGAATTGTCGTAGCCACCAACTGTTTTTCACCAAATTGTCTCGTACAACGAATTGACGTTGACCCTCGTCTATCATGATCAGCAGTGTTCCAATAAGTGCAAATCATTCAAGGAGTGTCGAGAACGCGTGGAGAACGATGGAAGAAAAACAAGGTCAGCAACTGTAAACAGTGCTGTGATAACTGCATGGATTGATAAACTCATATGGTGTAACTAAAGAATGAGTGAATTATCCGTGTAACGTGAAATCACTTTACATCATGATCCATTTAAGATTCAGGAAACGTCTCAGTGGAACCAGTTCATAAAAATCCCAAAGAACAAAAGACAATGCAATATGGGTACCATCACTTTACTGCAAACAGTAACTGTTTCACTACATAATGGAGATATACGCACATTCACTTCCATGGAAGGCTCCTCTCCACTTCTCCCCCTCCACCAGCAAACAAGATGGATATTTCATGATGCTAAAAAGGTGTTACCATAATTTCCTACAAGACGGTACAACCAGAGCTGGTTAAATTTAATTAAATTCAAACTCGACAAACTACCATTCAGGATCAGGGTTCCAGCCTTCAGCTGACTAGTACATGGAAAATATCTTCAGATCAAGATATAAAAAATAAAAAAACTTTTTTTTTTTTTTCCCCCCCAAAGTTTTAATCCACTGATAACAAAACTTCTTTTAAATGTTTGGTAGTTTTTCAAGACCAGGCGGCGCTGGAGAGAAGAGAGTTAGCGATAGGAGTGATGTTTCACGATGCTCTGACATTTACCAGAACACGGTATTTGTAAAAGGGAAAAACTGGCGTTCTTTGCAACACGTTAGTTCTCAGCAAGTATTTG
Source organism: Mastigoproctus giganteus (assembly GCF_048544385.1). Classification (NCBI taxonomy): domain Eukaryota; kingdom Metazoa; phylum Arthropoda; class Arachnida; order Uropygi; family Thelyphonidae; genus Mastigoproctus; species Mastigoproctus giganteus. The sequence goes on along the minus strand of NC_143587.1, from coordinate 34,747,965 downwards.
AAAAATACAGCGCCCTCCCGAGTCCACGGTCTCCCCACTACTGTGATAGATGGCCTACCATTATCACTAAAGAAACCTTAGTTGGTTTGTTCGTTTTTTTATTTTTATTTTTGAGTGATGGATTGCCAGTTACAGGAATAGTTAATCGGCATATCACAATGCTTAGCTATACGTACCTTTTTTTTTTTTTTTTCCAGAAGGAGAGAGAAAAAAGGAAAAAAAAAAAAAAAAAATAGAAAAAAACTACAAACAGCAACAGTAGTATGTTGATTTTTCGATTTAAATTTCCAACAAATATCTAAAAAATGAGTTCCCGATCTTATTTAATTTTTTTTTTTTTGTGCGAGGGAAAAAGGGAGAGGGAAGATACGTGGTTAGCTACGTCCTTAACTATGATTTAAAGGAAATTTAAAAAAAAAATTATTACAGCACGTGATAAGGATTTAAATATTTATTGACTCACATCAATTTATAATTAATACTTAGGCGAATGGGATGTAGATCCCAGTCTGATAGTCTACCTTAAGCGTTCTCTTTCTCTCTCCAGAATTCAGGCTTGATAATTGGATTAAGTTGAGGCTCGAAACGTTGGCAAGTGTAAACTGATGTGATTCATTTCAATAACCGTTTTAAATTATCACGTGGTGTAACAATACTTTTAATTTTCCTTTAAATCATTTTTTTAGATTATTCGATGAAAGACAATTGGAAAAAAAAAACGCAGAGAGCGTGAGAGAGAGAATTAAAACTGCAGGATTAATAAAAAAAAACCGAAAAGAATGTAAACAGGAAAGAGACGAAGAAAACCGGTCGAGAGAAAGATTTAAACAAAGATTGGTTTACATACGACAAATTATAGGGGAAAATGTTTATGATTCCATTTATGTAAATCGAATAAGTACATTATTTAATACAATTTGGGATCTTTAAAACATGACAACTGCAACCATATTCGAGATGAGGATGGAGTTGGCACTGTGCCAAGTTCTGTCTTGACAGCGGTGGCTGTTAACCTAACTTTTTTTTATCTTTTTTTTTTTCTTTAATTTCTATTGGCCTACATTTATATACATTATAGCTTCAGATGCTACTCTAGTTAGTATGCTATTAGAAATACTATTCTTAATATTAACAAGGAATTGTAACTGTGAAATACATCTTTTGTACGACAGTTAGTGTGGAGAAAGAGAAAAAGACAGACTAATAAATAGTTATCCAAAGAAAGACCTAAAAGATAATCAGACAAACATTCACATCAGAAATTCCAAATGAGTACATAGTTAAATATAAAACTAAAGTCACGTACACACAAACATTGACATATGAAGACACTCCTCGACCAGTGGGGGAGTTGGATGAAAAAAAAACAAAACTTCTGTATGTTTACTTTCACCACGTTTTGTGGGGGAACATGAGGTTATCTTCGTGAATTTGAATGAATACGAAGATAATGGACATAGAAAACCTCTTCTCCCTTATGTAGAAGAGATCTGTCATGACTCAAAGAGATAAACAGATAAGATATAAAGAAGGGGCAAACATATACACCAACGGATAAAATTCGAATGCGAAATGCAAACGAATTAGACATCAACATCCACGATTCATAATCAGATTAGCCAGATGTGTGTGTGTGAGAGAGAGAGGCTAAGAATGTAATGGAACAAATGGTGTGCACAGTGCTGGAGAAATAGTTGAGCAAGTACCCCACCTCACCCCCAAAGGAGTACTGTTCGTTCACTGGGTATTGCAACAAAGTGACACGTCTTCCTTGCACTTCCCCTCTTGACGATCACTCCTCACCCGATGATATATCGGCTTATCCATTCGTCGCAATCCATTGGACTTCTTGTCCTCCCAGCTCGACCATATATTTCGACTCCAGAGAAGGGTACCCTGTTCTCCATCCACCCCCTCCTTTCCGAAGAAAAAGTCTAAACATTTCCGCCAGCCGCTGAATGAGAGTGCAGACGGTAGGGTCATTCACCGCGTCTGCCTGCCGTAGATCGATGGGGGTGCAGACAACTGCAGCAGCAGAAGCAACGAGCTACGGTTAGGGACAACCGTCTGCCTCATGTTGCTTTCCGACTACCCCTGCGCTAAGGTTTGAGTGTCGCTGGCCGTGAGCCATCTTCTCGATGCAAGTGATCGTCACTATTTGTTTTTATGAGCGACACGTCCGTGCATGGTGCAGTGTGCAAGAGGACAGAGAGAAGAATATGCGCTGTTAGTAGTGTGAATACTCGCGATATTGAACCATAATCGAATCTGCCTTGCGCTCTGAAATTTCGTAATGGTTTTATTTATCTGGGCGACGACGCGCACTTCTATGGCATCAATGCAACTGAACTAGCGAACAAGTTTTGTAGAGACTTGTACAGATTGTCTTTATTATCAAAGTTAATCCATCGGCAGATTTTAGAAGTTTTACAATCCGTGAAAACTATCTGAAACAATTAAAGGGAATTCTTGCTTTTAAATTATTAATAGGAAAAGTATTTTTTAAATCCCTTATTTTTAGAAAGATTTCGGGTATTTAGAGAAATCAAAAATAGATTATTTTCTTTCCACTCTCCAATGAAAATTCGGGACGAGACTTACGAAAATCGACAGCCGGTGATGATTTCTTTCCAACTTATCTCGATATCTGCGAATATCACTTTGCATCCTATTACCAAGAAAAATGCGAATTTTATTGTGTAGTTCAATATCGTTAGCAACTAATCAATGTTGGAAGTGTGGGTGAGGTTTAATTTTAGCTTGAAGTAAGAAAGGAGATACAAGACTCCATTTTGATGTATCTGTTATTGTAAATCTTACGCGAGGTTCAAATAACTCTCTGCTAGTAAATTCGAGAAGCTTATTGGTTATACATTTCTCTGTAAATTCCGTGAAGGCGTTACTTTGTTCAAAACTTGACACGGAGAAATAAAAAAAAATAATCTGAATTATTACTATAATTATTTTAAATGCATTTCGCGATTACGTAGAATTGTGACCGAATGCAAAATGTAAACTACGTCACTGTAGACATACGGCGCCATTTCAGAATATTTAATATGCACATTCCGGGCCTCTTTGTAATTTCATATGCTGGTTACATAAAAAAACAATAAATCTAGCTCTATAGCAAGTCTTCTTCATTCGTTATCAAGTAATACTATCGTCTATATGCAATTTGAAAACAAATTATATATGAGGAAGACAGAAGAGGGAAAAAATGGATTTGGAAAAAAGTGTTCAAATAAAAGACGAACTAAAAATGCCAGATAAAAAAAGAAAAATTACTTGGCTTTAATGTCTTTTATGGGTCACTAGTATTGATTACTGTCAAGCGAGGCAAATTACCTTAAATGCTTTAACAAGAAGGCAAAAAAAAAAAAAAAAAAAAAAATCAATGTAGGTCTCTGCGTGCTGCAAAGTTGAATGCAAAAAAAGGGGTGGGGTGGGGGTAATATAATATTCATAAATATTAGCACCTAGTAACAGCTATCAATGAATCAACGGAAATTTTAAATTCCACTTTTGAGTATCGCATTTCGAAGAGCTGAAATTCTGTTTTTAAATGTCGTTCCATCAAAATATGGTGGGGGAAGGGGCAAATGGTGGTTGTTGCCTCATATTGCCACTTAGCGGTCGCCATACTGAAGTTAGGGTTGTTTTTTTAAACCTATATATACACACACAACCCACGCTCTGTTAGATTTTTAAATAGATAGAAAGAGGATGCAACCACCAAAAGAAATTAGCTGATGGAGACCAGATTTCTCTAGCATACAGTATACATCACACCCACCCACACACGTGTTCCTGGATGTTATGAAGTAGGCTAAATTACGTTCTTAGAAAGACTATGTAAGGAAAAGTAGTTAACTGTATGGTTTTATAAGAATAATGACATTTAATGGCTTATTTTGTTCTTTGGGGTATGAATCACTCTTCCCTGCTTGGAAATTCGGAATTTTTTTTTTTTAATGTATAAATCTTTGCTAAGTAAAAACAGAAAAACAGTCCTCCGCTTATAACAGAGAGAAGAATCTAATTTAAATCGCACTTATAAATTTCGAGACCGAAGTTGGTAAAATGTCACCAACCAAATGGACACCGACATTTCACTGTCAATACTAACAATTGCCTAGAGCATACAGAACTAAACAGTTTTCCTGTTGTTAATCAGATAATAACCATGAATAGACCGACATCTTTAATCGTTGTTACTCATAACCAGAATAAGGAAATTTATTTTGGGCATCCTTGTAGCCTGAGACCAGAGGACGTAGGGGGAGAGTGAAGGATGTGTACCATTTCTATCATCACCAAATGATCTCTCTCTCTCTGCTTCTCCCAAAACGATGAAGGAAGTACATCTGGAGAGGGAAAAACAGAAGCTTAAACGGAGGAAGGAAATAGAGGCCACTAGAGGGAGCTGATGTGTTTAGCTTCTTATCCGGTGTGTTTGTAACAATAATTGTCGAAATGCTTTGGAGGTGGGGGAGTGAGGGATTCATAACACAGTTCCTAATTCAATTTACAAATATAGTTATATAGGCGATTTGAATTCAACCAAGAACATTTCCATTCACAATCCTCTAAATTACCCCAACTTTTCTAAACTAAATTTCAGTTATCGGTTTTCTTAACCGCCTGCTGTTTGCTCTAGTTACTCATTCAACATGTTTGCTCTAATATCCCTTGTCACAGAATCTCTTTTCGACCTTTTTTTCCTTCGTTAAGTCTTTACTTTCTCCGGTTAACTTTCCTAACAGTGAAGTCATTTTCTTTGGTGTCGCTGCTGTTTATGACTGCAGCTGGCATCCGTTTTCCAACTTTAATGACCCAGCTGTATGGAGACTTTTACTCTTACTCATGACCTTACGCAACTTTTTAATTTACCTAGTAGACGATCCTAACACTGTTGATCGTTTCTTCAAAAAGTACTTGCTTAACGTTAGCTGTTTCCTAGATACTTCAAATCGCAAATTACAGATGATCTTCTATCTAATGGAGCAGCCACTTTGTGAACCTCACGTTGTGTGGCATTACAAGTGCCAAACGGGCGTGATTTCGTTCGATCGACCTAATTTTTTAAAAGGATATCAAACCATCCTTGATTTCCTTTTAAATGTAACATTTGCTGCCATCATATTGAAGTCTCTGGTAGAAATGAACTATTGCTTATATCTTACTCCACCTTTTAAATTTTAGTCCTTTATGTATACTTCATTTTCCAAGATTTGGTACGTACCAAGTTCTGCTTGGAAAAAGAATAAAGTGTATTACAACTTGTTTTCATAAAAATATTCATCTTTATTTTCTCCTTGCGCTAAAGCCCACAATAGCAAAATACAAAGCCCATGAGTAGAAATTTTCCACAATCTCCTGATTCTACCGCAACTTCATCTGAAGATAAAGCGGATCTACCAGCAACCTCTCACCCCGACAAATCCCTCTAGACAGACTTTTCGTCTATTCGCAAAAATAACCTGTAAGCCATAGGTTTTGATAATATTTTACCAATGGCAAACAATAATAATATTCAGAGGTGATTAACAATTAGAAGGTATAAATGGTTAACAATAAGTAATGAAATAATGGGGAAAGAAGTACAAATAAATAAAAAAAAAAAAAAAAAAAAAAAGGAGAGTGGGAGGGTTCTTAATCATGCAGCTGGTCGGTCGGGGGATGGCAGAGAAAAATCAATGAATGGTTAAAATTAAAGAGGACACAAAGGGATTCAACAAATGTGACGCAGTTGAATCCCTTGATTCAACAGATGTGATGTTGTGAGCGTTTGCTAATCGAGGTAAGCTTACGTAGCAGTTTAACGTTGGCTTGTATTCTGATATCAAGCAGTGGGATAAGAAGTTAACCACAGAAAGCTCAATAATTGCTATACAGTACTTTACGAAACTCGGTGGATAGATTCAAGTTAACTGACATGTTTACCAACCTCCCTGAAATGATTTCAAATGGCTCTTGCTCAATTCAACTGCCCTTATTTCAACCCCTTCTAAATGTAGAAATCCAGAAACTCAACTATTACACAACCTTCCATCAGAATAATTATCGCCCATATGGATAAAGTAACCACTCAGAATACGTGCACCCACCAACTAGGTTCCATTCAAGGTTGAATCAAAATTCAAAGAACCAACTAGCTATTTTCTCTTCACCTCCATTTATTCCTTTTACGTCTATTCTCTGAAACCGTCCTCTCACCTGTTTCTGGAATATTAAATCCTACAGAAATACAAGTCCAATATCAATACGTCTTTTCTAAAATCTCAGCCTTCAGCTCAACTTTATTTCTAGTGTATTGCACGTGTTTATACAATACACTTATCGAAATTATACACTGCCCTGCCAATTTATTAGAGAATCCAGCATTGAATCCGGCAGGTGTATCCCGCTTTTGATTTTAAAATCTAGTCACCCTATCGTAGGGATATGCAGAAATTTGACTCGGTTTGGTGGGGAGGGTATTAAGTAATAAAAAATATTTCATTCAAAATTTTGGAAAAAAGGAGTAGCATAAATCTGGGCCTAATCGCATTCTGTGTCATTCGAATCACATTTACAACCAGCTTTGTTTGCGAATCACCATTTACAAAAAAAAAAAAGATACTCTTTAATCCTCAGATAGTCGCAGCTACACATCACAATCACGTTCCTTAAAAAAAAAAAAAAAAAACGTAATGAGAAAAAACTAATTCAAACCGCCATCTGCAACGAATCATTAGCATGCCGCCTATAGGAGCTGTGCAGTCAAACAAATCCTTGTTTAAGATGCACAGTGACGCAGAAGTTCGCTCGCAAAATGCCAATATTGCGTGAAACAAAAGGAGTGGCTTGGCCCTCAGTATTTGACTTGTTTAGATATCACGTTCAGCTAAATACAAAAGAGAGGAGGGGGTAGCAATAGGTTAGGAAAGGATCGTTAAAACTCTGATCTGCACTTCCGCTATCCCTTTCAACATCTCCCTGGGCACTGAACTGATGGATATTAATGAAAACTGGATTATATTATGCTCGCAGTAATTGCACAAAATTGATTGGAGTTGCCGGTAACATCTCGGTAGAGATGCAGTTGTTTTCCCTTTGCCCTGTTTTGTAACGCTATTAATTTTCTTCTAATGTGTTTTGAAGCCCAGTTTTATTAATAGGAAAAGATATTGCTGTGATCTGTGGCAATCTTTTCCTGTCTGTAGCTTAATTTGCTTCTCTTTTTTTTCGTGTTTCCAATTATGCAAATTATCTACTTACTAATACAGACTCATGCATGGATTAATTAATAACAGAAAACTATTTACCACGAGCTTTAGTGATACTTTTAAAGATTTAATGTAGGAAAAAAATGCAACAATAATGTCGCCTTTTAATTTGTGAACCGTGCCGTAAATTTAGAAGTCTGTTGAAGTTGATACCACGCAGAAAATAAAATATCTTAAGTACGAGATCACGTGATCCATGGACTACAAGATGAGTCCGTAAATTTCAGTTCCTCACTCAGCAAAGGGACAAGCCGATCAAAGAAGACATGCTATTACACGCAATATACTAGCTCCTCACAGCCTTAGTTTCTTTGGCGCTTTACACACGACATCCTTTGCCCACAAGGCACTTCGTATTTAATTACCAGTGCAGTTTCCATATAGCGTGATTCATGTTGTTTCAGATCAATGTAAAAACGATATAAAGCTTCACTGTTTCTTGTCTTTATCTGTTCTAAGGCTTGTTGGTACATTTTAAGGGATGATAATGCTTGTACTCTTGTTTTCGGAGGCGGCGACTGAGAATGTTTCAACATTTTGGAACGTTCCTTTGCATTAGAGTTGAAATGGCGAACCATTATCATCCACAGGCTACCACCGCAGAAAACAAGCCATCCTGATCATAGCTGCATATGTTCCAAAGTTACTCTACCTTTGCGTCTTCTGCAAATATTGATAACAGTGGAGGGATGCATCGGACAGAAACCTTTTGCATAGGCAAGTGGTTTTAGATGTTCTCTAGTCAATATTCAGCAGGCCTCATAATCTAGTTCAAAAGTTGCTACATGGTAGTCTTTCATGACCAGTTCCTCAACTTTCTTCACATTCTCCTCCATAACAGCAGTTGTTGGGTATCCTGGGATTTCTGCCGTAGGATCTGTAAAAGCTTTTATATTCTCTGTATGTGTGTTGAACACCAAATCAACTAAGGCTATGAGGCGTCAGTATAATGTGTCTGTAAATTGCGTGTATTCTGTGGTCAATTTGCTTGTTTGCTGAACAAAAAACCACCGTTTCCGAAACAAAAGTAATGGAATGGGCATGCCTTAGGTTGTTTGGAATTGGTCCCCTGGTTGTCATCGATGAAACCATGAATGGAGCTGTCTACTTAGTTGCACTGTGGCAATTTTTTTAGAGAGGGGACGTATTTATATCGGCATGACAACGCTCCTTGTCACAAAAGCACGGTCAGTACAACAGTGGATTGAGGATAATAATGTGGTGAACTTGCTACTTCCAGCACGTAACTGATCGTCACCACCAAATACGGAGGATGCGGAAAGGTCAGGGAATGACCACCGCATATCCCGGAGCAATATGGCATTAGTTGCTAATGCTCCTAAAAACCAAATAACAAACAAACAAACGTAACTGATTCTAGCCTAACACCTTTAGAACAATTGAGAGATATAACAACTAGCCTTACGAGAGTAGTAGAGCAAGGTTCCAGTCTCCAAAAACTTATACAGAGCGTCTCCCTTCCTCCCGTAAATGTGGAGACTGAACGTCGTTAAAGTTCGTGGGGTCATACTCGATATTAAAGGTTCGTTTTTCCAACCAGATATTTTTTCATTTAGTGTTCCAACACATGTTTAAGGATAGTGTACACAGTTGACAAAAGCCCCAACTGGTAGTAGCTACTTGCTTCAGAGGCAGTCATTTTATAGAAGTCATGATTCTTCATCAGTGATGATTTGTAGGATGTGAACTATGAAGGTGTCATTGACACGAATTTCTGTGAACAAGGAGTTAAAACTTCTATAAAAATGTACCTTGGGGACATTTTAGAGAAGGTTATAAAGCATTTTAGCGAAACCACGTACCATGGAAGTAATTGGAGCTTTCAGCAGAATTTGACTCCTGTTCAAGATTAAGACATCAAGTCATGTCCAGGATTGGACATGATTTGATGTTTTAGTCTTATTCTTCTGGAGCTAAACTCGCTGGACTATAGCTGAAGTTAAAACTAGCAACTCAAAGATACTGGCCGAAACAATAATACCAGATATCGATCGAAAATTACGAGGATCAGACTTGTAGTGTAGCCTTGTTCTTAAAAGATCAAGACGACTTTGGTGCAGAAGGGTAAAAACATGAGATAAACAGTGGTTAAAAAGGTAGGTAAGTATCGGGGCCAAAGATGCTCGACACTTTTTAAATAAATTACAGGAAGGGTATTGAATCCAGGGATATGGTCTTTGATACTCAAAATGATGACAGATTTAATGTAGTCAGTACTCAATTCGATTAGATCAAGGGAATCTCGTCTGGATGGTCAGAACAGCGAATGTGGGTAGTGCATTATCCTTAGCAAATGATAAATTTAAACTGAAAAAGTTAAAAGCAACTTAGAGTGCCTGATCGGAGTGGTCAGGGTCACTATGAAGGTCCAGTATCATTGAGTATGATCAAATTAAAATATCTTGATTAAGTTGTCGCTGTCCCAAACTTTACGAAACAGAATTACAAGTCTTCTCAGAGTCATACATGGGTGTATTAAAATCTCCAACTATAAATTGCTTTAGAGGGTTTAGCCATCACTGCCTCATAAATTGTCATCTAAACATGGCATCCGAATTTATGTGTGGAAGGAAACAGAATTACATTAAATAAAACTGAAAATTAGCATAATTTATAAGCAAAAATATACCTTCAATTGGAGAATGATGTTTGACCATTAGAACGTTGATCTTATGAGCAAGAACGCGGCAGAGAGTCCTCCACGTGTATTACGATCAACTCAATAGATTGAAAATGTCATGGGTGCAATTCAGTCGGTCGGTAGATTCCGAAATAGTTTTTTTTAATTTTTTTTTTATTTATTTAACTCCAGATTTGACCATCCTTCCATTAGGATATTTGCCAGCTACTGTGCTGTGGTCGGTCTTGAACTACGAATCCGAACTACCCATTTGAACATATTCCAGCCATTCTCGATCAGATTCAGATCTAAAGAATTAGGTGGCCAGGATAGCCGTTGGATGTTCTTCGAACCATTTAAATAAAATTTTTGCACAGTGGATAGTTGCGTTGTCGTCTTAAATTAATCGATCACAATCTGGCAAAGTTATGAATCACTGCAGGTTAAGTTGGTCAGATATGACAGAAGAATATTAATTGGGGGTAACACTACCTTCTAGAAGTCACTAGAAGTATGAGCGGACCCAGTATGTACCAATTCTAACAGTATGAGCGGACCCAGTATGTACCAACAGAACGTATTCAATACCATGATACTACCCCCAGCAGCTTGAGTGGTAGATTCAAGACTTTATCAGGTTCACGCCACAGTTTTACCTTACCACTGGTCAAGAAAGTGTGAATCGTGACTCCTCCAGACCACATGATCTTTTTCCACTGTTCCACAATCCAGTCTTCGCGTTGGTGGCACCACTCCAGTCGAATCTTCCAATTTTTTACAGAAAAAAGAGACTTCCGTAGAGGCACACAACTAACAAATCCCAAACTGTTCAACTCCAGTCATTTGCTTCACACTGGACCTTCTATTCTGACGCACAATTCTAAGTTCCTGAGGTTCTGCCACATAATCTTCCTTTTAGGGCTGCAATCTTCTTTCTTCTTCTAATCATTGTATACTTCCGAGATGGTTGCTTTTTCCAAACCAGTGATTTCCTTTATTTTATCAATTGAGGCTCATGCTAAATGTGCTCCAACAATAAACACCCCTCTGAAAATCGGAAAGATCACCTGTCTTCCCAAGATTGGATCAATTAAGAAGCCCAGGAAATCGTACAATATTTATCTGTTGACGCCAACTTGGTTTAAATTAATCATTATTTTATGGTAATTGCATGATAAAATTAAAAATAAAAGCCGATGAACTGTCTGTGAGAGTGATTAAGTCCATACTGGCTAAAAAGGTCTAGGACAAAGTTAAGTGTTCAGTGATGGAGGATTCAATCTTTGACCCCCCCCCCCTACTACTTAGATATAACAAACAACATCAGGGATCATTGGCTAGGGTAAAGCTACAGCAACTTTATACTTCGGGTGCTTTGCGTCAGCTACGTAAAAAGCCCCCGAAGTATAAAGGATGGACCATGACGTTTCCTATCTAGCGATGACGAACGCTAAGTTACCGTAGCGTCTGGTGACGATATTAATGTCATCCTGAACTGATTGATGAAGCGCGAGAAAAGGGACAGAAATACAGAAAGCGAAAACTAATTTTGCATCAAGGTCAAACGCACTGGAAAACTCCGAGCTGGTGAGGGAAGAGGGGAGGAGGGGGGGAAATATCGCCAAAAAGTCTGCGACCTACAGAGAAACCAGAGTGACTTCTAGAAGCGTTTACAGGGCAGCCGCGGTAGCAGGTTTTGGAGAAAGTAACCTCTCTAACACGTCAAGGAATGCGTCACTCGGAAGTGTGCTATTTTAGTCGGAAACGAAGAGAGAGAGAGAGAAAGAGAGAACGCACGTGTCTAAGGAACATCACGCGTGACTACGTTTTAGTCGTAAGAAAAGAAAAAAAAAAAAAACAACAGAAAAAAATAAGATGGGTAGGGATTGGTGAGGGGGGAGTAGGGAAGGGGCTAGACGGAGGTGAGCGTGCTCCAAGACAGAAACCGACAAGCCAGACAGGAAAACTGTTTATTTCATCTACAGTGCCGTTGCCATGGTAGCAACGTGTGATGGCGCCCGATTGGCTGCATATTCTACTAGTTTCCATATATGGTCATGAGAAAGTCGATGACGTATCAAAGCCTTAGTCACAGTTGCGTTTCCTTTCACATGTGACTTTAAAACAAGTATGGCAGACACAACAAGATCGCTGAGAGAACGTTTTCTAAGTGCAAAATCGATTATTTCGAAGACTAAACAAGTGCCACAATCCGCCCGATGATTGACAAACATTGAGAAGCGCATCAAAACAGCGTTCACTTAAAATTCACACTCAGTCTTTTTCGCCTACGCTCATTTCTTTCGCCCACTAACTCGCTTGACCTGTGGCTCTCCGATTGCAAAGCCCAAGTCATGTGAGTATCACCACTATCAGGTAGCCCCCGTAACTCAATAGTTAGAAGCACCCGTGTGATAGCGTGTGTGTGGGAAAAGGGGGGAATGCGCTACAGACTTTGGAGTCTCTAACATGAATAATTTATCTACAAAGACCCATAGCATTAAATAACAGTCGCATCGCTTTTATTGGGGCATTACAGCTATGCCGGCCTACGTGCCTAGATAGTGGAACACCCAGTCATGGGAAAAAAGCCTTCAATCTCGATCTTCTTGGGATTTTGGTGTCTTCGAAGTAAAGCCCAAATATTTTCGTCGCCCTATTTGAGCTGTTTTGTTGAAGTATTATCATAAAAATTTCCTAGGATAAAGTAGACTCCATCGAGAGATTGTTAGAAGCGCCGCCTGCTGGTGGAAATGCTAAATGACTTAAGTCGATGCATTTGGTGACTTCAAGAGAGGCTCATCCGTGAGGATAAGTGGTGAATTCATTCCGTTTAGAGTCTTTTAGCCCTTCTCAACCTCAGACACTAAACTAGACAAGGTCAAGGTTTTTGTAAAAGAACATTAAAATTTTTCGCTTCCCTCCAGATCAATTAGGCGCCCCTCGATAAAAGGTTCCAGCCCACTCCCCTCTACTCAGAACTTATATGAATGAACGTACATTATCTCGAGGTGAGAAATATTTTTATGTTTATGAACCAAAGATTACTTGTTGGTGGTTCTATTTTGAATTTGCCATCCCTGCCTGGTTCCCTTGTGTCAATTCTAACATTAAATTAAATTTAAAATATTGAGCTCTCAAATGCACGTATAATTAAATTTCTTATTCACTTATCCAGTTTACTTTTTCGATTTTTAAACAAGGGTATAGAGGGGGGGGAATGCATCTCTATCCCTGAAACGTTGTTGGATAATAGTTCGAAAAGGAAAGCAATGATAATTTCAAAAATGCTTCACATTAACCTTCAATTCATTTCTCCGATTTTTAAACAGGGGCATATTATTATACCTTTTTGGATGGGGAATATTTTCAAATTTAATTTAATAATTTTTATTTTTCAGCGTTTCTTTTATATCCACGTCACTAAACAAATATGAAAATAAACTGGTGTACGCTAAGACCCTCAACCTCTTAAACTTACTCGTTATAAGGTAATTTAATTCTTTTTGATTTTCTAAAAGCAAAATTTATTGAACCACTTTTTTTTTTTTAATAGGATTCTATAAATAATCGGTAAAAATCTATTTTACATTTTATTAATGGTTGGACGAGTTGCGCGTTTTTACCATGTTTATTTGTTTAAAGCGAAATGAATGAAAACATTCATTGCAGGAAACGGATTTCCATTGCACGGAAATGGAACTAATTTAGAAGTCTTGTTATGATTGGATGAAATGAAGATAAACATAGCAGATTAAGAGAGAAAACACGCTAATCTACATTTCAGGTATATCCCGCAAACATCTTCCGATAGATCTCAGATTTCTCTACAGAGGCATCCATAATTCTGTACATATATCCTTCCTGACATTTATCTTCATATACCTCCTGGAACAACGAATTCTTTGCGATCATTCTTGATTAAATTTCGGACAGAGTTTGGCCAACTCGGTCCATTACATGTATGTAGTGTTAAAAGTCATTAATGGTTCCATGGAAAGTCATCAACGATACCATGGATCTTCTTGACTAATATAAGCTGGCCCAGAAGAGTTAGTTGTTATGCAATGGTAAGATATTAATTCTACTTGCCGTCTTTGCCATGGTTGATCATTAAAAAAATAATAATAAAACATATATTTATTCTCTTTTTCTATTATCTATATGGCTGGCAGTCTTTGTGTTTACAACTATGTATAGTAGTGCGAAATAAATAAGGGAGCAGCCTCAGAGAATTTAAATAATAAAAAGTGGAACATTACGAACTAGTGCTTCAAGGGAGATTAAATTTTTATCTTAACATTTAAAAAATATAATTATAAATAAATTAAGGAGGATTCCAAGCGCAGGGACATTTAATTGGTTATGCAAGGATCAACACCACTTTCCTGCTTCTTTTCGTTCAGAGATTTCATGAAGTTTGTATTCCAGGTGTATCAACGAACGAGGTCAGAATCCAAGTCACGAAGTTGCTTAGACAAATAACCCAATACGAGCTCGGTGTAGTTTACTAATGTTACTACATTCTAAACACGGGTTAGATGTCTCTCTTCCGCAAAAAGAAATACACGAGAAATGTATAACAGATTCCTAGATGGTTTTCAAAGGATTATTAAATTGTACAAAATTCTCTCTCTCTTTTCTATCTCCTGTTCCTGCACGAGCCTTTTGAGTATTTTGAACTCACCAGAGGGGAACAAAATACCGTCACGGTTCGCGTACTCCCTAGTGACCTCATGCAGCATCTGTGCGAATGCACAAGGCGACGGGGAAGGAGGGGAAGAAATAGGGATGGAAAGAATGAAGGAGAAAGTTAGGATGACATGCTTTACACAAGGAATTCTTCCCGGGGGCTAAAACAGTGTAGATACCAAACTATGAATACAAATTCAATGTGGTCAGTTAGAAAGAGATTTGCTGAATCCTCCACAATGCAAAAGCATGAATAAAAATTATAATCCCGATGGGATTTGAATACTAAGTTTTGCTTAAAGTTGGTACAGTGGGTAAAGAATCATCTATCGCTATTATCTAGACTACAGTCACGTGATTAAAAGATTTTTCAACACGATAAAATCTATATTGATGTAAATGGTAGATAAATATAACAAATCTTGCTTAATTTCATTTCTACAGATATTTAGAATTATTTAAAAGCACCCTCATTGAACTGCTAAGCCTAACTACAGATAAAATTTGCACATGCGCAGTAGCTAATGATACCATATGTGCGGTAGACTGCATTTCATAAAATGAATTCTTTTCACAACCATCGTAAAATCCTACTTTAATCATGGCCCCAGGAAATAGAATTTGAATATTGCAAATTTACTGCTTAATTTTTTTCCTAACTAAAATTTCACACTTCAAATTAACATTTATAATTTACTTTTGCATAGAGAATTACTTGACGTAGTTGCTCACTCACTAAGTTAATTCACCAGAACATAAACAGGATTTTTTTTGTTGTTGTTGGATTATACAGTCATTCTGAAGGCTGCCATCAAAGAAAGATTCTTTGTTAATGAAATGCGATATGCAATTTCAGTAATGGCACTTAGATCATATTAAATGACTTGCTAACCTAAAATTACGTTTATAGGGGGCGCCTTTTAGTATATATCTTTCCACTTCATGACTGTTTATGAAAACCGTATAATCACGAAATTAAATCAGGTGGAAAAAAAAAGCTTGGATAACAAAAAAAATCTTAAAAGATCTGGATGGCCTTTAGCAAAGAGCTAAGCCTAAGATAGATAGCTATGTATAATTCCATATGGAATACTATTTATATTAATACTATCTGCTAAGAGCCGCAGTTTGTTCTTACTACAATCTTCTCTTGAAAGGGATATGTAATAGGATTTAGGTGCCAACGCCAATGGCGACTTAGTTGCTAGGCGCCAGTAAAAGAAAAACAACTTCCAACTTCATAAGACAATCCCTTCTTAGGTGCACAGAAATCTTTCTTTTGTTCTTTAGCCGTAGTCTCCGCATCTTAAGGTTGAATACGAAAGAAAAGAAAAGAAAGCAAGAAATAAAAGCTAGCAGTCTTAAAGAAAATGTGGGGAAGTCCCACCTAGTATTTTTATTGGCGATAAAAATAACAATAAAAGTTAGTAAACTTAGCAGGAATAGTAAATAATATGTAACAAAAATTTCCAGTTCACATTGTCGAGGGCCCTCGCGGGTACCGGGTGGAAAAGACTTGAGTTCGAATCCCGCCGATAACGAGAGGAATTTTTATAGCTTTTTTTTCCCCCACAATGTGGCCGAGTTAGTCGGTCTTAGGAGAGGATAGCATGGATTTTGCTCCTGGAAATTCAGATTTTTCATCCAGCAAACAGAAAATCGACTCAGAACATACAATTTACAGAGTCGTAAATTGTGTATGTTCTGGTTTCGATTTCAAATATCTATTATTTGTATGCAAAAACATGCACGTTGTAGTATCGTGTTGAAATGATAAATGATATTGGTACTTATGAGAAGAAATTCGATAAAATATTATGGTGTGAGAAAGAGCATAAAATAATGACCCAATTTAGAATCAGAATAGAAGTTAGTGCAGAAAAAAAACAGTGTAGTCATTATTTTTGTTGTCATTAAAATAGAAGCGAAACCTGCTGTCATTAACAGACCCTATAATTAATTTAAGTAGTTACATTGTGAGAATCTGATACATAACTGATGCTCTAAATAAGAAGAAACAAAACTCTAAATAGATTGCTGGAAAGTTTTCCCAAGATAAAACCTTTTCCATACACATAAACATGAAAAAATAAAAATGCTTTCTTCATAACAAACACCTGCTTGCCGATTATTTTCCCCAAATTAATTATCGGCCTTTATGGAAATAATCCTGCTATCAAAATGATTTAAGAACGCTGTATTTATTTACTTTTCCTTTGAGTACTACGTTAATTATAACCTTTTATGCTAAAATAGCATGACAAATTTCATTTCATTAATCCTGTTTGAAATACTCTAAATGCACGCCACGTAATTCTTGCACTAGATGGCGCAGTTGTAAAATCGCGAAGGTAACCCATCAAGGATGTGCTGCAATTACTTACACAATAAAGACGTAATTAGCAAATACAATATCCAGAAATAGATTTAGCTCATTTTGGATGAAATCCGATCATTCTTATGCAAGCAGAATAAACACTTTTTTTTTTTTTTGTTGGTAAGACATATTAGCCATGGGCACAGCTCATTATTTTATCATAGAATAGAAAGATAGATAACGAACGAACAGGACACCTTATGATCAAGTTATTGTAGCGAATTCTCCAAGGACTGTGGAAGCATTTTGGAGGCGCCATCTGGTGTTCACCAAGAAAAAAAAAAAGTCTTCCTTTCATGAAAAATTTCAAGATGGTCGGGGCCTCAGTAGTTAATAACAGAGTTCAAGTGTCAACACCAACCGTTGTAGTTTTTTCAATTGAATTTTGTATGAACTTGGGATTGTGTCCAGCATGTCAACGCAGAAGAGCGGCTGAGGATTTCATCACCACTTTCTTTCGTGATTTCTAATAATGCGCTCTCCAGAACGCCTTTATGGCAGACAGAATGTAGACACATATGGCAGCACATCAAGGGTAACGTTTATTACATATTTCCTTCTGGACAGTGCAACACAAGACCGTGTGAATCACAGCTGATCTGAGTCAGCAAACGTTTTTGTTATATCTTTGTGGCCACGGACTGATCTTTGCTGTCTGACGTACGGTAGAGAGAAAGTTCGCATCTTTCATAAGGAAAACGCGACGGAAGTATAAAAATCCTCTATTTTTCACTCTCTCTTGAATTCATTACCAAACCGCAGCAGTGTCTTTCATTCGCTGCTTGTGAAAATACCAAAATTTCAATCCATCTAGCTCTAAGGACTTTTCCTCAGGTCTCAATGAAAGGAATTACTAGAGACTATTTTCAAACCGTGCTGAGTTAGCCAGCCGACGGTCGCATGGTGTTTTCTTGAGGAAAAATATAATTTTTCAACCCAATTCAATCAATCTAGCTTGCTCTTCCTCATCCATTACTCTCAATCCATCCATTATTCGACTTTATCGCTGTCTATCCAAATCTTGAATGTTTCTCTGACTTCTGCCTGTTTTTATGACTACTAACGATCTCAACTTTTTTCTCCATCCATCTGACTCGACCACTAATTATTACTATGAACTAAACTTAAATTACTGGGATGGATAAACAGGCTCTTTAACTGATTCTGCCACTGTATTACGTAGTAAAATATAACTAAACGAATCCATCGTGAATGGGGCGAGGCCAGTACCAGTTAAATCGCATTTTCAAAGCAGATTCACTACGAAACTACCACACAAGTCGGTGTGAAGTAAGGTGGCATTGAAGACTACTAGGAGTGCACTTGCTTGAGTTAAGAAAAGTATTCAGTTCGTGCACGCACATGTGTGTTGGTACAGACAGAATTAAATTAGCGGGTTAAATTTTATCTCAGCTACCAACGACAAGTATCAGGAAGGTGCGCAGCCAAGAAGAGTGGAGATGCACTCTACAAAGATAAGGTTTCTTGATAAGATTAGATGGTGTGAAGCTTGGGGGAGGGGGGGGATTCGTTGCTAAGGTTCGGGGCTAAAATCTTTTCCTACTCCGCATTTCCGATCGTAATCCCTTTATATGCTAATGTACCGAACACATCCAATGCCTTTAGCATTACACAACGTTTAGATCTCTCTATTTTCCTTCCTTCCTTCCTTTTTTTTTTATCTACAAAACAGTCAGGATGTAAGAGCTTGTATTAATCTCGATACAGCCTACTGTAGTAAGCTTTACTGACACAAAATGCAATTTGGGAAAGTAACACCTTTTAGAAGAACACGCGGATAGTTCATTAACCACCGAACTAGACAAATAACCATATCACAACTATCTTTTCGATAACTGCAACCAAAAAAAGGCTATCAACCGAAAGACAAAGATTGTAGGTTAGCTCAAAAGCGATCCAGGTTATGAACCTTTAAATCTCACTTATAGTTCAAAGGTCGGTTTATCTATTTTGGCAGAAGAAAATCCGAGGTTCCGGTCCCCAACAGAAAACCCTGTTATCTTTACAAATCCACTCGCAGCAGCGACACACACACACACACAAAAAAGTTAATTCTAGTTGGTCCGAGATAAATTATTTTCCTGTCTATACGGATAGCTCATGGAGACAATAAACAACCAATTTTGTGGTAGGTTCGAACAGGAGACATTTGCAATTCTCTGCTAAAAAAAAAAGATTGGAACCACACACACACATTACAAATAGTAATATCGAAAGTGCATTCGCTCACCTATCATATCCTAAATTTTTCCCCATAGTGTACAAAGTATCATCAATGCGTGTAATTTATTTTCAGGTACATTTGGTGTCATAAACCGTTTATGTGTACGACATTATGATCTCATAAAACACAACTCTGCATTTTCATTCTCTCCCCCCCTCTTACACACATCCCTTCGATCACTCTTGTCTCTCCAAATCACTGGAGGCTGAATAGAATTACAGCGCTCATATTTCTGCGTAGCTGTTCATATAATGTTACATCGATATGCGAAATAACTTTTCACATTAAATTCCAGTTATTGTGGTGTTCGGCTTCCTCTAAACATTAACCTCCCTACCACACTGATCGCCATTGATGTTCTGCATCTCCGGAAATCGCTGGAAAGAAAATGTAGGTAATAAAAGGTATTTTTACGTGGTAAATATTCAGCCAAAGAGCGTGCTTTTGGTTATATATCAAGAGTGTTGTAAACGGCATTTTGAAAAATTATACCATATGCATTACACAATATTACTGGAATTTATGGTATTTCGGATGTTGTGCATGTACAGGAAACGGAAACCCCCTTTGGGAAGTTTTCAAACCAGTTTCAAGGTTCCGCATTACGCCAGCACCACCACCACATGCAAGATGTTGCTATTGGGTTCTAAACAAGTTACACAATCACCTAATTATAGGAAATTGGTCTTGGCTGTTAGTCGTAAGTTGATCTGAGAGTAAAGTTCCACTTTGAGCTGGACTTCAAGATTCTTTTTGGGGATAAATTAGTAGTTGAATTACTAATACGGTGTTTGCAAACACATCCGTCATTGCTGTTCTACCCCAAGTGACATTAGACTTGTCCAACACAAAACGTCTCTTTCCAGAAATTTTTAGTCTTCCTATTTCAATCCCCACAACGTTACCAACTAATTTGGACGTAGAGAAAAAAATATGTTGTTATCTAAGGCTGGTTTGATTGCATGTTTCACCTTGCACTACAGAACCCCTAGCGGTTAAACTGGAAGTTACACGCGCACGGTTTTACCGTGTCTAGTATTTCAACCATTACTTTTTGTAACCTAATAGGGTATAAATTTCTCAGAAACAATTAATGAAACAGAAAGCTAAACCAGACAAAGATCAATCTATTCAATAGTCCACGCGTTAACAACCCCTGTAGTAGGACCAAAAGTTCCTCTATCTAAAAATAGCTAAATAAAAGCATGGAGTTAAAACATAAGTATACAAACACATCAAAACATGCCTGTTTTCTGATTTTGTTAGTTATACACATTAAATTTATTAATTTAAAACTTAAAACAAGTTTTTTATTATTATTTTTAATTAATAAAGAGTTCATATTTCCTTATCACTGCATAAACAGCAGTTTTTCTCTACGTATACTGTGCAGGCTTTCCCTCCCGGAAATAAAGAGATGATTGTATAACCGCAAGTTTAAAGTTTAAGTTGAAACTATTTACTGCGCATGCTTTTATCTAATGTAAATATAACGCATGCCCTTTCGTATCTCTGCACTTAACTCTAAAATTCCTAATCTATCACTATTTTATGAGTATTTATTTTCATCCTTTGCCATTTTTTTTATCCCTAAGGTTAAGAATGTAGCCAATCATGCAAGCACAGCAACGCCATCTTTCGGATTTTAAAGTGGCATCAATCGAATATAAAAAATAATGCCGGAAAAGATATATTTACTTCAATCACGCCAATGATTACTGATAAAGAGCAAATAAATCCATCTCTTATTCACCCACTTGGAGTTTACAGTGAGTAGAAAAATAGACTGATTAAAGCAATTTGACAGATCTTAATCCACTTAATCCGACTATAACTCGTTTTAAAACGCTGTACTTGGATAATACTTAATTAAGGATTTAATTATATGATGCCCAACCAGTTTTACCAATGTTGGAAAAATGCCGAATCAATCCATAAGCAGATGCTTCCAAGTTGTAACACGTGCCTTCCCCTCCTCCTCTCCCCCACCAGTACAACTAGTTCAGGTGCATTACTTTATTTCTCTTTCTTTTTTTTTTCCTTCTCTCTCTCTCTCTTTTTTATTTGAACCCGGATAACGAGTCTGACACCTGCTCGCAAGTTTTACAATGTACTTCACGCATGAGTTAGCAGGCGAACGTCGTCCGACAATACTTAGGAGCACCACGTGGGTTCTTTAGGGAAGGGGACACACATACATAGGTACATACAACAAGTGAACAGGAACTTACCTGTTGCCAACGGTCCTCTAAAGAAGGCTGAGCACTGAAGTAGCCAGTATCATGGACTACCTGCAGTTCGCGGAAGATTCCTCCACTTGGTAGGATGTCCATTACGATAGTAAAACGTACCAAGATGAATTTTTTGCTTCGGGGGCGACGTCTTCGCTGGGCTGAAAGGACAGACTTTCGCGAACACCACACAAGGAAACAAAAAATAATAATAATATATATTTATATATATATTTATATATGTACACCGTATACTGAACACCAAGCAGTTTCTGCTATCTCCACTAGCTGACGATCCCAGGGAAACACAAAACGTCTGCAACTACCTTTAGGTTGTCGCCTAGGAAGCTACGTTAGCAGTCCATGAGCTATAGTGTGAGGGGGGAAGAAGGGGGGTGTTATTTCCTGAACGTGACACACATAGACGAAGTGACTTGCTCTAGTCGACTAGTAGTCACCATTTGGGGGGAAAAGAAAGAAAGGCACTTGTCCCCACACACACTCTCACACGCACCGGCAAAGGAATACACTACAACACGCTCACTCTGCACACCATGCATTGGCCAACTGCGCTCCGCGTAGCCTCGATATCAGAGTTTATAGCGCCGATGTCTGTTTGAGGTCTGGAGTACCGTGGTGGCGTTGTTCTCTCCTGGTTCACTTCAGATAAGTGACGTAGCCGAGTGACATAAACACGTGGCCTCTAGGCGCGGGAACGAAATTGACAGTGATCTCACGCTGCAGACGATAGAAATAGACAACCGACATTGTTTGCTAGAAGGGAAAGTATTGTTGTCACATGAACCTGTCGGCTGGTAGAACTCGTGCGCCCAGGAAATTTGTACAAACAGGTTTAATATATTTTCTGGAATGTGTAAGTGCACATGAGCCAATCAATGTCTTTATAGTGACGTTGTAGTACTACGAATTTTCTACTATTACTGATGACTTAATTCGAATATTAATGATTTCGATTAGTTTCATTTTTTGGAGGGAGGATGAGGGGGCTGTTAAACGCGTAGGATCTAATTTTTAAGATATTGCTAACCGGAAAACAAGACATCACAGAATACGATGCAAAAAAAATTAATTTTTTTCGCAGAAATTGTACGCGCATGCGCTGAGCATGCAATTATTAGTTAATGCATGCATGCATGATCTTGAACGTCTAAACCCAGCTTTTTTTTTTTTCTTTTCTGCTTATGTTAGATTTAATGATAATTTATATTTTTTTAATAGCAAGAACAGAAGGTTTCATAGGTGGCGTTAGGCACAAGATATTCTTTTCGTAAAATGCTTAGAGAAGTCTATTATACTGCATGAATAAACATTTTCTTAAAGAAAAATTTAATAAATCAAAATCATAGAAATTATTTAAGGGCAAAGGCTTCATGCTACGAAGTAGAATGACTAACATGTACAAAAGCATCATCTTAACATTTTGATAGATGGCTACGTTAAAATGATGCTTTTGCACTAACCTACATGTAAATCAAAATCTTAAACAATAACAAGAAATATCCTTAATGTTGCCAAAATAATATATAAATGATTATTATAATTTCTATTCATAGTGCTTATAATGGCTTACTCTAGTTAAAACTTGCTTAGACTTATTAAAGAATCAAAATAAATCAAATTAAAAAAGTTATTAATCTTAAAATCATATAATACCACACGAGAAATTAAGTTTTTTGGAGAAATTGCATGCGCGAAGCATGCACTAAAACCGAAATGCTTTTTAAAATAAATATGAGATTAAATAATAATTTGTATTTTCTTAATAACAGAAAAATGTAGGTGGCGTTAGGCACATTATATATTTTTTTCGTAAAATTCCTAGAGAGGTGTATTGTATAAATAAAAATTTCTTAAAGAAACCTTTAAGAAATCAAAATCTTAAACAATCACAAGAAATGTCATTACTGTTACAAAAAGGATATATAAATAATTATTAGAATTTATAATTACAGAGCTTATAGCGCCTTATCCTGCTAGACTGGTTAAAAAAAATTTTAAATCGAATTTAAAATGCTATTAATCTTAAAATCAGAATACGATATAAGAAATTGCATGCGCAGAGCATGCAGTTACTGGTTAATTATGATCGTGTACAGCTAAAACTGACTTTTTTTTTTTTTCTTTTCTTATTTTCTATGATTGAAAAAATTATTTATTTATATTTTCTGATATACAGTATTTACTAAATATATTTTCTGATTAAATAATGATAATTTGTATGTTTTCATTAACAATAACAAAAAGTTTTATAGGTGACGTTAGGCATAAGATAATTTTTTTTCGTAAAATGCTTAGAAAGGTGTATTGTATAAATAAACATTTTCTTAAATTTATCAAAACCTTAAAAAACATCATTAAGGTTGAAAAAAGGATATATAAATGATTCTTAGAATTTATAATTACAGAGTTTAGACTGATTAAAACATCAAAAGACAATAAATCAAATTAAAAATGTTATGAATCTTGAAATCACAGAATATGACGCAAGGAATTAAGTTTTTCGAAGAAATTCTATGCGCATGCGTGAAGCATGAAGTTACCGGTTAATCACCGATCATGAATAGCTGAAACCGAACTGCTTTTTGTGTTCTTTTATTTTATTTTTATGTTTGAAAAAATAAATAATTTCCATTTTCTGATTAAATAATGATCATTTTAATTTTCTTAATAACAAGAACAGAAAGTTTCGTAGATGGCGCTAGGCATAAGGTAAATTTTTTTCGTAAAATTCTTAGAGAGGTGATTGTATAAATAAATATTCTTAAAGAAAATTTTAATAAATCAAAATCTTAAAAAATATCAAGGAATATCATTAATTTTGCAAAGAGGATATATAAATAATTATTAGAATTTATAATTACAGAGCTTATAACGACATATCTTGCTAGACTAGTTAAAAATCAAAATAAATGAAATTAAAAATGTTATTAATTTTTAAAATAATTTTAAATATATTCTTAAATAAATAATTTTCATCTCTCTACACTCTACAGGAAATTATTAATTCAATAATTAATGTAGAAATACAATAATTTTTTTTTGCGAAAGTTAGCAGTTGCAAAAATATTGTGCACTCCTGCTAATAAACTATTTTAAGAGCTATTACAGGAAAAATTTAGAAAATTATTTATGTATCCTATCTGCAACATTAGCGATATTTTTTTGCAATAAATAATATTTTGATTTGTTATATTTTACCAAACGGTATAATTATTTATACGGTATATAACATATATTAAAATTGACTGAAAGTTAACGTTTCCTTTGCTTCAGATGTAGACTAGCAATTTAATTAGCTCAAAAATTGTTTGACTTTAATGGCAAAGTTTTGTCTCTCGATTAAGGACACGTCCCAGGGAAAGTTTTTAGCCTACTTTCCAAAAATGGAAGCGGGCATATGAGGTCACCATGCCTATGTGTTCTTCCCTCCCAGAAATATATTTGCATTTACAGTCCGCTCCAAAAAGGAATAAAGCGCAGGGACTTAAGTATGAAGAGGCTAAGCTATACTAATGGGGTTTCTTTTATTTCGATCCCACGTAATTATAGTTCTAAATCACTAAAATGCGATTTTAGCTCCATATTTTCCTAATTCAAGGTTGGTTGAGTTCGAGAATTCTGGACTCGATGGTCCCCAACAGCTTGATGAAGTCGAAACGTCTTTGACGAGATAGTTCTGCATTGATCAAATAAGAAAAAAAAGGGATACTGAAATTGTCTAAAACAATACCACCTTGCGGAGGATGGAAATGGAAAACGGATGCTTCTGCATTTCTTGCTGAATGCGTAAAGCGGATTACCATGTCAATAAATTGAAAGCTGTTACTTCCAAGCTTTTGAATGGATTCCACACAGCCTGAAACATGACCATGAAACCCACGAAGCATCGCTGATCTTTTCAATATATTCTGGAATTTTTTTTCTTTCTTTCTTTTCTCTTCAATACTTGCGGCACACACTCAAAGAAATGGTAGGTAGTCTTCCGTGAAATTTTATCGATGTGCCATGGTTTTGGCTCTATCTTGACCTCAATATAAACAGTTTTGTTCAAACGGTAATCGATTGGTGGTTTACCCTTGTGCTGCGCTCAATCAGAGGAAAAGAAAACAAATGGCGGGAAATAGGATTACGATAACATAGTCGAAATAAGCTCCCCCATCGAGTACATCACTCTCTCGTTTTCGCTTTTTTTATTATTATTATTTTTTTTCTTTCCATCTTTTCGGTTTTCTTTTAAATTCTTCAATAAAAGTCAAAGTAGATATTCTGGGTTTTATTCGCATTTTGTTAAATCCCGATTCTTTAAAAGTAATGTACGAAGTTGAATTTTCAATGCGTCAGTTCTTTCCAAAATTATATTTTTTATTTAAAATATTTAAATAACTGGTAAAACTTCAGAATAGGGTGCGCGCTATAGACTATCATTAATTGCTTGAATCCGTCTCGAATTAGTGGCGTAACATTACCTAACATTTTTCACTAATTATTAATTTCTTTATTAATTATTACTAATCATTAATGATAAGTTACTAATCATTAATTGCCTGAATCCATCCCGAATTAGTGGCGTAACATAACCTAACCTGTTTTCACTAGAGTGCTAATCATTACTAATCATTAATTGCTTAAATCTGTCCCGATTAGCCAAAAAGATTAGCCAAATAACTGAAATTCAAATAACGTAGTTATTTCATATTGCCGATAAATATTCAGCTCGCCTGATTAATTGTAACTAAAATATTTTAAAGCACAAACATTAGTTTCCATCTCTTCAACTTACCATAAAACAGTGTGTAATTAAGAGGATTCTAGTTCCATCAAACTTGTGAACGATTTGATGAAATAAAGCAATTAATGTAAGTGAGTAAAATTATGTTAACAGCGTTCCGTGTGAGTCTTACATTAAATCAGTGTTCAACCATTCGCAACTGGCAGGGAAAGAGCGAACAAAAGTCGATCATCAGATACAAAAATATCACGTTTTCTATAGAATCATCCATCTAGAAAGCAATTCAAAAGATGAAATGTTTTTTGAACTTAAAAAAAAAAATATATATATATATATATATATAATTACTTACTGGCGCCACCTGGGTACAATTTCCTCTACTAAAATATTATTTAAGTTAAATCTTCAGATAATTAGAATAGAATGACTTGCAAGGTATTCGGAAACATCGTCTATAAGGAACTTGTATATCACATCCGTTTTGCGTAATGCTATGAGTGGCATGTCTGTGAGTGTGTGTGTGTGGTGCAGACTTGTCGGTTGGTTTAATTAACGAACGAGATATGGAAGTTTGTGTGACTGCTGTAATGGCTAATGTCACGTGCGAAGCTAATGTCGATATGAATGGACAGCCAAGAGAATGTTTAAATCTCTTTTCTCGGAGAGAACGTGAGTCGATTGCTAAATGGGCAACATTATTGAACTGCTACCTTAGCTGTTGTAACACCTGCTTAAGACGCAGGTAATCAGACAGTTCATCGCTCACGTGCTGTCCATCAAACTCCCACACTTGCAATAGTGTGGAGTAGCACTCGGGGGGGTGGAGGTAAAAACAGAAATGCTCCCGTCAGTCATAATTTACCAACATTTTATGTTTCTGCTCTCCCCATGATATTCATATTTCTACTTCTGCTAATCACTTGGTGCTTTTATGGAACATCACTTCGTTATTAATACTTAATTTTTATCACTTTATTTCCATCCTTATATTATTTATGTACTGGTTTTAGTATGGCACGTTAGCAACACACAAAATTTTGCTTTCGCTATTTTTTTTTTTTTTTTAATACTATCATGCTTCGTTTCATATAAACTTCTATTTCTTTAGAAAGTATCCTTCAGAGAGGGATCGTGAAAACTGGTTAAGAGATCTCTCTTTTATTTATAAATTAATAGAGTATTAATATATGCAGAGAAAAACTTGTTAAATTTAAGAATTCTTATAAATTCATTAAACTAGGAGGAACATAAACTAGTATCCTATAGCAGTTCTAGATTATTAAGCTTATAAAGATAGTTTTTCTTGAGAATGCAATATCATTTTCGTACTTTAATAACAGGTATCGCTACCGCCTTTCTTATGTGATAATTTCATTAAAAAAAAAAAAAAAAACTTGGAATTCTTCGGTTGATATTTTGGCCTAAAAATTCAATAGTAAGATACCTTTCCCTTATCACCTCTTCGTTCTGCCTTAAATTTATCCCACCAACCAATCTCTAGAACATCAGATGGAAGTTTGTTCCAGCAATCAACTACCTGTTGGCTAAATGCAAACTTCCGCACATCTACCCTGCAACCATCTTTCCTCAAATTGAATTTATGCCCCCTCCTGTGTGTAATCTGAGAAAGAGGAGGAATGCTATCAGCATTGAGCTTACTCAGTCCATTCAAAGCCTTAACACCTCAATCGGATCTCGCAGGTGCCTATTCTCCAGACGCTGCAATTTGCAGAACTGAAGCCTTTCTTGGGAAGATCATCCTTTTGTTCCCTTTACCAATCTCGTTGACCTTCTCTGCGCCCGTACTCAGGATGTGGCCTAACCACTGCTCTGCTTTATACAATGTGAAAATCGCCTCCGTATCCCTGCTAGTGAAGAGAAGCTCCCCACTTCTGTCTGTCTTTCTCTCTATCGATTTGATTTATCATTCTGAATATCTATTTACAACTTCTGCATATGGAAATAAGACAGAGAGAGAAAAAGAGACTGAATAAACAGACAGATAAGGAAAGATATACATGCATATCTCTCTATCATAATTTACATGTAGCTATTTGCCCTACAGGGAGAAATATCTCAATGTAACACATGCACAGCCCGCAAAATCACCAAGTGGACAATTTCCTTTAAATCACAGCAAGAGAAATCATATGATTAGCAATGTTATAGTCATCTTTCTGAAGTTCCTCCTTAATGAACCAGAAAAAACATTGCTAATAGCAGAAGAAGAGAGGAGAACGTGGATCAGCTGCATTAGATGAAGTGATAAAGTGATTCAATAGGGTTTAAAGATTCATAAATACAAACTCAAACAATTTTTAAGTTTTTGCGGTTATGTATCTCCCCACAAATAAAATATTTTCCTTTTAGCTGGTTCCTGTATATCATTGGCGAAACCCCATGAGCTGTCCTGACAGTCTGTCTGTCTGCATTTCTGAGAGAACTTCATATCTGGCTGCACAATTAGCCCCAGGGGCTTTTTTTCATTCTCCATAACCCTGAAGTCATTTCAAGGTCTATAGAAAGATATAGACCTTGAAATTATTAGGAATAGGTCTAGAGAGGACACCTTTTTCCAGAAGGTAAGGTTTCATAGGTTCTCAGAGTTCAGAAATAATCAAATTGAGTGGTGTCTAACTCTCAGAGTTCAGAAAGAAGTGTATCGAGATGTTAGTAAAAATAATTATTCTTCATCAAACTGATGAGCTAATGATGGAATGATTTTTTTTTTTAATACTCCGGAACGACAACCAAGTCAGTAGAGTTTACACTAAAACGTCAATACAAATATTTATCGTATTTAGTAGTCACGGGCTTGAACCCCGGTCCACTCAAGAAATGCGTGCTATGCAATCTCGCTCCTGACCACTCGACTGTGTCAGGCCTGGATGAGGTTAATACAGCAGAAGTGGCCATAAACTATAAAATATATTTGGGAATTTGATAGAAAAGCCTAGCAAACATGGGGGTCTAAATGTTGTTATTTTAAAAACTGAGATTATAGGAGAGAAAGTGTAAAACGAGTCTGGAAGATGGAGAACAGATGACAGAGCCTTTCCTTGTGCACTTTTACTTTAAATTCAGACCACCCACACAGTTTACTTTATTAGTCAAAATTTTTCATGGGAGAAGGAACATAAGAAGCGACGCCCTTAATATCAGATGTAGCAAACTTTAAGTTGACTTTTCCTCCCCATAAGTTAACTTTTGAAAAAAATTCACCTTTTAAAAATATATTATTCAATATAATAATTCCTAACATTATAAATAAATTTTAAAAAATCTGAAAAATATAAATAATTATAAAATATAAGTTATATTTTTCATCTTAATAATGAGCCCGGGTGTCATTTAAAATGGCATCCATCCTTTGTCAGACTTACTACTCGGAAAATCCTCATACATAAATATATACTGCTATGCTAAAATGTGAGTTGTATCGACTGATGTAGAAGATAAACAGTTGCCAAGCAACGTGATGTAGTGCAACATACACATGACATAAGACGCACAAAATGTGAAAATACAGTACGCAGGAATCAGGGTTGTCATAGCATCAGCTATTCCGCGTAATTTGCAATTTTATTCTAGATACCATTAGAATACTAATGCCTTACCATAACATAATGTATGCTGTCAGAGCTGCCATGTTACTAATTTTCTTAAACCAGTATATATTTACAGCACACTGATTATCCGAAACCTCGATTATCCGAATCAGTCAAGGAACTGGTAGAGCACTCCATCCATATTTATGTGCATACATCATTTTAGTTTGCATAAGTTAAAAAATTGAATTTACAACTAATGAGAAAGCCGTGCATGCATCCGTTTAGTAATATCGGGGGGGGGGGAGAGAAGGTTAATCCAAATGTGAAGTATTTTATTCACTTTCAAAACCAGGTAACCTAAATGGGTGGTTTAAAATACCCAATTCATAAATCAATTACAATAGTATTAAAATACTACTGTAACTGATTTATGATATAGGAAGGTTCTTGCTGGCATTCGGAATTCTATATCCGTGAAACTCGTGGCCCTGATTTTTTTTTTTTTTTAATAATAAACTGTGTCTTTCAAAATTTAATTGATTTATGTAAGAGGTATCCTGATTGAGATTCCTATATTAAATTGGTGAATAGGCTATTAACTAATTATATTCACATTTGCGTTTTAAGGTGCGGTTTTTGCCACATAATTTACCGTTCAATGTGGCCCACTTAGACAAAAAGGTTGGTGACCACTGATCCAGCATGCTTTATTTGGCACGTGTGGCTAAGGGTTGTTGTAAGAGTAACAAACGCTATGAGGCATTAGTGTGTTCTGTTTCTATGGTGGGTTTGCCTCTCTTGCTGTATGAAAAACGGTTGGGGGGGGAGAAGATTCTCTCCCCCCACCTTTGAGGCGATACGAAATTCTTACAGGATTAGTAATTTGTAAAAAAAAAAAAATAATAATAATAATTCAAGGGAAGAATGAGAAAATCTGTTTTCTCAGATGCCGAGAAAACTATAGACTTTTAAAGAGAGAGCAGGGGTTAAGGTCATTGCAATTAGTTGGCAAACACTAATTTCATTCATTTTTTTAGATCTCCAGTCCTTCTCAAAGCTACACTCAGTATATTAAGCAAATATTTGATCACCTAATGTGTATTATTAATAACCATATTTTACTGTATTATGATTAACCGTTGAGTGTATTAAACACAATTATAATTCTGTCTTAATATTGTGTATTGTAACTTTTGAATTTATCACAACTTAATACGAGAATGTGTTCAGATGTCCACACAGCAGCTGCTCACTGTCTTAGTCATGATCAAAATCTCGAAAACTTGTTTTAATGAGTTAAATAAAGCATGACTACTTTTGTTTTTAGGAGTTCTTTCGTAGCGGCATTCTAAAATGGTCAATGCTGTGTTAAAAGGATTAAGGTTCAAGGAACTTGGCTAGCTCCTACGCGGTGACTGAGCTCATTCACGGCATGCAAAAGATATCATCAACCAGCCAACCGCAAAGCTAGCAAGTCCGGCATGCGAATAGTTTAGAGTACGCTATCTGCTTTTGAAAAGACAAAGACTAATAAATTATCAATAAATATCTGTTGATGTTCGATAAACACCTTCACTCTCCTTCTCTATGAGAACCTCAACAACTTACATTTGCAACTGCATGCAAATATTAAGGGACAGAAATCGCAAAACGCAGACTTTACAGATTTCAGTATTGGGATGTGCGTGTTATACAGTGAAGCGACTTTTACAGGGGATGACTTCGAATATTGCGACTTCATTGAAGTCGCAAAATCTCACTGGTTTATCATAAGTTTAGATACATTGTATAAGTACACAGTATATAGTTTATTTGACTGGCGCATGAACAAGCAGAAGCTGTGATTCATCTCTTTCGCAGTCTCCAGAGTAATGCCGATCCACTGACGACTCACTTCCGTGTTTTGACTGCATTAGATATTATGATCCCCCGTACCTAACTCCAGACATGGTAATGACGCAAGACGCCGGCCATTATGGCCGGACTGCCGCCTGCCTGTCTGACTAGAACTGGGCTCTGCGCAAAGACGATTGCTTGCTATGCGTGATGCGAATGGTAACAGGACGAATGTCGGCAAGAAATGCTAGCATTTTCGTAAAATCTCCAGACGCATATCCTTCTTTCTCCTAACTCTTCAATTTCCATCCGAGTTTATAATAGGATTAGTCATTCTGTATTAATTGTTATTTTCCTAAGATAAAGCTCCCCCACTTTCCTCTCTCTCTCTCTCTCTATCGGTTTGATTTATCTTTCTGAATATTTATTTACAACTTATATTACAAATAATGCATGTAGAAAGAAGATAGAAAGAGAGACTGAATAAACAGACAGATAAGAAAAGATCTACATACTTATCTATCAGCATTTACATGTAGCTATATGCACTACAGGGAGAAATGTCTCGATGTAATATATGCACATTTAAAGGAAAATAACCCAAGTGGGCATTTTCCTTTAAATCACAGCAAGAAAAATATGATGAGCAATTTTATAGTCATCTTTCTGTCCTGAAGATCCTCCCTGATGTACCAGAAAGAAAAAAAAACATTGCTTATAGAGGAAGAGGAAAGGAACGTGGATCAGTTGCATTATGTAAGGTGGTAAAGTGATTTAATAGGTAATGGTTTAAAGATTCATAAATACAAACTCAAACAATTTTTAGGTTCTTGCAGTTATATATCTTCCTACAAATAAAGGAATATTTTCCTTTTGTTCCAAAAAAATATTAGTGGGATTATTCTAAAACAATCCATCGCCATTGATAAGTTGTTCCATTTGGGATAGATCTCTACATATTAGCCTTTATCTCCACCGGATCTGATTGGATAACTAATAAATACCGCGAGTTCATGGTAATCACGGTGAAAGTAATCATGCCGAATTCCACCCAGTGGAGCAAGTTTACTTTTCATGCCTTTAAAGACCAAAGAGGATCCAATTTGGTCCATACTTTTAAAAGAAAATATCTGTTTTGCCTAAAATGAGTTTTATATTCCTACTAGAGAGAAACTATACAATGATACTCATTTTACAACTGAGCTATTGTGTCCTTTCTATACGTGTCTCTCCACATATAAGAAAAAACCTATAGATTGAAGCTTCTTGTAATGATCAACAGGTTCTCAAGTGGGATTTCCATCAGGGACGATCCACTGTCACCAGAATCTTCCCCACAAAACAAGATTCATGAAAGCAAAGATGCTAGATAATAAATAAAACCTTGATTTTTCCCGTACTAAGGAAAATAATAAAACAGAAAATGTTAATTCACTCGCATACTCCTTTTAATCAGGCTGTTTCAACATTTTTTGCACAAACATAACCCCTTCCTTCTCTCTAAATGTTTCAGATCACAAACCAGTTTATATTTTTCCTGTTTTTAATTAAGATATGTGACAAATTATTTAAAAAAACAAATAATGCGATCTTATTGGCTAATTAAAAACAGAACTTTTCTCATTATTTTGCATTTTCTCACAAACTTTTTAAGAACCCCCATTGAAAACCATCGCCCAAATCGAAATATATCCAAATATATGCACGCAAGGCAAAACATTTCATGTCTACATATATTATAATTAGAGCAAGGGTCGGCAACCTACTACACGTGCGCCAAACGTGGCACGCGAAAAAATAAGAGTAGTAGATGTCTGTGAAAGCAGACCTCTTCAATTTTAAATGTTGTTGTTGTAGTAGACCTTTAGGAACATTAGCGACTAAGGCTATATTGCTCCACGTGTATGCTCTGTAAATTGCGTGTGTTCTGAGGTCGATTTTCTGTTTGCCAAATGAAAAACTAGAGATTCCGGGAGAGAAAACCATGCCTGAAACCAACTAACTCAGCCACATTTTGAAAAGGCCCATAAAAATTCCTGCCGCATCGACGGGATTCGAACTCAGGTCTTTCCCACCAGATTTGGGGAGGACGTGATCCTACCAACTGTGCGACTCACGATGGCTCAATTTTAAAATTTATTACTAACAATCGAATCGAGATCATAGAAAGTATCAGAGTGAATTTGATACTTTCTAAGGTCTCGATTGTTAGTAACCTTAGAAAGTATCAGAGTGAATTTGGCAAGCTACTTTTGAAAGGGTCACGTGGTGTGAAGCAGAGTATATCCTGATTTCTTCTAAAATGATTTTTCCAATATTATGTAAATACAGTATTTTTTCCTTTCGAATTTATACATTTATGTCATTGAAGTTCCAGAGCAGTGATATCTATGGAGTGGTTTACCTATTAAGTCTCAAAACCAAGATGCATATGAACTTGCATGCCAGACAGCCAAGTGACGTACATATGACAGAATTAAAGGCTTTGTTAACTTCGTTATCAGTACCGCGTCTAGAAAGCCATAAAGGGGCAACGAAAATCCAAATCGATCCCAGCAAGACGACATTCATGCAGTTTAATTAACTTATTAATACGTAATTAAGTGAAAATATTAATTAATCTACGAAAGTAATTAATACAAACAATGTACACTCTTGAAAGATGACATTAACATTAGAAACCATCTTCCAAGAAAAAGAAAAAAGGAGTCTTTGGGCAACCCATCTATAGATCGATTATATTTCTCTATTAACACAAATAATTGAGATTTTGCGTGATCAGTAAGGCAACTTAGTTGGTACTGGCAACCCAGTCGATACTAAAATGCAGTACGTTGGAACAATAAGATACAAGGTTGTATATGTTGAATGCATTATGGTTCCAAGTCCAGACCAGACCGCTCTACTTAACCACGACTGCTCGTAGTTTCCTGTCGGTACACTTCATGATCCGGTGGTTGCCTGTTTCGGTTGTCTGGTTCGCATTTGATGCGGTCATCCAGTAACATCAAGGCGGTCACAATGACACAGTTTACCAACCGTCAATAACAATCTGGGCTGAACTAATCCATAAAACTACTTTCAAATTTTCACAAGACAGTTCACTGAACTAGTGACACGTGCTTCTTCTTTGTAGATGGTTCCTCATGCGATTAGTGGCCATTGGGTAGAAAGAGAAAGTGAGATCGACGCATTAATAGGTCTTTTACATTTCGGTTAAATGAAAAATTTATGCCATAATGAATGTAAATTTTTATATTCAACAAACCCTTCTAGAGAGAGAGAGAGAGAGAGAGAGAGAGAGCATAATGCGTTTTTTCGATCATGTTCAACTGGACGTAAATGCCGCAGTCGCTGGAAAGTGCTTTTCTACTTGGAATGAATCATGAAATCGGAGACAGTCTGGTAATGATTTTTGTTATAATTTGAACTGACTATTTTCGTTATACACGAGTTTTTAATGAAGGGAATCATTTTGTAATAGAAATGAACCGTTAGATTGAAAGCAGATCGTGTAAACAAAAATTTTTTTTGACAAAGCCATCATATTTTATCGATTTTTAAAGCAGAAAAATAATTTTAAACAGCAGAAGTAGGGGGTTTCTGAATAATGAGATTTTTTTAAAAAAAAATCTAACCTCATTCCTCAAAAGCATCGTACCAAGCCACTGTACATATACACTGGCCGGCAGAAATATTAGAAACCTTACCCACCCAATATGAGTTGATATTGTGAAATGGAAATGTATTCAAACCGGGTAATCGCATGATGTGATCTTGTGTCACTGAGCATAAACCAGAACGTTTTGCATGTAATTTGTTATAGTTTTTAAATTAAATTAAATTACTTCACTAGGTGGAGTACATCTCTTTTTCATATGGGTTGTATAGAAAAGGTTGCATAAGGGCAGTGACAAAATCACATTATCTACAGAAGGCCACGATGTATATACAATATACTGCAAAAAGTAACCAACGTTAACTTGGCAAAATTGTCCAATTTCCATCCATTTAAATAATTTTTTATGAATAGAAGGCATTTTGGTTCGTTCCTCCTCCTTGAACACAGCAATCAATTCAGATACTGATTGTGGGCTGGTTGACCAGGCCCAAAGGCCACGCTGAAGTTCATCCCAAAGGTGTGTTCAATGGGGTTTAGGTCGGAGCTATGGACGGACCAATGAAGCTTTTGCTCGTCCGTGTTTCAAAATAAAGTTACTACAGGCTGTGCAGTATTATATGGTGCACTGTATGCTGAAACAGAAAAAGGCCCTACACATGCTGTTACCACAGTTTAGAAGAGCGGAACTGTCCACAATGTCAGTGTGCGGCATGGTAACATTGTTCCAGGAACGACAACTAATAGTAATCCCAATCCACGAGAAACAATCTCAGATGGTGATAGTACCTTCGCCAAACTTCACAGTTAGGCCGATACACTGGAAATTAATAAGCATCCACCAGATAAGACATGCCCATCGGATCGGGAAACTGCTCTTCGCAACTGGTCCCTTCACAGCACAGATTATCACTGTTCCAGGAATCAAATACGATGGGTGGTTTACAAAGCCAGAAGAGATCTACAGATGGTTTGCACAACCGCAGCTCCAGGGTGATTCTCCAAGAGGCAAGCTTCATACCTAAATCTGGCATTGATTGTTCACCATGCAAGTCGATTGTGCATTGCTGGCTGTGATGTTCGATTTATTCTTTGTTCTATTACTTTTATTCTTGTACTAAATTAGTTTCTATGGCCTCCCTGAATTCGTGGTCGACAACTTCCAGTGACTGATGGGAGCTACATAACACTCATGTGAGCGCTTCTGTTAAAACGTTTTCCGATGTCATAGCCCCATGACGTTTCCATTTGGTGGTTAAGCGGGTCGCCGTTGATGTAGGATGCTGCAGAGGCACGAATAAATTGATTTTTAATATGGATCTCATGATGATTCCCCGTTGAAAGTTACCAAGCTCAATGCTTCGACCCGTCTACTGTAATTAGTTGATCTACTCACTTCTAGCGTGAATGTAGCTATTTTTATACCAATTCCTGAATCGTGGATAACGAGTATGGCTCATTTTCCCCAAATCCCAGGTGTCTGGATACTTTTGACAATATAGTGTATAACTAATCACTCCCTAATATATCACCACATTTTTTAAAAAATGGGTTCAAATGTTTAACAGAATGCACTTCGCTGGAGGATTTCTGTGTTCTCTTTCTTGAGGACTTTCCTGATGAGTTCTACCTGTCGAAAACCCTCAGGAAATCAGAGGAGCATCTATACGGAGAATGGCGTCGAGCTGCTGATAGGGAATGAATCCAATCAGTAAAACGCAGCCTTGAAATCTTGAAAGCGATGGTGTTGTAGATGACAGTAGGAAACGGTCCCGAATCTCAGCTTCATTGCATGGAAAAAAATCATGGTTTTCATATTTTCAAGTTGTAGTCATATTGCTAACGTAGATCAGGTGTTGCTTCATTTTCCATCTTAAGCCGAAGATTTTGATTTCAAGTGCTTGTAGGTTGGTGAGGACCTTAATTTTGGAATAAAACGCCACCCAAAAATCAGTGTATTTTCTGAAAAATAACGGTATACTGAATGCTAAATTCTCACCAACAATCTATACACACACACTAAGCTAACCACCAAAAGGAATTGGATTCCTCGAACAGTCCGTACACCTCGTGGCATGAATTCCACTAGATGTCTGAAGGATTGTGGATCCAGAATTCACCATTCTTCCATCACGATATTTGTCAGCTGCCTCATTGTGGTTGATAGAGGACTGCCAAGCAGAACTCCGCTTTTGAACATATCTCAGACATTCACAATTGGATGTCTGGGATATGTTGAGTGGTGGACATTACACTTTGGATGAATGGCTTCATGAGATTTACGCCACACCTTCATCCTACCACTGGTACAAAACTAGTGTAAATCGAGATTCGTCAGACCACATGATCTTTTTTCGCTGTTCCACAGTCCAATAGTGGCGTTGGCAGCACTGCACAGGTCGAAGCTTTTGATTTTTTTAGAGAGAAGTGGCTTCCGTAGAGGCACATGACTACCAAATCCCAAATTGTTCAACTCCCGCCGCATATTTCGGTTGGAAATAGGTCTTTGATTAAATTGAATTTTTCAGTCATTTGCTGCACACTAAACATTCCATTCTAACTCGCAGTTCACTTTAAATTCCTGCAGTCCCGTTCTTGGAGTACCGGCTTGCTGTTGCATTTCTTCCTTTTAGAGCTGCATTTCTTTCGTCTTCCACTCATTGTATACTTTTGAGATGGTTGCTTTCGAGACACCAGTGATTTATTTTGTTTTCTCAATTGTGGCTCTGCTAAACGTGCTCCAACAATAGCACCTTTCTGAAAATAGGAAAGTCACCTGTTTTCCCCATGATCAGATCGACTACGAATCGCTAGAAAAGCTTATGGTAATTTAAATTGCATATCCGTTGACTCCAATTGAAAAAAGTTTCTAATTTGTTTACAAGTGAGTGTAATTCGCCTACCATTCCAAGAGCAGGAAATAATAGAATTTCACTACTTAAGACTCAATTTACATAACCTGACAAGTCAAGAACACGTTTCCTTCTGATATTCTCAGCATATACAAGGTCGAATCGAACTTTCTTCGACCTTCAGAAGCTTTGCACAGACAAGATATATAGGAAGAAAACACTGTTGGAAACATCTACATTTACTGGCATTTAGAACTAAATTTTCTTTCCAGGGGCATCATCTCTTGTGATTAACTGCTTACTGGTATGGTCTGATTTGCCTAATTTGAAACTGTTATATATTCATTAAGATTTAATAGCAAAGAAGTTATATTTTACTAATTTCTCCTTTGCTTAATTTACTGTTCTGCTACCACGGCAATCAGTAGTACGTAAACTTTGGAAATAATTTTATCATCAATTTGTCAATATAATGCACACTAAATCATTAATGATTCAACTGTTATAAATAAATAAGTAAAATATGGCGCTGAATCTTCGTCAGTGACTTTCCATTGACTAGAAATCCGATCCATATAGTTTAGGTGATGAGAGTACACTATGTTACACGTTCCAGTTGCCCTCGTGGGTAGCACAGTTGGTAGGATCGCCGTCCTCCCCCCCCCACACCAGTGGAAAAGACCCTACCACTAACAACAACAACTGCACAACTTCAGCTGGTTTACTCTGAACAGAAATGATGCACTAACTTATATAACAGTAAACTCATCATGCAATCTGAGACTTTTTTAGCCCTAAATCCTATACGTATCAAACTCTGCATAAATCATAAATCCGCTCTACCTTGCAAAACTTGTAAAATGCACTGACGATCAAAAAGGAAACAGCCAAGTTAATTGGTCCCTCTCTTAAAAACTCACTCCGCTCCCAAATCACAAAGACATTCACAAATCACAAAGAGCTTCTGATGAATGCCCTTTTCTATAGATATTTCCTTGAACACTCAGTTGGCATCTGTAATTCCACTGATTTCTTCCAAACCAGTTCGAAGATTTGCATTTTGTTTGATTCCAAAATTCATGGTTGTTGTAGTGGAGTTTTTAGGAGCATCAGCGACTAAGGCCATATTGCTCCGTGTATACCGTCTGTAAATTGCATGTGTTCTGTGGTCGATTTTCTGTTTTCTGAACGAAAAACCCGAGTTTCTGGGAGAAAAAACCTCGTTACCATTGCCTGAGACCAATTAACTCAGCCACGTTGTGAAAAAAGGTCTATTAAAATTCCTCACGTCATCGAAGGACTCGAACTCAGGTCTTTTCCTCCCCGGTGTAGGGAGGACGGCAATTCTACCAACTGTACTACCCACGAGGGCCAAAGTTCATGGAACAAAATTACTTTTTATGTATTATTAATACTGATAAATTTTTTAAATTCAATCATCTTCCCTGTGTACTGTCTGAAAACAGTCTTCCTCCATGTGTATTGCCTGAAAATTACAGTCTACAGAATCAAGTCCAATGCCGTTTCTTCAGGTTTTGTCAATCTGGTTCCAGTCTGGTTTGTTCTATATTTTTAAATATGGAAACTGTTATATTAGTATGAATGTCTGGGGATAAAACAAAAAGTGAAAAAAATTGCGAATGGCGAAATTTCTAGGGGGAAAAAATATATAGAAACAGATTCTTGAGTTAATTGCAAGTCCCAAAAAAACTCCTGTTAATCTTCCGGGGAAAATAAAAATAAATCTTCAGGAACAAAGTAGGTCAAGTGAGATGTAATCATAGTGCTTTAGGCTAATGGCAGATTCTTAAGATAACACCATCTTTATAATAAAGAAGTTAGCTAACTTAGGAAATATAGCAGGCTCTACACACTGTTTTAAAAACCCCAGAGGGGTGGTATTTAATATTTCATAATTTCCTACTTGTCAGAGTCTCGCTTCTATCCCTCCCAAACTCTCTGCAGTTTTTGGGAGGTGGTGAAGGGGAGTATTGGATATCACTCTTAACAGTAAATATGGGTTAATTACGTATTAGAATGCGACCCTTGTCATTAGTAGAAATGGGTGAATATTGAGGTTAATAGCTACTTGAGAATTCTAATCTATATGAGAAATGGGGCGATAGATATTAAAGGGGCCCCAAAATGAAACCTCTTCCTCTGTGTGATATGGATGTATAATTTTCGTTGAGAAATTCAAGATTATTGTTTACGTTTCAAGTTTTTAATTATTACTTCGTTGCCACATGAAGTAATAAAATCATATTTCGTATGTAACTTGTGCAAACAGGAAAAGCGATCAGAGCAGGGCTGCATATTGGTAGGTGCTTCTAATCGCAGTAATTTTCAAGGTGAGTTGGTCTTTTATGTTCGTGAAGAATTCATTCCACAAGATGATATCAGAAGCACGGATTTGAGAGATTCTGCGTGATGCAAAAGAGTGGAAATGTATCCCGATGAATGGCTTTTTGATGATGACAATGCTCCGGCTCACAGTGCATCTTCTGTAAAACAAATTTTCCCCAAAGATGGTGTTACCCATGTTGATCAATCACTTTATTTCTCAACTTGCAGCCGATTCAAAAGCCAATTGGCTTGTGACTGTTTTCAAAAATCAAATATATAAACTGTCCCGTCAAAACATTATGACCCCCCCTTCCCCCGTTTTAGAAAGCGGCCGTTTCTCTCCGCCTGGTGCACACTTGGTGAGAACCGATAAATGTGATACTGCAGGTTCGTGGCATGTAATCCATACGAAGTACTTGATCGACATGGACAAGGAACGTGATGTGACAGACTTTGAAAAAGGGATGATTGTCGGTTACCGACTGAAGGGTGGCAATATTACGGAAACTGCAAATCTGCGTCATCACAATGTACCAACGCTGAGATGAACTAACTTTCTGAATCTGAAGCCACCCTACATAAAATACTATACATGTCTACGTGACTATGGATTTTAACCAGGGATGTTTTTTCCAAGATCTAGTTCCAACAAACCCTCCTTCGTATTGGTCACTGGAGTAGGCGCCCGATCAAGGGACCCCTTCGCCAAAGACGTCTCAAGTTTGCAAAGAACGGCGTCATGGACCGCTTACGACTAGAAAAAAGTTGCCTTTTTCCGATGATTCACGTTTTCTGCTATACCTGTGGACGGAGAATGGAGGGTACATTGAAAAATTGCGGACAGGAATCACTCCAATGTCCGGTCCAATAGAAATAGGCAGATTGCAATGTTTTGGTATGGGGGGGGGATGTTTTCCTGGGAATCTTCTGGAGCCCTCATACCCCTAGACTGCACTCTAAATGCTAAAAACTACCTATTCATTGTGGCTGATCAGGGATACCCCTTCATGGTGACTGTCTTCCCGGATGGTATACGTATGTTGAAGCAGGATAACGCGCCCTGCCAGGTTTCCGGTATTGTTCGACAGTGGTTTTTGCCAAACACAAAAGTGACTTCCAGGTGTTGTCTTGACTTTAGAATTCGCTGGATATGAATTACATGGAACATCTCTGATATTATGTGGATCGACAGATCCGGCGTTTGGAGGCCTTATAGAGTCTATGCCTCGAAGTGTGGTGGCGATATTGATGGCAAGAGGAGGCCATACCCACTATTAGGTAGCTGGTCATAATGTTTTGACTGGACAGTGTACTCGGAGGAGTTATATACTTATTCGAAGCTCTGGCTAGCTGCTCGAGGTTTGGAATAAGTATATAAACCCCCAAGGTTTTGAAGGCACCACACTTCGTATTTTAGCTCGATATATTTATTAATCTCGATATATATTTATTATCAATAAATATAAAATATAAATATTAATATTGATGTAAGTAATTACCGGCAATTAAACTCTCAATTAATGTAAAAATAATTAAATATTGAATTTAATTAAATAAATAATTAATTTAAAGATTAAATAAATAAAAATTAACCTGATACAAGAAACACCAAATGCACTAAAGCTCTACCTATTTAAAAGAATGATGTAGATTTTTGTGGGTAGACAGAGAGATCAAAGAGAGAGAGAGAGAGAGAGATGCACATGCGTTCTACGTGTTTATTTACTTTAATGTTATCGGTGTCTATTAATTTGTCGATTGACATAAGTGCCATTTTATCGGATTAAGGATTTGGAGAATCGTTCGTTGTCCATAGATCAAATGGTCAGCAATCAGAGAAGTACAGACATGAGTAATAGAAGAAAGAAAGGAAATGCGTCATTACCAAAAGGGATAGTTGCATTTCCAGACAATTCAATCTATCTTCCCGTCAGCTGACTCAACACGCCCATAGAAGTGTCAGAAAACTTGGCTTTGGGGATGACACGGCTTTAGTAGATGAATTCTAGGAAACTCTTTGGAAGAGGGAGGGGAAATTGTGAGTTGAGTGGGGTGACGTGAGGTCATTAGAAAGAAATTAAGGCCGGCGAATCACGGAAATAAATAGAAGCACGGAATATAGAAATGGGATGAGACAACGCAAAAACAAAATCGGCACACATGTATACAAGGTTTGATGAAAAAGTTCGGTGTATATTGTTAAAAATTAATTTTACTCGATAAATGTTTACAATTGTTAATATTCTTAAATATAATATCCGTCTGAAACCAAGCACTTTTGCCAATGATCAAAAATTTTTCAGAAATCTCCTTTAGTTAATGATTTTAAGGCGTTTGATTGGATTTCTTGAATCGACTGATATCCTTTCTGATTTCCTTTCATGTACTGTTTTAATTTTTGGAATAGCCAAAAGTCGCATGGTGCTATATCAGAAGAATAAAGTGGGTAAGGTGTGACGGGAATGTTTTTGTTGGTCAAAAATTTCCGGACGGCGTGTGACACGATGCACTTTCGTGGTGAAGGGACCAACCATTTCGCCATTTTTTGCTTTTTTTACAAACAACTCAGATGAAATGAGGCTTTTCCAAACCACTCAGATGAAATGAGGACTCGAGAGACAATGCGTGGAAGAATCCTCATTCAAAATGGCTTCAACCAAACCAACTGAATGAGATATCTCCTCAGTAATTTCTCAAATGGCCAGTCTCCGATCGCATGATGGTGCAGAGTTCAACCAAATCCTCATTCAAAATGGCTTCAACCAAATCCTCATTCAAAATGGCTTCAACCAAATCCTCATTCAAAATGGCTTCAATCAAACCAACTGAATGAGATCTCCTCAGTAATTTCTCAAATGGTCAGTCTTCGATCGCATGATGGTGCAGAGTTCATAGCTGTTTTGATTATTTCGAGATATTTCAGGGCCATCGCTTCGTTCCCCACCTTCAAGCAAAAAAATTCCCACACAAAACTTTTGAAATCACTTAAAAACGGTTTAATTAATCACAGAATCATCTCCGTAAACTGTAACCAACATTTCGCGTGACTTGAACAGTCATCCATGTTTCCATGATGAACTTTCCAAGTTTCAATTTAATGTTCCTACGTTCAAATTTTGTCATTTCCAGTACACACCAATGAAAAAATCAAATGTTTATTGAAAAGCAGCGATTCATCAGACTGGCACATTACACAACTTAAAACGCTGTGTGCGCATGCTCAAAAGATGTCGTTGTAAGCCCCGCTCACAATCTTGTAACTATCAGTCAACGAACTTTTTGATCAAACCTCTTATGTAAAGAGAGAGAAAATAACCAACATAAAGGAGAAGAGTTTCTAATATTTCTGTGGTCAGTATATTCATCTTCTAATCTCCTGGGTTTCTCTTATAGTTGGAGTCTAGTCAAGACGATACACTTGCCAAAGCTACAGTGACCTATTAGCAGTCAAGACATCTTCAAGGTCAAAAAAATATAATAATAAAGAAAAAAAAAAATCAAACATCATTCAATAACAAGATTCCTGTAATCTCTACTATCTTTAGTGAGCATGATGGGTAATGGGACCCTTATTTGTATTAAGATGTGCTATTATTAGGAGGCCATTACCTATTTTTCTGCTTTATTATTATTTCTTTTTCTTGCCTCTGCTCCGATAATTCTCTCTTTTGTTTTGCCTATTCTTCCTATTTTCTTTTTTGCATGCAAGATAATCGAGGTAATCCTCAATTATCTTAAAAAGTGCTTCTCCTCCGTCTGTTCATCTACTAAATATCATTCTCGTAAGAGAGTAAGATTACTATTTTAATGATGGCATTTTCTTAAAAGTAACTTAACTTTTAATAGGAAATTTATAAAGAACTTAAAAGCTGCGCGAAGTGGACTAGGCGATTATACTGTGGGGGAGGAAAGGTGAACAAATGGACTCACTCCATCAATACCTTTCATTGGTATTGATGCTGTTTACAGCTAATTAACGATTAGCTGTAAACAGCATTATTTATCTGTTCATAGAATGACAAATCAGAAAATCCAGATGCGTTGCTAGGCAACGAACAAAAGTTTATTTGTATTCCTGTTTATTTCAAACTTCGGTTTAGTTAGTGGGCAAATAACTAAATTAATAAATAATTATTAAATGATAATTTAATTGTTTAGTAATTATTAGATTATTAAATAATAAATTTATTAAAAAAGCAAAAATAATCTTAATGCATGATTTTAAATGCGAAAGGTTAAGAGATAACACCAAAACATCTCAAGATGTTCCAAATACTTATTGGATAATATAGGTGTAGAAGGCTAATATAGGTGTACAAGGCTAATTAACTGTGGATTGTGAATTATTTATCTTGCAAAACAGGTCACGACATCAACTTATGAAACGTATTTTCAGTCATTGTTCTTGATCGTTTCTTAGTCTTTCTGTTTGCGTGGTGCACATTTTTCTTTTGCACTTTTTTTCCTTCTGGATTCACTTTCTCTTAACTCTTTCCCCCGCCCCACCTTCCTTTAACCTCTTTATTGGT
Source organism: Mastigoproctus giganteus (assembly GCF_048544385.1). Lineage (NCBI taxonomy): Eukaryota > Metazoa > Arthropoda > Arachnida > Uropygi > Thelyphonidae > Mastigoproctus > Mastigoproctus giganteus. The sequence goes on along the minus strand of NC_143587.1, from coordinate 34,703,025 downwards.
TTCCTTCCTCCTACTCGCTGGATGACCTCGTTTAATTAATTTAGGTCCGTGTTTGTTTGTGCCTTCATCGCTTTCCTGTCTTCATTGGTGTCCAGTCATAGTCCAATTAAGAATGTTGCAATTTAATTTTCATCTCTTCCTAAACACATAGCTCTTTTTTGCTAAGCCCGAACCTCATTCCTTGTAAAGCAAAAAAAGAAGGGAGAGAGAGAGAGAGAGAGAGAGAGAGAGAGAGAGAGAGAGAGAGGAAAAAAAAGAAAATGCCTGCGGTGTTCAACGAACTGGTTCTGTCTTCCATATGACCTGGTAAACTTGCCCCAACACGTGTTGCACCTCACTATTCTAAATCTTCACCGACAGGCGAAGATCGAAGGTTAATTATCACGCGAGTACGTGCTCGGCAGTTTCCATGAGAACAACAAATGATAAAAAGATAGTGGATTCGACCCGAGACAGAGTGGGACGGCGAAATACGTGCTGTCGTTTTTCAAGTCCTTGTAAGGGATAGTGGGTCAATCTAACGTTGCTTCATCCCCACAGCAATCCACAACCTCTGACTCCAGCCATGTTCTGAATTTTGCGGACAGCCACGATTGAACTGCTCTTGTAGGTCGACATCATTTCAAAACTGTATCCATTACCTGTCTCCATAAATCTGGGACATCTTCAACAACGTTACATTTTTGTTCGACGTAATTGCGTTGCTTAGTTATAGGGGGCGCTGGTGTGCGCACTTGTACCAAAAAGCAATGTTTTCTTGTCGCTAAACACATGCTTCGGAACTCCTTGATGGTCCCCTATTAAGAATTCGCTGATTCAACGCTTCCAAACGGTTTCTCTAGCATGGCACTTATCCTCATCTCTTGTTATCTGGCCATTCGTAATCAGCTAGCGCAGGTCGATGTGCACTTTTTCGCATCCCCGTAATGTTCGCAGTGATGAGATGTAGGAGTTTGGATGGCTAAGTGACTAGATGGTCCAATAACGAAGGAAATGTATATCTTTTTTTTTTTTTCTCTCTCTCTCTCTTTCTTTCTGCGTTTCGCACCACAATGTCTGCCTTCAGCATCCACTTAAATGATGTTTTCAATGTCTAATACTATGGAAATAACCGAGACTGATGTCACCTGTTATTTCTTGGTTATTTTCTTTGCAACTTCGTGCTAAACCACCTTTGTAATCTCAGGAACAACAGCCCAGCATTACTTCCTAATGTATCCTGCGGATTTCTCTGTTACATTAAAGACTTTTTTTTCCAATTATTTAGAAAGCAATTTCATTCAAAACAATGGTTTTTTTTTGGGGGTTTTTTCGGGCTGTTGTTTGTATCCTACGAATTTCAGGATTTGTATCCTAACATATTGTACAGATTTCTTCTCTGTTTTCTTCATTAAAGACTTTTTTTAAAATTATAAATACTTGTAATTTGAAATTACTTGTCTTTACACAGAAACCTATTTTATTCAAAATAATGATTTCGGGCGGGCGGGCTGTTGTTTCTGAGATTTGTAATCTGAGAAACAAAAGCCCAGAATTACCTTCTAATTTATCCTATAAATTTCTTTGTTACATTAAAGATTTTTTTTTTTCCCAATTATTTACGTAGAAACCTATTTTATCCAAAACAATGTTTTTTTTTTCAAAATTAAACAGTTATATATTTAATAATTGTCCTAAATCATAGCAATCATTTAAGATAATTTTCTTCACAAATAGTATAAAAGCAATTTTATTCTAATTTGTCAGTATCAGGAATGACAACAAAAAAAGGACCCTAGAACTGGAGTGCTACTTATATAGACCACTTCTAATTTTATACATCTTTTATATTAACTCCATTTGTATGTGGACAACCACCCGCTGGCTAAAGGCAAACTTCCGCACATCTATCCTACATCTGTGTTTCCTCAATTTGAATTTATGCCCTCTCAAATGATTATTCTGAGCAAGAGGAAGGATTGCATCAGCATTGAGCATGTTCAAACCATTCAAGACTTTATACACCTCAATCAGATCACCTCGCAGGTGCCTAGTCTCCAGACACTGTAATTTGCAAAATGGCATGTATATAGGCATGCATGTTTTTGTATATTCAGCTCATCATGTAATCCAACCCATTTGTGGTCAAAACATTAAAAACACCTGACCATCTATTCAAGATGGTCTTAGGATCCTTACAATTCAATTAGAATCGCCTATAGACAATACTTTGATTCTAAATATATGCATTAACTATTTATGCCTACCACAACATCCATTACCAAATAATTCATTTCTTTCCGCCTTCAGTTCTTTACATTTCATATTTCTTTTCTTAGTCACTCTTGGTTTTTGAAGTTCACCATTGCTTCGGAACTGACTTTAGCATTATAATTAGTAGAGGCATATGATGCAAGAAAGCAAGCTTATGCAGCATCAGCCAAAAAAAAAAAAAAAAAAAACACGCTCCCATTTCACCCCTCCGTTCGTTCCAAGTACCTGTCCAGCTCAGCCTCAAATTTATTTAGGCTATCAACTTCCACAACAAAGGATGGAAGTCTGTTCCATCAACCAACCACCCGCTGGCTAAAGGCAAACTTCCGCACATCTATCCTACATCTGTCTTTCCTCAATTTGAATTTATGCCCTCTCAAATGATTATTCTGAGCAAGAGGAAGAATTCCATCAACATTTAGCATGCCCAAACCATTCAAGGCTTTATACACCTCAATCAGATCACCTCGCAGGTGCCTAGTCTCCAGACACTGTAATTTGCAAAATTTAAGCCTTTCTTCGTAAGGGCAACCAATTGTTCCATTCACTAATCTTGTTGCCCTTCTCTGTACTCGTTCCAACAGCTCTACATCCTTCTTAAAATGAGACCTCCAGACCTGTATACAGTACTCAAGGTGTGGCCTGACCACTGTCTTATGTAAGGGGATAATCACCTCCTTATCCCTGCTAGAAACTTTCCTGTATATCATTGACAAGACACTATGAGCTACTCTTTCATACCGTCTGCACTGCTCAGAAAACTTCATATCTGCCTGCACAATTACCCCCAGGTCCTTTACGTTCTCTACCACTGTCAGTGTAGTACGACAGAGTTGATACGTCACTCTGGGGTTGCTGCTTCCCATATGTAGTACTTTACATTTGTCAATGTTAAACTTCATTTGCCACCTCTCAGTCCATCTGCTCAACTTTTCTAGATCCTGTTGCAGCAGCGTACTGTCATTAGTGTCCTTAACAACCCTGCCGACCTTCGTATCGTCTACAAACTTGGACATTAAGCTTGATATACCATCATCAATATCATTTATAAATACAGAAAACAACAATGGACCCAATACTGAACCTTGAGGGACTCCACTAATAACATTAGTCCACGATGAGCAGTGTTCATTGATTACCACTCTCTGTCTTCTCCCACTCAACCATCCCTTTATCCATAGCAGCAATTTGCCTCCAATGCCACACTGCTCCAATTTGTGCAGCAGTCTTCCATGTGCAACAGTATCAAAAGCCTTTCTAAGATCCAAATATATGATATCAAGTTATTCTCTCCATCCAGTTCCTTTGTGACCACATCATAGTATCCAATCAAATTGGTCAGGCAAGACTTTCCCTTAACAAAACCATGCTGTGTCCGAGCTATAACTGAAGTCTTGTCTAGATGATCCTGCAGTGCTTCTTTAACCAGTGCCTCCATTAATTTTCCTGGAACAGAAGTTAAACTAACAGGTCTATAATTACTTGTGTTGCCCTTTGATCCTCCTTTGTGAATTGGGGTCACATTTGCACATCTCCAGTCCATGGGTGCCTCCCCGGAGTCCAAAGAAGCCCTCATAATTATGGCTAAGGGTTTGCTTACTTCCCCTGCTGCCTCCTTTAATATAACTGGATAGATCCCATCCACCCCAGGTGCCTGTTTTATGTTTATCTTCAACAATTTCTCCTCCACTTTCCTCTCAGTTATTACAAAATCATCCAGCTCACTGCCAAAGTTTAACTCACCTCTAGCGTTCCCCTCCCTGAATAACTCCTCATGGGTGAATGTAGATGCAAAATACTCATTTAGTTTGTTAGCCACCTGAGCAGGATCATCAACATTGAACCATCAATATCCAGTGGATCAATCTGATTCATCCCTTTCCTTCTAGAGTTTCCATAGGTAAAGAACTCTTTGTTGTTTTTCTTTACATCCTTTGCCAAGGATTTCTCATAAAAACTGCATTTGCCTGCCTAACCTCCTTTGTGACTTGGTTACAGACCAGCTTATATCTATCATAGGCTTCCACATCACCCATTAATTTATATGTATCCCATGCATTTTTCTTCTCTGCCGCATGTCTCATTAGTTCATCTGACATCCATTTGGGCCTAAACCTTGAACAATATTTCTTAGTTGGTATGTAAAGCCTAGTAGCTTCCAAGATAATTTCTTTGAATGCTTCCCATTTTGAATTTTCTGTTGGTAACATCATCAGTTGGTCCCACTGTATAGAATTTAAATACTGTCTCAGTCCATCGTAGTCGCCTTTACGGCAGCAATAACCCTTCCCTTTACCCCTGATGGTAGTTACCTCTTTGAGTAAATCCCACTTCAGCACACTGTGATCACTGCTACCTAGTGGTTCCTTTATCTGCAGATTCTTAATGCATGAAGAATCACTACTGATAATCAGATCAAGAGTATTACTCCCTCTAGTTGCCTCCCGAACATGCTGATGTAGAAAACAATCATCCAATAAATCCACAAAAGCCTTGCTAGTGTGTGCGTGACCAACCCACAAATTCAAGTCAATATCTGGGAAATTAAAATCCCCCATTATAAGACTCTCTGATTTACTGGCCCACTCTATTTCCCTGTACAGTTCTTATTATTATACTCATCAGAGTCGTTAGGCCTATAACACACTCCTACTCCTACTCCTACTCCAATTTTGATCTCCCAATGCTTATGTCACACCAAACTGACTCGACACTGCACTGTCCAACGATGTCGACTGGCTTCACTTCCTTGGATTTTATGTGTTTCTTAACTAATAGTATAACCCCTCCTCCCTTCCTATCTTGTCTATCCTTCCTGTACACATTGTACTCCCCAAATTCCAGTTCTGCATTCCTTATATCTGTGTGACACCACGTCTCTGATATCCCAACAATATCTGCCTTTGATGTTGTGAGAAATACCTCAAATTCATCAAATTTATTTACCAAACTCCTAGCATTGGTGTACATGCAAGTATACTTGCACCTGTTCCTATTCTTAGCTACCCTAACACAACCCACGTGTTTACTTGTACCGCAATGACTCCAAGCAGTCTCTGAAATACCCTGCATCTTGTTTTCCAGGCTGCTACTCATTCCAATAGAAGCAGTGCAAGAATCTCTTTCACCTCTGCCAGTGGCTACTGTTAATCTATCAGTCCTTATATCCCCCAAGCTAGCAGTTTTCCGACCTACGAAACACTGCCTCGATGGCATCAGCAAATATTCTTGCACCCTTTCTATTTAAATGTATCCCATCCCTGTAGAAGCAGTCTCTCCTGTTAACAAGTACAGACCAGGCTGAAAAAAATTCTACCCCTTGAGCCTTGCACAATCGTTCCAGGGCCGAATTGATTGACAAGGCTCTCATCATACACTTACTCCTATCGTGTCTGGGCAGAATTGCAGACACTTTCAAATTCAACCCTAATTCACGGCTTTTTTTCAACTGTACTTGTTAAGTAATTCTGCCAGTCTTCTACTCTTAATATCATTAATGCCAAAGTGTACAACGATATCACCCTCTGTGCCCTTAAAAGATGATATCCGCTCTTCAACGTCATCAACCTTTTCCCCTGGCAGACATACCCTGGTCCTGTTCCACCTATCCTTTTTACATAGCATGTTCCCTGTTTCCCTGACAATAGAGTCACCAACAACTACTAGTTCCTGTGGAACCAGCAGGCAAGTTCTGTGTACTTACATCAAGGTAGATACGATTTACATAAAACATATCAATGCGGTTCATCTCTTACTAAATTATTGACTAAATTAACGGTCACTTATTGTGAAATCTTGTCGATCACTTTTGAGTTAGCCTTCAAGATTTTATTATTCGGTAGTAAGAAAACTCAATGCAAGAGAAAATCAAGTTTAGTTGGTATTACTGCATGCTGTTGTGAAAGGTCAGAACAGAGAACGTCCAATCATTCGTTCGTTGGAATTTACTACGTTTTAAGGATAGTGGTAGCGTTGCAGACATGCTTTATTCCGGATGTACTCAAACATCCGCAGGAAATGCGAACGCATCAGCTGTTTTTGCTAAAGGCCTGGATCGATCTGTTCAAAAGTTGCTCAAGAGACAAGAGTAGTTACTAATTGGGTAGACATCGCTAAAAAGGCATGCATTTCAAGCCAACGTCATCTGCTTCGATGATGGATGATGAAGCGTGGTTAACTATGGTGGTATTTCGCTATCAGACTTAAAAGAACCTAATGCCAACATTAAGTCGGGAAGATACGTTGAAACTTTGAATTGCCTGCGCTTCAGCATCAATATGGGCAACAGAAAGAATTATCTTGTATTATAATAGTGCACGCCCGCTCGTTGAGGATTCGGTTCAGGTCTTGCTTAAATAGATGCTCTGCTGAAACACTCCATGTGGTCTACATCTCTCACCATGTGACTTTCATATTTTTGGTCGGTTGAAAAAAGAAACTAAAATGACGCCAATTCAAGTCAACTGTGAAGTCCAAACAGCCGTCTCAGTTCTGGCAACATTTAAGACTATATTGATCGGTGAAGCAATGGGGCGCCTGTTAAATGCTACTAGTGACAATTTTTCAAAAAGAAACTTTTTGAAGCTTTAAACTTAATTTAACTGAGCAACTCTCGAAAGTGCTTGAAGTATTAAACTGCAAACTTTTAAATTGTAACATGATGTATGTATGGTATGCATAATTAGAGCTTTGTTATGTGACTTCGAGTCGATTCTGCTTCCTTAGATGGACTTCATATATAAGAACGAATTCATCGCCGCTGACGGAAACAGCTGCTCTTTCTTCATGACTTCATCTTCATCGTTTGGAAAGAGAAATTACACACCACAGCCATTTGCAGTTGTATCAACGCATCTGGCCTACTGTGTGAACCAATCAGAATGTCCATTCGTCACAAACACACTTGTGATTCCTCACATAGAAACGCGTGTGTGGAAAGCTTCCGATCAACGCAAAAAAAACAGGAAAAACGAGGAAGAAATACTCCAAAGAGGGGATTGCACACCTACCCTCAGTGCCCTTGACGACCTTCTAGACAAGTAAAGCGACTTACGAAGTCAATTCATAACCCACGTTTTCCCAATAGGGGGCGTAACTTGCATGTCTCTCACGTAATGATGTCACATCATGGGTGGTTGAACATTCCACTCACATGTCCCACGTTGGAGGGCCAATTTCGTTAGACGGTGTAGGCGTCAGTGTTATGGGAGCGTTGGTGATACCCCTCCCATCCTGCTGTTCTATCCGCTCCCCTTCCTCTTCCTCCCTGGACTTCTTCCATCCATCTGTAAATCTCTGGTGATCCTTAGCATTCCGTAAAGAAATCCTCAATGAATAAAAGGCAAGTTTTGTATTTATTCCTACGATCAGTTCAAGTGGCAAAGGCATCGAAAACGAGAGAGCGCGTTTGTATCAAACGTGGAAAATTCTAACGATTTTTCAACTGATATCAAGGTAAACTTCGATCCAGCTTACACTCTACAAAGGGTTTTGTTTTTAATGCAATATTATCAGAGTTTGCAACGATTATGAATGAAAAAGTGGACTCAACTTCCTAAGTAGCTATCATTAAACAGTCATTTATCAATTCTCTCCCCGGCCCATGTGGATATTCCGGTAATTAAGGTCTTCTCAAGTACGTAGTCACTTTGTCGTGAGCTTCTAAGAAACCTAACTTTCCATTCTTTCTATACAGTACTAAGTGAAAACAAAGCACACTTTTATTACTTAATAAGTTTAGCGTTAATCGTAAACCAAATGCGTAGCTTACCATCTTGATGAAGTTTTAAAATTCCTTCGACACGGTGGACCAAATAACAGCAAAAATCAGAATCCACCGAAACTTTCCAATAGATGCACACTTCCGCCATCTAGTGGAAAACGTATAATTAACGAAAGTGAAATATTCTATCAATAAGCCTACTTACGTGTTTAAATAAATGAAACGACCCCCTAGTGATTGCTTAAGTATTTAATATTGTTTTAATAATAATTTTATTGGTATAGACTTTATTTAAATAAAATGAATGTGGTTAATTAATTTTTTTATTTATATAAATGAATCGGGTAATCCCAGCATTGTTCGAAAGCCATCTTTATTTTTCGAGCGTTGTGACTATCGCCTTTAAAGAGAGATTTTCCAAACTCAATTTGGTAGTAATATATATTTTTTTTTATTCAGACTTTAAAGACAACAATTCATAAGCTTTAATAAGCAAGCCATAATTGCCTTTCTTGAGTACGTGTTTAATAACCACGCGATGACGAATCAATGGGAATACAGACCATAAATGTCCCCTCGGAAACAATTGGAGTAAAATATTACAGACAGAATAGCGGGGGAACGAAAGTAGGAAATGAGAATGAACGAACTGAATGTCAAAGACATCCGACAGCGGAGAAATGAAATAATTTAGAATCCAGAATGCTCATAAGCGATAAGAAGATGAATAAAACACTTGTTAAACAGAGAGAGGCAGGAAAACGGAAGAGACCAAGGCGAAAGAGATACTTAAGCAGTAACAATAGTTAAGGAAATGCGGGGAAATTAACTTCAAGTGAGAAATGCAGTAAACAGGCGATAAATGCAAAGCTAAAGTGATGATGCTAACACCGTAAAATCATCAAAGATAAAAAGGATTTAGAAAATTTGCTGGACAGTACCAACCAGATTTAATGTTGTCTGAAGTTTTCCCACTCCTTATGGGGAGGGAGATCAGGAGTTAAACTCCACTTCCTTCCATTCACCAAAATTTCACGGCACAATGACAATGTATATCTGGAAGGGTGTTACAGGGTATTGAGCCGTGTGTGTGCTGGAGCATTGTCGTGTAAAGTAAAATAATAAAAATATCACTTAAACGTCCTGGTCTCTGGCTTTTGATGGCACATCTCGAATCAACTTTGAGGATTTGAGAGTAATTTAGTGAGGTGACTATTTCATCTGTAAATATGCAATTTTACAGCAGCGGTACCTGTGAGTTAAAGAACAGCATGAGCATAACTGTGCAGTGCATTCGAAAGCCTTGAATTTCTTCAGCCCTGATGACGATTGATGGTTCTAAGAATAAAGTTATGTAAATTATCGGATATTAGACTGCGGTGTTATCAAACTTCGTCAGGAACCGCCTAAATGCAATAAATAGTTAGAGCATCTCATGACAGAGAGAGTAGGTCCACATTCCAGGTTTTTCATCCTGCACAACATGCAAAGTTACCCGTGAACACAAACTCTTAGAGACATACATATATTTCTATATAAATATACAGATATGAAAGACAAGTTTCGGTGCTATTAGAATATTAATTTCTTTATATTTTTTGGAGAGACAAGAAAATTAATAATTTCTCATCCTCAACAACAACAACAGCAACAACATCGCCTTTTGCAGCAGCCCTGGAGCCATTCCTTGCTAGGCATCCCAACCTAGTTCCTATACCGATGATTTAATGTTGTTGCATCACATGATTCCCATGTGATGCGGATCATGTGATGAGATTACCCAATAAGTTGAAAGACAGATCAAGATCGTGATGGACTATTTCGGTATGGCTGAACTTCATCTTAATAAACTTGAGCTGTACTAAACCCCACCGCATAGAGAGAAGAAAACAAAATCAGAAAGACGGGCGAAGGAGGCATCCCAACACAGACACTATGATAACCTCCATCAAGACTACATAGATAAGGTGGCTTCCACAAGCATGACTCCTTCAGTCTCGAGGAGGCTCTTCCCCGAGACCAAAAGATTCACGCTTGCCATCCAAGACCATATAATCAATACCACGAAACTACAGGAAATACGCAGCCAAGTACCCTGCAGTTATAGATGACACGTCGACAACGCCACCTGGCCCTAGAAACAGTCCAGCACATTATCGCGGGATGCAGAGTGATCACCCAGACGGAGTATACTCACAGACATGATCAGGTCGTCGGATATTACATCAGAAGCTTGCGCAAAAATACCAAATGATCAAAGAAAATGCACCATATTACAAGTACGATCCCCAAGCTGTAATGGAGATCCCTACTTACAAATACTGGGACCGCGCCATAATAAAGGACAAGACGATACCACACAAGAAACAAGACAAACCCTCACTGACAAGAAGGAAAAGATTACCTACTTGATCGAAACAGCGGTGCCCAATACCAGCAACCCTCCAGAAAACCTACGAGATAAAAGATCAGAAAGTACACAGACCTAAGACAGGAAGTCAAAGATATATGGGAACAAGTAATAACCATTCCAATCACGAAAGGGTGTCAAAGAGCCTCCATAAGAACCTAGAAACAATAGGCTTCGCAGAGAACATTTATATGGAATTCCACAAAGCCGCGATCCTGAACACCTGTAGGATAGTCAGAGGGTCTTCGACCAATAACAGTAACATGACATAACAACAATCACCCCACGCATCTGATACCAGTATCCATTGTGGGATGGAAAACACCCATTAGGAGAAGAAAGAGATAATAATAATAATATAAAGTCTCTCCCTCTGTGTCTTGTATTTTTCCTTCGAGCTCTGTATGTCTCCAGGGGTATTAAATTTATGTTAGCCTGATGGGGTGTGGTCACAAAGTACGTTCTAACACTGTTCATGGAAGCAATTAATTATAACCAAAAATAAAATAAGACTGTAACAGAAAATATATTCTAAACGAGTGCCCCATTTTCGTACTGCCTTCACAAGTTATTTCGGCAATGTGACTTTCCATGGCATCCAAGCAAACCACAGTCGGAAAAGGGGAGGGAAGGGGGGGGAGGGGAGGAGAGGGCCAATACACCTTTTCAGAGAACCATGAAAGACTGAAAGCGAATTATGCAATGAGGGAGTTTTACTGCTAATGAAATAATCAGTACTCGAATGATACGATTGGTTCACGTCTGGAATAATAGAAGGCGTTGCATCGTTAGTAAATAATGGGATATCTATTGCCGAACTTACCTCTTCTTTGAACAATTAATTCTACCAATCCCATTTTTAACTGTATAATTCAATTCCACCTGATGAATAAAACTAGACAGTATATGCGACCTATGGGACCAACCCAATTGTTCTCACTATAAAAGGTGTTGTAATCATTTAATGGATGTTTAAAATTCCGTTACGCCCACCATTAATTTTAGCAAATATTTGTCTGGTCTGAGCAGGTGAAGTGCTTATAATTCACTTGAGGATTTCAGACAACACGCTGAGGAAGCGAGCTGAAACAGGATCGCATTAATTATGACACCCTTTCATTGCTGTTTGCACTTTACACTCTCTGAAATCACACACGGAGAATAATGTAAGGATACGTGTTTGGGAACTTGTGTGGGTGGATTATAAAAACACACGATATTTGCTGTGTGACATCACCATTCGAGACGCTATGAAATCATCGAGGATATGATCCAATTCGTTCCTCAACCCACAGAAGAAAACTCGATTTGGCACGTATACTATGTGTAAAAATTAAGGGTGATCGATTTCAAAACGATTATCATCCAACATATTGCTTCAGCGTAAAAGTACATACAGTATATGGTAAAAATAATGGTTTTCATATAGAAAAATCTTCATAAGCGAGTTCCACAACAGTAAGGTGTTATATATTGGCTTTGCAAAGCCCATTTGTCTGTCCGCACGCACAGAACAGTGCCACTATGGATGAACAGATTTTTAGTTAATTTTTCCATTCTTATAAATACAATAATCATGCCCTCGTGGGTAGCACAGTTGGTAGAATCACCATCCTCCACAAACCGGGTGGAAAAGGTTTGAGTTCGAGTCCCATCGATAACGAGGGGAATTTTTATGGGCCTTTTCACATCGTGGCCGAGTTAGTCGGTCTAAGGCGAGAATGGCATGAAACCACAGAACACATTAACCACATCCAATTTACAGACAGTATACACGAAGCAATATGGCCTTAGTTGCTAATGCTCCTAAAACCCTACAACAACACAGTAATCATAATTAAATGTACCATTTTAATTACGTCACTAGCGCTAAAATTTCAAAGACGTGACTGTTCAGGTCATGCAAAAATAAATGACGACAGATACAAAAAATTAATTCGAAAAAACGCCACCAGGGTGATAATGAAGAAGCATTTCACTGGCACTCAAATCAGACTCAAGTGGCATGTGATGTGAACAAGCAAGGGTTATATTAAAAGTCAGTAAGAACGCGAGCCAGCCAATGTCAACATATAATCCAATCTGAAGGTTTGTGGATGGTAAAGCTGTTTTATCAGAAATTATAATAACCAACACTAACTGGAAGAACTGAAGGATAACTATCTTATATGAACTTTTTATTTTTATTTTATATTATATAACTATACTGTCACGTGCAGACCCTTGTAAAGCTACTAATGTGGAACGTGCCAGATTCCTTCCTCCCAAATTGATAGGTGTGCCACTGATTTGATGGATAGCATTTTAATGCATGTTGTCAACATTCTACCTTTAGCTTCCATCATGTGTTATTATTATTATTATGAAATCAGTTTGTTGATTTTCACCTCCTGAACCCATTGAACATTTGACATGCACGAGGTATAGAGTGTTTGGAATAGAAAATAGACAGGTTCTCCATTTGCTGGGCTCCGGTACGCCACTGCATTGTAATTACTCGATGGAAGTCCTCCTTGACAGTATAGTGGATTCGCCACTTGTCACTCTTTTGGAGAGGTCCTCTTCAATTGGAAGTTGTAGTTAGCCGATCTCAGGCTGAAGAAGTAGGGTATTTGCGTGAATTATTCTGGGGTTATTAGACGCACAATGTGCAAAAAGGCCCTTAAAAGCATATTTCTACAGACAATATACAACGGTGCAATACGGTCTAAGTCGCTGATGCTGTTGCTGTATGATTTTAGTGCATTAGCTACTAAGGCCATTGCTGGAAGAAAAACCATGCTACCCTCGCCTGAGACCGACTAACTCAGCCAAGTTGCTAAAAATGTCCATAAAAATTCCTCACCTCATCGACCGTCTCGAACTGAGGTCTTTTCGACCCAGTGTGGGGAACATGGCTATCCTACCAACTGTGCTATCCACGAGGGTCTTCGCTGATGCGCCTGAAACCCTAGAGCAATTTGATATAAGTGCGTCGATCATTTTCATGTTTTTTTTTTTACTTTTTTTTAACTAATTTCTTTCTTTCTTTCTTTATTCTCTCCCATTTCGCTGTTTGTTCTTCATACTCTGGATATTATTCATTCAATTCAAAATTCCGATGCCATTTGACTATACGATCTCTGGTTAAAAGCCTCCATAAAGACGGACTTTAATTATAACCATCGTGTACATTAAATACCAAATTACCATATCACTACCGCGTATATTAAAAAAGGCTTGCAGATCTACGTTGGACGTCATCACTCTAATCCAGTACTTCCTAACCATAGGTCGTGACCCAAATCAGAGTACCCTTAGCAGGGTTGAAAAGGTCATCGGAATAATTTTTTTTTTAATGGTCAAATGTACTTGAAAGTTTTTTCGAGTCTGTTCAAACGAATATTACTGACGTCAAAGCGGAAGGGAGAGCGCATTGGAGTAAACATTCTCTTCTTTTTTCTCTCCCTCTCTCTCTCTCTTTCTTGTTACGTTTTTCTATAATTTCTGGAGCCTGCAAATTTAATTTGAACTACCCTCTTATAAAATTACAATACTATTACAGATGACCAATCAATACTGAATATAACGGACAGAGAGAGGTGGCATTTATCAAAACGAATTGCCCTCGTGGGTAACACAGTTTGTAGAATCATCGTCCCCCCATATCGGGTAGAAAAGACCTGAGTTTGAGTCTCGTTGATGACGTGCGAAAATTTTATGGGCGTTTTTCACAATGTGGCCGAGTTAGTCGGTCTCAGGCGTGGAAGAGAATGGCGTGGTTTTTTCTCCCGGAAATTCGGGTTTTCGTCCAGCCAACAGAAAATCAACCACAGAACGCACCAATTTATAGCCAGTATACCCGGAGCAATATGGCCTTAGTTGCCAATGCTCCTAAAACCCTATTACAACAAAAAGAATTACTATCGATTTAAGGATGTTCAATGGCGGCTCTGAAGATCGTTTTAATAAATCCATGACTAAAATAACTAAAGCTAGAATATGAACATGAAAAGCAATAAACTTTTTTTTTCCTGTTTTTAATAACCTCTAACCATGTACTGCATTATATTCTTCCCGACCTTCCTTATTGGACACTTGTGTCAGTTAACCTAGCTCAAAGAGCGATCGTGACAATCCTTTAACGTACATTCCTTCAGCTTCAAGCATGACAAACCTTATCGTCCAATGACGCAGAATTTTCCATTATGACGTCCACGTTTTATACTTTTATTAAAATATTCTTAATGGAACAACTGCACACAGATAAAGCGTACAGAAAACCTTGAGTCATAAGCAGTAACTGCAAATAGTTGGATGCTAAAACGGTTTCATATAATTGAAACAAAACAGACAGAAAGAACGAGATTCAAATAATTGAAAAAAAAAAAAAAAGAAAGAGGGCAAATTAATTTAAACAGAGAAACAGTGGGTTTGAAATTATTTTAAATTGACAATCAAAAATAATCTAGCAATTTCTGATAAACTATCTTCCACTTTCGACAAAGGTACAGTACGATGGACTCATATTGCTAAACTACCGACAGTTTTATTTTAAGGGAAGAAACTTATTGGTTGAAGGAATGTGATGAAGTATAACAGGCCCAATCACCCGCATCAAACTTTTAGTATTAATATTAGTAAAAAAATTAATAAACAAAAATAACGATAAAATATAATTTAAAAAATAATAATGAATAAATAAAACAGAATACAGTATTCATACTGTTTCCATTCCCACAAGGTCACTATCTAATTCCACTTTGAACCTAGCCAAGCTTGCTGCCTCTATCGTGTTGGGAAGAAACTTATTCCAATGTTCGACAACCCATAGATGAACTTCATGAGATCTAGTCTTCTGTTATTCCCTGACATTTTATATTTGTACATCCTAGTTCTATCTGGTCACGCATCCAAATGTCAAATGCCAAATGCGATTTAACCATTGTCTTGTATAGAGAAATAGTAACATCCTCCTTACTGGCAAAGATCCTTTAGCTATTTTTATTAACAAAATCAAAAGTCTTTTTCATCCTGAACTATTTTTAGATTCTCTCTTCCAGCTTTTAGGCTGCTCTACGATTTCTGTACCCCAAATTCCTAATAATCTTATTTTTAAAAACATTAAACTTTGGTTGCCATTTTTCAGACCATGAATGCAACCCATTCAAGTCTTTTTTGGAGTATCCTGGCTTGGGCTGCTAACCACCGTACCCACCTTCACATCATCAGCAAACTTTGACAGCTTCCCCTGGATACTCTCGTCAATATCAATTATGAAAATTAGAAATAGAGGGAACCCAATACCCAAGAGGGACCCCACTTGTTAAACTGATCCACTTCGAAGACTGACAATTTACGACAACCCTCTGTCTACTATCTTTTAGCCATTTTGAAATCTGGCGTACGATATCTTACAAGTAACTCCAACTTCTTTCACTTTATGCAGCAGCGTTCAATGAGGAACAGTATCATAAGGATAGAGCGAAAACTAAAGTTACGCGAAGAGCATTTTGTAATTAATTTATTATTCAATAGTGATTCAGAAAATTTTATCCTTTCTTAATTGACCAGGACAAAATAAATATTCAAAGAATGTTGTTATAATCACCGTCCTTCCAACATTGGGTGGAAAAGACCTGAGTTCGAATCGCGTCAATAACGCCAAGAATTTCTGTGGGCCTTTTTCACTACGCTGGGTTAGTCGGTCTCAGGCGAGGACAGTACAGTTTACTCGATTTTTGGTTCAACAAACAGCAATTATATACAGAGCAATATGGCCTAAGTTGCTGATGCACCTAAAACCCTACAACCAATCGAACAGTGTTCTACCCTTATCATGTAACTCAAGTTGACTAAGTGAAGGTTCAACCCAACCAAATACTCGAATTCCATGAAAAGGATTTTTAGAAATATTAAAAGAGATTCTAGAAGCAATTTTAAGGATTTAAAGCGGTTGCTTTATATAGGTGTTCAACCGGTTCTGACTAAAATGGAACATTTCTTTGGAGTACATAAACGTAAAAAGAAGATGCTAGAGCGTTAAGCAACCTTTTGAACGGACAGATGGACAAAAGATGTGTCACAAGAAGATGACCTTTATTCCGAGTGTCAATATACTCAGGATGCCGATGGAAATGTCTGAAGCGTATCTTTCTTTGTCAATAAACTTGAAAACGTCTCTTTAGTAAATACGAATAAAGACATCCGGGTACAATTTTGGCTACGATGTTTACCTTGAAGGCGATTTCCGATGTCGCGTTCTACGACATTCCGCAGTAGTGACATGTTTGGCGGAGATAACTGCCGGGATGTGGGTGATGTTGCGAGAATGAGACTTTACGACCTCTCTTTTATGTATGGACATTGGCAGCCACTCTGCTGACTCACTATCTGTGTCGCAATGACAACTGTTGCTGGGCATGTCAAGTGTAGTTTTATAGTGCGTTATCTCATACTTGACACTGAGCCCTCCTACACACACACACACGAATGCTGTTTCTGCAAGGAAGCTATGCACATGCATTTCCTATTTTCCGGTCTGTTCGAAACCGATACATCTATTCACTGCTAATGGATCCTATTCATGATACAACAAGCGCCATCTATCGATTGCCAATAAAAGAATAATAAATAGGTTTATTTTTCGGTTTTTGATCTATAGTTCAAATATTTTGCTTGCAAGTATAATAACTACGATGGATAATTCTTTAGATTTTATTATTAGAAGGAGATTCAATAAATAATGTAATTTAAAAATATTATTGTTTTTTTATGGTGAAATCCATATACTCTTAGGCTTTTCTACCCTCGTGAGTAGCACAGTTGAGAATCCTGAGGAAGTTTTAGGGGTCTTTTTCACAATATGGCTGATGCGCCTAAAACCCTACAACAACAACAACTACAACAGCGACTGTTCTTTCAAAGTTCAAGGAAGATGCAAGAGTGGTGCATAATATGCAATTCCATTAGTTCAAAGCAGGACTCAACACTCCACATGGCCGTCTGCATACGAAAGTACACTGCTAGACAAAATTAACAGAACAAAATGTTTTTCGTGAATATTTTATTGTGAACAGTCAGTCTCGGTTTAGCCTACAAACAGATTCTAGACGTAATTTCATCTGGAGAAGAGGAATGCGGTACAGCCCTACACATAAAGCTCAAGTGGTGGAAGAATACCTTGAAACTGCAATATCCAACGACTGTCGTGGCCAGCACGATCATCAGACTGAAATCAGATGGAACATGTGTGGAACGCCTTTGGGAGTCGCATTGCACGCGGACAGCCAACTCCTAGGTCACTTTGGTGCTACGGTTTGCGCTTGTGGAAGAATGGAATTTGTTGCTACAGAATCTTATAAACATCCTTATATCGGCATGGTTCACTGCTGTCAGACCTGTTTAGCCGTTGGAGGAGACTATATTATCGAGCATCTTGTATCGACTTGTAATGTGACCGTTTTGGTAATTCTCATACAACGCCTATAAATGTCCCTTATACTTGTCCAAAGTTTTTCGCTGTCTCCTCATTTCATCGTTATTCTATGGTACATCACCATACCATATTTTGACCCCGCTTCGCTGCAAGCTGGCTGCACAAGTTACACCACGTTTTCTACGTGTTCTGTTAATTTTGTCGAGCAATGTTGTTACAGAGTTGAGGATGGGAGGTATTTGCCATCCACCAACAGGCCCAATCTTTCTCCTTCTGATTTCATCTATTCTGTCCTTTGAAAAAAAAAAACATCTGACAAAGAACTGAAGTTAAACGTTGCATTCAAACCTCATTGAACGGGAATGTTCCTGAATTTTACGACAGAGGTATGACTACACTAGTAAAGTGGTGAGACAAGTGCCTGAATTTGATGGTGACGATCGAAAAACTCCTTCAAATGTGCTTTTATTTATTGTATATTCCGGTGTATAAGTCGACTTATATTTTTTTTTTTTGCCTTAAAAATTAGTGCCTCAGCACATATTCGCCATATATGAGCTGAGGCACGAATTTTCGACCGAATTACAAAAGAATTTGTACAATCATCTTTCGTATCTTGCAGTGGTGTATAACAGTAAAATTTGAATCAAACCACTGTCTACTTGTTAATTCTGTTCTTTCTTTTAAAATTTTACTTTATGGCGTTTTTTACATTTTATAAAGAGGTGACAAGTGTACCCAGTACTCCATATGTAGATCACGGAACCAAACCATACAGGCATAGATAATGACTATATGAGTACACAGGGGGCTTTGATTATGTAACCGAGCATTTCTTGTTGCCTGTTTTGTACTATAAAAACTGCAACCATTATCAATCCACTGCAGGATGGAACCCTCCTCAATGATTCGTGTTGAGGGAAATGGCCCATAATCTGCTACGCTGGTCAGTGCGGATTGGCAGATCGATCGTATTTAGCAGACTGGGGCTTGAACCCCGGTCTAATAAAAGAGCGTGTGCTACTGCACTCCCGTTCCTGATCACTCGGCTACGGAGGCCGTTTTGTACTATACTGTACTGAAAATTGGTTTCTCTATAAACAATGCCTCAGTATTGAAGGGCTTTGCGTTAAGAAACTGAAAACATAACTCCGGAAGAATTTCATAAACTGTTTTCAAAAAAAGGCAGAATGTTTCAGAAAAAAGTCAGCAGGTTTAAAATGTCAGAAAAACGGAATAAACTAAAGTAAACCATTGGGATAATTCTGACTTTATTTCCGAAAGAAATAATCTATGATTAGCAAACATCTAGCAGTACGATTTTTTTTACAATTTTCATGAATAGAGTATAAATTAAACATATACATACATTGCCCTACCATTAATATCCGGACACCTGCCTTTAGACAAAAAAAGAGAGCTTTTATTGTGTCATTTAATATTTTGTGCTGAAACCTTTTGCTTTTATGACTGTCTTCAATCGTCGCGGCATACTCTCAACTAGCTTTTTATAAATGTCAGGTGATATGTTCCTCCACTCGGCCGTTAACGCAGCCACCATTTCGGCCTTGTCTTTTGGGCCATCTCGACGTGCACGTACCCGACAATCCAATACATCCCAAAGATGCTCGATAGAGTTCAGATCAGCACACTGGGCTGGCCAATCCAACTTTTTCACACCCATATCCTCAAACCACTCTGTTACGACCCGAGCAGTATGGCATGGCGCGTTGTCTTACTGATAAAGGTATGGGTGCATAATTATCCACGTCTGTCCTGGTATTGTACATCATTCATGGTTTTGTCGATAACGACTAATGGGTCCAAGCCAAACCATACCACGACACTGCCTCCACTAAACTTCATTGTTGGGGGATACAATCAGGAAGGAACCGTTCCCCTGGCATTTGCCACACCCAGGAACGGCCATCAGACTGGTAGAGTGCGAATCTCGACTCGTCTGTCCATAGGACTGTTTTCCACTGCTCTACAGTCCAGGAGTCGCGCTCCTTACACCATGTTAATCGGCGTCTAGCATTTGTTGAGGTGATCAATCCTGTTGAACTATTGAGGTAATTCTTTTGAAAGTGTCATCTTGCATGCCCACTTTTGCAGTTGTATGTTCGAAGCCCGGTGTGCATATTTATAGCAAGTTCTGTGACGTGTTGCATGCATAGGACCTGTTTCTCCATCCATGGAGGGATGTCCGGATATTAATGGTGGGGCAGTGTATCTAACTCCGAGTAAATCCTTTAATTTAGAACAGTTTAAGTTGTGATAGCGCAAGTAGAAACAGCAAGAGAATACTGTTGAAGGTATAGAAATTTATACCACGAAAGGTTTCTTAATTAATAATGAGTCTATGAAAAAATATTTATTTTTGATAAAGGAAGATTTATTCAATCGTAGTTTTTAGAAATGTGTTTAATTCACAGAATTTGTTCCCTTACTAGCCTGCAGAAGAGTTGGACAGAGGACTCGAATATTCTAAAAGTTTTAGTGGTTGAGAACGTTGATCAGGATTCATGTTTACAAATAGCTATCAACTAAAAACTTATTTAATATGGGTAAAGTTGCACCCTCATTTTTTTTTAGAAAAATTCAATTTCTTTCCCTGTTCCCCAATCCTCTTAATTTGATTATTTGTAACCCACCCAAAGCGCCATCTATTAAACAAAGTAGTAACCATCTTATTTTTTAAAAAAAAACTCTTCTTGTCAGATATTTTTAGGATATATTAAATCAATTTTCGTTCTAAACGGCTTCTGGTCAAGCATTGAAATATAATAATTCAAAAATACACATTCCAAATCACAAATAAACATGATTTTAAAATGCGATTTTTTTTTTATTTTTAAAGTTTTAATTTGTGTTTTGTGTTTTTAAAGTTCTAATGTTTCGTTTTCATTATTGCTAACAGTGAAAGTGCATTATGCGTGTGTTACCAAATAAATAATTAACGTAATTAAGTATATCGAGCGCCTCTATCGAGCGTTATTTAAACTATTTAAACTGCACTACAGACGATGATAGATTCTATTATAAGTCGTCTGCTAAGTGTTCCCATGGTAACCTAGTTTCCTAAGCGACATGAGTGTGCGAATAAGAAAACAACCACATTCTTTACAAAATGCAATTGCGGGGAAGTTTACAGGCTTACGTCTCTAAATCCAACCAAAAGGATTGAATTTTCTCTCGATTTTTCTAAACAGCACAATTTTAGCTCATTGAGAAGAGGAAATCGCCAAAGGCATAAGTGGCACCTTCGAAGGCAGCCTTGCGGTTGTTAGTCCTGTATTTATAATCAGACGATGACGAGAATTGCCACGTGAAGCTTAACTACCTTTCGTTATCTTTGTCGGCTCGCTTTGAGATCGCAGAAACCCGTCCATGTGTAGAAAGGCAGCAGTGCTGCCACCTAGATTTGCTTAATTACGCGGAAATAATTTATAGACGCAATGTGAAAGTGAGTCGACGATAAAGGTCATCGTTGTTCGTCAGATACAGTAATGTATGGTAGAGGTTACCCGTTCGTTACAGACAGAAAGATGGGGGAATGGGGGTATTCAACTTCGATCCACAGCACAAAGAATGGAATGGTTTCTAGTGAAAGAGAGATTTCCAATTACTTCAATGCAAAAGTCCACATCAGGATCAATGATTCCAACGATTTCTGCAACTGCAACCACTCCCATTCAGCTCTCATTGAAAAGGTCATCTCCGGTCATCCATTCTATCGCGTTTCTGTGAATTCTATACGTCCATTAGGCCTAAAATTTTTTGGCACGAAGTCAAAAAATTTCTTGCCCAAACTCTGACACGTGCCAGTACCCTACAAAATGAAACATTATGGCAGAACTTGGCTTTGGTGTCTCCCCCCCCCCCCTTAATTTTGGTATCCCGAATTTATAACAGGATGCCAGCAGTCTAACTGCTGAGAGAACAAAATAACAAAATTAAAATAAATATCGCCGTGAGAGACACTGAATTACAAATAAAAAACATTTTTCAAGAAAATACTTCGTACTGAAACACTGAGACAACCCATTGTGGAGGCTATTTTGAACAGAGACTATTTTGGAACATAACTTACATATATAGCTTGTTTAATTTTAAACTTAAATATACTAACCATGATAACACGATTTTTTTTTTGTTTTCATCACACTTTCTACAAAAACTTGTACGTAATATATTTCGCAAAGAAATGTAATCCCACTTGCTGTTTCCCACAGGGTTTGATGAGTAATACCACAGGAAGAGGGAAAAGAATATTTTAACATCTAAAAGTACAGATTCCCTAAATAACCCTACAGTGGGATTTCAAATCAGACGAGTCAAAAATAAAAAAAAAATTCCTATTATTCCCCAGGGAGCGTTGTGATGTAATATGCAAGCACGTTTAACTAATCTGTTTTCTTTGCATCCCGCAGATTACTTTCCATAAATAAGCTACGGAGAAGGGAAAAATCTCCAAGGGATTAAGAGAAGTTCAGCTCATTTTCCACTACTTGCTCAGCCAGCACCTTTCTTCCATCTTGTTAAATCTATAATAACTACAGTGCGTGATTTTTGCAAGACTGATGGCTCCAAGGTTTTTGGTGTACACATCATCCCTGATTAGTAATGTAAACATTCACCAGCACCAATGCAAAGAAGATGCATCTCTACCGATGCGAAGACACTAATTATACTAAATGCCAAGTGTCGTGTGTTAGGCTGATAAAGCAAAAATTCTAATTTAAAAAGTTGGATTAAAAGAAGTTAAATAATTCAACACACGAAATATCCATTCCTTGAAGGAATTGTGTACAAACATTGCAACATAGGCAACGTAACATCTGGCGTGAAGCGCGTAAAAGTTATTCATAATTAAATCATAATATTCTTTCTAGTTTAAGAAAAACAATTTGTTTTTTGGCTTCATTTCAGATTTTTATTCATTTCTGTTAGTTTCATTTCACCTGAAGAATTCTCCAAAGGTAGATGTCGCTTGTGATTGTCGCAAGCGACATCTACTTTTCTCGCAGTACTTAATTTTTGAAGAAAATAAATAATAATTTAAGAAAATAAATTATAGTGTGGAAAAAATACGAAGCAAATCCATTGAGCCTTGTTGTAGAAAAATATTTTAAAAATGAACTGATGAAATGATTATTATGTGCTTAATTAAATAATCATTTGTTTGTAGATTGTGTGTAATACACAGAAAATACACTGTGCTGCCACTTTATTAGGTACATCCCTGCTGTGCATATAAATGGTTTGTCCCACAACGTTGCAAGTCACATGACCACAGTTGTGGATATAAATGTGGCAGAACAACCTTTCTAGTATCAGTTAAGCGTACAAACGGTAGCAAGAATGGGAAAAAGGAGTGATCTAACGGACTTCGAACGTGGCATGGTAGTAGGTGCAAGACGTGCTGGACAAAGCATCTCTGAAACGGCACTTCTCCTGAACTTTTCACGCACCACAGTTTCAAGGGTGTATCTAGAATGGTGCAGCGAACAGAAAACATCCTCTCAATGGCACTCCTGTGGAAGAAATTCGCTTGTTAATGAGAGAGGTCAGAGGAGGATGGCTAGAATTGTGCAAGCAAACAGACGGACCACAATGTCGCACATAGTCAGAAAACAACCTTGGTGCGCAGAACAAAATTTTGCAACGAACCACTACTCGCATTTTGTCGCGAATGGGCTACAACAGCCGAAGGCCACATCGCGTACCTTTGTTTTCAATGAAGAACAAGAGAGCACGCCTCCTGTGGGCACAGCAACACCAGCACTGGACTATCGAGGATTGGAAAACAGTTGCTTGGTCTGAAGGGTCGAAGTTCCTGGTGCATCATGTTGATGGAAGGCTCAGAATTTGGCGAAAACAACATGAATCCATGGGCCCGTCATGTCTGACGACTACTGTGCAAGGTGGTGGGGGCAGTGTTATGGTGTGGGGAATGTTTTCTTCGCACACGTTGGGCCCATTGATACCCATAGATTCACGTCTGAATGCCACATCTTATCTAAACATCGTTACTGACCTAGTGCATCCGTTCACGTTGACAATTTATCCTCAGTTAGATGGTTACTTCCAGCAGGATAATGCGCCGGTGCACAAAGCCCGAATCACTATGGAATGGTTCCAGGAACATGACAATGACTTTTCTTTGCTGCAGTAGCCCGCTCAGTCCACGGATCTCAATCCTATTGAGCATCTTTGGAATGAGCTGGAAAGGGCTGTTCGCTGCAGGCCTACACCTCCGTCGAATCTCAAGGAACTGCGTGACACACTCGTGTCTGCGTGGTACTCCATTCTGCACAACGTTTTCAGCATCTTGTTCAATCCATGCCTAGACGAATTCAGGCTGTTTTGAAGGCTAAAGGAGGCTCAACACGCTACTAGGTAGGTGCCCCTAATAAAGTGGCAGCACAGTGTATTTATAGTTACTGAAATATTTAGCATTAAGTTGCGAGCGAAGTTTATAAATTATTCTCAAAAGTCTAGGTAAATATTTACAACTTTAGAGTGGTGATCATGATGTTTGTCTAATGACCTGTATAAAATGCACTCTTGAGTCGAATATTAGGTAGTCCTGGATGGAAAACCAATTGTTTTGAAAAGGGTATAGAAGCTGCCACTTTGTTAAAAGTTAGTAAAAAGTTGAAATATACAGCGTTGCTGGTGCGTCGAGGCATTGCATAAAAAAATTTCAAAAAACAAAAAAAAGTTGCCAACAGTGAATTTTGGGGCCAGGGTAGGTATCTAAACACTCGCTAACGACTGCTATCTTGTTAAATTACAAGGAACAGCCAGCGGCCATCAACCGGTTCAAGAACAGTTGCTGTTAAAGGCTATGCAGAAAAGAAGCTGCCAATATAAACATTTCTTTAAAACTACGTAGCGTGCTCGTCAATGACACTACCCTACCCAAAAATAAGTGGATAATCAATATAGATAAGAAGTGATCAAGTTTGGGTATCAGTTCAGCAGTATTTATTTACGAAACTGTGGTGAACAGCGTGACCTCCGTGAACAGCGACACAAACGGCCAAACGATATAAGAGCAGAAAAGGTGGCAAATGTCATCTTGGTGAACACTGAGCCATGCTTTTTGCACTCTGGCTGTTTTGCATTCAGGCTGTTTTGAAGGCTAAAGGAGTGGTGATCATGCTGTGAACTACTGGCAACAGGTAGCAGGCTAAAAGTGGAAGCCAGTGAACGTCACATCATATTACAAATGTGTTCGACTGGAGACAGATCTGGTGAACATGCATACCAGAGAAGCACGTCCACCTTATATAAGCAGCGTCCAAATACGAGGACCATATGGAGGGAAGGAAATTGTCCTCCTGGAAAACAGCGTTTGGTATGAAGCGTAGAAAGGGCAGAACTGGTCTTGGAATGGTTTCAACATAATGTCTTACCATCAATAACGACCAGAGGTGAACGGATATTGTAAGTGATCGCTCCCCATACCATGATTCCGGATGCTTGTCTGGTATGCTGCTCCCTGTTGTAAGCTGGATTACGCGTGTCTCCAACCCGTCTCCAGATGCTCATACAGCTGTCACTGGATCCCGAACAGAACCGTGATTCGTCACTAAGAACAACAGGATACCATTCTTGTGCCCAGGCACTCCCATCATTTCAAAAGCTGACAACGATGTAACGGCGTCAGGGTCAGTGAGGTAGCGGATATATATATATATTTTTTTTATGAAAACCCCAAACACGAAAGGTATCAAAACCTATAGTACTTAGTACCGTGCATGGATTGAAGGAGAAGTATGGGGGGAGGGGGATGCTGGAAACTTTGCTCTAGAGACTAAACATGGGTTTCACCACTTCAAGCCTCCAATAAGCAAAGTGGTGGTATTTCACCGGTTGATGAAAGTCATCTACCACCTACAAAATGCAACTCCACTTCTCGCAGTCTGCTAATTGTGTCAGCCCACACAAGTGCTGACAGGGATTACGATGTCTGGAAATCTGAAAGGGTTGGTGAAGTTGGTGACGGCTCCTGAACTAACGTTTAAGGTACTGATGCTCCATATTTTTAAACAGTACTATGATATTACAAGGTATTCGTTAATGATCATTAAAAAATATTCCTTACAGATATAATATCGTTAAAAAAATAAACAGCGTAATATCTAGTATGAATCGGATAAGAGTTTTCATAATTAAATGACGCTATCATTGCCCCCTTTTAATTAATAGATTTCTGTAGTTAGGCTTACCTAGGTTCCATTTTAGCTGGAATTCTCCAAACGACATACAACAGTGACATCTACTTTCACATTTTCCATGTGGCTAGTTTTTGAAGAAATTAAAATTAAAAAAATAAAATCACTTTTAAAATAATTAAAATATTTAAAAATTAAATAATAATAATAATAGTAATAATTAAAAATTTTAAATAATTTAAACAGTTTTTAAAAAATTAATAAATAATTTCAATAATTTAAAAAAATATAAAGTAACTAATTAAAACAAAGAATAAATTTGAAAAATTATATATAATTGCATAGATGCACTGTTACAGTATTGGGATAGTAAAAGGAAAGACAAAGGTTTATAAATTGCATTTTAATAAGATGTAGCGACGGTGGACTAATTTATTTCTTAGTATCCTACTAATTTTGGTGACAGTGTATATTTATATATACTGTAAATTATAATTTTTTTTTTTTTTTTTGCATTTATCCACTGGTTATTAAGTTGATAATAGTTTGGAAAGAAAGCCATGGCTCGCCCGATGAATTCAATTGAATTTATCATAAACAAATCAGGAAATTCGCAAGCCAATGACTGATCTTCTCCTAATTAATGAATATAAAGAAAGGCAATATTATTCTTCTCATTTTAGCTAACGATGTTTACAATTGAATTTTTATCACTGTAAGCGATTAAGACTAAAACTAAGTGAGCTTTCTTTTTTTTATTTATTAAATAATTACACAAATGGAAGACTTACTATTCGATGCGAGCTGATTCACTGGAGTAAATTTTAAGTCTTCTCTTTTATTTATATTTGATTATTGCATTACGTTCAAAACATTTGGAATTAAAAATTATGGCTACAGAAAAATAAATTAGCGCTAACTTTTCCAAATGACTATTTGAAGTGGTGACGTCACGAACCAAGCGTCACGTGATTGCGATGCGCGTTCGGTGACCTGAACAGAATTCCGCAGACGCCAGACGTTTCATTGCCTTGAACCAAAGTGTGCGTTGCTGTACCCACTCTTTAGCACCACTTCAATACAACTATTATGTTGCAGTTTTATACAGTATTATTATTTATTTATTTATGTTTATTTTTTGAAAAGTTTCTTTTGATGTGACCGGCGTTGCTCAGCAATTTCGTAAAAGCTACGGTCGAGCTGTATACTATGAAAATTATGTCAATTTGTACCTACCCATGATGTTTTTTTAAATTTTTTTTTAACTTAAGACATAATTTTTATAGAAAGCAGACGACAAAAACAAAATGGGGCATTTTGTCGTCTGCTTTCTATAAAAATTTTGTAATTTCCCCACTCGTCTAGAATTGGAATAGGCATACGTGTTAATTTGATAAAATGATTAAACGGATATTTTAAATGTATTTATTATTTGGACACATCTTTTTTTTAGGTTGTTTGTCCTTATACTGGCAGAAATAGCTGAAAGAATATAAATAAGTAATAATAATATGCATATGAAACTATTAATTGCAGAAAATTTTACTTTTATGCCTTATGGGTAAATATAGAATGAAATAAGCACTTTTCTCCAAAATAACAGCATGTTATTTTATGAAAGCAAGGATTTTTTTTTCATTACTTTGCTCATTCTAGCAGCTATATATCCAAAAAAACACAACAAAATGCACACTATTTTGTTGGCCTACTACCCCTTGCTTTGATGGCTGTTGCACATCGTCGTGGCATCGATTGGATAAAGCTCTGAATGAATTCTTAGGAAATCTCATGGTACCAAACATGGATTATGTCTCCTGCATTACTGAAACCTTCATTTTATTTTAATAATTTTCAGTTGCATTGAGGTCTGGACTATTCCCAGGCCATTTTATTGTGAGAATTGATTTATCCTTCAATCATTTTTGCACCTGTGGAGGGTAAAGACGGCGAAATAAATTACATTTATTTAATCTATGACATGGAGCAGAATCGTCCTGAAAAATGCAATTGGCGTCTGTCCTTGTACAACTCAGCAGAATTTTTGTTTCTTTCACAAATTCATGACAACCAACTCTTTTATGTGAAATACAGCCCCGTATCATTTGAGATGCAGAATGTTTCATTGTGTAGACGATATAGTCAGGATGAAATTTTCCTCTTCGTCTAACAGTCTGCTGGCCGTCCGAACCATGCAAGTTGAAAGTTGATTCATCAGGAAAAATAACATTTCCACTGATCCTCAGACCAGCTAGCATGATCTAGCTAGGTGCTGGGTTTTCATTTTTTGAGTCAAAGGTGCCTTTTTTTTCTTGGGCAACGTGCTACTAATCCCGATAAGAAAAGGCGTCTACGTACTATTGCAGTACTTGCCTTTACTCCTGTATCCTCCTTCCATGCTGTTATGAGATCTGTCGTTGGGGGTCTTCTGTTACGGACACACAGACAGACCAGAAATCTGTCCTGCGCTGCAGAAGATATTCTTCTGGATGTCTACTTCCTTTCTTTCTGTTTAGACTGCCATTTTCTGATAATTTTCGTAATAAACATGCCACTGTTGACTGATTACGGTGAATCCTTTTTTACTGTTATTATTATTATTAGCCAATGATGCAAGGAAGCCTGAGGCTTATGCTGCACCAGCCAAAAAAAAAAAAAAAAAAAAAATTCTGAATTACCCCAAGAGAGAGAGAGAGAGAGAGAGAGAAAGAGAGAGAGTCAGAAGCAGAAGAGAATCACCAAGGAAGAGAAGAATGATGATATCCAGCTGAGGACCCTGGGTGTCCCAAGCCCATACTCACCAGATGTGAGCCCCTGGGGTTTTAGCTATTTCATACGTAGAATGTCCCTCTGCATTGAACAAAGCAGCAACACTTTTCCTACGTAATGTTAATTGTGAAAACTTAGACACTGTATTAGCACAGAACAGTGGACTCATGGCATATGCACTGTATTTAGGCCTGACGTAGCCGAGTGGTCAGAAGCGCGAGTGCAGTAGTACACGCTTTTTGAGTGGACAGGGGTTCAAGTCCATGACTGCTAAATACGATTAACATTTGTATTGACTGATTTACTGTAAACTCCACTGACCTGGTGGTCGTGCCGGAATATAAACAAGAACATTTATACTGCCATGATGATGCAATCATGTATGACACGTGACATCATTTAAGAGAGCTTGCTAGAGGTGGATGATTCAATAGAGCAATGCTATTACAAATCATATACGATATATTACCAAATTTCACATAAATTCGGAGAGTTCTGCAAGTGATGCGATTTTTTGAGAACCACTATATATATAAGTAAATATATATATACAAATAATGACAGTTTTATCACGTGGAATGGGAAAAACAAAATAGGGTTTTTTTAGACTTATATCAAATACAAGCACAAAATCTAAATTTGTGCTTGTCTCTGGGAAACAAATTTACAAAATACGGTGGATAATTACATTACTGTCAAGATGACATTAAGATAGGTGATCAATCTCAAAGCAGGAAATCCTAATTTAAGTTAAACTAGAATAATAGTATTCCATGTAAGAGACAAAACTAAAATTACTAAAGTTATACTTTATAATATGTACTGTGTAGTTTATCTTAATGGATAGAAACCACGTGTCATCATTTCCTAAGGATGCGCTTACATTTAGAAGAATTAAACTAGTTGACTTTTTTCGCCATATTGTTGTGCTGGTAACATTCTAAGATGGATTACTGGGTAGCTGCAAGGCAAAAGGCAGAGAGTTGTGATTAATAGATATTCTTCAGATAGTTAGAGAAGTGGAAGCTATGTTTTAATGCTGCTGAATGTAAGGTCTTACTTACATTTGGGGAATAGCAACCCCCCAAATAAATTATACAGTTGGTGGGGTTGAATTTAAAACAGTGGAGAAGAAAAGAGATCTGGGAGTTACAATATGGCAGATATGAAGTTTTCTGAGTAGTGCAAACAGGTAGCCAGGAAAGCCCATGGTGTCCTATCAATGATTTATCGAACGCTATCCTGTAGAGAAAGGGCGGTCATAATCCAACTGTATAATGCAATTGTAAAACCACATTTGGAATTCTGTGTTCAAGTACGGAGACCTAGAAAAGACATCGAGCTTCTTGAAAGGGTCCAAAGATGGGCAACTCGCATGGTGAGTTCAGCAGAAGGACGACCGTAGGGGAAAGACTCCAATGATGTGGGCTACAGAGCATGGCAACCAGGCACCTCAGAGGTGATCTGATTGAGATTTATAAGGCTCTAAGAGGGATTAGTAAAATGAATGAGGGTGGAATTCTCACTCTAATAAACAATTCAAGAACTAGGGGGGTCATAAACCTCTAGTTTAATGACTCCTGGCAGCTGAGGCTGACAGTTTGAATAAATTCTCAGGTCTACTGGATAGTTACCTGTGTGAGGAGGGAGGCATATAATTTGTGTTTTCTTATCTCCCCCCTTTTTTTTCTTTTTTTTTGCCAGTACAGCAAAAGCCTGTGGTTTCTTTGCACTAATGGAAAATACTATTACATATATATTGCAACTGATCCAAGGTCTTCTTGAAATAACATGGCCTAACTCGAATTATTAAACAACCTTCCTATCTCTGGACCACTCACAAATACGTTCGAGGCTTTGAAGATAAATCCCTTAAATATTTAGTATACCATATTTTTATCAGACACTATACAAAGTCTCTGCAGTCAATCGAGAACAAGAAATATCTCATTCCATCATAGTTGCCTCCCCTCTTGAAATTGAACCCTTCGTCTTTACCTTTGAACACGTAGGTTGCTTTGGATAAAACCATTTTATGGTGTTGTGCTCACTGTCTGCAACTGGTTCTCCCAACTGTATCAAGTTTTTGATACAGTTGGGCTCCTTAGTGAAAACCAAATTTCAGTATTAGAGGCCCCTATACTCTTTCGGACATGCTAGGATAAGTAGCAATCATGCAGTTTGTTAAATTAAAAAAAAAAAAAAAAAAAAAAACTGTTACCATGCAGTCCACACATTCCAGTCTATAAGAGGTAGTTTGAATTTGCTCATAACGAGCCAACTATACTTATAGTCCATTCAATCTGCCTAAAGAGATATTTGTCACACTCTTCAGAGTCATTTTGCCTGTAACGTACTCCCACTATCACTTCCCTTTATTGCGAGTCATTTCACACCACACTGATTCAACATCCGCGTTACCTTGATCTGACTGGAAATATTGTTGCTACCTCAGGCAGTTTTTGATCAGAAGCATCATTCCCTCACCCTTTCTGTCCTTCCGAACGCATAATTCTTGCAGAAATGAAATTCTTCATTTCGTATCTCTGAGTGGCACTTATGTAAAAAGCTCGAATTCATTTAATTTGTTTACAATAATAGACAGATTTAAGTTCTGTTTTTTTTTTTTTTTTGTTCTTTTGACAGCCCCGATGCACACTCCTTATTAGAACATTTAATTTCAGAAAAGAAAATGAAATGTTCAGGGGGCTAAGAAAACATTTTTAATGAAAAAAGGAAGTTTGACCATCAGAGTTTGAGGAGCAGCGCTATAAAATGCTCAACTATTAATCTTTTACTGCTAACATTTCTGGGCGCCTCCGTAGCCAGGTGGGAAGGAGCAGCAGTGCGCAGCAGATGCTTCTTGATTAGACCGGGGTTCGAGCCCGTCACCACCAAATACGGAGGATGCGGAATAGGTCAGGGAATGACCACCGCATATTCCCGGAGCAATATGGCCTTAGTTGCTAATGCTTCTAAAAAACAAACAAGCTAACATTTCTGGTTATGACTGAACACTATAATGTTCGTTATGGCGTTCTAAAAATATCTATTTGTGAAGAACAGGTCTTGTCAAACCATGGGTAGAAATTACAACGAGTGGGATTAATGTACAGTTAATCCCATTAATGTAATTAATCCAATTAATGTACAGGAGACAGACAGTGGGAGAAAGAACAGAATCTTTATTAAGATGTTATTAAGACGAATGTTGTTAGAACAGGGAGAGCCAGCTACCATCAACTTAGTGAGTGGTCACTGAGGACGTTAGCTACCCAACTGAAAATAGTACTTTTTCCCCATGTGATTTTGATTATTAACAATATCCCCCCTCATAAACATACACTGATTGGAAAAATATCATGTGCACAGCGTTATGCCAAACAATTAAACTTTCCACAGCACCAAAGACATTCATTGGAATTTCCACACTTTTTATGATCAAAGAATGCATAAAAATACAGCATTTTTCAAAATTTCTATTGGAGAGAGAGAGAGAGAGACACACACACACACTGATCTCCATGACCTTCCCCCACAGGTGTAAAAAAAAAAAAAAAAAAAAGGTAAAGTGCAGCCATTATCAACCCACTGCAGGATGGAAGCCTCCTCAACAATTCATGCTGAGGGAAATGGACCATAATCTGCCACGCTGGTCCAGTGCGGGTTGGCAGATCGACCGTATTCAGCAGTCAGGGGCTTGAACCCCGGTCTACTCAAAGAGCGTGTGCTACTGCACTCCCGCTCCTGACCACTCGGCTACGAACCCCCTAATAAATCCACAGAAGATCATCTGAATCTTCTGTGGATTTCTCCTTCTGGAAATACCACCCCCTCCCCTTGAATTTTACACACTTTCGCCACAATCGCACCCACGCATTAAATGCTTCTTGCAAGCCATTTTCCGTTGTGGCTCTGCGAGCATCGTTGTGTTCGACGCGAAAGGCTTGCCTTTCAGAGCTTTCTTCACAGTTGGAAACAGGAAGCAATCACACGGGGCTAAGTCCGACGAATACGCAGGATGGGGCAGAACTTCGGCACCTATTGACAATGATCCCTGCCTACACAATATCAGTGTAAGGGGCCTGGCATTGTCTTGATGGAGATACTGCTTCACATCGGAAAGTTCGTCACACCTGAATATGGCCATCCTACCAAGACACTCATTACCATACGCTTCGTTCATCTCTTTAACTCTTTCCAATGCATTTAAGCCCCGTCTGACAAAATAAAGAATCACATATCGCTGTTCAATCTGTATGTCCGACATGATACTTGCTTCAAAACGATCGTCAGTGACACGCGGCTAAAAAACTCTCTTCATGCAACGCTCTCGACAACTACTGGCATGTACATACAGAGTCTGCTCAGTAGCAATTAGGGAGAGCGCCTGTAGTGCAGTTATGGAAAGTTCGCGAGGTAAACATTAAATCTAGCACCAGTCCACGAATTAAATGATCACCCCTCGTAATATGTACAATACTCCGGTGAAAAAACATTTAGGTAATAAACTGTTTTCCATTAGTAAGTTAATAATAATAACTTAGATGGTGAAAACAGGCTGCTCTACCAACATCCTAACACCCATCCGTTGATCTAAAGATGGTCACGTGCTATCCAAACACCACGTGTCAGACAACTATAAATATGCTTGTAGGCCTTCAAAGTAACAGTAGTATGACTGTGAATACAAGATCTGCGATCGATGGAGTTAACAGACTTCCAACATGGAACGATATGACACTGCAACAGCACTGAAAATGCCTAGGTGGTCGACGACTGGTGATAATCTGCAAATGGAAATGAACTGGTGCTGAAATCGTCACGAAATTACCCAAAAAACTTCTGAAATTGAGGGAAACTGAGAGGAGACCTGTGCAGAGAATCGTCCGCTCGGGAAGCAGGTTGACATTGTCGCAGCACACACAGGCCCTCAGCGAGACAATAGGAATGCATGTCAACAACAGTAAGTGTGCAGGGCGATGCATGATATGGGTTACTGGGATGCATGATATGGGTCAAAGCTTTCTTGGACCGCAGAAAAAAAGGAAAACTCTGCTTTAGAGTGAGTGGCCGTGATAGATGGTTTACCAGTCTGACGGTCGTGCCTGTGTGTGGTGGATGCTTGGAGAACGCTAGCTGCTGAACTCTATCGTCCCGGCAATGAAGTTTCGCAGAAACAGCGTGATGGTCTGGAGATGTTTTCATGGTTTGGCCTTGGAACCATTGGTTGTTTTGGACAAAACCATGAATGCGAGGGGTATCTAGATACCTAGACGTTCCTGGACAATAATTCGTTACTTACATTGTGGCAGCACGTCGGGAAGGCCCATACCAGGAAAACACTCCATGTTATATTTCTCGCGTTGTGACGCTGGTTTGAGGACAAGTTCGGGGAAAAGTTGGACTGATCAGCCCGAAGCCCTGATCTCAATACCATAGCGAACCCTTGGGATGAATTGCATCTTCGGGCAATACACAGAGTTGAAAATGGGGGAAAATATCGGAGGACATTTACAAAGAACTAATTGAGAGTATTCCACACAGACTAGAGGCTATTATGAAGGCTAAAGTTTTAAGTACACGTTTAGTTTTTCTGTAAATAAAGATTATTTGTAGATATGCAGGTGTCCGGATATTTATGACAGGGCAGTGTACGCTGTAATATGTAATTTTGCAAGGCTGGTTCACCAACTACAACTGGAGTACCTGTTTACATTTGCCTTTTATATTTATATAAAACATAAAGGAAATGATTTTTTAAAAAAATTTAATTACCATTAAGGTATACACTAGGTTGGCTTTGCATTGACGTTGGTGAAGGCTCAGGGTCCAGAACGGCTGATATAAGATTCTACTTCGCATACGTGGCGATAAGTTTTTGAATATCTGCAAGGAAAAATGAGTCAGCGTGGAGATCTTTCCGACATTAAATGTAGAATGTTTGTGGAGGGCAAGACGAACAAGTGCTAGTACCTCGCAATAGCCAATCTGGGTAAGCTCCAGTTCATGGTGTCACGAGTCTACCGTGACTGACTCAACAGCGATCGTACAACCAGCCGAAGTTCACAAGTGGGATAGCTACATGTGGTTGATGCTAGTGCTGAGCGTCATGTATCTTGTCTCATAACACAGCAGTGACGCAGCACAGTAGCCCAACTAACCATCCAGTACAAGACAGAAAGAGTAAGACCAATATTCATAAGGACTATGCGCCAGTCATTAGCTGGTATAGGCAATGGCAGTCGATGACCATCACGAGTATTCATGCTCATTGCGAGAAACAAGAAACTGAGTCTTGCATGGGAAAATCAGCATCAACACTGGACCATTGATATGTGGATATCTATCGCCTGGTCTGTTGGATCCCGTTTCCAATTCTATCATGCTGATGGGCGTACTCGCATTTTGAGAAATCAACATGAGGCCGCGGCACCTGGATTCACTGTTGGTGTTCGTCAAGCTGGAGGCGGTGGTGTTATGGTTTGGGGGACTATTTTCATGGCATGCTCTTGGTCCTCCGATCACAGTGAATCGACGGCTCGAAGGGAATGTCTACCATTCTATCGTCACCAACAAATTACATCCCTTCATCCAGATGGCTTCTATCAACAAGACAACGCACCATGCCACATCGTCCGGCAGGTTGCTAGTTCAGGAACGTGACAGTAAATTCTCCGTTCTGCCATGGCAGGCCAACTCAACCGATCTCAAGCCAGTTGAGCATGTTGGGGATGTACTGGAAAAGGACATTCGATGCAACAATCATCCACCTGACAATGTGCAGACATTTCTACACATTTTGAAACACATGAGCAGCACTACCACAGGACACCTTGCAACACCTTGTGGAGTCCATGTCAAGACGTATATGGGTTGTATTACCGACAAAAGGTGGCGCCACGAGGTATTAAATAAGTGTTCCTAATGCAAAGCCAGCTCAGTGTATTGCACATGAATGATTGAATTAAATTTAAGGTATGCCTGCTCAGAATTCTAAAGTACAGATGTTAAAAATATAAACCAAATAATTTTATTTAAAGTTATAACTCTTATTTTATTGATACTTCCGATTCATTTAATTCTAAAATTTTAATTTATTTAATCCTGATTTACAGTGTACACTAAGCTGTCTAAAGATGTGTCATTCACCTGGGGACAAAGACATAAAACAAGAAAGCAGCAATCGTTTGAATAACTTATATGATTGCTCAATATCCTTCCTTATTCGTGCTAAGAAATCTTTTGAGGCTGAGACTAATAACCTCTACTTTTCAATATATTAAGACCAGTTTCATGCAGAAATTTGTATTTTCTTGCTGAATTAATATATTCCAAAGAACTATGATCACGTACGAAACATGTTTTATGAATACTTACTGGCCAAAAAATTAGAAACCTTTATTTAATATCTAGTAGAGCAGATATTAAATAAAGTAGAGCCTTTTCCCTAATTACAGCCCGTGTATGTCGTGGCAAGGATTCCAGTAGGTGCATGAGGGAGTCTAGCTCTAGAGTTGACCATTTTTCCATCAGGATATTTGTCAGCTGCTGAACTGTGGCCGATAGAAAACTGTGAAGCCGAATTTTCTTTTCTAAAGTTTACCAGACATTCTCAATTGGATTCAGATCTGAAGAATTAGATGGCTAAGGTAGATATTGGAAATATCGAGAACGTTCCTCGACTTGTTTAGATATCATTTTTGCGCAAAATGGATAGCTGCGTTATCGTCTTGAAAGAATCCATCGTAATATGGATTAAAATAAAGCATTACAGAATGAAGTTGGCCCAACACAACAGAAAGATATTCAGTGGAGGTAACACGATCTTCTAACGGTATGAGCGAACTCCAGCCGATTGAGTGGCGGACACGAGACAGTCTAGATGCATGGCTTCATGAGGTTCACGCCACACTTTAATCCTACTAATGATGCTAAAAAGAGTAAATCGAGACTCATCAGACCACATGCTCTCCACAGTCCAATCTTGGCGTTGGTGGCAACGTTCCAGTCGAATCGAAGTGACTTTTATGTAGGAACAAGACTATCAATACTAGATTCTTCAGTTGTTGTTTGTTTATTAGGTTTTTAGGAGCATTAGCAACTAAGATCATATGCTCCGGGGATATGCGGTGGTTATTCCCTGACCTTTCTGCATCCTCCGTATTTGGTGGTCACGGGCTCGAACCCCGGTCTAATCAAGAAGCGTGTGCTATGCACTGCTGCTCCTGCCCACCTGCCTACGGATGAAACTTGGATCCATCACTACGATCCAGAAATTAAACAATCTCAAAACAATGGAAGCATACAGAATCACCACCACAGAAAAGGCAAAGGTGCTGGCAGTTTTTTGGGATCAGCATGGTGTAATGCTAACAGATTACTTTCGAAAGGGATGTACTGTGGCGGCGAAGTATCATTCCAACCTCCTTGGTAAGTGCTACTATAAAAGAAAAATAATGGGGAAAGCTGTCAAAAGGTATGCGCCTGCTCCACGATAATGTCCCTGCACATTCCTCGCATGCTGCAGTGAGGTATGCCCACGAATGTGGGTTTGATTGCTGCAACCTCGGATTTGTTCCTCGACCTTGCAACCTCGGATTTCTTCCTCTTTCCTGCCCTGAAGTTCTTTCTTCGTGGTAAATACTCCTGCTGATGAAGAGGGATTTCTGCTGCTGAGTCGTGGTTTGAAGGACAGCCAGAAGACCTCTACAAAACTGGCCTGTGAAGGTGTATTGAGAGGTGGCAATACTAAAATAGATTGTGTTTGTTTCAACCTTCTACCACAACTCCTTCTGGCTGAATACCAATCTTTTTTTAAATCCCACCCCACTCGTACATTTAGCTATTCTAAAAGAAAAGGCAGTTGTGATGTCACTATTGAAAAACATCTCTGAAGGCTTAGAAAAACAGGGTTAAAGTGGAGCAAATAGGCGCAAGTGAAACCTTTTGTTGATCTAAATACTCAGGGAAGAGTTTTTGCTATTTCCCTCTTCCATCTAAGGAAAAGTTGGCCGACTTTAAATTCAACGTCTTTTCTCTTAGCGCGAAAAGTTCAGTGCACAACGGGAAAACTTTCTAGCTCAGTGCAATACGTGAAAGGTCAGAGCACGGACGTAATTCATCAAATATCAATGATTCGGCAGACTGACATTAATCAGCCATTTGATACACGTGCAAGCACGGTTCGCTGTCGTCACAGATATCTTCATTGTTCCTTATTTTTCCTTGGCCACTAAGTGACTTCTCTTGGCAGACATTGTAGGCAATTTCTTTCTCTCCATCTGCTCTCCCTATCCCCCTCCTCCGTGACTGTGCATTTGTCGCTTGAAATCCCTTTGGAAAGGTCGGGATTCGAATCGAGTCAATGTGCCAAGGACTCGACCTGAGGTGAGGTGATTTTTCTGAGTATTTCATCCCGCAAACAACGGGTCTTAGGATGCATTTTTACAAAAGCAAGAAAGGTATCGACATCTTGGCTTAACAAGTTATGGGGATGTAAGGTTAACGAATTATTCGACTCGTTTTGGGAAATAAAATTATAACTATTTGACGAAGTTCCAGAATCGGTCCTCCATCGCAGAAATTGCAAAAATTTATAGGTTCTTCCACTAAATTCTTAAAATTAAGGAATGATATGCCTCGGGGATGTACACGGCTCATGACACAATGAAAGTGACAGATTAGTACCTGTGCGCAATTATACAGAGTTCGTTTTTAACAAGAGATGGCGTTGCTATTCTCGTTACACAAACATTTTTCTTAAAAACTTTTCATTCTTTTGGACTTTTAAAGTTTATTACGAATAGTTAAAAGTAAGTTTACTGTCTTAATTTTCAAGCTTGCCAAGAATATTTCTTGCAGTAATGCTGAAATGGTACCAGTTGGTGGCACGGTGAGTTTTCTGAGACTTTCATCCTGCAAAAACAAATATACAACGATCAATTTATGGCGAATTTAGATTCGTCACTACTAAAGGCTATCCATATAGCACTCTTTACCACTAATTTCCCTTTTTTATTGTTTGCCTTTCTGCACTCCTTTCTCTTTCTGCTCCTTTTCTTTTTTTCCTTCCCCTCTATTTTTTCTTCCTTTTTTCTTTCTCTTCTCTATTCTTTCTTCCTTTCGCTCTCTCTTTCCTCTTTATTCCCTTTTCCTTTTGTTCTTTTTTTTTCTAATTCTCTCTCCCTATTTTCCTTTTTTCTTTTCCCTATTTCTTCTTTTTATTTTTCTTTCTCTCTTTTTACGTATTAGCTTCCTTTTTATTTCTCTCTATCTCTCTCTCTAATTTTTGTTTTTTTTTATTTTTTTGCCTATATTCTTTCTTCTCTTTCTCTTTTCATTCTCCATATTCTTTCTTCATTCATTTTGTCCTTTCTCCCTCTTTATTTTTCTTTTTTGCTTTCACTCTCCCTGTCTTTCTTTCTTGTTTGAATTCTCCTTCCTATTTTTTGCTTTCTTTCTTTCCCCCTTTCTCCATTCTTTCTTTTTTATCCTGCTTTCCCCCTCTCTCCCTTTTGTTTCCCTGCTTTTCTTTTTTTCTTTTTCTATTTTGCTCTCATCCTCTCCCCTGATTTGTCTCCACCCTCTCTATCCTTCTTTTCACTCCGTTCTCTTCGCTTATCTTTCTTCCTTTAGCCTTATTTCCCTTTGTTTCTTTCCCCCTTCTTCTTTTTACCTTCTCTTTTTCTCTACCTTTTCTTTTTCTCTTTATTTCTCTTTCTGTTTCTTCCTTCTTTCCTTCCTTCTTCTTTAACCTTTTGTTTCTCTCTCCTTATTTTTCCTTTTCTTTTCCTCATTTCCCTTAGCTTCTTCCCTCCCTTTCCTTTTGCTTTCTTTTCCTCCTTCACTTTTTCCATTTCTCCTTATTTACCTTTCTGTTTCTTTCTTCTTCTTTCCCTTTGTTTATTTCCTTTCTTCTTCCTTCCCTTTTGTTTTCTTTTCTTCTTTCACTTTTTCTATTTTATTTTGTTCATTTCTCCTTATTTCCCTTTTTTCTTTCCCCTCCTTTTCCTTAGTTTCTTTTCTTCCTTTCTTTCCTTTTGCTGCTTTCTTTCCTTCCTTCTTTCCTTTCTTTCTTCTCCACTTTTTTTTCTTTCCTCCTTCTTTCCCTTTGTTCCCCTCCTTCCCTCCCTTTTGTTTTCTTTCTTTCCTTTCCTTTCCTTTCTTTTCTCCTTCACTTTTTCTATTCTCTTTATTATTTCTCTCCCCCCAATTTTCTTTCCATCTGTCTGTGTTTTTGTTCTTCACTCTCTGTCCCTTTTACTTTTCCTTCATTCTTTCTTTATCCTTTTATTTCTTTTTTTATTTAATCACTTTCTTTCTATCCTCGTTTTGTTTCCCCTCTCTCTCTCTCTTTCTCTGTTCTAAACTATTTTTATTTTCGCATGCGATTTCGTTTATTTTATTTCAAACTCTCTTAACAGTAGATTTAACAAAAGAAAGTCGGCTCTAATGGAGCGGACGCAGTGGCTTCGTAAAGTGCGTTCGCTCTCCTAGTGCGTCTCATTAGCGCGCGACATTAAATTTATTCATGACGTAGTAGTTCGCAATTACGAATATCTACAACTTATTTCAAAGCGCAGCGCTTTAAGGAAAAAATGATCTCCATTATTTGGTCACTGGAAAAATAACCAGGACGAGTAGGGGGCGCAATTATTCCAAACATGCGCCGAAATCTTTTTCATCCTCCTCATTGCTTTAATTATTATTTTTAACCAAGAAGACACAGACGCTGATATAAAAGCCATGAATTTGTAATCGAAAAAACAAAAAGACAATGCCCAAAAAAAGTCATAATAAATCCACGAAGAGAGAGAGAGAGAAAATGTGTGCCCAATGAATTAGCGAAACGCCATGCTTCCACTTATACGTAACTCCTTCCACTCCTGAGAAGTGCAATCAACTTAAAGAATCTAATCTTTTTCTTTTATAAAACCCATCATATCAAACCTCTTATCAACAGAGGAATTCTATACGCCATGTTTACTAGAAGAAAGCACCCATTTTCATCATACGATGAGATGCTAACGTCCACGATTCGTATCTGTTCTGCTTAAAACTAAGACAATGCTTCCCAGCATTCGGAATGAACATACAGAACTTCATCAGGTATTTACAACTTTGTTTCCCAAAATAAAGTGCACTATTTTTTGTGTCCCCCAAGAATCGAAGCAACCAAATATGCAAATAAACAGCAGAAAAAAAAATTACATATTTCTATGATCTCTATTAACCCCCAAAAAGATTACATAATTTCTATGCTCGTTATTAACCCAAACATATGGAACTTCATCAGGTATTTACAACTTTGTTTCCTAAAATAAGGTACTATTTTTTTTTGTGTCCTGCAAAAATCTAAACAAACAAATATGCAAACAAATACAGCAGAAAAAAAAAAAAAAAAAACTACATAATTTCTATTATCTCTATTAACCCCAACAGGTAGATTTATTAACCCCAACATATAGAACTTCATCAGGTATTTACAACTTTGTTTCCTAAAATAAAGTTGACTATTTTTTGTGTCTCCCAAGAATCGAAGCAAACAAATATGCAAATAAATACAGCAGAAAAAAAAAAGACTACATAATTTCTATGATCTCTAATAACCCCAATAGGTAGATTTATTAACTCCAACGTATAGAACTTCATCAGGTATTTACAACTTTGTTTCCTAAAATAAAGTTGACTATTTTTTGTGTCTCCCAAGAATCGAAGCAAACAAATATGCAAATAAACACAGCAGAAAAAAAGACTACATAAATCTCTATTAACCTCAACTGGTAGATTTATTAACCCCAACATATAGAACTTCATCAGGTATTTACAACTTTGTTTCCTAAAATAAGGTAGACTATTATTTTTCGTGTCCTCAAGAATCGAACCAAACAAATATGCAAATAAATACAGCAGGAAAAAAAAAAAAAAAACTACATATTTCTATGATCTCTATTAACCCCCAAAAATATTACATAATTTCTATGCTCTTTATTAACCCAAACATGTGGAACTTCATCAGGTATTTACAACTTTGTTTCCTAAAATAAGGTACTATTTTTTTTTGTGTTCTGCAAAAATCTAAACAAACAAATACAGCAGAAAAAAAAAAAAAAAAAAACTACATAATTTCAATTATCTCTATTAACCCCAACAGGTAGATTTATTAACCCCAACATATAGAACTTCATCAGGTATTTACAACTTTGTTTCCTAAAATAAAGTTGACTATTTTTTGTGTCTCCCAAGAATCGAAGCAAACAAATATGCAAATAAACACAGCAGAAAAAAAAGACTACATAAATCTCTATTAACCTCAACTGGTAGATTTATTAACCCCAACATATAGAACTTCATCAGGTATTTACAACTTTGTTTCCTAAAATAAGGTAGACTATTATTTTTCGTGTCCTCAAGAATCGAACCAAACAAATATGCAAATAAATACAGCAGAAAAAAAAAAAAAAAAAAACTACATATTTCTATGATCTCTATTAACCCCCAAAAATATTACATAATTTCTATGCTCTTTATTAACCTCAACTGGTAGATTTATTAACCCCAACATATAGAACGTCATCAGGTATTTACAACTTTGTTTCCTAAAATAAGGTAGACTATTATTTTTCGTGTCCTCAAGAATCGAACCAAACAAATATGCAAATAAATACAGCAGAAAAAAAAAAAAAAAACTACATATTTCTATGATCTCTATTAACCCCCAAAAATATTACATAATTTCTATGCTCTTTATTAACCCAAACATGTGGAACTTCATCAGGTATTTACAACTTTGTTTCCTAAAATAAGGTAGACTATTATTTTTCGTGTCCTCAAGAATCGAAGCAAACAAATATGCAAATAAATACAGCAGAAAAAAAACTACATATTTCTATGATCTCTATTAACCCCAAAAGATTACATAATTTCTATGCTCTTTATTAACCCAAACATATGGAACTTCATCAGGTATTTACAACTTTGTTTCCTAAAATAAGGTAGACTATTATTTTTCGTGTCCTCAAGAATCGAAGCAAACAAATATGCAAATAAATACAGCAGAAAAAAAACTACATATTTCTATGATCTCTATTAACCCCAAAAGATTACATAATTTCTATGCTCTTTATTAACCCAAACATATGGAACTTCATCAGGTATTTACAACTTTGTTTCCTAAAATAAGGTAGACTATTATTTTTCGTGTCCTCAAGAATAGAAGCAAACAAATATGCAAATAAATACAGCAGGAAAAAAACTACATATTTCTATGATCTCTATTAACTCCCAAAAAGATTACATAATTTCTATGCTCTTTATTAACCCAAACATATGGAAGTTCATCAGGTATTTACAACTTTGTTTCCTAAAATAAGGTACTATTTTTTTTGTGTCCTGCAAAAATCTAAACAAACAAATATGCAAACAAATACAGCAGAAAAAAAAAAACAAAAAAACTACATAATTTCTATTATCTCTATTAACCCCAACAGGTAGATTTATTAACCCCAACATATAGAACTTCATCAGGTATTTACAACTTTGTTTCCTAAAATAAAGTTGACTATTTTTTGTCTCCCCCAAGAATCGAAGCAAACAAATATGCAAATAAATACAGCAGAAAAAAAAAAGACTACATAATTTCTATGATCTCTAATAACCCCAATAGGTAGATTTATTAACTCCAACGTATAGAACTTCATCAGATATTTACAACTTTGTTTCCTAAAATAAAGTTGACTATTTTTTGTGTCTCCCAAGAATCGAAGCAAACAAATATGCAAATAAATACAACAGAAAAAAAAAAAAAAAAAAGACTACATCATTTCTACGATCTCTATTAACCCCAACAGGTAGATTTATAAAACAGCTCTCTAATTTCCAACTATAATTAGCAAGTAGTTAGAAATTAATAAAACGGAAGTCATAATGAAATTTTATGTAGCCCGCAACGTGTATTAATAAAATAATATAATTAATATAATAAAGTAACCCACTGGAAGTGGGTTAATCGTTTAAATGAAACGGGGCTTTTCATTAGCGCAAAGAGCATGGCTTTTGTTAACGTCCAAAAATGTAACAACGCCCAGAATTTCACCACGCATGTCATACTTTACCCTCCCCAACTCCTTTTAAAATAGTCTACAATAAGTATGACTCGGAGTAAGAACGGGGGAAGAGTTAGAGGAGGGGGGAGGAGACCAACTCCTTTTATTCGCTTTTGAAAAGGTCATGAACGCGACACGTAAGCTTTTATCAGCGTCTAATTTGATCTCCTACTTCCCACATAACTTCTCTCTTCTGAGAGTTTAATGACGTAATTATAACTCGCCTGATTATCACCTAATTCTTCAATTATGAAATCTATTCTATAACTTAATTTAATATTTTTTTTCTTTATTTAGAGACGATGTCAAGAGTGACTCATGCGTCTTACGAGGCGAAGTGCTGAACGAAAACTAAACACAATTTCCGGTGCGTTCATTTCCACATAGAGAATCCATTAGGGGTCACATGATCGCCATGAGGAAGCCGGTCCGAGGTTTCAATGAAATCATTCGTGCGGAATGCGAACTTATTATGTGTCTGAATGCCAATGTTAGGGGGATTTTAGATGATAATAGAACAGAAAAATCATATCAAAATATTTCTTCGGTAATTATTTACAATGCTGATTTATTTATAATGTTAGTAATAATAATAATTCAGCTAAAGATGAACGACAATGACACATTTCTCTAATGTCCGTCTGTTCGTCTTTCCGTTACGCTCTTAACATGCACTGGGAAATATTTTTCGCTCCAATTTCCATTATTTGCTTAATAATGGATTGTTTAATTAATTAAATAATGTCCTCGTGGGTAGCAAAGTTGTAGAATCGCCGTCCTCCGGGTGGAAAAGACCTGGGTCGGAACTTTTATTAGCCTTTTCACAACGTGGCTAAGTTAGTGGGTCTCGGGCGAGGGTAGCATGGTTTTTCATCTGGAAAACCAACCTCAATGCAATTTACAGACAGTATACCTGGAGCAATATGGCCTTAGTCACTGATGCTCTTAAAACCCAACAACAACAAAAACTTAAATAATAAAACGAATGATGAGATAATTAGATAATGTCTGGAATGGGTGAGCAAAATTACTGACTGCTTTCGCCCTCGTGGGTACCACAGCTGGTAGAATCGACGAACTCCCCACAGTCGGTGGAAA
Organism: Mastigoproctus giganteus; assembly: GCF_048544385.1. Classification (NCBI taxonomy): domain Eukaryota; kingdom Metazoa; phylum Arthropoda; class Arachnida; order Uropygi; family Thelyphonidae; genus Mastigoproctus; species Mastigoproctus giganteus. The sequence continues at coordinate 34,658,066 of NC_143587.1, read as the reverse complement.
AGAGCTGAGTTCGAGTCCTATCGATAACGTGAGGAATTTTTATGGACTTTTTTCACGTTTCAGTTAGTCAAGGGTATTATGGTTTTTCAACCAGCAGACTAGACCCACGCTCGTCCAGTGTAGGTTGGCAGATCAACCGTATTTAGCAGTTAGGTGCTTGAACCCCCATCTACTCAAAGAGCGTGTGCTACTGCACTCCCGCTCTTGACCACTCGGCTACGGTGGCCCTTTAGACCCGGTAGACTGGCGTTCAAACCTCTGACTGCTAAATACGGTCGATCTGACAACTCGCACTGGACCTGCGTGGCAGATTATGGGGCCCTGACACTCCTGTGTCAGAGCCCGGGTGTGTCACATCCAGTGTCCTCCTTCATTTGCACAGCCTACGACAGCTATATAACGTCATTGTAGATTAGCATTAACATTAGTAGTGGCAAATGATGCAAGAAAGCATCAACAAAAAAACGCTTCCCATTTCACTATCCATCATTTCCAATCTCCAATAGTTCTTCCTTGAATTTATTCAAGCTATCCACGTCCACAACAGACGTTAGTTCCCGCAATCAACCACCTGCTGGCTAAAGACAAAATTTCCCTTAACATGAATCATTGAGTAGGCTTCCATCCTGCAGTGGATTGAAAATGGCTGCTTATTTGTAGTATTCAACTTTAAATGTATTATCTTTTGAACCCATTCTATAGTTTCTCCTTTAATGGACGCAGTGCGTTACATTTCAATAGCAGTAATTCAAGATTTACCAATACAAACATATTTAAAAAAAAAGAGAAAAAAAAAAAAAAAAAAAAGTACTTCATTTACGAACCGAGAGCATTTCGTTTCTGCGCATCGTTCATTCATTTACCCCATCCAGCACATTATAACAAACATAATATACAGTGATATTATAAATTTTATAGAATTTTATAAATCGTTCTAATGCAGCAAAATATAAAATTTTACGAAAAGTCATTCACTGGTAGTCGAGTTATTACATGTGGACGGACGGACGGACGAAGAAATGATAATTATCGGATTTCCGAATTTAATGAACTTTTGGATGGCTCTACAAATATTTCTAAAGGGCCCAAAATAAAATTCTATGAAAATCCATCCACTGCAGACGAGTTTTTACGTAGGGACCGAGGTGGTGAGGACATATATATACACTGATGTACCTATAAACCTAGTATCGTACTGAAAATTGTATTAGCTGCATTCGTATCGCGATTCACCGTTAGAGGCGCTGCCAGTAATCTGATAGATAACAACGTATAAAAATTAATACAGTCGTATCTGATAAAATGTTTATTCATACTATGTACGTGTCTGTTTATTCTTATTTATATTATTATTATTATTTTATTATAATTTTTATTATTGAATTATATTTGTATTATTTGTACCAATCAAAACCTCACAGCCATTTTTTTAAAAAATTAAATGGTATATGACTATATGAGAATACGGGTGCATGGTTAGTTTTTGGGCCCCTTTATTTTGTTATAGCTATATTATAATCATTTAAGAAACGCTTTCGGGCCCACTCCTGTGTCAGGGCCTGGGTGTGCTACATCCAGTTGTCCTCCCTCATTTGCACAGCCTACGAAAGCTATATAACGTCATTGTAGATTAGCATTAACATTAGTAGTGGCAAATGATGCAAGAAAGCATCAACAAAAAAAAAAAAAAAAACACTTCCCATTTTACTATCCATCATTTCCAATCTCCAATAGTTTGTCTAGTTCTTCCTTGAATTTATTCAAGCTATCCACGTCTACAACAGATGTTAGTTCCCGCAATCAACCACCTGCTGGCTAAAGACAAAACTCCTTACATTTATTCTGCAACCATCCTTCCTGAATTTGGATTTATGCTCCCTCATGTGTATGGTCTGAGCAAGAGGGAGAATCCCATCAGCACTGAGCTTGCTCAATCCATTCAAAGCCTTAAACACCTCAAGCAGATCACCTTGCAGGTACCTGGTCTCCAGACGCTGCAATTTACAGAACTGAAGCCATTCTTGGTAAGTGCACCCCTTTGTTCTCCTCACCAATCTCGTTGCCATTCTCTGTCTTCGTTCCAACAGCTGTACATCCTTCCTAAAATGAGGACTCCAGACCTGTATGTAGGACTCAAGATGTGGCCTGACACGCGGACGGACATTGCCTTATACAATGGGATAATCACCTCCTTATCCCTGCCAGCAAAATTCCTATATGTCATTAACAAAACCCCATGAGCTGTCCTGGCAGCCTGTCTGGATTGCTCAGAGAACTTCATATCTCACTGCTCAATTACCTCATTTTGTTAGCAGCGTTGAGTAAACTAAGTTTGCTAAATCGATCACATCTTGTAGAGGAACTTCGCCACGAGTCACATTGGTATTGCACTACTTCCTGAAAAACGCCGATGATAAATCGAAAATTGCCAAAATCTGTGTCCTGCTGGTGTTGCATCGGTTAAAAAAAAAAAAAAAAACTTTATGTAAATAAACAATTAACAATTTTAAACCATATTAAAAATTAATACAAAAATAAGCCCAGTTATTGCTTGTGTGTGGCGCCATCTACCGAATAAATAAAAAAGGAGTTTCTTATTCCGTTTAATATTTCAGCATTAAACACCAACTCTCCAAATTATTGGAAAACAGTGAACATTGGTTTTTCAGTGTTTCCATGTATTGAAAAATCAACTTTCGCTGAATTATTCGTTGTGTATGTGAGACACATTTCTCCTATAATAGTATTTTCAATCTTCCCATAGGAAGATTGAAAATACTATTCTAGGAGAAATGTCAACCTAAATAGCTGAGATTCACCGGCTCAGTTTTATATAATTTTAGATTTAAATTAAATTAACCCAGTATTTTAAATAAATCTGAAGTATATTTAAAATAATAAAAAATATTTTGAACAAAGTTAATAAAAAAAAAATAAGATTACCTAAATATAGTGGAAAAAAGAGATTTATAATTAAATACTGTTGCTATGGTAAAGAATCATTAAAAGGAAAAAAAATAGCTTACAGGTCCCACCGAGATTTGAACTCGGATCGCTGGATTCAAAGTCCAGAGTGCTAACCATTACACCATGGGACCACATTTACAATCGCTCTTCAAAGACTTTATAAGATAAGACACTACTTCTTCGACTACTAATTCAATGGCTGTATCAAAATTATAATAATATTTTTGTAGAATTATAAAGTAACTAATAATATATCTTCTAACTTTTGTACAGAATCATACAAGACTACATAGTTTACATTTCGATATTTTGAAGCAACATAAAGAGTTTCAAACCAAGTTGTGCATATGCAGCCATCTGGTGGCTTTAGTAGTAACTATTTCTTCTTTTGAATAAAAAAAGTATTACGTGTACAAAACAAATAAGAATATATAATGGATACAATTATGTCAATTAAAGAAGCAACATAAATTCCAGAACACCCCCGCCTTCCGGTAATTTAATCAAGTAAACAAATTTTAATTTTTTATAAAAAAAATATTAAACTACTTAATTACATAATTTAATGAAATAGAAACATTAAAATGTAGCACCAAAATATGTAAAGTATACATATTTTTGTATACAAGTAAACAAGGGTGAACACATGATTACTAACTAAATGTTAGATTATCTGCCTTTTTCGGGGATGAGGCGAACGAAAAGATTGATCCCCCCCCAGGACACTTTTGTCACCTATGGTGAAACATCAGAAATTCGCCTTTATTTTTAAAAATTTCAATATTAATTATAACTTTCATTAAATTTTAATTAATTATGATAATAATTCCTTAATTGTTAAAATAAAAGAGACGGATTTAGATAACAACAGCTGTCAGCTTTCCAAATATATTATAAATTCAGTTATTCTACATTTTTTCACTCTAATTTACACATAAGGTTGATTTTTAATAGGCGCCTACAATGACTCTACGCCTACAGCAGGAGTCCATTCTCCATATCCTAGGAGGGGCCAGGATAAAGTTTGAAGGTACTATAATTCAAGGAGTGTTTGACAAAAATGATATGAGGCAGGGCGGACATCTTTTCAACTGACAAATTGAAAAAAATAAAAATAAATAAATAAAATAAATAATAATTCAATTACTTAGTCAACTTTCTAATACAGTATTATAACAGGATTATGGGATTATTTTCCCTACAGCATTTTTAGTGATATTTTTAGAAAACACGCAATACATTTTTTTCAAAAACTGCTCTAAAACTGCAAAAATAATTTTAAACCTGCATGAAAGCAATATATTTTTATAGTATTATAAGTATTTATAAGTAATTTTCTCTTTTCAATTTAAAAAAAATACAGTGAGGAAGAAACAGTAAGGAAAAATACACATTAAATATTTATGTATAATCTTAACACTAGATGGCATCACTATCAAAGTCAAAAATGAATTAGATAAATTCATTTCATAACGTAATTGGTTAATTTTTCTCCCTTCCCTAAACAAGATGAATTTAAAAAATGGCTTTCAGTAATTAGTGACGTATTTAGGTTAGTAGGTTAGCGGTAATTTCAGTGTAAGAAATTGCACTAACCGTAATGGCCCATCTATCATATTTCCTTGACAAGTTTTAGCTCTTAAATGCACTTTATAATTCAGCTGTAAGATAAAGTAATTAATCCATCGTTATGAACATTATTATACAAGTACTGTATAACTTACAATAGCAACGTCATAATAAAAGTACTCAACACTAGATGGCGCCCTGCTGTGTTGTCTCTTGAGTAGACAAATTCTAGAAAATAAATTATTATTAAATTTGATAAGATTCATTTTTACACTTGTATATATTTGTATGTATATAGTGAAAGTCTGTTATTACGAATATTACCTATAATGAGAAGTCCGTTATAATGATCAACACTGATGTACCATCAATTCAATTAATTAAAAGGGAATTTTTATAATTACTGTATAACTATATGGAAGAACTAAATATATAAGTATTATATGTACCATTAGATACTAATGGGTGCTTTAAAATATAGCAGTAGTGAAGTTTTTTTGAACAAATTTTTGAAAACATACTTCTTTTTCATTTTAACCATTGTTAATGGAACTTGGCACGTGCTGTTATTTTTTCGTTTTTCAGTTGCCGAAACAAGTTCATGTTTCGACCTGATGTTTGAGATGTAGGAAAACATCAACATGTTTTCGGAAACAAGCGGACATGTTTGTTTTGGAGTGAACTGAGCACTCCAGAAAAAGCCCAATAGTTGAAAAAGTTTATGAAGTATCTGTCGAAGTTACTTTCCATATGAAAACGTGTAATTTGGGTTTTTTTTCTTTTTTGATTTGGTAGTTGTTGGCGCATCGGCTTCTGTGGCCATATTGCACCTCCCAAGGTTTTTACAGTACTTTGATCCAAGCCCGAGGCGGGAATCGAACCCGCGACCTTTGGGTTGCAAGGCAGGTACTTTACCCACTCGGCTAGCCCGGTCGGCCCATTTGGGTACTATGAGTGAAAGATAGTTGGGTACTATGAGTGAGAGATATTTTCTTTTATTTACAAACAACAGAACAACACTACAGAGCCCAAACAAGGAAAAAGGCTGGATATACCGTTGTGCTATTGCCCAGGGGACAGGATCTCCAAAGTTGCGGGAGCCCTGGACTAACAGAATTAGTTGGTCCAAGGGATCCCACCATTTTGACTACCTTATTTTAGGGCCTCTAAAATATGAGCGCTAAGGCTTCCTAAATCTCGCAAGGCAGTCATAAAAAAAAAAAAAAGAAAGAAAGAAAAGAAAAGACTGAACCTTTTATGAAAATAATAATAATAAAATAAGAAAACAATGTTAATTACACTAGTTGACGAGGATTCCTATAAAATATATCAATCTTCTTTTTTTATTCCTCTATAAGTATTTGCAAATACATTTGAAAGTTCGTGCAAATATGTATATATTGACATCTAGTGGTAGTCAAAATTTTGGATTGCTAATATACAGTTAAAAAACGGGGAAAAAAGAGCCTAAAATCAAGAAAGGGAAAGATACAATACAACAATTCTAAGAAAGATCTTTTCACAAAAGAACAACTCTTATTTGTGAAACGATATGGGGGGGGGGGGAACTAAATTACTATTATTCATTAGTATACTTTGCAGAATTATTGATGGAACATATACTTTGTCACAGAGTACAGTTGAAAGATTTTTTTTTTTCCAATAAACCTGGAGAATCAATAAGGTTGGTAATTGATTTTGTGAGAAAACTCACGTCTGCCACTTCTATCTCGAACGGGAAAACAAACGTAACTTTTGCTGCAGCATTGGTTATAAGACTAATGTGAAATCATTGCGTATCTTAGGAGGATGCATGTAGTGAAATTTATTTGAATGTTTTCTGATGATACCATTATTATATGCATTCTACGCTGATGACCCGTATTCTACATTACCGGAATATCGTCAGCTTCAACTCCATCAGAAGCCTTAGAGAAAGCTATCCTTCCAACTTTCCCCAAAAACAGGGGTATTTTAGGGGTGGATGTCACCACTTCCAATAGTGAAGATTAGACACCCCTGATTTCGGGAAAGATGATTCTCAAAGGCGACAGTCCAACTGGCGGGCCATATTTTCATATTGTGAGGCTCATGGCAATGTAAGGCTCAAAGTGTTTTGTTCCCTCCTCGCTGTCCACGAAAACCCATGCGGCTCAAGACCTTTACATTTTGTTTTGGCCCCTAGCCAAAAACAGTTTGGACTCCCTCTCTAAAACCTTCACATGTCACTACCCTATTGCAAACCATTTCACAATTACAAACTTCCTGATGACTGTGGAATGACGAACATACATTAATAGGATTCTTTTGTTTGTTGTTTACTTGTAGCAAAGAATAATACTGTAGTCCAGTGGTTTTCAACCTTTTTTTTTTTAATAACGGCACCCCGATTGAAAACCACTGCTCTAGTCTGCGCAAGAGTGTGGTCCTATGGTGTAATGGTTAGCACACTGGACTTTGAATCCAGCGATCCGAGTTCAAATCTCGGTAGGACCTGCAAGAAATTTTTCGACTCCTGGCTTTTAGCCGTGAAGGGTGTTGTGTACAAGGAGTTATTTATTTTATATAAAGAGTTCTTATTATTTATTTTATTCCTTATCAATTCGTTAACACTACGCAAAATAACGTTCATATTCGGAATCACTTTAATCTGTTGCCTATCACCTGAGCATTATTATTATTCCATTTTAAATAACATTTTAGCATAGCTTTTACACTGTCTCGTGATTAATTTAAAACTTGAGGTTATGCCTATTAGTATTTTAATGAGCATTATTTTTATTATTATTATTATTCCATTTTAACATAACATTTTAGCATAGCTTTTACACTGTCTCGTGATTAATTTAAAACTTCAGGTTATACCTATTAGTATTTTAATTTTGCCATAAAAATAGACTAATTACACTAAATGCCAAGTCACGTGGCTTAAAGGCAAATATTCTACATTAGAACGTTGGATTAGACAAACTAATTCAACCCGACATATTTGTTTATCTTCTTTGTATATAAATATTGCGAGATAAACACTTTGTATATCAAGTATTAACTATATAAGAGTTTTTCATAATTAAATCATGATAACCTTTCGAATTTAAGAAATCATTTCTTTATTTTGGCTTACCTGATTTTATTACTTTCTTTCAGAATATTACTCGATTTATTCAAACGCACACGATAAAGAACACGACATTGAACAGCGACATCTACTGGAACAGTTGCATCGTGGATTTTTAAAATAACTTAAAACTATAATATTCTATATTAATTATTAATTGCAGAAATTGAATAAATAGCAATATGCAATATAACTGGATAAGCGCTCTCATAATTAAATTAAAATAACGTACCTCACATAAATATTTTGTTGTTTAGGCTCAGCTCGCTATTAATGGAATTTATTTTATCTAATATCGCTACTTTCAATTCGCCTGTGCATAATTTGCCAAATGACATTCAACAGCGACATCTACTTAGTTTCCATGTGGCTAATATTTTGAGAAAATAAATAATATATATTCTTACATAAATAGAATGTCACTGAAAGTATGGAGACATTAAAGAAAAAGATAGCTCGTTACAGATTAGATTTTTAATAACATTTAGAGTAGGGATATGTATATGGGGTGGGGGCTGGAACCGAGAGAATAAATTTAAGCGTTCAATGGCACCGTGAAACAGATGTTCAGATACTTTATCAAGGTCTGGAAACACAAATCCCTCCCCCATCTTTTCAAATTTCAGAAATGCAGGTCGATTGTTAAGAGGTGTTCACAAATTATGTAAATATGTCGCGTAATTCGTTTTTTATTATTTTTTTTCCATTCTTTTTTTCATGAAAGATAAATAAATAATGTGACTTGAATTAGTCTGTTTGGTGTCTGTAAAGAAAAAAGAACAGCTCGTCTTTTTCATAAGGGTAATTTGGCTAACGGGCGTGACAGTGTTCAAAGAAAAAGAAACCATGAAATTAAAAAAAAAAAAAATCTATTAGTGTGATGTACGAGGGATGATCATTTAATTTGCGGACTGGTGCAAGATCTTATCTTAATTGTTATCATCTGAATCTTCTGTGGATTTCTCCTTCTCGAAATACTCTCCCTTGAACTTTACACGCTTTCGTCAACGTCGTACCCACGCTTAAATGCTTCTTGCAAGCCATTTTATGAAACTCTGCGAAATGCTTCCGTTGTGTGGAAGGAACGCGAAACGCTTTCCTTTCACAGCTTTCTTCAGACGTGGAAACAGGAAGAAATCACACGGGGCCAAGTCCGGTGAATAAGGGAGGAGGCGGACAATCACAATGCCAAGTTGTAGCACGGCTTAGTGTAACAAAAAGTGTTATCAGCAATATGTGGAATCGGTTCAAGAAACCTGACCTTTATGTCAAACAACAAAGCCGAGGTAAGTTCATTAGCTCTCTCTCTCTCTCTCTCTCTCTCATTGCTCGTAAGGGACAAGAGTGTCAACACAATTCTGAATCACCTGCACAGACATGGACTTTATGCAAGATGACCTATAGTGTGTGCTCCATTGAGTGCCTAACATTTTAGGACTAGAAGAATGTGGTCACCTGAACATTATTTGAACTGACAAGGAATGACACCGTGTGCGCTTCGCAGCTGAGTCCAAATACAGCCCGAGTCAGGTCCTAGTGTTACGTGAAAGAACAACCCTAAACAACCCTGTGTACGTACAGGAACCTTCACATCATCAGGATCATGACCCTGACTGCACGCAGGTAGATGAGACACTATGGTCCATGGTCTTTCCGTATGCTATGTTGTAGATGAAGAAGTCATCCTGATGGACAGTAACGCTCAACCCAAACAGGACACAGCTTAGTAAATAATAATTTGGAAGAGGAGAGTGTCATCGGCGTGAAATGGCCTATCTGTGCCTCCCCTTCCGACCTGAATCGCATGCACCACGTCTGGAACGCCCTATGAAGGCGTATTGCAGCTCGTCCAGACGCTGCAGTGATACTTAAACAGCTGGAAATAGTGTTTATACAAGAATGAAAACTTATTGCGCATTGAGTTCTTGTATAAGCACTATTTCCAGCTGTAACCCAGGCTGTAATTACACCAGTATATTCATTGTAATACAGTTGAATGTGGAGGTGTTCATTTCTTCCACCAGATGGCACACTTGTTGAGTTACGAAGCAAATATCAATTTCTTTCTTTCTTTCCTTTTATTTTTTAAATTAACTATTTATAATTTATCGAATATTTGAAATAAACGTAAGTTTATCCTGTATATTAAAATATGAAAGCATTGAGGTATTAATTTACCGAATATTGATAAAATATGTCAAAAAAACTATAATTCTTAAATTGTTTTCGACTATTGTATTGTCAGGCGAATAATAATTATAAATAAGGTAATTAGAAATAAAATATTTAAAAATCAAATAAGTTATCCTCTCGTAACGAATGAAATAATTAATAGCCAAAACGACACTGCTTATAATTTTGATTACAGTTTGCAGGTAATATTTTTATTAAGCCAGAAGATGGCAGCACTTGTATTGGTCTCAATGATACAGCAAATTGCGTGTGTCGATTAATATTCACCATTTCTCCATTGTGCAAAAAAAAAAAAAAAAAAAAAAAAACATGAATAAAATTTATTTAATTTGTAAGTATACAAAACATTCTAATGTTCTTATGTACAATTGCACAGTATAATAAAGTAAATATAAACGAATAAATACAATAAAAATCTTATTCATCTTGGATGAAGCACTTAGAGCGGATACATTGTCATAATTAATTTTTTCTTTCTTTTTTTAATTAATGATCCCCCCAAACACGAGAGGTATTAGAACTTATATTACTTAGTACCATGCATGCGCTGAAGATTGTAAAGACGAAAGAAGGTACTTATTGATATTAGACTTGAATTTCTGTAGATTGTAATTTTCAGGAAATACGTATGAAGGAAGGTTGTTCCAGAAAACGGCAGTTGAATGAATAAATGAGGAAGATGAAAAGTTGGTTCTGTGGGTTTGAAGTTGGACAGTAAATGGATGTTGGCTGGTGGCGGCACGTGTTCGGACTGTTTTGAAAGAGAGAGCGGGAATTATAGAAGCCAATTCAGAAGAACAGTGCCCATGGTAGTATCTGTAGAAGAGGCATGCAGCAGAAACGTCTATGAGACAGCGAGTTGAGAGACTCTGTTAGAGATGAATCATTAATTAACCTAACTGCTCTCTTTTGAATAGAATCTAGAAGTCTGAGAGAGGTTTTGGGGACACCACCCCAGATGTAGGAACGATGTTCCATGGCAGGGCAAATTTGCGATTTGTACAGCGTGAACAGCTGTTTGGAAGAAAAGTAACGCCGAGAGCAAAAGTGTAGACCCAGTTTTTTAGATACACCGGAAGCAATATTTGTAATGTGCTTATGCCAAGACAGATTTGAAGTCAGGATAATCTCCAATAGAGATAGATACATGATCTTGCCTAGAAATTGGACGTCATAGAAGATAAACATAGGAGCAGAAGATTCTTTTTGCGAGATATAAGACAGGACTGAGTTTTAGAAGGATTGAAATCAACTAAGTTTTCATTGTCCCACTGGAGAATTACCTGCAGATCAGCATTTAAGGAATTGATAGTGGATATTCGAGAAGTTTAAGCTGTATAAGCAGGGCAAGGCTTCTTAAACTGGAAGGTGAAATGCAATGTGCTATCATCAACAAAACTGCGGATACGATTTGCGATCAATGGAAGAAGGTCATTAATATACAAGAGGAAAAGAGTGGGGGAAAGAACTGAACCCTGGGTAACACCGGCATTAGTGGAGTTGTTAGAAGACAGAGAGCCATTTACCATCACCCGCAGTGTCAGAGAGAAAACTGGATACCCAATTGCAAAAAACAGTTGGTAAACCATAAGATGGAAGCTTATTTAGAAGACCTTTATGTCAAAAACGATCAAAAGCCTTTGAAATGTCAACAGCAACTACTTGAGTTTTCTCAAACTTTGCCACTGAATTTGTCCATAGATGGGCAACATAAGCCAGAATATCACCAGTGGGTCGACACTGACGGAATTCATACTGGCGATCGTTGATCATATGGAAGATTACCTGACCTCCTGAACTTACTTCTGAACAGAAGTGAGTTCAGGAGGCCAGGTTTTGAAAACAAGTGCAGGAATATCACCAGGACCTGGAATTTTCTTAGCATCAAGATTGTTCAAAATTCTTCTGACAACCTTTTGACGGAAACCCAAAGGAAAAATTCAATGCTTCCTTTGAGTGTACTGGGAATGGTAGGAGGTAATTTACAAAGATTATCAATACACGATTTGTTAGAAAAGTAGGATGCTAAGCAGATCAGTTTTATCTTTGGCTGAAGTGGCAACAGAACCATTTAGTTTTGACAGAGGTGGGAACAGAGATGGGCAAAAGTTGTGGCCAATAGCTTTGGTCAGACTGCTCGGCTATTATTTGGACAAGAAGCAAGGTGTCTACTTCTAGCCTGTTCGAAATCTAATTTGGACTGATTGATAACTGTCTTAGAATTGTTGCGAGATTTGATGTAGGCAGAAAATGAACCTGGATACAAGCCAATTGCAATATGCAACATTATTTTTTTGAACAGTATTAGCGCATAAAGGACGAGATTTTAAGGTATAGTGTAGAATAAAGAATTTCATCCCTACAAGAATAATTTCACTGACACGATCTGAGCAATTGTTGACATCAGAAGATTTGAAACAATAATCCGACCAAGGAAAAGAAGTAAAGAAATCTCGCAGATCATCACATTTTGCATTCTTGTAATGCCAAACAACACGAGGTTGAGAATGGCCAAGAGAGAAAAGCTCCATTGGAGAAGAGACCATCAAGTTGTGACCTGAGGTGCTTAGAGGGCCACTCACCTCGACCATGTATTAGAAGAGTTGTTTGTGAGAAAAAGATCAAGCGTGTTTGGCTCCGTGGTTAGGATTGTCTGTTATTCTGGTAGGTAAATGAACAATCAGTGCGAGGACATTAACAATTGAAAAACCTTTAATTTATTAGTAATAATCCCTTTGAGTCTCAGAAAACATTCTAAAATCTTTCCAGTGATTGGGGTGTTTGGTTTCGGAATTGTTTTAGTTGTATTTTTATTTATATATTTATTTTATGTATTTATTTTATTTATTTATTTATTATTATTTTTTTTTTTTAGAAGGGAAGTGGAGGGTGAGCGAAAGAACCCTCAACATCGATTGCATTAACACTGACTGTAATTTAAAATCACAATCGTATAAAAATATTGCGGTTTCATCTCAACAATCATTAAAAGAAAATTTAAAACCAAAAATAATCTAAAATTCATGACTTATAAATAAACAATTTTAAATTCTCTTTTGATGACCTTAATCTGATATTTGTTGGAACCCTTCATCTTGAATAAACTTTGGTTATTTCAAAATGATTGTGGGCAATTTTAAAATTTCTTTCCTGGGGATATTTAACTTTTCTTTCTCTCTCTCTCTCTCTCTCTGATACTTTTATCCCTCCGGGTTCAAATTTTTTTGATTCTTTGATGCAGTTATTTCAGAATTCAAATAACTAGCCAGAGTTTGGATCACGGCCAACTGATTCGACTTCTTTTTGAAATGAGTTAATTATCTTGCAACAGTAGGATAATTAGGAGATTTTTCTCCATAACTTGTTCTTGCATGTAATTGAATAGGACAGCGTTTCTGAAACTGGTCCGCTGACCCCTGGGAATCAGAGATATTTCAGTGGGCCTACTAATAATATCCGGTTTTAAATATTCCATCAGGAATATTTCAGATTGCAGAAACATTTTGTTTAGGGGTCCGCTGAAATATTTTCAAGCAGTAAAAGCCTTATGTCATTAAAATTGAGAAGTACCGGTTTAGCATTTTGCCCTTCTTTTTTGTTAAAAACTTGATGTTCACGTACCCATGCATACGCTGAATGCCGTTCAACTTTCCAAGAGATATAAGAAAATAATAGACTTTAGGAATGAGCTTGACGAAGTGGTCCCATGGTGTAACGGTTAGCACTCTGGACTTTGAATCCAGCAATCCGAGTTCAAATCTCGGTGGGACCTTTCAAGTTTTTCTTTTAGCCGTTCTACGTGATCATCATAAGCTTACGGCTATATACACAGAAAATCAAATTCTCCTTGGCCGTGACTAGTCATCTTACAAAGCGAATGCGGAGTTGGCCTTGACTTTAAGGAATACCTGGAAATTTTCATAACGGCGCGAATACCTTTTGTTCATTCCTGGAAGTCAGCCGAATAGAAAAAAAATCAAATAAATGAATCTGGATTACCTCGAATGGATTCAGCAAATAAAAATCATTAAAGTTCAGAAGCAACCACAAAACGTCTATTATTCGAATATGAAAATAAATTTTCGTCTCAGCCTGTAAATTGAAACACACTCAGAAGCAAAGCCGGTCCTGGCACAAGGCGCCTGATTCGAATTCCTAATCATTAGTACCATCTTTACATTATTACAAGTTTGTGAGCAGACCTGTACTTGTATTATGAGGAACTCCATCAGTATATAAATAATAATTTCAATTATTTATTATCACCAATCTAAAAATAATGGAAATTAATAAAAAAATAATTAATTAAATAAAATTTAGATGTTTTCAGAAGGTTTTCGTATAAGTGAGAAATTAGAATTATAATATAATTGTATATTTTAACTTTAAAAAAAATAAAAACATCAAAATAAAGAATGGCGTTACAAAGCAGACAATTTAATTTTAATGATGAGCAGAATGTACCACTCTATGAAAATTGCATCTGAAAGTTAAAAATATTTACGTATACTAAGCTGCCAAAAGTCGCAGGCCACATGTTATGCACACGAAATATATTCCTACAAAGAAAATACTAGCGTGTTGGTCTACCTTTGGCTGCACCGACTGATCCAATACGTCGTAGAATACTTTCTACTAATTTCTGGTAGAAAGCTGGGGTACAGTTCTTTACTCCTCCAGAGCATTAGTGAGGTCCATTGACGTGAATCTTACTCTTCCCTGATTTTTTGTTCCAGTTCATTCCACAGGTGTTCAATTTGGCTGAGGTTTGTCTGCTGGCCAAGACACAATGGTTAGCAAACAGACAGAAAAGATGAATAAAAATTTTGTTCAAATCACGCATTCATAATCCTTTCTTAATGGAGTGTTGTCGTGTTAGAAGATGGTTGCTGTTAGTATTTTATGCTTACCTGATCGTTTCTTGGACCCACTGCCACCTCTGGACTTCCGTACCTTCAGCAGGTTGCCAATTTTTAACTTAGCGTGCGTCTGTGTTAACACTGTCGGCCTAATCTACAACCTTAATGAACAGAATTCAAAAATCGCGGGATTAATCAATCTAGATTGGAGAGGGCAGAGACATTTTTGGGCCTTGTTCTCACTATGGCTGAATTAGACAGCCGCTGGATGGAGAATGTTGCTTGACAAGAGTATCCCGTTTTTCTTCCGGCAAATCGGAAGAAAATGGTTCTTCAAGGCAGCGGTTTTTCATCCAGGTGGATTAAAAACCATTTCACATGTACATCCGTCAATTAGCAGTGAATATGTTCAGCACCAAAGCAACTAAGGATATGAGGCGTCGGTACAGTGAGTTTGCAATACTATTTATTCTTGGGGTGATGCCAGAAAAGGTTATAAACACCAACAATTATTATTCCAATCAATCAAAATTTTAATTACATTCCACAGAAAGAAAAAAACAATCAGATTTAGATTAGATAGTAGTGGTACCGTTGTATTACGCCTTTTAATAGCCTGCCTTATTTAAAGGTTCAGCTTAAAACTGTACTTACTCTGAAGTCATATTTGGACTCGTTATGTTTTGTGTGGACATCAAACTTTCTTTTACACATTTATGCAATTACATATAAAAAGATGAAACAACAACAACATAATCTATGGTCGTAACATAACTATTGAATATCACTGTATTGTTCTAAGCTAAGAATAGTAAACAAAATTCGGAACTTCAGCAAATACCTGCACACTTCAAATTTGTGTTTGCAATTATTGTCACCTATATTCACCTATGGGAGAAAAAAAACGTCACACTTTATCAAGTATTTACAACCTTATTTCCAAATGAAAATGAATGTTAATTAATGAAAAATAACATTGATCAGCGCATTAATTTATCACTTTTTATCACTCCAAGCACCGAAAAAAAGCGAATTATGAACATTTAGGCCTATCTCAGACAGTACATAAATAACTTGTGCAGTTTGTGAATCGCATGGATTGTTTGCTACCCAAGAAACAAATGATAAGAGATTTATTTGGTCTTTTATATTCCACACTGTACTGACGGTTTAGAATTGGTGCGCGTGTTCTGTATCTTTTTTATGGCGACTTATTTCATGCTTTTGAGAAACGTACGCTTTGCCCAAAATGACATAAAAGTGAGTTATTGTGCCATTGATTTTTTATACACGTAAGATACTCTATGGATGCACTAATATCGTGTCTAATGGCAATAAAAACCACGCAAAATGTTGTCAAAGTAGATTATCACCGTTTCGTAGACGTATATTCGTTATACAAAATCTCTTGGCAGGTTGTGCCTATCAAATGTAGTAAAAATTCAGCACATGTATTTCTTCCGTCCACTAAATTGGATTCTTTAGTCTATTTACGGCCACATAAAGAAGAAAATTCGCGCCTTTCATCTTCGCTTTGCATATCTAACTAACCCCCAATGAATGCAATAGAGCGACAGTTCTGCTCCGAATTACCAGCATTTCCAACGCACCCACACACACACAAACTGCAAATACTTAGGCCTAACGAAAATCAACATCGTAAAATAAAATGCAGTCTCGCATAGCAGGGGGAAAAAAAAAGGAAAAGAAAGAAAAACTGCACCATTTTATTGACTATAAAAACAGCTATCAATCTCCGAAAAAGTACTTTGGGGGGATACAAATCTGTGATTTACTACACCAGTCTCGGCACGTTCTTCGACCAAAATGTCTTCGCTGAAGATTTGAGTTTCCCCTGAACAAAAACGGTAGCGATTTTGAAGCTTGCGTACTATTTGGAAAAATACCCACTTTGTAAAAGAGAGAAAGAGAGAGGAGGGGGGGGATGGGAGGACTGGGGTACAGCAATACAAGAATCGCTCTCTCTATTCACTGACAAATGAAGAAATATGATATGACTGGTGTGTCTTTCACCCAAGTCGACTCTTTAGCACAATCTCTCTCTATTTGCTATAGTTATGAAATATGGACCGGCATTCTGTGAATAGTTGGGCTTACGAATCTGCCAGATATGTTGGAACAATCAAGAAACGACCTTGCCAAAGCCTTCACAGTCACTACCAATGCCTCCTTCTATTGTCTAGATGTTATATAGATAATACTTACATAAGTCCCGAGTGATGGAAAAATGAGAAAAAGAGAGAGAGAAATGGTGATATATTTTCTTCCAACTGCCAACAAGAAGATCCATTGGGTGAGTTTTTCATTTAGACTTTTCATTTCTCGGTTTTGTAGTTGGGATTTGATTTCTGATAAAACACGAACATTTCTTTTTGAACTTTTGTTTTTTGTTGTTATAGAAAATACCTGACTTTATTATTAATAATTAAAAATGTCAGGTATTATTATAAATATTATAACCTTGTATGCTAGATTAAATTTAAAGAAAAATTAATTGTCATTCGGATATCGTAGTTATAATTAATACTAAAGTATTTATAAAATAAATATTTGCTTATTAATTTATAATCAAGTTTAAAATCAAATTTATGATCCAGATTAATTAAAATTAAAATCAAATTTATAATCCTCAAAGTCCAAAAATCCAGAAATGCTCGATTTTTGACCATACAGGTTTTATGGTGATTATTTTGATCTATCGATAAAATATGGGACATTATTTAATGTTCACCTTCTATATTTATTGTTTCCAAAAATAAAATGATTAGTCTGTTTAAATTAGTATTTAAAATAAATTAGAAATAATATTGTACTTTCTCTGTTTATTTTAATTCTTCTAATGCGAAGTCAACCAGCTCATTTTGGGAATAATTTATTTTTATGTATTTGTTTTTGGCTTGTTTATTTATTCAATTGATTGCTAGTTAAAATCGCTGCTTGTACAGCATGCAAGCTAGAGGGGTAATCATAACCATGTACTAATATAATTAACGTAATAAGTTGACAGAGAATTTTTGACTTAAAATTTATTGGATTAATATTAGGTTAGCACTTGTGGGGAAATATGCCGATATAAAAATAACGGTTGGCAGGGGTGGGATTCGAACCCACGCCTCCGAAGAGACTGGTGCCTTAAACCAGCGCCTTAGACCGCTCGGCCACCCTACCTTGTGTGCAAACAAACACTTTTCTCCTTGCAAGACTAACTGGAACTAGAACTACTGTTGCTTATCCTCATAGCAGAAGGCGCAATGGTGAAGACTTCGCTAGTCCCCTAACATTTAATCTAAACAGAACAAGTTGCCTACAGCGGATGTTCCTGGCTAATACAACGGGCACTGTAAATGAATTAAGAATTGACTGTGAATAACTCTGTTCCGATAGCTCCTGTAGGACATAACCTGCAGAACCATGGCTGGCAATAATAACACCAACTCAATTACACGAATTCAAAGTTTCAGTTTTAATTCTGATTTGAATAGTTTCCTGTATATTTTAATTATATATACTCAAATAACAATTCACTGATAACATTAGATGAATGTCTTGTCTGTATTTAATCAATATTCTTGGATGTGAAGAAGAAGGGGAAGTGCAAAGTTCATAAGACAAATGTCGAATTTATTACAGAATTTAATTGGACGAATTATTAAATATTAAATTTATGAAGAGGACATAACGTATTAAATCTAACGTTAATTTTTATTTCTTTTATTTACAGCGTTTCCAAATATTTATTTTTAAAATAATAATAACAGCTTTTAATATTCGTACCATTTATACCATTTTTTTTTTAATCTACAACACTTTGAGGGGCTTGCAGAACAGCCTCTAGATGGCAGTATACTTTATTTTCAACTTTGAAGCTTACAGCACAGCCTCTAGATGGCAGTGCGTGCATCTCTACATGCTTTTATATTCCTTTAATTAAGGACGAATAGAAGCAATGGCTCATCGCACAAATAAAAAATAATAATAATTATGATCAGTTAATAATATAAATAAAATTTAACTTATCCACAGCAGTTTTATAAATTCTGTATTTAATTATTAAGCAAACAATTATATGAATTTTAATAAATTATTTAATTTAATTATTTTATTCATTAATTAATTAAACTTATTGTATTATATAATGCGTAACTCTAAAATTAATATTAAAGCCATTAAAGTGTAAATATAAAGAAACTATAAACATAAATTTATAAATTTGCAAATCTATTATAAATTCATTATAAATTAAATTTATTATTATAAATTATATATTATGAATTTATTATCATCAAAATATATATTGTAAATTTGTAATATTGTTAGTCATGAGCTTTATTTAAAATATCTTATCGTTATATTCAAAGGCTTTTCAAAGTATTTGTTTCTTGGAAATTATCAAAAATGCTGGCAGCGTAGTATTTGATACAACAGCACTGGTAAAAATATGCATCATTGTACAAGGATGAATCCCTGTGTGTGTAGATGAATCCAAGATGCCAATGGGCAATGTCTTATTTTGGAATATCGCTAGGTTATTAAGTTTTTGTCGAAAGCTAAAACAGTACATACAGCGAATTACACCAATATGTGCAGGGCTGAGTACAGTCGGTGGAGGGTTTTTAAAAACTGCCACTAATCAGTGAATTATTTTGAGCATTTTTTGAAGAAAATATTCATATAGGTGTCGCACAATCTACTAAATATACACTGCTCGACAAAATGAACAGCACATAGAAAACGTGGTGTAACTCGTGCAGCTTGCAATGAAGTGGGGCAAAATTTGGTATGGTGGTGTACAATAGTATAAGGATGAAATGAGGAGACCGCGAGAAACTTCGGACAGGTATAAGGGATATTTAGAGGGGTTGTATAAGAATTACCAAAAAGGTCACATTACAGAAGTCGAAACAAGATGCTCGAAATATGGTCACATGACATCAGTACGGCGAATGATCTCCTCCAACGGCTAAACAGGCCTAACAGCGGTGAACCATGCTCGATATTAGGTGTCTATAAGGCTCTATGGCAACAAATCCCATTCTTCCACCAGCGCTCACCAAGTGAACGTGGAGTTGGCTGTCGACGTGCAATGCAACGCCCAAGGACATCCCACACGCGTCCGATCGGATTTAAGTCTGGTGATCGTGCTGACCATTAAATATCCAGTCGTTGGATATCTTCAGTTTCAAGATATTCCTCCACCACTTCAGCTCTATGTGCAGTGGCGTTGTCGTGCATGAAAAGAATATCTGGGCCAACTGCACCCATAAAAAGTCGCGCATAGGGTTCGAGGATCTGTTCTCAATACCTGTGCGCAGTTATGGTATTCCCCATCAAAAACATAAAGAGGACTGCTGTCGTTCACCATTATTTCGCCCCACACGAGAACACCGCCTCCACTGTAAGTGTCCCTTTCTCTGATGTTGGGGGGATGGTATCGTATTCCTCGTTGTCTGCAGAATAACGTCTAGAATCTGTTTGTAGGCTAAAACGGGCTCATCAGAGAACAGAAACTATACCTCATCTTTCAGGGCTCTATGTCACATGTTCATGGCAGAAGTTTTGACGAGCTCTGCGGTGGTTTGGGGTTAATGGGATACACATTACTGGCTTCCTTGCATAGAGTGCACTTGAATTGATCCTTCTTAATACAGTCCGGTTGAAAATATTTTCGCCTGTAGCAGCAGCAACCTCAAGAGACAGTTGATACTATTGGTCCGCGACCAATTTCCAATTCGTCGCGGACCGGTAGCAAACAGTCCGTGGACCACACTTTGAGTGGCATTGATCTATACGACTATAACTTGCCATTCTGAATATTGGAGATGTGTCTATCCCACTGAGCAAGCCAAAAAAAGGGAATAAAGTGATTGGTCGCAACTCGTGTTTTTATAGGCATGAATAATTTGCATAATGTTCGAAGTGGTAGATCCATTTCTATTGGATACTCGGAGTTTGCATGGCAGGATGCCTATTATTCAAATGGTGTTAACAATAAAATATTAATAAAAAACATTTTGTTCTGTTAATTTTGTCGAGCAGCGTTGAAAGCAGATATAAGATTAATAATAATAGATATATTATATGATTTTAAAAATTATTATAATTTAAAAAATATTATAATATAATTTTTAAATACAAAATAAAATTTTTATTACAAAAGCACAAAAATAAAATGTAACATTTATTAAAATAGGTGTTTAAATAAAAATTAATGTAACGTTTGATAATGGTTAATAATTAATCTAATGGTTCTTAACATGCAAACACTGCATCTTTGCCTATTATCCATCCTCTTCATAATAATCCTTTTTTGATTCCAAGATGAGCCATGCGCGTTTTGTGTACTTTATTATTTTTTTCCTCCATGACCTTGTGAATTGTATTTGGAAAGCTATTGATGCGATAAGTAATATATTTTTCAATGAAAGATGGAAGTTAAGGCCATTTCGAGTGAAGAAATATGATATTGTCTGAAGATCAGATTTCTCCGGATTTCTGGAAAGTGTTATCTTGCGTGAAGGTCAAAAAATTCTGCCTTTGAGAGATAAAAAAGACAGGATTAAGTTTTACTGGCACGACAGTTAACTTAATTATCCGCTCCACTGAGTAATCTACTGATCGAGATTTGAGAGGCTAACAGAAGATGTTTATAGATTTTTTTTGTTGTATATACAGAACAAGGTTTATCAGAGAATAAAGAAAGCTGTATATGCGATCATCAGCAAAACTATGGAATATATTTAGAGTCGATGGAAAAACAATTGATACAGAGGGGAAAGATCATTTTGGTTATCTAGTAGTAATCGAAAAATTAGGAGATACACGACCATAGACAAATCACGCATCGAGTAGCTGCTAAGAGAATTAGAAACCCATACGCAAAACGAAGGTAAGCCTAATATGAAACCTAATTATGCAATTCTTTCTGTCATATTTAATCAAAAATCTTTAAAATATCGAATCAGTTGCTTAATTCGCGTTTCGAACTTTGCCACCCATCTACAGATGGGTGACAAGCATGGCGTGCTTTTTGATCGAAGGTCAGGATAATTAATTGGGCAATAGGTTTCAAGGGAGTGTAAATAGTTTGTTGTTAATGTTAATAGATTTCTCCATTGTTGACACAACACGGCAGCAAAGATTGCATTTGCAGATGACCTCATTATTCTACTACAAGGGAATTCAAGGTTATCCTTGGAAAGCGCCGCTCAAGAAATCCTCGAAGACCTGACTGCCTGGACTACCACACATAAACAAGAAATCTCCTCAGACAAAACCAAACAGATCCTGTTGAAAGGAAAACTGGATATAAAACGACCACCAAACATAAAGATTGGAAGCCAAACCCTAAAAATGGTCCCTACACTTAAATACCTTGGAGTGATGATTGACAGTAAAAAGCAATACATACCCCATGCAAAATATATACTCCAGAAAGTTAAGACAGTAACAGGAAAATTAATTCGAATTACCAGAACCTCGTGGGATATCAAACCACGCACCTTGTTGCTTTACTACAACTGCATTCTGCTTCCAATCATAACTTACGCTGCAGGTGCATGGGCAGGCAGTATACAAAAACATACTGTTAACAAAATAATCACTCAAGCCCAAAGATTCTTCCTTCTGGCATCCACCAAAGCGTGCCGCACTATATCAACATCAGCACTACAGATAATTAGCGGAAAGCTCCCAATTAAATTTGAGGTCATAAATACCTATCTCCAATATTGCCGAAGTAGGAACATCATATCTATTTTTGAAAGATACCAAATAGATAGAAACCTCACAATTAAAAAAGACAACGAGAGACTACGGGAACTATACGTCATAGACTGGCAAGAGAGCTGGACCAATGACAGCAAGGGGCGGACAACACATCTATTCCTACCTCAAGCGGCGGAAATAACCAAACAAATAAGATCGTGGTTTAATCCGGGACTCTACCTAACATTCCTCCTTAGTGGTCATGGCAGCCTGAACTCGAGGCTAAACGCACTGGGATTATCAGCTACCCCGTGCTGTAAGTGTGGGGGCCTGGAAACGGTCCAACATATCATCCTGGAGTGTCCCTACTACACGGATTACAGGCTTCCCCTTCAACTCGAAACCAACGTCTTTGATACAAGTGACTTTCCACGGTTGGTTGCTACTGAGGAACACTATAAACAGGTATCGACTTTCGCGGAGCGCGTTTTCAAAAGAAGACAGGCGATACAAGGGAACAATCAGAACTGACTGGTTGGACTGGACGAACTGGGACTCAATCCACACTGTGATGTGCGTCATTAAACTGGAACCACGTGGTGGTCCACCACAAATGGACATGCCACTCTGGGCAATACTCACGCTTAAGTGTCATCAATATGTGTCTTCAATATGTGCCCTAAACTACCATCAACTCACCAGACCAGCATGGGCTCGAAAATGCCAGGGCCTTTGCCAAAATGGATATTAAACCATGTAAATACAGACTTTCACTCACCATGAGGCACCGCACTAGGTCAGGATTGAGCCCTGCGAGAGTGGATCCATCACAATTGAACAGTCCAAATCATGTGTCAACACTAGTATCTTCCTCACTAGGTCAGGATTGGGCCCTGCAAGTGTGGGATCTACTACATTTGGACGGTCCATAAACACGTAATGACTAAGTGACATACCTAGATATCCCTCACACTAGGTCAGGATTGGGCCCTGCAAGTGTGGGATGGCTTACCACGTAATACTAAGCTTATAACCATGTTAAAGGAAGGGAGAAAGGAGGAAAAAAAAAAAAAAAAAAAAAAAAAAGAGAATCTGGCTGCCTCCTCGTGGCGCGGTACGGGAGCGGGGGGTCGGGACTAGTTCTCCGCGGCCCCCTGCTGCTAAATGCCAGATGCCAGCCACAAACAACATACACAACACATTACACACACTAATGACAATTATAAATAGTAACCGCGATAGATAACTTAAATTCCGTAAAGGCTCGCGTACTTATCACTCACTAAATACTTACTATAATTATAAATCACACTCAAATCTTAAATCTTACATTCAACCTAAACTTAAACTAAAATTAAATTAAACCTAACTCTACCTCAAACCCGACTTAACTTCAGCTTAACTTAAAACTAAATTAAATTAGGAAACATCAACCATAAATTAAACTTATAACTTTAATTAAACAGTAACTCAAATCTAAGCTTAAACTTAAACCTAAACTACAACCTAAACTTAAACTCATCTATAACTTAAATTTAAACCTAAACCGAACCTACACTAATGTCAAAACCAGCTTCATAATTACTTAACTCAAACCCAAACTTGCCCACTAAATTAACTAACACTCAACTTAAACACACAACAGAACTTAAACTTTACTCAAACTTAACTTAACCCTAACCTAAAACTAAACACTAAACATTAACTTAAATTAACTAAAACACATTCAAACGATTTGATCTAAACTTCAACTTTAAACTTAACTTTAAACTTAAATTTTAATTAGATGAACTAAAAAAACGATTCTGCTGGCACACAATTAAGCTTAACGAACGGCGGACATAGGGGACACCCTGGAAACCGCCAGT
Organism: Mastigoproctus giganteus; assembly: GCF_048544385.1. NCBI lineage: Eukaryota > Metazoa > Arthropoda > Arachnida > Uropygi > Thelyphonidae > Mastigoproctus > Mastigoproctus giganteus. Next base: position 34,633,767 of record NC_143587.1, on the reverse strand, counting down.
AAACTACAAAAAAAAAATACTTTGATTCTCCATTGTTGAAGCGAACATCCAATGATGATAACTGGATGGTGAGGATTTGGCTCCCGTTTTCGTGCAAGCTGGATGTGGAAAAGTTTCTGAGCTTCAGGAAAATTGTTTGTAGAATAAAAGAGGGTACCAAAAGATGGAATTGGTAGTAATTCTGGGGAGCATGTTGCTAGAATAACTGGAAGAATTTCAATAGGACCAGGCAACTCCTTCAGGGTGAATTCTAGATAATTCCTGGTATTCCAGTAGGTAAGCGAATTTGTGTGAGATCATCAATCGTAGGAAATGTTTTCTCTTCGCTACCAAAGAGCACAAATGGAAAATTGAAACTAATTTGGACTTGTAAATATTATAGTCACCGATAAACTAAGAAATACTATGACAATTATCTTTAAAATGGATTGGCTATTTGACTCGTATGGCCTTAATTTCTATGCAAGTGTCAGTTTTTTTCAATAAATTGCTTTATTCTTATGGACTAACTGTACAGAATAAAAGGAGGCTGTCTTCTTCTTCTGTGTGGGGGTTCCACTTGTTTATTGTAATATCTTCGCAGCAGCACAGTGACTTCAATCACCGTCCTTCCATCACCGGGTGGTAAACGCTAGGTTCTGATGTCGTCAATGACATGAGGAACTTTGGGCTTTTTTTTTTCTCTCCATGGCTGAGTTAGTTAGTCAGGCTCAGACGAGGACATCAAAGCTTTCCCCCCCGAAATTGGCGCACAATAGCTCTGGATACTGATGCGCCATAAAACTCCTAATAACCAACCAACCAACCAACCAACCATCCCCCGGAAACTCAGGTTTTTCATCCAAAAAAACAGGAAAATCGACCGGAGAATTCACGCAATTTGCAGACACAATTATACAGGGAGAGATGAAGTAATTCTCTGGTGGACCTAATATTTATTGTAATTCTTTATACACAATAAAATTTACTATTATTATCCACTGGGTTTTGTGATCTGTTTCGTTAAAAATATATACTGTTTTGTTTTTAATTGAGTTTATATTTCTAATTCAATGTTTTAAAGTTATTTACGTTTTTAATATAAATAGTTTATATTTATAGAATAAGAAGACTCCAAAAAATTCCTACGTGGAAGCACAATCTATCAACTACATCCTTAAGTCAATTTCTAAACAGTTCTTAATGTTGCATTTTCAATCTTAGCTTGAACTGAGAATTAACAAAGACCAGGCCCTTTCAAGTAGTTCTAGTAGCGATACGTACGTTCTTGGAGAAAGAAAGATGGCATCTATGAAGGGGAGGGAAGAGGAGTGCTTTATCCTCTTAGTATGTCAGTCACTTCTTCCCACGTGGCAAAACATGTGCCTAGGAAAGCTAAGGCAGTTGAGTGAAGAGAACGTAAACTCCCTAACACCATTTCCTTTTCTGCTCGAGCATTTAGGACGACCTATCTTGAGACAATTGGTCTAGAAATTGAAGATTTATTAGGTGATGTCATGTGATGGTAATCCGTCTCAAGCACTCTATCCCATCTGGGCTAACGAAATGATTTGAAATGATTGAATTCCTCTAATAGTGAGTCAGAACACTTAGGTGAGGACACACAACTGTCGTCATAACAGCAAGGATGACGCTAGCTTGTGAACGTCGACCAACAGGTGGCGCTATGAGAAAAACGTTTGAAACTTTGAAACAATGTTAGCTTCCTTCATTAGCAAAGCTTTTTGCTAATGAGGGAATTTTAATACCATACTAACGTTTTGCTGGTAAAAATGAAATATGGTTTCTTCAATGATGTGTGCCTCTGTAATATTAAATCCTCAGTCTTAGCTACTGAAACAGCCATCTGACGAGGATGGTTACATTAATAAGCGAAAACAGCTACTTTTACACAAATTAAATACAATTTAATGTTTCTTATTATTGTAGTACGGTTTTAGGAGCATCGGAGACAAAGGCCATATTGCTTCGTGTATATTGTTTGTAAATTGCGTGTGTTCTGTGGTCGATTTTCTGTTTGCTGGACGTAAAACTCCAGTTTCCGATAGGGGAAACCATGCTACCTTCGCCTGAGACCGACTAACTCAACCACGTTGTGAAAAAAGGCCCATAAAAATTCCTCACGTCATCGACGAGATTCGAATTCAGGTCTTTTCCACGCGGCGTGGGAAGGACTGCGATCCTACCAACTTTGCTACCCACGAAGGTATTTAATGTTCGGATATTCGGCATGATGAGATGGGGACATTATCCGAATATTCGGCAAGTTATCTTTGAACTGAAGGTAACTCATTTGGTTGTGCTTTCCAGTGTGATTCCTTTTTTTTTTTGGTCATCCTACAGTATCATCCTTGGTCTATCTACCCAGACCATGTATAAATTTAACGTGTTTGGTGAAAACATTATTTTTAAGCAATTGAGGTTGACTACCCTTAAGGATAGACCTAAGTCTGATTAGCATCTTCCTCCCTGCCTTGGTCTGGTAACAATATTCACTATTGATGATCCATCAATCTGATCAGGGTATTTTTGAAGGGAACATGAGTATGTTTCTGGCCTTTAATCTGGAGATAGTGACAACTCACCTACAACCCACCCCCATTTTCTGCCCGATTGTCCACACTGAATTCAGATTTTAGGTTTCATGTTGGCAAAGTGTTGTTGTTGGAATGTCGGGGCGTCATCTCAAGCTTCAGATCGGTGTGTGAAAATATCGTTTTTAACCACCTTTAACCGCCTCTGACACAACTTGGAAAACAATAGATGTTTCCCAAGTTGTGTCAATTTTTGGTCTGTGTTTTATTTAAAATTATTAGATAATGATGGCTCCATTATATGTGAAGTAAAATATCATTAATTACCTTTGGAGGGCTTTGTAGGATGAGGTTAGCAGGTTAGATAGCAAGGTTTTTCCCGAAAAAACTGGGGGTTTTTCGACCAGCAAACAGACAAATCGATCAGAGAATTCACGCAGTTTACAGACTCAATACATATATGGGTATATAGAAGCAATTCTTGGTGACTATAATGAAATAATTTGAAAAAAATTGATACCCATGTACAAATCCCAAAAGAAAACACCAACATGAAAAATAACCCAAAAGGGAAACAGAGCAAAAACTTTCTCTCATGGTCAGTTAAAACAACGATCCGATCATGGATGCCTTATAATTTGATCGAAAAAGATCGATGAAAGGCTATGAGATATCAGCATATTGCGTCTGTATTCTTTTCTATAGTGCCTGTATTCTGTATTCTTCGTCTACTTGTTCTTACGATGAAAAAGCCGAGTTTTTAGGAGACAGTGCAACTCTTACACGAGACCGACGCCCTCGTCGGTAGCACAGTTGGTAGAATCGCCGTCCTCTCATACCGGGTAGAAAAGACCTGAGTTCGAGTCTCATCTATGACATGAGGAATTTTTACTGGCCTTTTCCACACCGCGGCCAAGTTCATCAGCCTCAGGCGAGGGCAGCACGGTTTTTCATCCGGGAAACTCGGGTTTTTTGTCCAAAAAACCCTACAACAACAACATAACCATGACAGTTTTATGAAGATTTTTTTTCCCACCTTTAATTTATCTTCTTTTAACCTACATAGGCAGCTCTAAGCTTTCGTTGAAACAGTTGAGAATAAACCAATCGAAAGTTCTACCATGTCTGTGACTATCTGTTGGTAACGTTTTAATCATTCCTTGATTCTTCAAATAATCACAGTATTATAGAATTCTCACTCAGAGATAAACTGAACAAGAAAGAAAAACAAATAAGGGATGAGGGACACAATAGTCTATTAGTCCGAATAGTTAAGGATGAAGTATTGGCTCGTGATCGGCAAATTCCCCATCCATCTCTGCCTACATCCTTCTCCGGATACTGACACTCCCTTCAAGGAACTCTGTGAGAACGTGAGCAACAGACCCAGGTGGACGGCCTCGCCATTATCCCGAAAGCGAAGCGGTATGACGGTAATATTTCTCTGTCTCTGCCAGCCCAGGGTGGTTAGAAGGCGCGCGGGTAGCATCAATCCCCATCCACTAGCTGTCAACTTCCAGGAGTACCTGGGGATGGAAACTGTAAAGAAAGACTTCTTCTCTCTGCACAGTAACGATAAGGGAACCGAAAGGGGGGTATTACCGGGGGGATAGGGGATGAGCACTTTTATAATACCAACTATCAAAGACGCACTCACCTTACTTCGTCGATTTTCGTGAATTTCTCCAGGTCTCTTTCAAGTGAGAATAGATGCTCTTGAGGTATTCGATCTTTCCACAGTTTGGCCTTTAATAGAAAGCCTCCAGTATTTCCCAAAGATAACATATAAAAACCTGTTTAACTATAGTCCTTTCCATTCTCTCTAATCTAATCCAATTAATCCATGTTAAATCCCTTTATAGAATAATAATCCCCAAAATCTAAATTAATCTTGTCTATACTGATATAACTTTAACTTTATTCGAAATGGATGCATTAGAGATAATTAATCTTTTATCTTTAATCTATAAAGGGATTTAACGTGGATTAACAGGAAGGATTAAAGCAAGAGGGAATATAACAAATTATATCGGATTGCATTAATAAGAACTGTAAAAAGATAAAGGGATTTTTCCCTATATTTCTTGTTTTACCAAAGGGACTTTGACAGACATCATGAGCATTCGGGATTATTTTTTGCTACATCGGAAGGATGAAGAGTGTCTCAATCACAGGCGGAAGTATACTGAAAGCTTAAAATAAACAGAAATGTCTTGTTTTAGAATTTAGCAACGATTTCAAAACACTGAAAGCGTTTTTAGAGCAGTGAGACAGAAATGGCTTGGAGTGGAAACTCAGTTCAAAGTGGTTGTCTGACGTTAGCGTCTTAAGAAGATCAAAGAAAGAAGAAAAATCTTTTCCAGCATTAATAACATTCAAAAGAATGTGACAGGAGTTCTGATAGGTATTAAAGAATTCCAGAAATGTCTTCAGGATGGAAGTTTCTTTTGTCAGAGTGTTATACTCTTCAATCTTGAAGAGTACATCTTCATTTTGAAGAAGAATTTGTTTTCAAATGTATTTTTACAATAAAGCGATGTTTATCATAAAAACAATAAAACAACTCCCTCATTTCAACGCTGCCTGGTGTCACCCACTAGAAACTGCGATATATCAGTCAATTAGAAAATTTACTTAAAATGCTTGACCGATTTCTTTTAAAATTTTCACATTTTCTTCCTCTGAAGGGAATTGAGGGACCTTCCCGAGCACATCCACTGCTGGTTTTCTGTAGATTCGGTAAACACAAAGTGTTCAATCCTATGACTTACAAGAAACAATTATCCACGGATATCGGTTCGCCATTGGCCAGAGAAAAGTAATGTAATTCTCCAACCTCAGTCTTCTGTTTCCTCTTCTTGGTCGGTTGTCATGACAACGGCGGGCACATGAATGAAAGCCCCAGAAATGGAAATGTGGCAGGCGGGCGCACGGGTACTCGTTCGGCATGCGTTCTAAGAAGTTCAAAAGGCGGAAAATCTGCTGAGGTTCGTTGCCATGGCACGCACGCGCCACTGCCAAGGGGGAACTTGCAGACGCTAGTGGGTCGATCCCATGATCGATTAGCCCCGAGAAAGGAGAGAACGAGGGAGGTGGGGATTTCTGCTCCTTGAGAGATCAGCTGAGGGGTCTTTGTGTGTGCAACAGCGGACAAAATCCTGAAGGTTAGACATTGGGGGAGGCGGGTTGGGAGCAGAAGAGCATAGTTTACCAGTAATGGTGTGAGAGTTTAAGAAAGGTGGGGGGGGGAGTTGAACAGAGGTCTTTACTTCAATTAGAAATTGAAGATTTCATCGATTGGAAGTTCCATCTCTTTTGTATTCGTAGATGGACCTCAAGCACCATTTATTTCCGTTTCGGATCGTGTGGTGTTTTAATAAAGGAAACGGTCAGCATACAGCAGTTTCGGAAAATTTCCTTCTTCAAATTACTTCAACAAGCAACGTCTGTCTGTCTGCCTATCAATTTATCAATAAATATTTTAGTATCTCAATCTTAATAAGTTTTCATCTAGACCTTGTCAGCCTATACAAGGAACTTTCTAAGATGGCGATTTCGATTCCACAGTTGAATGGATACAGTTGATGTTTTGAAAAAGGCAATACTGGAAGATCATTATCGATAAGTATCGTACTGTTCTGGCTTTATTTTCCTCTTTCCTGATTGTCCTTGTCTCATCTATAGTTTCCATCAGTAATCTTCCGATTCTTGTAACTTCTCATTATTTCTTTTCCAGTGGTTCACTCACTCTGAGTGGACCATCTTGAATAAATCACAACAAAAGTTATGATGGGGGGAATCCCTCTTTTAGGGATCATCTACAATAGTCTTATGTCACAGTTGCTAGGTTAGATGTGTGTGTGTCTTAAACGTCAAAGCAATTAAAGCTATTAGGCGTCAGGTATATTGTAAATGCGCGTATTCTTCGGTCTGTTTGCTGTTTTCTGAAGGAAAAACCCTCACTTGAGCTCTATTAACTCAGCCACGTTGTAAAAAAAAAAAAAAAAAAGTCATAAAAATTCCTCGCGTTTTTGACAGGATTCCATTTTAGGTGCCCTCGTGGGTTGCACAGTTGGAAGAATTGCAGTCCTCACACCGGGTGGAAAAGACCTGAGTTCGAGTCTTATCGATGACGTGAGGAATTTTTATTGGCATTTTCCACAACATGGCTGAATTAGTCGGTCTCAGGCGAGGGTGGCATGGTTTTTTCTCCCGGAAACTCGGGTTTTTCGTCCGGCAAACAGTGTAAACTAATAACGAACGTTTTAACTAAAACATTCTTTTTTGGTTTACACTGCTCTCCAGCGGATAGCGTATACAGTCCATGGAGAGGCCAGTGAACGAGGTCAAACAAGAAAAGAAAAGATTGTGGGAACATCTGACATCTGTGTGGCAGAATCGGTGGAATGCCAGCGAACATGGAACAGTTGCGATGTAATTTATAACCAAAGTGGACTTTACTGCCGCCAAGGAAATAAATCCTTGGTTTGCTCCTTCGATGAATACAACGTACTTATTAACGGGACATGGCTCCCTCAGAGCCAAGTTACATGAACGTGGACTTGAGCCAGCCCTTTACTGCACTTGTGGGGGTGTGGAAACTTGGTCTCATGTTTTATTCGACTGCCCACAGTATCTTCAGGCACGTTTAGAGTTGTTTAGCAGTGTATCGGATCTGACAGAAGATAACGTAAGTCCCTTGGTCGAAAGCTGTAGGAATTTTAATACTTTACAGACATTTTCAGTGACTGTTTTTAAAAGAAGACTAGAAATAAGATCTCTTCACCCTCGAGGAAATTAGATGTAGGATGTACAGATGAATTATTAAAGAAACATATACTGAGATTATTTGTTTCGGTTCTCAGCTGGTTGGAAGTCGCAGATCGGATGCTTCGATAGAACTCTAATGGGAGGATATACAGGGACCCTCGGGTGTTAACAGGATTCTCATAACAATGTTGATTGGTTCTGGGGCGTGATACCTGAAATTAAAAACTAAGGAACTAGATGGAAACATAGTTTACAAGCATAACTTCTGAAACTTATGCAGTTATACCTTGTGTGGTCTTAAGTGACATCTAGATCTGTGACCATATAGATATGAGCTACCGCATACACTTTAAAACTACATGAACTTAATGAAACTTGTTTTTCACAACGAGAACTTTTGTAAGTGAAAATACTCCATTCTCTTACCTATGGACTCATTGGAATTCCAAATCATACACAAGTTAGGACTCTCGGGAAAAAGAGAATAATTAGAAGTCTTCAGCAACTAGAAGAAATTTAAGACTTTTGCTGGCACAGAACGGAGAAGACTACTTGGACTGACTTCTTTCTTGAATGAAATCAAACTGGACAGTTCAACTTGTGACTTCATTTGAAAATAAGAAAATGTACTGAGAATAATTGAACTGTGGTGAAAAAGACTAAGACTAGGAAATCATGTATATATGTTAATATAATTGTTACAATTGTTTTGTTAGAATATCCTCCTAACCTTGGAGTGGTTGGTCCTGGTGACTTGGGACCAAAATTACTTATCTCCTAAGAACAGGAGTGTTTGATCGAAATACTTAGACCATAATGTATATAACTACTAGTTTTTTTTTTGGTTTTTTTTGCTGGCTCTCAGGTAAGGGCAACCTGGGAGCGGGATTGCAAGCACTCGCCAGTATTGCACTACCTCTGGCGGGTGCGAGATTTTCGGTGGTAATAACACCGGTACAGGAGGACTGTTGACCCAGGCCCTGTGCTAGGGATGGGCACCAGGCAGCATCTGCCCATACGTTGGCTGCACCTTGGTGGCATAATAGCCTGACACAAACAAAACAACACACATTAATATTGTACACATACACTGACACTTTTCAGGCCCATTATGACACCATAACAGAGTACAAAGGTGGAGATGGGCTAAGGCCTAGGAGCCACCACGATATAAGAACACACACACACAGTACCTTGATTACCATTATATAGAATGGATATATATATATATATATATATATATATATGATAACATCTATAAAACTGTATATAATCTTGTATATAAATTGTTTATATCATGTGAATGTACATGAAATTGTATGTGTAAATAAATGGAATGGAAAAAAAGTCCATGGAGAGGTCATTACCATTACCTCTCCATGGACCATAATCCTTTCGAGGTGGAGATGTGCTATGCTTCTATCGTAAATGGTGTTTTGATGTTGGATTGTAGTGGTAGATCCATTAAGAGTGGTGGGCTAATTTCCATCGATTATTCTGCTCTAACAATCATTTTTCTGATGTTGGTAAGTATTTATGAGGCAGACGCAGATGTCAGTTGTAATCCTTTCAGGAGTAAGGAGTCCACGTACCGGACAAACACCTGCCATTTCTAAATTTCCTTTAAAACATTTTGTCCCTTCCCATAACAAATACCCAAGGCATCTGCAAGTTTTTTGATTGAAATTCATCTGTCAAGATAAAAAGTATCGAAGTTTTCTGATGATTTAAAGGTAGATTGAAAGGTCGTTAACCTGGTTCTGGTTAACGACCAGAACCAGGCCATTTTGCTTTAAAAATATTCTGAAAATGCCAAGTCTAAATGCAAGGTTTTGACCCATCGAGCAGAAATCCTGGAGTTACACGCTAGAAGACTCCTAGAAGACTTCTAGTTACAAGCTAGAAGTTCCTAGAGACTAGGGGTCCAAGATCATATGACATTTACCTTCTAGCAGCGTGTCGTAGATCACTGGAATAGATTTTATGCAACAGTAGTAGAGGTGAATAGTCTGATAAAGTTCAAAGCGAAATTGGACCGGCATATTTTGGTAATGGAAAAGCTATGAAAAAAAATTTTGGCAGATGCCAAAAAAGCCTCTTTCCTACATAATTCAGCCATTTTAACATTAAAACTAATACTGTCTTCAAGGATGATAGTGTATGCTGTGCGAATAGTTACATCTATGATGATGGACACCTATTGAGACAGGGTTATGCTCTGTACTGATTCTTCCATCTTTGAACCCCTTATGACATCTCTATAAAGTGGTTCTGGGTGTATAAGATTCCCTCAGATTTCTTGCAAAAGTTCTAATGATTCTGTTGATGCTGGTTAACAGAAATTATTTTGGATCTGGAGAGATAGAAGAATACTTGTATATGTTACATGTGAATATCTGATAGGCTTAAATGTGCATGGTTTTCATCAATAATCATTCTATATTTCGTGTAGTAAAATTGGTCTCGGTATCTTAGAAAATAAAAGTAATAATACACCAAGAAACTAACTCTGGGACTTCGAAATTCGACATTCTTCGTTCTAGAGAATTCGATGCGCTATAAAATTTTCTTTTTTGTTTCTTGCTCGCTTTCTGTAGCCACTACCACGTTCGTGAATCTTTGGAGTGAACAAAATTGTTTTCTCACCTCTCTCGGCAATAAAGTGCTCTGATGTCGAGGCTGCATTAAGTCGTTTGAATCGTGCGAGCGAGACGGGCTCCCAACACACAACGAAGGTTTAATACCCATTAAAGAGTCGAGAGCCTATTAAATGCACCCATAAATGTGGCAAATAATGATACCTTGTTAATTAATAGGGCTATTTATAATTGCGTTCGTAGTAGCCTGGCTTTTCCACTCTGGAGAGAGTTTCCACTGTCGCCAGACTCGTAGTCATTCGTTGTGATGGCCATACTATATTTTCCTGAAGACTTCTCGTTCGACACGGCTTGGTATGTCCAGAGTAATGGAGTATCTTGAGGGAACTTTCCATCTTTTGTTGCTAACCGCGGAAATTTAAAACAAAAAAATGTATGAAATAATCAAAGGCAATTATTTTTTTTATGAAAACCCCAAACACTAAAGGTATTAGTATCTATAATAATCGATATTGTGGTTAGGTTGAAGATTGAGAAGACATATATTTGACTTGAGCTTCTGTCCATCGTAATTTTCGAGAAATACATGTGAAGGAAGATTGATCCAAAAAAAAAACAGAAGTAAAAGGGATAAATAAGGAAGAGGAAAAGTTGATTCTGAGAGTTTGGAGTTGGACCTAGTGCTATTTGTAATGCAGCTCCATGCTGACTGCTTGCAGCAAGTGTTTGGACAGTTTGGAAGTGGTGTGGAGGTGGAGGAAGGAGGAAAATTAGAGATGCCAATTCAGAAAAACAGTGTCTATAGTAATAGCAACAGTAATAGCTACAGAGTGCAAAGAAGCCACAGCCGTTTGCTGCACTGGCTGAAAAATAAAAAGTAGTTAAGAAAATACAAATTATTAGTTTCCCTTCTCACATAGGTTCCAGTTGACCTTTCAATTTATTCAAACTGTCAGCCTCAACCCTGCAAAGGCAACTTGTTCCAGCAATCAACGAACGACTAAAAGAATACTTCCTACAATCTAGTCTGAACCTCTTCCCCTGTAGAATTTATGGCCCCTAGTTCTGGAATTCTTTCATTTTACTAACTCCTCTCAGGACTTTATAAACCTTAATTAGGTCCCCTCTGAGGTGCTCGGTTGCGAAGCTGTGGAGCACACATAATTGGAATCTTTCCTCTTATGGTTGTCCTTTTGCAGAACTCACCATGCGAGTTGCCCGGTTTTGAACCCTTTCAAAAAGCTCAATGTCTTTTATCAGATGAACATAGTATTCCAAATGTGGTCTCACAATTGCCTTATACAGAAGGACTATGACCTCTCTATCTCTACAGGATAATGTTCGATAAACCATCGATAGGACACCATGGACTTTCCTGGCTGTCTGTTTACACTGCTCAGAAAACTTCATATCTGCCCGTATCGTTACTCCCAGATCTCTTTCTTCCTCTACCGTTTTTAATTCATCCCCACCAAGTTTATAATTTATTTTGGAGTTATAGTCCCCAAGTGTAAGACCTTGAATTTTGCTGCATTAAAACGCAGCTGCCACTTTTCTGGCCATTCTTGAAGCCTATTCAGGTCATCCTGAAGGAGCCCTGCTTGATACTGGTCAATAAAGACTCTACCAGTCTTTACGGCTACAGATGCAGAAACAATATTTAGCGGTAGGGCGGATTTTAGATTCGTACAGAGGAAGTAGTTGTTTAGAAGAAAAGTAACGTCGAGAGCTCAAAAGTAAACCCAATTCTTTTGATGCAGAGGGAGAAAAATATTTATGATAACTTAAACCAAAAGAAATTAGAAGTTATGTGATTAGAGATATGTGATCTTGTCTAGAAATTTGAGTGTTATCGAAAACCAGATAGGAGCAGTAGGCCCTTTTTTGTGGAAAACGAATGAGGATTGAGTTTTGAAAGGATTGAAATTTACTAACTTTTTTTCATCTTATTGGAAAATTTCCTGGATATCGGCATTTAAGGAACCGGTGGATATTCGAAAAGTTGAAGCTGTTTTTGCAGGGCAAGGTTTTTCAAAGGGGAAGGTGGAATGCCACGTGCTGTCATCAGCGAAACTATAGATAGGATTTTCAAACAATGGAAGAAGAGCATTAACATGCAGCCGCTGTGGTTAGCACAGTCGCTACAATCATCGTCCTTTCCACACTGAGGGGAAAAGACCTAAGTTCGGATCCCGTCAATGACACTAGGAATTTTTATGGATCTTTTTCAAAACTTGGCCGAGTTAATCGGTCTCAGGCGAGGGTAGCATGATTTTTTTTCCTCCCAGAAACTCGGGTTTTTCTTCCAGTAAACAGCAAATCGACCACAAAGCAGCGATTATACACATGCGGATCAGGATGCCTTCTAAAATGTTACCAATAAGTTCGGTCCGGTGGACTATTTGACGGTCGACTTGCAGAAACCATTTAGAACTATCCCCGAAGTGTAAGGAAGATTGGATCTATCCATCAGTTCTTGAGGAGTATGTCTTTCATTTTCGAATATTCATTGGCAATTGTTGTTGCTGTGATCCATCTTTCATGGATCCACCTATCATTTCACATTTACTTCCATTTCAGGGAGAGATAAAACTTATTAAGCCACACTCTTACATACCATGTGTATTATAAGTTAAGAAATAATTCAGCGAAATTTTTAAAAATCCATAATTTTATGTTTGCATTTTTAGCAATAATTGACCAAGAGGAATGAGGGTAACGGTTTTATTATTTCAAAGAGAATGTCGCTCCATCTTGCGGATTTTAATCCCGAGATAATCCTTAATTAAAATGTTAATTATACATTTTAATTAACATTAAAATGATAATACTCTCCTTTCCGCTGACACAGCTTAATAGCCTCTTTAAGCATAAAAACGACAGATAGCAGCCTTCCAAAATCATCCAGCCACTCTACAGGGTGTTTCCTAATTACGTGGCACAATTAAACGGGTCTATTCTTCTGTCGAAAACAAGTAAAAAAGTCCTCATGAACACGGGTCCTTACACCTTCGTTATGAGACACGCCATCTTCATATTTCGTGCGCATCCATTAGGGCACAATCAATAAATTGACTTTCTTATGGATAAACAACGTCTTAATATGGTTTTGTTTATGTTTTAAATAAAAAAAGAAACATAAACCTGAGTAGTGGACAATAAACAGTTTAATAAAACTGGAATAAATCTAATTATTATTACAAAAGTTGGTTTTTTTGGTAGAAGAAAGAATATTTTGTTTTCTATTATCAAGTAGCCTCGATACTTTTGGAAGTGTGTTATATATAGGGGCTTTCGATAGGTCTCGTCAAACTTTGGAAGCGTTGTCGACTGAACATAGGGATGAAAAACATCATCCCTATGTTCAGATTTGGCCATGAGCATAGATGGTAAGAACCTGGACCATTTAGGTAGTCACCAACACCAGCCCAGGCGTTTCAATGAAACTGCTGATGGTGTCGAGACAGAATAATAACTGGGAAGGGTTTCTACTTGTCCATAGAAGGGTTTCTACTTGTCCATAGGTGTGATTATTAAAAACAAGTTTCGGTACACTGCTTCAGAAGCCACCGACAACAACCATTGGATGAAAATCATCTTGCAGGACTTGTACCCGTTGTATGTGGTACAGGTAGAGCTGTTGCTCAAGAGAAATTTTCCATACAAATTAACGTGCACACTCAATGCTGCTGTTACATTTCTGGTGCTAGTTCCGGATTTCTCCTCGATCGTGTTACCCATCTGTTCCCTTAAAGCAGGTGTTCGAACGGTGCTGGTTCTTCTCAATTCAGCGTTAGCCGACGCTTGATAGACAGCTGCAAAAGAATTCTTGGTTGGACTTAACCATGCAGAAAAGTTTCCCATTAGAGATTTTTGAAATTTACTTTGACTGTCATTTTAAAACAAGATTCTATTGTTGTTGCTGTTGTAATAGGGTTTTAGGAGCTTCGGTAACTAAGGCCATATGGCTCCGTGTATAGTGTCTATAAATTGCATTTGTTCTATGGCCGAGTTTCTGTTTGCTGAACGAAAAACTCGACTTTTCGGGAGAAAAAACCATGCTACCATGCATAAAAGGCCAATAAAAATTCCTCACATCATCGACGGGACTCGAACTCAAGTCTTTTCTACCAGATGTGGGGAAAATAACTGGAAAACAGGCTTTGTTGAAACTATTTTTTTTTTAAATTATTAAATTGCAAAAAAATTTAAATGACTTGTCTAATAAAGTTTCATTACTGGTAAGATCTATAAATATCATCGAAAAAGAGAATGAAAAGTTCGGACTAAGTTTCTAAGAATTCTCAATAGGTGGTATTGATCTTCTAAAATTAATAACCAAGCCCTCGTGGGTAACACAGTTGATTGGATCACTGTCCTCCCCTCACCGGGCAGAAAAGACCTGAGTTCGAATCCCCTCGATGACGGGTGAAATTTTTATGAGTCTTTTTCACATACGTGGCAGAGTTAATCGGTCTCAGGCGAAGGCAGCGTGGTTTTTCATCCAGCAAAAAGAAAATCAACCTATGAGGTTGATTTCCTGTAAGTAAACGCAATAACTAAAATAATTAATAAATGTCAAACATTTGAAATAACTCACCAGGCGGCGTACTATCTGCTGCAATTTTTAAAATTAGAATAATACATAAAACTGATAGTTAACAGAACAAGAAGAAATCATTAATAAATCTTTCAACGTTGAGAAAATAACACCGCCAGGTGGCATAGCGATTGCGACAATTAGTTTTAAAAAATACAAGTACTGTAGTTCACAGTTCCGGTCAACAAATAAAAAAAAAAGAGCTGCTTCTTGATTCAGTTACCCAGTGATAAATCCGACTATAGTTCCAGCAATCGAACGAAATACACACTGTTTCCATGGTTACAGCAAAAAGAACAAAAGTTGAAAATGGGTTTATAATTAAGGTTGGAGTTGGACAAATTGTATTCAAGGCACATTTTCAAGTTATTTCAGTAACTCAAAGACAGAAAAAAAAAAAAAAAATGGTCAATGGAAGATTAATCTTAAGTGTCTCCCCTTCCACCCCCCTCCCCCCTTTCAGCGCTCCTGGATTTTTAAAATATCCGTTCTAATGCTGATGATCCGAAAATTACTGACTGCTGATTATATTCAACTCCTTTTATCTTGAAATTGCGTGATCCCCTCTATTAAGGTTCGTGTATTCTGGAAGGACTACTTCCTCTTGATATATTATTCCGCGTGTACTTGTGTGTGCCCGTGCGCGTGAGAGAAACGAGAGAGAGAGAGAGAGATGAGGAAATAAAGCAAACAAAAAAGTACGATTAAAAACTAAGCATTGTTGTGATGGATTAAAAAGACCAACTTAATACCCGTACATCTGTTGGCGTACAGATCGCGTGAGATACGTCATTATCAGCGCAGCGAGCGCGAGAGTCTTCCAAAAATAACGCACTCCGGTCCATTAAATGTCGATCTCCCCTGAATCCCAAAACAGGCTGTTACTCTAGTAAAAAGGGCGTACAATGAATTACATGTCGTGTAGTCACTGTACGAAATTTTCTCGCAACAGATGTCACTGTAATCGAAATATTTAAAAAAGAAAAGTTTTTCGCGTTCCAATACGCGGTTTTAGCAAAGTCGTTAAAGAAATACCGATAAATAATTAAAAATGCGGGTCCAGACGATTAAGTGGTTTTTCCCCTGATGAAGGAGCTCAACGAGCTTCATCGAAACGTTGCTTCGTTAAAAATGCGGGTCCAGACGATTAAGTGGTTTTTCCCCTGATGAAGGAGCTCAACGAGCTTCATCGAAACGTTGCTTCGTTCGGTCGCGTTAAAATGGTAGTATATTAATCGCGGGGTTGTTACGAGCATTTTGCAACGCTCCTCGCGCCGTATTTAAGAGGATTTAATTCCACTTTGTTGGTCCATAACTCACCGATTTCACTCTATGATTAAGCAAACCAAACTATCAAGCAAAGCGTTCATTTCTTTGTTGACGTTCGAGACGACGAAGGTGGAAAATTAACTGCGAACCCGTGACAGCTATCGCTACTGTCCGTTTAACTGCGTTTCCTAATACTTCGGGCTTCAATAAGAGGCGGGTAGATTGTGATGTCGAGTGCAGTAAACAACCCCTACTTTTCCACACTGTCACACATAATGGTGGCGATAATGCGAGCAGAAGAGAGACAAAAAGAAGAAAAAATCATAACCTTCCCTACCGCTTTCGTGATAACGAGGGGGGGGGGTGGCTGTACTCGACGCTAGGCATTGATCAATGGAATGAAGAGCGTCTTTCTGGCGCCATTAGATCGCTTACGATGGTGTGTACGCCAGAGAGAGAGAGAGAGAGAGAGAGAGAGAGAGAGAGATTCACACAATCGACGAGGTTTAAACGCGTTTGGAAAGGAGCTCGGTGGTGTGTCTGAAATAGCGGACGAAGTATTAATTGATAAATGAAAAGGGTGCTGTTTGTAAGGAGACGTAAGTGACTATTTGCGGCCTAGAGAGAGAGAGAGAGAGAGAGAGAGGTTTTGAGTGGGAGGTCGCTCTTTCCTTCTGGGCAACATCAAATATTCACGCAGTGGAGACGGAGACTGGTCGTCCGATGCTGTGATCGCTAATGCCACGTGCAGTAAGCCCGTCTCGTATTCGTTCTATCTTTCTTATTTCGCTCGGCCTCTTCTCTTCCACCTTTCTGTCGGTCTAATTACTTTCCTTTTTTGTTATTTTGCCTTTTATGTTTATTTTTACCTTCTTTTTTATCCCCTTTTCACTTTCTTTAAACAAAATTTACATTCTCTCTCTCTCTCTCTCTCTCTCTGTTTATCCCTCTGTGCTTTAATTTCGCTGTTTTCCATTATATTCTGCCATCTTCTGTCTCTCATCTTTTCACTTTTCTACTCAGCTTCTTCCTTTCTCTCTTTCCTTGCTTCTTCCTTTCTTTCCTCTTCTCTCTCTTTATCTACTGTTTCTTTCTTTCTCTCTTTCCTCGTTTCTTCGTTTCTGTCCTCTTCACACACTGTCTCTCTGTCTCATCTTACTTTTCTTCTGAGCTTCTCGTTCCTCTTCTTCTCTCTCTCTTTATCTTCTGTTTTGTTCTTTCTTTCTTTTTCTTTTTTTTTTGTTTGTTTGTTTCTTTTCCCCTTCTCTTTTTCTCCATCTCCTGTGTTTCTTTCTTTTTCTCTTTTTTTGTTTGTTTCTTTCTTTTCTCTTCTCTCTCTCTGTCTTCTGTTTATTTTTTTCTTTTTCTCTTTCCCTGTTTCTTTCTTTCTTTTTCATTTTTTTCTCTCTCTTTATCTCCTGTTCATTTATATCATCCTCACTTTCCTAGTTTCTTTCCTCTTCTCTCTTTATCTTCTGTTTATTTCTTTCTTTTTCTCTTTCATTGTTTCTTTTTTTTCTTTCCTCTTCTCGCTCTCTGTATCTTTTGTTTATTTTTTTATTTCTCTCTTTCCTCATGTTTTAATCTCTCTCTCTCTCTCTCCTTCTTCTTCTTCTTCTTCTTCTTCTTCTTCTTCTTCTTTCTCTATCTGTCATATTCCCTCTCTTTTCCCTTTCTTTCTTTCTTGTGCATCAAGCCTCTTAAAGATTTTGGTAAAAGGTCTTGATGTCAACGTAACAAATGAGAATCTCCCACAGAAGCCATCAGCCAATATTGCCAGCCAATCAAGCATTTGAACAAAAAGCAGAGTTGGCCATCATTTACCTCGATGTCCAAGTAGCTTTTGATGCATTTCAATTCCAGCTTTATTTCACCTATTGCAGCATGACTACAATACAGGGGAAGACACGCTTTGGGTCCTAGGCGGCTTGCCCCACGAAAGGATCCTTATGCTACAAGCCGATAACCACACCTCCTCTGATAAAAGCACCCGAGGTGTTCCTCGGGGAGGAGTTTTCTCGGGCGTCCTTTTCACCGTAGCTATAGCACCACTTATCTCATTCAAAGACAATTTAGTCAGTTATGCGACGACCTCAAACTCTTAACGAAGATCGCCCCCTGAAGATATGGCGCGATTGTCCCTCATGGCGCGTTTGTTACGCTGTGCCAATGGTTTCTGGCAATTTAGTAATTGGGTGGCGCGATCATCCTTGGATCCGTCTACTGCACTACGATCCGGGCCAGAATAGCAGAAGAAGCAGCAAAATTTGTTCTCCTATTCATAAGTGATTCGGCTGCGTAGGCTACCCACTGCTCCTTTCTGCGTTGTGCACGAAGTATCCCTTACTGAATGGCAATGGATCCTCTTACACTTTGCACATTATGCAGGCTTTTAAACAGATGGCCAGTATCAGCGCATGACAGTTTCTTTTAGAAGCCAATCCTGAAAGCCATCCCCTACAGGTTACGGATACCATAAATACAACTCTCAGGAACATTGAAGCATACCTGTCCTGCTTTAATATATAAATAAATCCTCAGAAGTCAGCGCAGAAGTCCCTTGGAGGAACAGGAATTCCGAATATGCAAGCCTACACTGACCGGACCTCTGCTTAGTCTTTGATGTCAAAATGATGTTCGACAGCCACATTTACATCGCAACCAGTAGGTTCTCTTGGCTTAGGTTGGCCATCAAGCGGCAATTGCTCCTTGGTCGAGATCCCTTGACCCTCACGAAGTTTCGATGTATCCGGCAATCTTGTGAGGTTCAGAAATTTGGGCCTCAGCAGCTCCCACTAACACGAAGGGAATTCAGGCAAGAGAGTACTGCTTTCTGAAATGGGCCAATTTCAACCTCCATCGCAATCATGGGATCACTGCTGCTGAACTGGCAGCGGCCTTGCCAATTACAATAATGTCCTTTATTAATAAAAGGAGATGGTAATAGGATCTCTCCTCTCTCTCTCTCTTCCAGTCCACCATCTGGGGACTCATGCTTCTTGGAAGATATCACAACCTTGGCTCAGACCCACTCTGATGGTTGTCAGTTACACTAACAGACTTACTTATCCTGGCTGACGGATTTCAAAATACACTTCAATATCAGGATTTTAAAATCCATTGAGTGATCACTGAATTATGACCACCTAGCTACTGTAATACTGTTCGAACAGTGGTCGTCTGCTGTGGCCGCGAGCAACCGACAAAATGAGCCTTTTCCGATATGGAAGCATCCGACACCCAAGCTCCCACAATCATGACCTTTTGAAACTCCGCGATGTCTTTACTACGACTCCCACAATCGCTAATTTACCACGTTGATGTGGCCAATCAGATGCAATTTACCACTCCTCTAGGTACGAAGCTGTTCAGGTTTTTATACAGCGAGCAATGTGGCATAGTCCATTACGGATGGGGTGGTCATAATTCAGTGATCATCAAGTGTAGATGTCGACATGTCCAAATTGATGAAAGAGAAAATGTGCAGACAGAGCATTGTTCTTACCATAGAGCCTTCTCCATTCCATTCAGCTTTCTTTTTCTCTGTTTCTTATTCTCTTTCTCACTTTCCTCTCTCTCTCTCTCTCTCTCTCTCTCTCTCTCTCTCTCTCTCTCTCTCTCTCTCTCTCTCTCTCATTCGTTCATCTTTTTATCTTCATTTCAAATGCAAATTGAGCTTTACAAAAAACTCCATCGCGTGCACTGCAACTGAAAATCACAAAAAATATTTCTTCTTTTTAATTAAAACGGCGATGTTCATGCAAATACATCTTTCGCGTTTGTTTAGTCTCTGAGATAAATTCTAACGTTTCGAGCCCTCGTTGGTTGCAAGACAGCTTTTTGGGGCAACGTCTAAAGAGCGCTATCGGGTTGGTGATCACGTGGTCCGGATGATGGATGCTCGGGAATTAGTGGCGAACTGTGATCGCGGAAGAGATTACGTCGGCGGGCAAATATTTCCGAACGTCTCCTCTATTGACACGTGACGTCCCCACGACCTCTGGGTCCCTTTGTCCGGGGCATCCATCAGAGCCCAAATCAGCCGAATCCATTCGCAATTTCTTTTCCGAATCTTTTCGGCTCAAACGAACAGATACTCTCTTGTCCGTTCTCATTCGCTCGAACAAGACGACGGAGCCACCCCCGCCCTGAAAAATGACAACCGTACCGAGAACGCAGATGTGCGCGCGGACGTCGAACTTGTCACATCTCGACGCTTTCGGAAGCAACGCAAGTCCGAAATTGGAGAACACGGTCGAAATGTAAATACGCACCCTGCACATCCCCTCTCCTTTCTCCACGTGATTCCCTCGCACCCTCCTCCACCCACGCTGCAGACAAGGCAAATAGCTTTGGCCAGAGAGAGAGAGAGAGAGAGAGAGAGAGAGGAGCAAAACCCATCTCCAGGCTACTGCAGTCCCATTACAGCTGCTCCTCAGTTACTGAACACTGTGACGATCATCCAATTTTCACAGCTCCAAATTCTTGTTTCATTTTGGAGTTTCTCTCTCTCTCTCTCTTTTCCCTTAACCTCTCTCTCTATCTATCCTTCGTGGCTGTGAGTTTAAAGGTCTCATAATTTTAACTCTGTAATGGCGTTAACAAAGTCAGGCAACGATGTACTTATTGTGTTCCATTTCAGGTGCATAGGATCATGGAATAAGGTGCTCTTTCTGAACTCTACTCAAGGAGTGTTAACCAAAGTTATTATTATTGTTAACAATAGCAGTGGCACATGATGCAAGAAAGAAAGGTTATGAAGCATCAGCCAAAAAAAAAAACTTCCCACATCACTGTCCATTCCCTCCAATAATTTATCGAGTTCTTTCTTAATTTATTCAACCCATCCACTTCCATGACAACATATGGAAGTTTGTTCCAACAATGAACCATCCACTGGCTGAAGAGAAACTTGTACATCTATCCTTCAACCATCCTTCCTCAATTTGAATTTATGTTCCCCTCTCGAATGCGTAGTTTGAGCAAGAGGAAGAATGCCATGGACATTGAGTTTACTTAATCTATTCAAGGCCTTAAACTCCTCAATCAGATCGCCTCACAGGTGCCTAATTGCCAGATGCTGCGATATGAAGAACTGAAGCCTGTCTTGATAAGACCAGCCTTTCATTTCCTTTATCAATCTCGTTGTCCTTCCCTGGACTCGTTCCAGTAACTCTACATCCTTTCTAAAAGAACAATTGGATAATCAGCTCCTTATCCCTGTTAGCAAAATTCCTGTATATCATTGATAAAACCCTGAGCTCATGTAGACTTTTGGTCCCCGCCCCCTCTAGGATGGATGTAAATTAGGAGTACATTCGAATATCTCCAGTCCATTAGACTCAAAGATCCGCCCTTAAGGCCCCATTCTGCTCTAGTAATCCTCTTAAGCTTTGAGGTCTTTACCTTTTCTTTTCAATGTGTTTCAAAAGGGATAATCTTGCATCAAAAATAAAACCCAATTTTCACACGGACGCCATATTGCTCCATATATATTGTCTGTAAATGATGTATCTTCTGTGGTCGATTTTCTGTTTTCTGGAGCTAAAATCCAAGTTTCCAAGAGAAAAAAACCATGCTGTCCTCGCTTGAGACCGACTAACTCAGCCACGTTGTAAAGAAGGACCTTAAAAATTCCTCACGTAATCGACGCGACTCGAACTCAGCTCTTTTCTACCCAGTGGTGGGAAGGACGGCGATCCTACCAACTATGCTACTCACGAGGACCTCTTTTCTAGGATTTCTTGGAATAATTTGAGCAGGGTACATAAAGACTTAACGGTAAGCCTACATCTGTTTCCCAATTAAAATCAAACATCTGCATCGACTATCCACCAAGACTATCAAACCCATTGTAGTTTTGACCAGTGGATGATTGACAATGTTGAGCAGGAAGCAGAATGGTTATTTAATTTCTTATGGACGATTGAAAGGCACTTTGACGCTTTATGCATATGCGAAACACAACTAAAAACCCACCTTTCATCGTGATAACCACTTGAATCCGGAGTGGCCTCCACACCACGAGACCGCGAAAGGTACCCTCAGGTATCCTGGACAGAGGCATGGTCTGGCGAATGCTGCATTCCACCGCATTCCAATGATCGATGGGATTGACGTAAGGGCAATTTGGAGGGAAGGGTTGTCCCTCTTTGGACCATTTCCTCCTTTACTACTGAGGTGCTGGCCCCTGCCTTCCTTGGGCCGGAAATCGATTCCATTCAAGCTCCGCCAGGTCTTTTCCTTATGCTGCATCGGTAGGTGACGTCACTCCAAGGTGCTGTGGGTTGCTTCCACTCGTGGAGACAGTGGTGGAAGTAACCAATCAAATAAGCAATCAGTACACGAGGGGCGTTCAATAAGTTATCTACCTAAGGTTCTTCCCATAGTTTTATTTCAATGATTCATGATTTATCATTTTCCTACTTATCTCAACTTGAATCATCCTAAGTTTGATCCCACTGTGTTTTTAGGTTGTGCTGCTGTAACAGAAAGAAAGAAGACACCTCTATCAAATTATGGATTTGTTGTGATTTGAGTATCGTTCAAGTTTGTCACCAAAGAAGGAAATGGGCCAAAGGTTATTCACGAAAGGATGGTGGCTGTGTATGGCAACAGTGCACCTTCAGAGTACCAGGTGAAATTCTGGTCAAAACAATTCAAGTTCGGTAGAGAGTCCATCAAAGATGATCCACGTCCAGGAAGGCTTGTGACAGCAACCACTCCAGAAATGCGTCAAGATGTGGAAACCCTTGTGCTGAATGACAGACGTTTAAAGGTGTCCCATCTCTAGGGAATGTGACATATCTGAATGAACAATTATAACCATCCTCCATGAACATTTGGAGATGACTAAGGTCAGTGCAAGGTAGATCCCCAGATTTCTGACCCCTGTGCAGAAGCAATTCAGAGTACGGTGTTCTGAGGAGAAATTAGAGCTTTATGGAAGGGATCCTAAAACTTTCATCTCCATAAACATGGATTCATCACTGAAATCCTGAGAACAAACAAGAAGCAATGCAATGGAACCACAAGAGTTCTCCCCCACCCAAAAAATTCGAACACAACCTTCAGCTGGCAAGATTATGGCCATCATTTTTTGGAATGCTGAGAGAATTTTGTAGATTCACTTCTTGGAACACAAGCAGGGGAGTCACATGCATCCCTACTGTACAACCTAAGGGATGTCATAAAGGAAAAACGCAATGAAAAACTTTCCAGAGGTGTGCTGCTTCTTCACCACAACGCACCAGTTCACACGCTGTTGCTGCTTCTGCTGCTTTGAGAGACTGACTTTACACCTTACAGCCCGGATTTGTCTCCTATTTCATTTCCTTCACAGGCAGGCAGATAATTTATTGAACGCTCCTCGTATTGTAGAAACCCTCGATTTAACGAACTTCGGAAATAGCGAACATTTTGATTAACGATAAGGGAGATTTTTAAAGCGCATTTTATTAACAGTTGTTGAAATGGTTATGCAAATGAGGTGTTCAGAAATTCCTGTTGTTGCGAAGAAAATTAATGGATTAGTTTTCTGAAAGAGAGAAAGATGAAGATGCGCTGTTAATGACATAATGAAACGATAAAAAGCAAATGCGCAGATCAACTGTAAAAGAGAAAACTCGTCAATCTCTAATTTGATAAGAAAGCTGACAAGATGGTGATCACCGCTGTCTTCCCCCAAAATCTCTCGCTCTATCCCTCACGGAATACGGTGAATGCCGACAGCACCATGAACGGCGTAACGTTATTAAATAAAGAGATGGAAAGAGAGAGAGAGAGAGAGAGATTCCGTGTTTTAGCATAAACATGAGCAGATAAAATTCGAAGTGGGTTCGCAATAGGTCAGCCTGCGTTACTGTTTATGGGAAAAACATTTTTTTGTGTGTTGCATCAAAATTCACTCCCCACACACCCCCATCCCTCCCCTACAGGTTCCTTACATTCGATTTCTGGCGATGCTGTTTTCTCTAGCGAGAACACATTTCCAGATGGGTGGTTTTTGGAAGGATGGCAAAAAAAGAAAAAAAAGAGAGGCTTATTCAATTATCATATATATAAGGCATTTGGATTTCTTTTCGGGGGGAGATTTTTATTAGTTATCGTGCCCTTCGAGAGTTCCCTCATTGCCCACTGTTGCTCGCGGGTGAACTACGTTTGCTTCTCGGCTGAAGACTTTGATCCGAAACTTTATTTATACGCTGCCTTTCCAAAAGTATCAGACCACAATCAATGGCGTCTGTGTGCTTTTATTTGTATCTTAAAATGCAGCGTCGTAACATTAGCATTAGTGGAAGCACATGATGCAAGAAAGCAAGCTTATACAGTATCAGCCAAAAAAAAAATTTAACCATCCATTCCATCCAGAAGTTTGTTCAGTTCTTCTTTGAATTTATTTAAGCTATCAACTTCCACAACGACAGATGGAAGTTTGTACCAGCAATCAACCACCCCCTGGCTAAAGGCCAATTTCCGCACATCTATCCTACAATTGTCTTTCCTCAATTTGAATTTATGACCCCTCAGGTTCTTAATCTGAGCAAGTGGAAGAATCCCATCAGCATTGAGCTTGCTCAAACCATCCAGAACCTTATACACCTCAATCAGATCACTTTCCGGTGCCTAGTTTCCAGCCACTGCAGAGGATGCCTTCATTCCCCTCACCAATCTTATTGCCCTTCTCTGTACACACTCAAGCAAATCTACAGCCTTCCTAAAATGAGGTCTCCAGACCTGTACACAGTACTCAAGACGTGGCCTGACCATTGCCTTATACAAAGAGACAATCACCTCCCTGTCCCTTCTAGCAAAATTCCTGTATATCATTGACAAAACCCTATTACTTGCTCTGGCAGCCTGTCTGCATTGTTCAGAAAACTTCATATCTGATTTCACAATTACTCCCAGGTCTTTTTCATTCTCCAGTACTCTGAGTGTAGTACAACACAATTGGTACGTTACTCAAGGGTTACTGCTACCATTATGCAGTACTTTACATTTGTCAATGTTAAACTTCATTTGTGACCTCTCAGCCCATCTGCCCAACTTTTCTAGATCCTGTTGCAGTAGCACACTACCATTAACAACCCTGCCAACCTTTGTATCATCTGCAAACTTCGACACTAGGCCTGATATACCTTCATCAATATCATTGATAAATATGGAAAACAACAATGGACCCAAAACCGAACCCTGGGGGCTGCACTAATAACTTCAGTCCACGAAGAGCAGTGTCCACTAATTACCACCCTCTATCTTCTCCTCTTAACTGTCCCTTTATTCATAGTAGCGACTTGCCCTTAATGCCACACTTCTCCAATTTGTACAGTAGTCTTGATCATCTTCGGTAATTCATTTAGGGACACAGCAATATGTGAATTATCTCTTTATCTGCAATCAATGTGAATTTTAAAAGCCCCCGCGAAAGCACAGTTGGTAGGATCGTCGTTCTCCTTACACCGGCTGTAAAGGACCTGAGTTCGAATCCCGTCGATGACGTAGAAAGTTTTTATGGGCCTTTTTCACAACGTCGCTGAGTTACTTGGTCTCAAGAGAGGGTAATCACGCGTTGTGTGCTGTTGTTGGGTTTTAAGCGCATCGGCAACTAAAAGGCCATGTTGCTCCATATATATTGTCTGTAAATTGCGTGTGTTCTGTGGTCGATTTTCGGTTTTATGGATGAGAACCCCTTGTTTTCGTGGAAAAAAAACCTTGCTACCCTCACCTGAGACCGTCTGTCTCAGCCCCTTTGTGAAAAAGATCCATAGAAATGCCTCCCATCATCTACGGGATTCGAACTGAGGTGTTTTCTACCCAGGGGAGGACGGCGATCTTACCAACTGTGCTACCCAGGCGGTAATTACGCAATTTACGGATATACATGGCGAAATGGCCAAATTTCCCGATGCGCATCAAACTCTACAATAAATAAACAAGAGAAAGTCACCAGATGTTAAAAGCAACTCTGGCAGAAGATTGGGAAATCTTCTCCGAAGACTTTTCAGTCGTTCGCAAAGTTTAAAGAGAGAGGACCGTTTGTCCATGGAAGACGACCCTCGCTTTGGCCACCCTCAACTTCAAAAAGCAATGATTGAATCATTTGTGTTCGTGATCTGATCAGGAGTTATCGACGTTTAACTACCAACAAAGATGAGGATGAAAGTGCTATTTCTCATAGGACATATCAATCAATTTTAACATGAAGCACTAACATCAATCAAGTTTTTGCATTTGATCTTTAGTGATAATCACGAAGAGCGATAAGTCCTGCATGTCAGGACCTTCAACTTAAATCATTACTGGTGACGAATCGTCGGCTGTGACCCAATGCTCTCAACAAAGATTCAGTCCTCCAAAGGAAGACTCCGTCCATCCTCAAAACAATAGTATTTTTTTGTCTCACAAGGCATAGCTTATTGTGAATTTGTACCACATGGTACACGAGGTATACTACAAAATAGTTCTATGAAGATTACGCCATGCTGTTCGGGAAAATGCTTGGAAAATTGGGCTCCAGTGTTAAGTGCTATGGTATGAAGGAGATTACTTCGAAGAAGATCCATCGAATAGGTGGTGAGCTTCATCATTTCCAAAACATTACTTAAATCGCCGAAAGTTTTGATCACATCCCTTATGAACAATAATTTGTTATCACAATCCGCGAAAAGTGTATATTTATTATTATTAAAATCAATTTATTGAACCAATAAATAGGGTCTACACCCCTTACACGACCCCTTAGAGCGATCAGTTTTTTATAGATTGTGCATTTAACAAGGTCAACTCATTTATTTAACTGACATAGATAAGCAATATTTAGAAATTTAGGTCTAAGCTTTAACAGTTCATGCAGCAGGAGTCGAAGGCAAATCTTTGCTACTCCTCAGTAGCTGGGTCTCCCAGGCTTTTTCCACATGGCAATAGATCTCATAGCTCCACCAACAAGGTTTACTGCAATTTTTCCGATCTATATACTTTTGATTCACAGAACTTGTGTAGATTAATTGCTTGACTGTTGACAAGCTGTTATCTATTCCAGCTTGAAGAGGAAGCCATGGGTCATCCTGGTTGTTTCCAAGGCTTTAAAATCGAGCACAGAACTAGAGATGGTGTTCTGCTGCCCAATTATTCTATTAAGCCATTTAAGGATCCAATACTCTAACCAGAGGAATTCGTTGAAGTGGGTTTTGAGCGCTGAGGACTAGATGATGAAGGTAAATTGAGATGCTAATGAAATGTGAGCCCCTTATCCCAAGTTAAGCCCAAGTTGATTGATGGCAAGAGCTTGATTAGGATCAGATGATGTGAACAGTCATCCTCATAAGACAGAAAGCCACGTTGTGGTGCAAGGAAGGGTTTAAAAGTTCCAGCGAACTGTAAGGAGTAATAAACGCCTCCCTGAGGTACTCCTCTCCATTTTTATTCAATAGAAGCATTTTAAAAACAAAGAAAAATCCCTTTTCTTTGTTTTCAACTCGTTTTTCTTCCCTGGTTTTCGAAAATATGTGTCAAGGCTGCAGTCCCAAATTCCCTTTGCAATGTTCAGGTAACCAAATGTTGCAAACTTTATTTTTCGATTAAGGAAATATTTGATGGACATTTGCTTCGTACGTGCAGTCCAGCGCAAATTCTTCTCTGCACCGTCTGCCTTCCAATAGATGCTAATGACCGAAATGCTTGGATGGTAATTAAGCTCAGCGTTCACTCGTTATCACGGCTTGTCCCGGCTGCTGAAAACTGGGATAATTAATGAGCTTCGTAGTCATCGGGGAATTTCTCGAGCTTCCGTATGACAATACAAAGTATACATAATAGCGCCTGAAGGCGTCATTTCTACAGATACAGTTCTCGGCATTCTTGTCAAGTGAAAATATCGATTAACGCTATGAACATTAGGCTTAGGTGTTAGCTATCTTTGCAATATTAGAATGTTTGTATCACCCATCATCCCCCCTCCCCCCTCACTACAACCACCACACTCGATGAGCTGCAATTTTCTTTCTTTCCGCTCCTTGAACCAGTGCTATCATCGATTCATCAAACTGCTTCTTGGGTTTTAGATTTCTGTAGTAAGGAGATCATCTGCGCATGTGTGGATATCACAGATAGCGACACATTGCGGATAGGCAATTATTTTAAACAAAATAAAATGTAATATTTAGATTTATGTTTATCGCAAGGGATCAATAAAAATAGTGTCCATCAAATAACCTTTTTGATCTGAGTCAAATGGGGGTGCAAAGATGGTGGGTTGAAGGCCATAAGCAAACTCATATATCGGTCTATGATGGATGGTTTGTCCATTTATCGAATATATCAAATGAAATGTGGGAAAATATTTTAATTTGTTTCTGCTCATCTCCCACAAAGAAGGAATTTCTGGTTTGCTCCAAGATTGTAATCATGGAAGCAAAGCTTGTAGCTACCACACTGGATCCATTGGGACATATTTGATGTAGGTGCTGCATATCAACTGCCATCAGTCAAGATTTTCATGGTTTATACGCGCTGAAACTCGGGTTTTTCATCCATCAAAAGGAAAACAGACCACGGAAGTGGTCTGTTTTCACTGTGACATTCCAAGGAAGGTGAGTCAAAGGGCGGAACTACTTCTCTTGGCCTGAATCCAAAACGTAAATTGCAGTCATTGGTTGAAGCGCATAAAACCATCAATGCCAACTCGCAAACTATCTTTCAATCTCAAAGGCCTGACACAGATATTTCCTGGAAACACAATAGATCTGATTAACAATCTAACCATCAATCAATCTTGATAAATTCTTCCAGCAGCATGCATACAGACGCCAGAAGCTAATGGATACTTACACAAGTCTCAAATCACAGGAACAGAACAAGAAGGAAAATATGGACTGCCTCAACCAAAGAAATGCTTTATATTTTTGTAGATATCATACTTCCTTTCAGTCTCTGTCTCTCTTTTCTTCACGCTTACTCTTTTATTTCTTGCTCATGCTCTTTCTATCCTCCCCCTACCCACCCACCCTTAATTTTCCTTTCTCTTTCTCACATGGCACGAGCTACTTGACGGGTGTTGTTGCCTTCTCAAGTGAGTGTGTTTAATGTCCTACTCACCACGATGCAGCCGGCTTCGAGTATTGCGACCTACCGATGCGTAAATATGGATGTGTGTTAAGCAGTGGGCCATGAGGAACTTCTCTGTCATCACCAAAGCAATTTCCGGTTCCTGTACGAGGTTAAAACGATTATAAGTGAGTGGTGTAGTACCATTAGGTCTTCCCCCCCTTTACGTGTACACAGTTACATCCTGTTGTCCTTGTTTATATCTAAACACATTTCAAACGTTCGGAAGTTTTCCCTTCGTACCAACATAATTAGATCACGTGCCCCATTAGTTCCAGCGAGTGTCCATAGATGGCGTTCCTTAGGAGGAAATCTTTTGTGAAAATTGCTGGAAAAGTCAACTTTTATGGAGAATAAGATGCAGATTATAATCCTAAAGTTGGCGAAGTTCACTAATGGAGAGGGTGGTAAGGTGACTTGCGAGGATTTTCACTACATTAAACAACATTTATGTTTAAGCAAAATACCATGTTCGTCCACCATGAACCAAATCTTATGACAGTAATGAGCGAACTTTCTTCACTTGTTATTAATTCTGGAAAAATGGAAACATTAATGACTCAAATTTAATGGGTTTATTCATATTAAGGGTAATCATTGCTTGGAGGGGGAAGTGGGGGAGAGGAAATGATCGCATAAGGGAGGGACCTTGTCTGTTGATAACTAATACGAACTCTAAGCATTGGATGTTACCATTTAGGAATGTTTCTCCAGAGAGGGCATTGTGTGTGTATTGAGGACATCATCAGCAAGTCTTTTAATATTCTCCAAAAGGGTCGTGATTTTCATTAATGGATTCTGCTGCTTTGCTCGTTTTCGAGAACTGAAAACTTCATTAATTCTTTAATGATGAAGTTGTACATTGTAATCATTGCTGTTGTATTATGGTTTTAGGAGCATCAGGGACTAAGGCCATATTGCGCCCTATATATTGTCTGTAAATTGCGTGCGTTTTGTGGTCGATTTTCGGTTTGCTGGACGAAAAACCCGAGTTTTTTGGAGAAAAACCACCCTACGCTCGCCTGAGACCGACTAACTCGGCCACGTTGTGAAAAAGCCCATAAAAATACTTCCCTTCATTGACAGGACTCGAATTCAGGTATTTTCTACCCAGTGAGGGTAGATGGCGACCCTACCAACTGAATCACGTTGTGCAAATGTTGAAAGGGGACCACACAATGACTTAATAAACACATAGAGAAATGCTTTTGGTCTTAGTTAGGAAATCCGCTATTTTCAAAAATAATCCACTGGGATGGCGTTGTTAGTTCAGAGATTAGCGCCTCATGTGGCAAAAAGGTGTAATTAATTCGAAAGAACATATACGTGACATTTCCATTTTAATTAAATGTTTTTGTCGAGAGCTAATGCAAGAAGTCTGTGGATGGCGTTGATGGATTTAAAAACTGCGTATTAAGCGACTAAAGTTCTTTAGAAAAACATTCAGAAATGGGTAAAAAGATCATTCTTTTTGTCTATCATAAATTACATTTTTTATTGTACACTACAAATTATGGCCATCTTAAAGATACAAATCCATATTGTAATAATTGTTTTGAAAATATACATTAAAATGGTTAATCCATTAATCTTCCGGGAGGGAGCAGAGTCAAGTGTGGAATTCTCCTAACAATTGGAACAGCTTTTCGAAGAAAGGTTACTATTCTTAACCTCTCTTATTTGAATTTTCTGGGAGTTATGGACTGTGATAAGTTCCAGGACTAAATAAACAGATTCTATAGTATTAAACAGGTTATATCTCTTTTAGACTTGTTGGTACATGTTCCTACGTTCAGCAAAATATGGAATTTGTCTTTTAACTCATAAAAATCGAATAGCGAATATTAAGTTTTGTTTCTTGTGTTTCTGTTTCTTAGCTCGTCAGATATTTACAACTTTCTTTCCAAAAATACGAAAGGCTCTTCTTAGAAAGTAGACTCCTGAGGGATCTTTCCCAGTGACGGAACAATGGGATGGCTTGAGCAGAGGGAAAGAAGGTGTGAAGTCCCGGAAGCTAAATCTAAGGAGAAACACCTTTTAGTAGTACGACAAGCTCTAATAGCATTCGAATTTGGATCGGCATTTGGGCTTGCCCAGGAAATCAGGATTCCTTGCTAGGTTTCTGTCTTTTAGCATTTCCAAAGTTGCAAGCGGCTGTATTTTATCATCAGCGTCAAAGTTAGTTTCCTTTCGTTCTTTCTTCCTTACAACTCCAAGAATTGAGGTTTAACTGGAAGTTCTCCGAATTAGTAATACAATGCTTGAATCCAAAGCTTGACCTTGGTACTATAGCTATAACAAAGCCTACAGCAGTGGTATCCCACTGGGATTCTGTGACCATTTTAAAGTATTAGAATTTTAGAGCATTTTGAAGATGTATTTGCAGTAAAACTTACATTGCCCTTTTTAGCAAAAGGGCAATGTAAGTTTTCTGCAAATACATCAGGCTGAATTTTCGAATTACTTTCGAAAATTACTCCTTGCTCCTGCTGGTAGGATTTCTTTTAAATAAAAGTTTACATACAAACAAACCCCAGTAATTAATCCCTAAAAAGGATGAACTAGAGGGGGTTATGAGGAAATTTTATAAAAATCCTAAAACTTGTTAAAATTACCAATATTAAGAACTGTTTTAGTACAGGGTGGGTTAGAAGACATGAGCTTCCATTTTGGTGTGCAAGCAGCAACTCATTTGAAGATACATGTACACTCATTAGCCAAAAAGTTAGAAACATTTTGCAATTGGCGTCAACAGATAATTAAACGTAGGCAAAGGTAAGTTATCACAAGGGGAAGATCACAAGTTTGTTCCTTGGTATTAGATAAATATTATGCGCTTTCCGGGGTTTCTTAGTTGATATGGTAATGGGGAAGCAGGTGACAGTTCCGATTTTCACAGGGGTGTTATTGTTGAACCACGTTCAGCAGGAACCACAAGAGAGAAAACAAATTACTAGTGTGTCGAAAGCAACCAAGTCTAAAGGGAAGAAATGCAACAGGTCAGTACTCCATGGACGAGACCCCAGAATTTAAAGCAAATTGTGCGTCATAAGAGAAGATCCAGCGTGCAGTGAATGGTTGCGAATTTCAATTTAGGCCCAAAAGACCCATTTCCAACCGAACTATGTGAGGAGGAGCTGAAGAATCTGGGATTTGGTAATTGTGTTCCTATATGAAGCATTTCTTTCTGTAAAAGATGAAACAATTCAACTGCAGTGGTGTCGCCAACGCCAAGACCGGACTGTGGAACAGTTGGATAAAGATCATGTGGTCTGATGAGTCTCAATTCATACTTTTTTGCACCAATGGTAGGGTAAAAGTGTGGCGTAAACTTCATGAAGCCAGACTGTCTGGTGTCCACCAATTCAGCAATTTGAAGTGCAAGGTATATTCTGTTAGTACAGACTACGTTCGCTCATACGGGTAAAAGGTCGTGTTACCTCCAATGAAATCTTTCTGTCGTATTGGACCAACTTAACCCACAAAGCTTATTTTTACGCGGATTGAGACGGATTCTTTCAAGAAGACAACGCAACTATCCACGTGCAAAAATTGCATCTGAATGGTTCGAGAAACATGCCCAAAGTTTCAAATTGGCCGCCTACGTCTCCAGATCTGAATCCGATTGAGAATGTCTGGGTTATGTTGGCAGTTCTCCACCGACCACAATACAGCTGCTGACAAATATCCAGATGGAAGAATGGTTAAATCTGGAGCTACTCTTCGTCAGACTTCTAGTTGAATGCACATGTACGGACCGTACTGCGGGCAAACGGTGGCCCTGCTAGATAATGAATAAAGGTTTCTAATTTTTTGGCTAGTGAATATATAAAATATAAAATAAGTATAACACCATAAAAAGTTTAATCCAAAGTATTTATATAGAAAAGTTTACGTAGAAAGAAAAATGATAAACATAAAGTGTCCCATGACGTGTGGTTCACCCTGTATATTATTGGGTACTTCGAAAATCATTGGAGTTTGACCCCCCATTGTGACACAGCAGATATGGAATTCATGAGTGTTCCAAAATCGCGGTTTTCTCTCCTTCAAGCTGAGACGTGAGAAAGCTGTAAGATGTACTTTGTTTGATTGCACCCCAGAGCAGCGGTTATTGTCCCGTGCTAGTGAAAGCTGTCAGCTGGTGAAAGACATTGTCATCATGTGGGAAAATCCTAAGGGATCAACGAAGGAGCTGGCGGGGGCAGGGGAACAATCCGGGCTACATCTTAGCCTACTTAAAATTCGGTGATTACGAAATACCAGCCACTGCTTCACGTCTATTCTTTTTTCTTTATAATTTCTTTCAGTGGCATGTAAGACACTGCGCTTACGTGCCCCTGAAAGATAAATGAGATATATATATAAAAATATATATAGATAAAAATTAGTCACTTGGTATTCAGGACACAGCGGATTGAACATGGATATTTTCCATCTTCTTCATCGGCTGATGAGGTCCTTGGTTTACTACAGACAATTAAATTAACCAAAGACCTCGTCAGCCGATTTTTGAGAGCATTGCAAAGAGAATTATAACATGGATATCTGCTGTCAACTGGACAGTTGATGATTCGAAAACTGTAATGTGGTCTGACGAATCCAGATTTTTGCCTATACTCCAATGATGTCAGTGACTGAGTTCACAGAAGCAAAGAGGTATTTCATCCAGACTGAGTGCAAGGTGTTGTACAAGCTGCTGATGGATCAGTGATGCTTTGGGGATGTTTGAATTATTATGAACTGGATTCCCTACTTGAAATACTAGTCAGGATGAATCTGGCTGGCTATACAAATATTCTGGACGATCAGGTTGTTCCTTTTGGTGAACGTTTGTGCATCACTGATTTCGATACTCCTACATTCCAGGGTGGCAACTGATCAGTGCACAGGTCCTCTATTGTTTTAAACTGGCACAGGGAACAACGATGGAATGGTAAGACATTTAAATTGGCCAGCCAACTCACTAGATTTAAATTCTATAGAGAACGCGTGGGGTCTTGAACTGAAAGTGACTAATTTTTTACCCAATGTCTATAGAGACTTGTTCTGATACCAATGAAAGACGACATCGAATAACGTTTCTGTAAGAGACGAAGAAGAACGCATTTGATTCAGGATCTTTAAAAGACAACATATAATGGTATACCCATGTCGTCAATAAGTTCTTCCAGAAATTGAAGTCCATGACGAGATCAAGAAAATTGCTACAAAAACACCCTCCTGACATTACAGCGATTGTGTAGCCTCACGTCGTTCGCTAAGACTCAACTAGAAGCAATATAAACCAATAGTTGTTGATTAGCTAATTAGCTTCCAAACGAAAATCATGCAAAATGGCAGCAGCTTTCAATGTATTGATTACTCAATGATTGCTCAATTTCTCCTCTTTGCCATTGTCTACAATTGATTTGACACTACCAAATAGGAGAAATGTCATGAGTATTCTAATGAACATTGGTACGGATGCATTATCAGTCCATTTTTGAAGGATCAGTAAACCAACAGACATGTTGGAATATGCTGGACATGGCGGGTGCCCCATTGCACGCGGCATCGGCCAAAACAAGATGAAGCCGGAGGCCATTATAACCGCAGTTCATTGCCGTCTGAATTACAGTTAATTGTAGGACTGGAGGGTGGTCATCCTTGTTGCTTTGGTCAACAAGAAGCCCAGATATAACCAGGAATTATAGCAATATACAGTGAAGGGCTTCGTTAAATAAAAAGTTGGTGAAAATCGAAATCACTGGTGGTCATAAATTTATGCTGGGTCTGATTAATGACATGAAAGTCCCCTGGACTTATAGGTCCTTGAAGAAATCTGAGCATCCATTACCAACTTTCTTTTCCCAATACTTCCCAAAAATAAAATCCTTGTATATGTTTCTTGTTTTAGTGCTAAGTAAATTAAGACACCTTTATCTTCTTAGATGTGTGTGTGTGCATTGAAAACAAAGAAACTGAGTCCAGATCATAGCGAAACTTGGTTCTTTTAATGCCTATATAACGATGTATTGACAACAAAGGTAACACTACACACAATATATATATAATATATATATAATGTTTATACCTCAAATACACACAATGTCAACAGAGAATGTACCCTGTTTTAGGCTTTTTTTAATGCCCTCCGTGGTTCTGAAATTCGTTTCACATGCTATTTAAAAAAAGTACTTTGAAAACAAAACATCAACAAAGATGGAAGCGTATAATGTACAAAGACTTCCAGAAATACAACATATATATATATATCGATACCCTGTTTAAATGTCACAAAGTTACATGAAGTATAAAGCGTTGCTGAAATTAATATGTGTATATAATAAAATACACATAAAAAACAGCAAAATTTCAAGACTTGAATAACACGCAAAAACCTTCTTGAAAATACTTTAGCAAATAACTTCCAGTCGTTCATAAGCAATGGCGAGAACTGAAATTAGTTATACTAATAGCTGAGAAAATAATCTTGTAATTTTATGATTAGACAGTTGGAAATAATTTTTTTAAACAATTTTTCGCATTAGATTTAATTAATTATACATAAGTGCAATTTTAATGCAAATTTCTAACACCAGAGTGGTTACTCACTCGTTGGATATGGCCCAATTACCGCCGCCAAGTTCAGCACCGCAGCTTTTAACAAATTTTTTGTTCTTGACGGCGGTGCTGAACTTGGCGGTGGTGCTGAACCCAATTTGTTTATTCACCTAGCGCGTGGATTGCTGAGAGATATTTAAACTCACGAGCTGGTTCATAAATAATAAATAGCAGTCCACTTGATGGCGTTATTAAAGCAATAACTAATTTTATAAATGCTATTTTAATATGTTTGTGCTTTATTACAAAAAATAACAACTCGATAAACATTAAATATTAATTAAAGTATTTTTTTTTTTACTCCATACCCTGTTTTGTCACTTTTTTGTATATAAATGGGAGGGACAAAAAATTAAATTTTAGCGAATTAATGTGACACTGTGATTTGTTTAGTTGTTTTAATTCTAATCGTGATTCTGTGATTGTCACATTGATACAAAGATTATAAATAGATAGACAGATAGAGAGAGAGTAAATCTCTGCACAGAATTGATCAACAACTCAGAATAATGTTCACACATCTAATGTAAGTGGATGGTACTTTTATTCCTTTGTAGAGTACAAGGGGACCAGATAATAATTTAGCAGTTCCGCGGATTTGATATGAGATGGAAAGTGCACCTTTCTCTTTTACAGTTCAACAAAAACGTCACGAAATTAATATTTGAAGAGAAAGTGAAAAATAAAAATGATTTCTTATTTTTCTAGCCCATTCTCCAAAGAAAGAAAGAAAAGCAATATTTTAAATTGAAATTGGAGTATTCGTTTTTAATGGCATCTGGTCTCCTTGTGACTTCTTAAAGTGAATAATTTTATGTCACAAGACACGCATAAAAATACTATTAAATATTTCTTTCATTTCTTTATGGCTTATAGATTTGAGCCATCACTTTCCTTCTGTCATTACTAATTGGTCCCTTTATCACTACACAAGAGAAGTGGGACTGTTTTTATTTATTTTTTCTTACTATAGAGAGACAGTCATCTTTTAAAAAAAAAAAAAAAGAAAAAGAAAGAAAACCTATTTACAGTTTCGGATGATTCATTTTTTATTTTTATTATTTTGTGATCGTGAAAGAAATCACAAGTTTCTGCCCCATCCCCCTATAGGATTGTTATTTCACTAACTGGCCACCAGACTGTGCTATCGTCGTATCATATAGGGTATTAATAAAATTTTGATCCAAAAAAACTCAATAAAAAATAATAAGTTAACCAAAATATGTACTAAAATAAATTTATTTCTTTTTGATCTCTAATAATAATGATGCGCTGTATATAAACTTCGATTATCCGTTGAAAGATGCTTTACCGTGCGGCAAGATTTTTATATTTCTTAATATGCTCTTAAACAGACGTGTTAGGAACTTAATACAAACACCCTTATTCGAATACATTCAAAATAAATACGTAAGGCACAAATAATGGCAAGTGGTAGGGATTCGCTTTTATCACCCATTGCTTCTCGAATTACGTGAGGCGACGGTGTCGCCGCCTGCTGGGAAAAAGAAGCACTTGTCTGATACCTACTATAGACAGCAGTTAAACCAGTAATTGTAAACTATGGATACATTTTATCGTAATTTTCAATGCTTTTTCGTTAGGGGACTTTCTTTCGAGAAAAACACCCACGCGAATTGTATATACGTGTGTGTGTGTGCGTGTACTTAAACTCGAAACAGGTCATAAAAGAAATTTTTATGGCACAGAAGCAATAAAATGGCTTCAACCCTCAAAACAGGGGAATAAAATATACATAAAATTCTATTTTGGACTGTTGAAGATTTCCCACTGTTATCTTATATCTTCATTTATCAAGATGAACTAAAGTAGCTTATAAATTTAAGAAGAAAGACCGAGAAAGATACTTTTGCTTACAATATAGCCCGGAAATAAATATCTTTCTGGTATTACAGATAAAACAGGTTATTTCAGAGAGAAAGAGATGAATTGTGGGAAGAATAAATACGCCCTTTTCCAATAAGCGCCCTTTTCCAATAAAGCACCACCCAATTTTTTGGCATCTTCTTGTGACATATAATTACTGCAATATCGTCTAACTTTGGATTTATATTTTAATACGAATTAATAATTTTGCCACCATTTTATACTAGTAATAGTGTTTAATACTACACATCTAACTTATAATAATAAAATTAGTAAATGTTGTTAGACTTAACACTAAAGCACCACCATAGCACGTTGAGAACTGTTATGGAATTTTAAAAATCGATTCAAATAAATGGTTTTGATTATTTACAAATATATCTGCGGCTTTGGATTAACAACCAATTATTGTTTTAAAAAAATGTTTTAATTTGAGTATTATGCTGCTAATAAAAGATTTATTAAAGGACTTTGAAGAGGTGCGGCACAAAAGGAACACCTTCATCTGGAAGGGGTTCATCCTCGTAAGAATCTTAAATAAAGGATATATAAATAAATATATATATATGTGTAATAATTATGAGAGAATATTGAAAATTATCTTTGTATTACACAGTAAACTGAACACTATAACTCACAATATTTATAAATAACTGAATATAAAATTAAGGGCATTAAAAAATTGAAAGCATAACAAATGTTTAAGAAATATCTTAATATACAACCAATGATTTGGGATTTCTGAAAATACTTGCAAAGTGGAGATTCGTTTTTCTAATCAAAGATCTCTGAAGACGGTAAATACTAACATGCGTTTATTGAGACATGAGAAAGAGATAAATTATCTTGATTGAGAGAGAAACAATCTGGCCTGGTTCTACCTCAACTTCCATTTGCCCTTTTCCTATAC
The DNA here is from genome assembly GCF_048544385.1 of Mastigoproctus giganteus. Taxonomy (NCBI): domain Eukaryota; kingdom Metazoa; phylum Arthropoda; class Arachnida; order Uropygi; family Thelyphonidae; genus Mastigoproctus; species Mastigoproctus giganteus. Next base: position 34,595,490 of record NC_143587.1, on the reverse strand, counting down.
ACCATTATTGCTGACTCTCTAAGAATCCATCGTAAATAACCATCTTTGATTATTGGCCACTCTTCACCATAAACAGATTAATAACACAAAGAAACCCACAACTAATAGATGTAGCATTCAAAGAGAACCTGTTTCTATAACATATCACTCAAAGCTCTCTTTCTTCTCCATTTTTTGTCTTTTTTTTAATCTTTGAAGGTGACGGTGGGGAACTTATACCCTACATTATGTCATTTTATTCACTATGTAATTACAGTCCAGACCCACACATCTTTGCGGCATGCCATTGAAAGAATAAAATGAATGAGTGTTGGCAAATCCATTCCAATGCCACACGCTTCAATCCCCCTTCTTGCCCCAGCCTTTAAAGAAACGAACGAGCATATGCCCTGCTCCTGCCAACGAGGAGCAGTGACGCATGCTCCGCATGCAAAGACACTCCACTCGTCATAAATTACCAACCCGACGCTGCTGTAGAAAAGCCCTTACACACAAGAACACGAGAGTTTATTTATCACTCGTAAGAAAGACCAGAGTTCCTTGTTAGAATTCCTGAAGGCCAACGGTGTGAGCTAATTACCTCCACAACCATTTAAAATTTGATAATTAACGGTGGTATTACTTGTAGGAGCGTGATGAAAGCATTCGGAAATTCTTTTTATGTATTCCGAAGCCACCAGTTTCTTACCTTATAGGAACTCTTCAGAAAGACGAATTTAATTCCCTCCTCTCTCAATTGACCATTCTCTTTGCATACACGCATTCATATCTTGCAGCAAACGAATAGAAGGTTTGTTAATGAAGGTAATTAGTGCAGTCATTAATGTAATGAAAGCCATTAGTCGGTTAGAAGAGAAAGATAGAAGCGAGCCGAGGCGCGTTCAGATACCTTGAATATGACCAATTGTGTGTCAGATGCGCAACACTAACTTTCTGCCTGGTATTCATGCATTTCTATGGTAATAGAGTTAACTACGCTTTTCTTGTGTGCAGTAATGCTTCCAAGGGCTTTGAATTAATGTAATGGAGGTACTTGCTAAACATTGAAATGAATATTTCATACAATGGGGGGGCAGGGGGTGGAACTTTTTTACTTCATCAAGAATATTTTTTTCTTCTTTACATCACGTACATGCAATTCTTTGTTGGAAACTCTCCTGCAGCAATTTGAATACTCGAGATCTTTCAGAATAATATTTTGTGGTCTAAACTGTTGGAATTCATTTTAAATTTTAAAATTATGTGGTTTAATAATAAGTGCTGATTTTAAAATTAGAACACCTGGTCTAATTTTAAAAAGAGTATTTATGTTGTCTGGATTGGTCTAAACTTCGAGATTTTTAATAAAGATTGTCAACTAAATTTTAAATATTGTCGAGCTGTGATTGGTGCCCTAAACTGCTGGAATATATTTTAAATTTTAAAATTAGATGGTCTAATAATAAGTGCTCATTTTAAAATTAGACCAGGTGGTCTAATTTCAAAATGGTTATTTATATTGTCTGGATTAGTCTAAACTTCGGAATTTTTAATAAAGATTGTCAATTAAATTTTAAATATTGTCGAGCTGTGATTGGTGCCCTAAACTGTTGGAATAAATTAAAAATTTTAAAATTAGGTGGTTTAATAATAAATGCTCATTTTAAAATTAGACCATCTGGTCTAAATTTTAAAATGAGTATTTATATTGTCTGGATTGACCTAAACTAAGATTTTTAACGAAGATTGTCAACTAAATTTTAAATATAGCAGTTATAATAGGTGGCCTAAACTGCTGGAATAATTTAAAATTTTAAAATAAGTATTTATATTGACTGGATTGGTCTAAACGTCGGGATTTTTAATCAAAATGTTAACTAAATTTTGAATATTGTAGAGCTGTTATATAAATATATAATACACGCAATTTTTATATTTTTTTCAACATAAAAAATATTTTTTTTCTCTATAGAAATAAATAAGTATATAGATAATTTATTTTTTTGATTTTTAAATACTTAATTTCATTTATTATACCAATAAATTTTCATCCACTTTGCAAGCATTTTTTTTTCTTTTTTAAATTTTCTCAAAAACTACCTCTTTCCAATTTCTGAAAAACAAATATTAATTAAACACTTGATATGTAAATATATATACAAGCGTCTCAAATTTCACCCTTATTTATTTATTTGTTTCAATAATTACTATTGGTCGAGAGAAAGTGTCCACAGTCGCCATCTATCGGCAACTATATTCAAAATTTATTATTAATAAACTATGCATTGTGTCTCTTGATTTAGAAATATTTTTAAAACTCTACTGTACACATTTACATTCTTTTCTTTTTACCTTTGCTAGTGCTTCGTTCTTTATACCCCATGATAGAATGATAAATCAAGTATGGCCACGATATGTTAAAAAAAAAAAAGAGAGAAAGAAAAGAAAAAACATGCAACAATAATCTAAGGGCTACATGATATGATTAATGGTATCTACACTTGGAAACATTTTATTATGGCAGATAGAAGAGAGTGGGTGGCCGAATGGAGAGAAAGATCGCTAGACAGAGAGAGTGAGAGACAGAATTAAAAGACAATAATGCCTAGAAACAAATATGTACATTAAGATACGAATTTCCATGACGTATAGCACCAACGTAGTGCGTTCAAAGCAAATCTTTCTTTCCCTCTCTCTGTATAACCTCTTCCTTTCGTATACTCTTATACGTTCACCTGATTTAGTGAGGGTGGGAGCACCACTGTTTCACGTATCCAAGGTCTGATGACCACCAGAGGTCACTGCTGTCACACATGGGATAGTGGCAGCTGTTTGCTGTGTGGGGGAACATGGCCGACGTGACTAGCTGGACTCAAAGGTTTAAACGTCCTCGGATTATGTCCCTGGTGATCGGCGATTGTTCCCATGCCAGTTGCCACGCTACCGACGCCACCCGCCACCACAACGCCCGCCGTACCTCGTCGGCTGCTGCGAAAACACAGGCGGCCGTAGAAGCGGCGCCACGAGTCCAGAGTCTTGACGGACGAGATCCAAAAACCCGAGGTGATTCCTACAACCAGGCACATGAAGTATTTGAGCATGAACACGGAGTAGTCAGGTCGAAGGTCAGGGGCAGTGCAGGGGCAGTTCACCCGACGATCCCAGTCATCGCGGAAGTGTTGCTCGTAGATGAAGCAGCCGATGACGATGGTGGCCGGCACGGTGTACAACACGGAAAACACCCCGATTCGGATCATCAATTTCTCCAATTTGTCGGCTTTGGCCCTGGCCTGTTGTCGGATCACGTTGCGGATGCGAAAGAGGGCCACGAATCCCGCTAGAAGGAAAGAGGTGCCGAGTAGTAGGTAGACGCACAAAGGGGCGATGACGAATCCACGTAGGTGGTCGACGTTCTGGTTTCCTACTGAGCACACCCCCGCCACTGGATCACCATCGACTGCGCCCATTGCCAGGATCGCTATAGATTTCACAGTCGGCACCAGCCACGCTACCAAGTGGAAATATTGAGAGTAACCCGCTATGGCTTCGTTGCCCCATTTCAAACCGGCTGCCAGAAGCCAAGTTAATGTCAAAATGACCCACCAGAGGGAGCTGGCCATTCCAAAGAAATAAACCAGCAAGAAGACTACAGTACAAGCCGCGGGCCTGCCCGATGTATGATAACGTATGATGGGACCGTCGCATGCCACAGCTTCGTGTCCCAGACCCAAGCGGACCAGATATCCGATGGACAACATCAAGTAGCATCCAGATAGGAAGATAATTGGCCGCTCTGGATAGCGGAAGCGAGTCATGTCAATGAGAAATGTGAGAACGGTTAGACTAGCCGAGATGCAACACAACACCGCCCATAGACCAATCCAGAAGGTGGCAAACGTTCTTTCGTCCTTCGTGAAAAAAGCTCCTCTGCAAGGTCTTACGCAATTGGAGACTCCTCCCGTTTCGACTTTGTTGTAGAAGCGTCTGTCGTCACTATCGACGAGTAGGACCATGGGAAAACGACACTCGCATCCACAGTCCGTCTCTCCGAAGCCTAATCCGGGCATTCCAGCTGGTATCCCTGGGGGGTGGTGACCGCCTGGAACTAAAAGATCGGGTCTTTCTCTTCCACGATAAGGCCTCCCCCTATAACTAGGCCGTCTTTCCCTGTCGCGGCCATCTTTGACGCGGGGATATAGAGAGCCGATCTTCGAGTCGGGTTGTTCTGGTGGAGCACCTTCTTTGGCATCCATACACAGTCTCTCCTGGTCACCGTATTTTGGTAAATCCTCACAGTTCATCCTTTCGGGCCACGCAAATCCGTACTGTCTCATAATCGGGGCACATCCAGCTCGAGCTCTTTCGCAGACAGATCGACAGGCAGGCAGACGACCTTGGTAGTCTTCGATGCAGATCGGAGCGTACATTGAACACAGGAAAAACCTCAAGTCGTCCGAACATTGGATCTCTACCAAAGGCCAGAATTGATGGACTTCTAATCCGGCTTCTTCCTGAGTATCGTGATGGAACTGATTGGGCATCGACGTGTAGTTGTATCCGATTCCACGACACATGGGTATTGTGATCTCTTCGCAGCGTTCTTTTGGATTAGCGGCATTGGTCCCGTTCCACCAGATCAGCAGAGAGAACAGGAGCGGCGTGAGGTACATCATTTCGAACTTGGCATCCATCTCGAATTTTTTCCACCTTTTATTTCTGCTCGGAGAACACTTTGGAAGTGAGCGAGGCTTTGCACCACGTTGGTTTCATGGCCATCTAGTGGAGTCCGGATGAGCAGTAAGGGAAGACTAGGGAACACTAGAGGGGGTGGCGAATTACGACAATTTCAACTCACCTCTTCTTCACTTTTTGCCGAAAGCGCGTCAGTTTAAAATGTACGTTACCCTTTGACCCGTCTCACAACTTCCAGGATCCGCTGAATGGGGTGTGTACGCCCGATTGAACCATTCACGACTCCCGCTACACACTCGCTGACTGCCGCTTCCGACTACTTCCCTACTTGTCGGTGTTCCACTCATGCGCACTGTTTCGGAGAGAGACGCGCACGTCTTCCACCAATGGGAGCTCGTCGTTCGAACTGTTCGGGGCTATTGAAAGTACGCTTGTCATCGAAGTCTTTAGCACGCATCGAACCTGCGAAAGAAAGAAAGAAAGAGAAAAGGTGTCATTATCTTTTCTACTTTTATTGTTTACAATTATTAATTATTCATAAACACGCATCTTCGCCGGACGCGAGATAACACAACGCGCACAATGAACAAATATTGGCGACAACACACAGCGGCATTGAATAGATTACGATCGACGAGGGGGGGGCGAAGGGACAGGTAAAAGAGAGAGACAGAGACAGGGGGACTGCTAGAAAGGAATCGTGGGGGTGAAAGACAGATAAAGGACAGAATAGAGAGTGTATAGTATCAAGTCACGAGGGAGAGGAATGAAGAAATCGAGTCAGAGAGAGAGAAAGACAAAGAAAAATGAGAGAGAGAGACAAAGAAAACGAGATAGACAGATAGATGGAAACAGAGAGAGAGAGAGAAAATGAGACAGAAAGAGAAAATGAGATAGAGAACGATAGATAGAAACAGAGAGAGAGAGAGAGAGAGAGAGAGAGAGATGGGAAGAAAGAGAGAGAAAATGAACGACAAATAGAAACAGGGAAAAAATAAGATAGAAAGCGATAGATCGAAAAAGAGAGATAATGAGATAGAATGATAGATAGAAACAGAGAGAGAGAGAGATGGGAAGAAAGAGAGACATAAAACGACAAATGAGATAGAGGGCGATAGATAGAAACAGAGAGAGAGAGAGAGAGAAAATGAGATAGAGAGCGACAAATAAAAACAGGGAAAAAATGAGATATCGATATGCAGAAAGAGGGAGAGAGAGAAAAGAAAAGGAGATCGAGAGACAGAAAGAGAGAGAAAATGAGATAGCGACAGAGAGAGAGAGAGAGAGAGATAGCGACAGGAAGAAAGAGAGAGAAAATGAGACAGAGTGATTGATAGAAACAGAGAGAGAATGAAAGTAAATGAGACATGCAGGAGAGAGAGAGAGAGAGAGAGAGAGAGAGAAAGCAAATGAGCCGGGCAGAGAGAAAATGAGACAGACAATGATAGACAAAAAAAAAAAAAAGAGCCAGAGAAAATGAGGTAGAGACAGAGAAAGTGAAAGAGAAAGAAAAAGATAGAGAGATAGAGAAAGAGAGAAAATGAGATAGAGAAAGAGAGGATAGATAGGAGAAGAGAAAATGCTATAGAGAGTGATAGATGGAAAGAGAATGAGAGAAACTGACAGAGAAAGAAGGCAATGGATAGAGAGAAAAATAAAATAGAGAGAGAGAAAGAGAGAGGAGAATGGTACAGATAGCGAGCGATCGATAGAAAAAGAGAGAACGGTATTGATATGGAGAGAGAGAGAGAGAGAGAGAGAGAGAGAATGGTATAGATAGCCACAGATAGAAAGAGAAAATGAGATAGAGAAGGAGAGACGAGATAGAGCGATAGATGAAAGAGATAGCAATCGATGAGACAGATAGAAAGAGACAGTGTGAGAAAGTATTGGTAGAAAGCGAGAGACATACAAAAAGATATAAATATGAGAGTAAGTTGACATAAAATGAGAGACAAATAGAAAGAAATATGGTAAAATGTGTGTTGGGTGATTAAACCTACTACAAGTCATCATTATTATTATTATTATTATTATATTTATTTTTAATTATTATTTTGAAAAGATAATAGCACTGATTTGTCACTGCATACACACAAATAAGAATTTGTCCCCGAAGTTCATCGAAAGTCCTTTTTCGAGAGGGTTATGCCGCCCAGCCACTCTTCAGCTACACACTCCGTTTCAATTATCCTCACACTTTTAAAGTATTTATAGGCGGAGACCCCAACTTAAAATTCAACTCCCACTTTAATTAATTCCCTCACTCTCTCTCTCCACACTTCATTTCTTTTAGCAAAATCAGACGATGTACAGGTAGGGTAACGAGAAAGTGGATAGCAAAACTAGTCCCCGGGTCGGGAAAACACTGATGGATTTCGAAATTTCTAAAATCTTCCGATATTTAGAAACACGTAGAAACGAACGAAAAGGAAAAAGCGAAAGGAAAATCGTATTAAACGAAGTAGTTTCTGTTGCCGTTTTTCCCTTATGCTCCTCATCGGAAGACATAAGTTGTTTCATTTGTGGGAAGTAGCAGCTAAAACCCCTCTTCCTGTACAAAAATCTCATGTAAATACATTAGCACAAGTAACCCCTCTCCATCTGCCACGCTCAGTCGCTCTAATACAGGAAGTAATGATAAGAGCGAACAAGTTTCCGTGTATGGGGGGCCCGTTGTGCGCAATCCCTCAGAGCAAACGATGCATTTCAGCTTCTTCTAAGATACGGCGAAATTGAATCATTACAACAAATGTGAATTATTAATATGTAGCCACGCGTACACAGGTGGGTTTTGTGGGCGTGCGCACTGCGCACCAGCCATCATCAACACGAGTGTGTCTCTCCATTAACTAGAATTCCCTTATTACATCTGTTGTGTGACTCGGGAAGATGCCACAGATGCTCCTCTCTGAAACTACATATGCGCCTGTCAGGGCAATTCCATCTCTCCCCCCCGGTACCCACCAGACATGCGACAAAATTGACACGTTTCGAGTCCATTTTGTGTCTTATTCAGCTGTTGTCCGCAGTGCTCTCTCTCTCTGACACACAGACACCACGTTAATCGATGCTTATCGTAATTGAATAAGGCCCATTTCCACATCAAACTCGATCTCACGCTCTTGTATCGTGTGTATTCAACATCGGTACAACTTTATAGTTAGGTTAAAAACAAAAAGAAAGAAAAAAATTTTTCATCATTCGAGAAACTAAAAACATTTATTTGAACCTTCTTGCAATATATAGTAATTATAGACTTTTAATTACAGTGTACGTTTCAAGAGTAATTATACAATTTCTTCCTCAGAGCAACTGATTAAATTCACTGGACATCATGCTTATCGTAATCCAATAAGGCTCACTTCCTCATCAAAGTCGATCTCACGCTTTTGTATCATGTGTATTCAACATCGGTACAACTTTATTGTTAAGTTAAGATAAAGAAAGAAACAAAATTTATCTAATTCTTTGAGAAACTGAAAAACATTTATTTGAGCAAGGTCGATGATAGCAACCTTAATGCAATATATAGTAATTATAGATTTTTAATTACAGTGTACGTTTCAAGAGTAATTATACAATTTCTTCCTCAGCGCAACTGACTAAATTCACTGAACATCATTCTTATCGTAATCGAATAAGGCTCATTTCTACATCAAAGTCGATCTCACCCTTTTGCATCGTGCTTATTTAACATCAGTACAACTTTATTACCAAGTTAAAAATAAATAAATAAAAGAAATAAAGAATATTTATCTCATCCTTTGAGAAACTGAAATACGTTTCAAGGGTGATTATACAATTTCTTCCTCAGAGCAACTGACTGACTAAATTCACTGTACATCATGCTTATGGTAATCGAATAAGACCCACTTCTACATAAAAGTTTATCTCACGCTATTACATCGCGTGAATTCGACATCGGTACAATTTTATTGTTAAGTTAAAAGAAAGAAAGAAAGAAAATTTATCTAATTCTTTGAGAAACTGAAAAACATTTATTTGAACAAGATCGATGATAGCAACCTTAATGCAATAAATAGCAATTATAGACATTTAATTAGTGTACGTTTCAAGAGTAATTAAACAATTTCTTCCTCATAGCAACTGACTAAATTCACTGGACATCAATATGCCATTAGCCTTCTTTTTTGTGGGGAATACATCAAGGATATGGTTTATCGAACTCAGCGGCAACATCACTGAAGAAGACATTCATCTTCGCGTGATCACGCAGCGATCGAGAATATCATGAACCTGTTCCAAAATCGATTATCGATCAGACGTTTCAAGTGCAACTGGAGGAGCGCATGTAGAATGCTTATAACATTCAATAAAATATTTAGCTTCTATAAACATTGGTCAAACAGTTTTCTCTGTCTTTTGCCTTTGTTTTAATTTAACGTTTCGAAAACAATTAAGGAAACGTTCTCAGGGTCACCTCACTCCATATAAGGAGACTTGTCCATTTTTAATTGCAATTTTATGTCATTAATACATCGAATCTACTGGTAAGACGTCAAAATGTCCGGCCCTGGAGTAGAATTAATTCTTTTCAGCCAAGTTCACCACTGTGCCGGGAAAATACGGGGGCAGTTTGAAAAGTTCGTGGCCTGAGTATGAAAGGATAATGGTGCAGTGTTGTCCGAGCAGTCATCCAATAGTTGGGATGAAAAGGAATAAACCCAAAGGCAATTCATGAGGATATGGTTATATCATTGAGGGAGGATGCCTATTCTCATTCCATGGTTAAGAAGTAGGCAACAGGATTTAAAAGAGGGAGGACAGAATGGAAGATGGCCCACGCTGTGGAAGATCTGCAACGTCCATCATTCCAAATGTTCATGATCAGGTGATGAGTGACTGATGAGTGACAGTTCTGTACATTGCCAGCGTTTTGGGCATCTTGTTTGGACATCTTTGGGACCCATCGTGTTTATCAAGCAGATCCAGGAAAACTTCGTTGTACGATTTGTGACCATAGACGAGACATGGATCCACCACTTTCATCTAGAGACAAAGGAACAGTCCAAAGAGTGGAAACACCCTTCACCCCTCCAAAGAAAGCAAGTCGATACCTTCTGCTGGCAAAGTGATCGCATCGGTTGTTTGGGATGTTGATGGAGTGTTGCTAAGTTTATTTATTTATTGTATGAAGAGGTTCCTGTCAAAATTTGGCAACACCGCTGTTCAATCTACAGATAATTTAGACAATTACAATGTACCTCCTCTGTTTTTGGCCAATTGCAGGGTGGAAAGACCCTATAGAACGACAGTTCAGAGTCCAGGTTGAGGTGTCCAAATCCAGGTTAAAGTGTCTAATTCCGGGTTAAAGTGTCCAAGTCCAGGTTATAAATAACAGCCCATTTCAAAGTCCAGATCATCATCAAACCATTGCAAATCACAAATCAAATAAAGGTGAATAAGGAAATCCTCACGACATCAAGGAGTTCTTCAAGAATCTGTATCCCAGAGTCTGTAGGAACAGGGTACTCCATTGAGAAAATCCTGCACCACAAGCAGCTGGCTAGGATAGAACTGCCAGCATAAGGAGATGGAACTGTGTAATATCACAACCCAGCACAAGGAGTTGCCCGGGACAAAGTATTCAAAGTATGCAGCACCATTGCACATTCACCTATTTCCTAATTTTAAAAAAAACTGGGTAGCATCCATTTTCCCACCAATGACGTCATTGCTGTAGTGGACATTCCTGGAGGGCCAAAAAGAAAACTTTCTAGAATCAACGCAATAAGCCTCCATACTCAATCCACGAACTTTTCAAACATCCCTCGTATATTATTATAATAAAAAAAATATGAATATAAGATACCGAGTCATAATATAGTGGACAGCTCATATAGATAAGACGGTTTCTATGGCAACGAAAAAATCGACTACTACTTCATTATGATCAATATCAATTGCCACTCACTATTCCATCAGCAATCTTCGAATTGCAATGGAAAAGGAGACTGCATCTCATACCTGCTAACGACCAGTACAGACCTGCACAGACATCACCAGAGGGGATGGGATGGATGTGGGGGATAGGGAGGGGTTGAAGAGTTATGCCTCTCCCGCAATTCGGCCCGCGATACAGACGCTTGAATGATGTCTGGGGAAAAGGTAACCGGAGATTTTAACGCCTCCTGCTAACATTAGACAAGGCAGAGTGAAAAGGATTGATTGCGTGTTATTTCCAAGCCAAATGGGCAGAGAGGACTATAAAGATGGCAGTCCATGCAATAAATGGTGGGATTTGGTTTCTTGCACATTGGCAGCTCAAGTTCCGTGTGAAGTATGGAGCGAGTGGGGAACCACACGAATGGGTAGTAACGAATTTGCCCACCCTCCTTCCCTCCCTGCTCAAGATATTTCTAAAGGTGCTTTATGGTGATCGCGGTTGATATAATAACGTACAGGTAATTAAATGTTGCTCGGGTTGCGTTTCGGGGGTCTGTTAATGTCAACAGAGTAGTCTGGAGGTCAAATTATGGCTGCAAACAGACATAACAGAATGGGGTTCCTCTTGGTGGGAACTACCCCCTGAAAATAAGCGTGTATGTGCACCTGCGAAACGGAATAATTCGTCCATTAATCTCCCGCGCTGTATTGGACTGCTTACCATTCTCTTTTTAATCGTCCCCGATAATGCAACTCTTTGTGTATGGTAGAGGATGATTCTTTAAATAAACAAGCTAACCAGTGTCTTCAGTTTCTGTTCTTTCACCTACTCTTTCTTTAGGTGCATCAATGATTTTTGTTTCCATCGACTGCAGATCCTCTCCACACTTCTGCTGATGGTACGAAATCCGCCTTCTTTGATGTGGTGTCCCCAAACTAATTTAAAAAATCTTTTAATTAGTCCAAAACGATCCCTTTTTTTCATAAACTCGTTCCACTCCCCATCACACTGGCATTCGGTTTATACTGCGTGTGTTTTCTACAGATACTTCCATAGTCACCCTTCTTCTGAACTACCACCTGTAAATCTTCTTCGAAACCAATTAGAACACGAGCATCAGCAACCGAGATCCAACTTACAATGATTGAGGTTAGTCCAATGTACTGGTTTTGTTTCTGTCTGAGACTGGAGGATAACTTGGGGGGGGGGGGGGGGGTTAGTTAGCCGATCTCAGTTGGAGAGGGTAGGGTGAATACCAGGGGGATTCAAAAAAGATTTGTATTTACCCAGAAGTAGTTGTGATAGACGGTTGAAACAAACCAAAATGACAATTTTTTTTCACCTCTCAATACACTCGCAGGCCAGTTTTGTAGAAGTCCTCTTGACTATCTTTCAGACGACTCTGCAGCAGAAATCACCTTACCACCAGCTGCAAAATGTTTTCCATGAAGAAAGGATTCCAGGTCAGGAAAGAGGAAGAAATCCGAGGGTGCAAGGTTGGTGGGATAAGCAGGATGAGGAAATATTTCAAACCCACATTCGTGGGCACACCTCATTGCAGCATGCGAGGAATGAGCAGGGGCATTATCGTGGGGGAGGAGCACACCTTTTGACGACTTTCCCCGTCTTTTCGGGGCGTTGATTCTGGATTCTTCTATTGTTTTGATATTTGTTTAGTTTTGGGATCATAGTGATGGATCCAAGTTTCATCCATGATAACTAGTAATGAAAAAACTCCTTGCTTTTCCTGGCACATTAACAACATTTCATGTGCACATTGTGCCCTTTCGCTCTTCTGGTAAGGGGTCACAAGTCTGGGAGCCCATCTAACAGACATTTTACTCATATACAGCTGTTGATGGATGATGTTCTCCACAGACCCTACACTAATTTGGAGTTCTCCGTCTATTTCTTTGAGGCTAATACCGCGATCATCCAGGATTAATGCCTCAATTTTTGCAGCTCTTCCATTACAACAGTTTCCAGATGTCCTGGGGTTTCTTCATCATGCACTGAGGTTCTTCCACATTTGAACTGTTGATAATACCAATGTAACCTGGGCAGTCTTCTCCATAAACAGCGACCATTTCTTCTTGGATTGTTTGCAAACAAAAATCTTCTTTCTATCACAACTACTTCTGGTGACTACAAACTTTTTAACCCCCCCCCCATAGATACACTTACAGATACAATATGGCATAAGATGTGGTTTAAATTTGTGAATACAACATATAAGTAAATAATGCCAATGCCTACTTGCATAAATGTGGATATTGGTTGGTACCGTATATATGGGGATATACGATATATTGGTTAGCAGGGCCGGCAATAATTATCTACACCCAAGACATATGGCGCTGTTTTCGGAAGGGCAAGTGGATTTCTGAGGTTTCTTAGTTCCGATCCAGTTATTTATTTATTAAAAAGTTCTTAAACTCCTTAACTAAAAGAATCCAACCAAGTGATGTCTCAGATTTTAAAAAAATAAAACGAAGGTCACAGATCAACGAACAATAACAAAAAAACGATCCCAAATTATTTTGGAACGCGATTTCTTTTTCGCTAGTGCGGCTGACAGCTCTCCGTGGCCATATATTACGGCGTAGGTCCCCCCCCCCTACTTTTATGACCGCGATGATCTGGATCCGCGAGACAAGACATCTTTTCAAAGTACGCTGGGTCATCGACGCTCGTTACACGATGACTCTATTGTGCAGACACAGAGCACGTGCCGTGTAATTACCGGCGGGAAAAGGTAATAACAGGTTGTTCGGAGTCGGTGCGTATTGCGCAAGTGAAAACCATTTCGTTCGCCCGCACTTTGGTGCTCTTGTAATGGCCCACTACCTTTTCTGACCAAAGTGATGGGTTTTCTCTTTCGCCATCCCTAAAGTGTACTAGAAATGATCGATTCCTCCCCCTTCTGTACATCCCTTTCATAGGTCGAGTCCATCCTCAGATAAAATCGTTTGTATTTTTCTACCTCCATATGTCCCCAATGTCAAAGGACCCTTCGAACCATGTGCTCAATAATTATGAATCTCCATTAACTCCAGAATTTGTAAATTCTGTTATTCGAAGACCAATTTAATGCACAAAAGAATTCCAAAGGCCAGGTGTCGATACAAACTCAATGGGGGGTCGTTAACCCCTGTGGTTTAAATCCTTTGACCTCCACCCTCTATTTTCTTAAGCAGGAGCTACTGAGAATTTAGTAAAGTGTTTACAAGGCTGATGACCTTGGTGGGATTAGATAGAGAATGGATTGTACTTGGAAATTTTTTTTTTGTTTCAGTAGGGACAACCGGAAGGGGACTGCTGTTGGCTGCATACGTTCCCATAGAAACTGAACTTATAAACCATAACTTCCTCTAGGTCAAAGCGGACCGAAAAGAAAAATATCAAAATATCTAAATTTAATTGTTACTTCAACTATAACGCCCCATTAAAATAAAATAAAAGTAATACATATACATTTTATTTAAATATTTTATTTTAATGTAATTTTATTTTAATGTATAGTGTTCACCTATTTGAATAAATTGTTAGGCTTTAGTTTTAATTCCAATCATTTTAAATTTTAAGAACATAATTATTTTGGTAAAACTGCAGAACACGGTGTGCACTACAGCGTAACATAACATAACATAACCTTTTTTTGACTAGCCTGCTTGAATCTGTCCTGAATTGGTAGCGTAAACTAACCTAACCTTTTTTTCACACAATAAAAAAAGCTGATAGTCTAGAGTGCACACCCTGTTTTGAAGTTTAACCAAAATAATTACACGTACATTTTACTTGCTTAGTTTTTCCACTGGTTTATATTATTTTTTACCATTCGAAACTCCATTATCCTTTCCCCCCCCCAAAATTCAAGCGGCCATCTTTTTTTTAAATTAGATTGTGCGACTATGTCCCACAATTCTTTACACAGTTATCAATTGATGTTGTTGTTGTTGTTGTAGGGTTTGAGGAACATTAGCGACTGAGGCCATATTGCTCCGTGTTTACTGTCTGTGGTCGACTTGCTGCGCTGGATGAAAAACCACAATTTCCGTGAGAAAAACTATGCTACCCTCACCTGAGACCGACTAACTCAGCCACGTTGTGCAAAAGGCCCACAAACCAACTGTACTACCCACGAGAGCATCTATTCGATAAGTAAATGGGTAAACTAATTTTTGGTTCAAATATTTGAAGGCGTATAAACCTTTAAAATAATATTATTTGGCAATCAGCATTTTTAAATAGTTTAGTACAAACATAGAACAAATCGGCTAAACTTCAGAACAGGGTACCACTCCAGTGAAAAAAGTTTAGGTTATGTTCCGTCACTAATTCGGGACGGATTCAAGCAATTAATGACAGTCTGGAGTTGTACCATGTTCTAAAATTTACCTATAATTCTGCTGCTAATATACATTACCGCACGTGCACACACACACGGCCAATTTGTATTTATCATTCATATGAAAACATGCAAAAGAAATAGTGGCACCTGAATACGATTGCATTTATATTCTAGAGTAAACAGGATTCATAATCTCAAGCACTTATTCCAAATTATATTTAGCATACCTCCTTTTCTTACTATATCACGTGACAATTCAAATAAATCATACTTAATAATATTTTAAATTTTAAGCAATAAGAAGACAGCAAGGAACCACGGGATATCAAAAATTAATCCAACTATTAGGACAAATTCAGATTCAATCCTTCTATACAAGTATTAGAACAAATAAATTCTATCCAAGTATGAATTAGGACAGAATGAATTGGTCTTAATACTAGGATGATATGCTTAAAGGCAGCTTTAGATTAATTGGTTTCACTAAAATGTCTGCCTATGGTTACCTCAAGAATTAATACCTAAACGACATATTAACAGCTTACCTGAGAGGTGTTACATTAAGAGCGATGAGGGGGCACATTCCTGAGCAACAGACGGTGATGTTAATACGATACAATCCAGAAGTGATAAGCATCCAACCACCAACCAACGCAAACTCATCTTTGTTATGTACCGGAGTTAGCACCACACACCACCTTAGAGAATGCTCGACTGGCGTCGATCACCGCATGGAGAGCGAGAAAAGGGAGCCTAAGCGGTCACGTGACGACGAGGGGATACAAGAGGGGTGGTTGGGAGAGAGAGAGAGAATAAGGAGTGGAAATAAATTGTGCTTTCCGCGAAGCCAGAAATAGATTCAACCGCTGGGCACTACGATGCGTTTCAACACCTTTGGATGAGATGCAGAGGTACCGATTGTCATGAAGAGTTTCAACTCCTTGAGGAAGGATAGGGAGGCCGGGGGAGGGGGAAATGGACGTTGGTACGAGTGAGTGGACTAAAATAGAACTGTCAAGCTTGTCAAACTGTGTAGGCCCCCAGAAAAATCTTTTGTTGATTTAACCAATTGCCACTGGCTTTCACTGACAACCATAAAAGGGGCATTCTCGCCTGCCCAGTGTGAAGCCCAGTGAACGCACAATGGGCCAACCGAAGCAGGATGAACTAGTGCCAATAACACCAGGGGGTCCGTAGCTTCTTGTCTCTCCCTCCACCCCACCTGGAACAGGCACCATTGCTTAAAATCGCCTCCCCCTTCATAGACATGTTTACCAATGTACCCTAGACGCATTTCTTGGCAGCTTTCCAAGCGCGAAAACCCCTTTCTATTGGATATAATAAGGGGATCCGCCCTCCCTAATTGAATCTTAGACATCGCTGGGTAGCAATGTAAATCTTTGTATTGTTTGCCCCTTCGGCCTCTGGCCATTCCACTTTCTTGCCAGTCCATCAAGTTTTCTTGGTTAATACACCTGGGGAAGTGGAAGTGGGAGGGGGGGGGGTATTTATTCTTAATACATCCTCACGGATGGTTAAAGAAGTGACAGGTGAGCTTGTTAAACGTGCGAGGTTAGATTATCCGTTTATGTACTGAAAAATCGCTTTGTTTACTTAAGTATTTTGGAATGCAGCAGTGCCATCTTTAGGCCGAAATGTGAAACGGTTATTCGTAGTAGGGGGGAGGAGAGATTAGGGCACAGAAATATTTCCAGTCACGATCTGGTAAACATTTCTTCGCTGTCAACTTTCATTAATATTAGCTTTTCATGCGGTATCATGACGTGTTGATTTTGCTGTGTGGGATGTTTTTGTTTATTTTTTAATGGCTGGCGCAATACCAGCGCCCTCTATGTATACCTCCTTATGTTCAAGTGATGCTTAGTCATTGGTGTTAGAATATTTAAAAGTCATGTAAGACATTCTAATTCACTCAGAAAGGAATGGTATGGTGAGATGAGTGTTGCAGAAGTGGTCCAAAGTTCGAATGGGCTTTGTCGATTAGTTTACCAGTAATCAGAGAAAGCTGACGCTACTATAATCCGATAACCCTGGAAGCAATTTACGTCTACAAGTATGCTTCTTTGGCAGCTGACCAACATCGAAACGTTTACCACTGTGTAAAGAAAAAAAAAAACAGTGAAAAAAAAGAAAAGAAAAAAACAAATTCTGCTGCTCCCACTTCTCTTCTAAAAGATAAAACTAAAAATTGAGTTCACTGTGTTGAATCTGCTTTTAAAAAGTTTCATATGATGCATTTTACCACTTCTAGGAAAGCGTAAACAACGCTGTCCCCATGAACAAGGGTTACTGTAGAATCCTAATGAAAGGGAAAAATACGTAAAAGGCCTGCAACAACTGAAAGACAGAACTATACAAATTGCAAACGATGAAGGATGAACAATAACAGTTACTGAATGACAGTTGTTGTTGGAGTAGGTTTTTAGGTGTTCTCTGGTCGATTTTCTGTTTACTGGATTAAAAACCCGAGTTTCCGGAAGGAAAAAACCATTCTGCCTTCACCTGAGACCAACTAACTCGACCACGTTGTGTAAAAGGCCCATAAAAATTCTCCCGTCATCGACGGGACTCGAACTCAGGTCTTTTCCATCCGGTGTGGGGGAAGACTGCGATTCTACTAACCCACGAGGGACCTTGCATGACAGGATTGTAAAGGCAAAATTAACAGACAATCAAACACCACTAATAGAAACGGAACAGTGGTAGGCAATAGACACATTAGCAAAACTAACAAATATCGACATTGAGCAATAAAAGGTTTTCAATGGCGAAGTCAGCCTAGGGACAAGGGATATGTGCCCCAGGTCGACTTCGTGAATTTTTGTCCCTCTAACCTCTGGAAGTCAGGTTTTTCATCCATCAAAACAAATATACTGACTATGGATAAACATACAGGGGATAAACAAAATAACAGAAAACATCTGTGATAAGAGTTACAGGTATGCACTAATTTCTACGTGGAACAGATTCAGATAAATCTTGAACTGTCTTAAGAGGAATGAATATTGGACCATTCTTCATGGAAGAACGTTACATGCTCCTTGAGAGATGAAGGTGGAAACTGCTTCTCAAGCTCCTCTCCAAATATGCCCACAATGGCTCAATAACGTTTAAGTCTGGTGATTGTTCAGGCCCTGGGAGATGCTTAGCCTATTTCCAACTCCTCAAACCAAGATTGGACACATCTGGCTGTGTGTATATTTGAGCATTATCATCTTGAAACATGGCATCGTTTGTGGGAAACAATGGGATGAACTTGGTCACTCAGAATATCAAGTAATCAGTGGCAGTAAATCGCCCGTTCAAGATGATGACAGGGCTTAAAGAATACCAAGACATTGCTGACAAAATCATTGTTGATCCTCCTCCTCCTCCTCCATGTTTTACGGTTGGCACAAGACACCAGGATGATGTGATTCCTTTGGCATTCGCCAAATGTAAATCGCCCGTTCAAGCTCTCCCTGGTGTTCGAAAAAGCGTGAATAACCTGAACAATAACCGATGATTCGTCTGAAAATATGACATATTTCCAATTATCAAGTGTCCTCTTTCTAGCATTACCATCAGTAATGAGTGGCTTGGCAATACAGGATCTGCCATAAATTTCAGCTTGCCGAACTGCTTTACTAGAAACTGGATTGCTGAGACTCACATTAAGTTCTGCAGTTGTGTTTGTGGTAGTAGTGTCATGTTTTCGGGTTACAATCCTCTTCGGGGCCTGGCAGTTTCAGTTAGCTTCGATTTTCTGCTAATTTTATTTTTCCATACTTGGTGAATGCAGCGATCACTTTCGATTTGCTCTAGATACATTAAACAAATCAGCAGTTTTACTCACCAATGCCCCTGCTAAAAGTGCATCAACAATTTGACCTTTCGGAAATCAGACAGGGCAGTCATTTTATTTATACATCATACAGCTATTACAAACGCTACTACATTCATATGAGATGTTTCCATTATTTTGTTCACCCTCTGTATCTATTAATGCGTAAAATCTGTCACTGGTTACTAAGGTCACGAGGCGTCAGTGTCTCGCGTTGGTTCGCCTGTTTTCAGGGATGAAAATCCGATTTTTCATCCTTCGAAAATTATAAAAAAAAAGGAAAGCCATGCAATCTTCACTCAGTGGTAGTTAGCAGACAGCAATTACATCAAATATGTCTTAATTGGTTCCACTGTGGTAGCTGCAAACTTTGGTTACAGAATATTGTGTTGTGAGCAAACAGGAAATACTCCTTTGCCTAGATGTGCAGCTGCAGAAGCAAAATAAATTTTAAAATTGTATTTATGAGTTTGTGTCACTGTCCTATTGATCTACGTCAACCAAATCACAAAATACAAGAGTGATCCAATCCTTGCCCGACCCCGTTTTATAACTGAAGAAAAGAAAAAAACAAAAACAAAACGCTTCCGTTGATAGGAACCTAACAGAACTTTAGTCAAATGACAGACTCCTAATAAATGCTGAAAGACAGAATGAATTCTTTTTTCTGTAGATCAATAGTGATGACATCTCTGAGATGCGTTAAGGTTCATGTTGGCGCCTTCTCCTGAAGAAGAATAAATGTACAGTTCTAACTGTAAGTAAGACTAATGGAGTCTACTTTTGACTTCTTTCAAAATGGTGAAATACTGGTGTAAAAAAAAGGGACAAACACAGAGACGAGAATAAATTTTCAAATAAATAAATATTCATAATTTATGAGAAAAATCTTTGCTTTCGGTCTGACCCAATCAGCAAAGCCACGCGTAGCTTGTTACAAAGTGGGAGTCGCGTAAAAAGATAACATTCTTGGAAATTCTGTTTCGCGTTTATCGCTTCCACTATTGATTTCGAGACAACCATCACTGTGAAAATGTTACAGAGATTCCGTGTGGATGATTCTTTGAGGTAGAACGATTAATGATGATCGTTATCTCACTCTAACTACAAGAAATCATAAAGACTTCACCTGACAGGAACCCGCTTCACAGTTTCTGGATTTACACGATGTCTTACTTATATCAAGGCATCCGTCTAAAGATAGCAACATGAGGATGATGGTTCTTTATGCACGACGACCGACCGTCTGTATGCCCTTAGCGCTTTGCCGCTTGAATTGGTACCGTCAAGGAGTCGATGGGACCTGGGAGCAATGGGCTAGGATATTGATACCTCCAGTACTAATTAACAGTTTGGTTTTCAGCAAGAGAAGTCGATGCCAATATGTCTTGCTGCCCACGGATATCACATGCTTGTTGGGGTACGTTTCCATCGGTTATCGGAGAGAAAATTTGGTCACTCGTGAACTCATTTTCATAACTTAATAATTTCAGAGCTTTCGTGGGTAGCATAGTTGGTAGGATTGCCATCCTTCCCACACCGGGTGGAAAAGACTTCAGTTCGAGTCCCATCGATGACGGGAGGAATTTTTACAGACCTTTGTAACAACGTGGCTGAGTTGGTCGATCTCAGGACAGGGTCGCATGGATTTTTCTCTCGGAAACTCGGGATTTTTGTCCAGCAAACAGAAAATCTACTTCAGAACAAGCAATTCACAGACAATATACACGGAGCAACACTGACCTTATTTGCCGATGCTCTTAAAACCCAACAATAACCAACCACCCTTTCCCTGTATTTCTCAAGTAAATTGGTATTATCCTGAAACAGACCACTAAATTCCGAATCAACCCTACTTGGAATTCAGCGGGTGTCCAGTGATTTCCAGGTGAAAGGTAATCAAGAAATAAACTATTGTGGGAAACAGCAGAGGAGAGTGGGTGGTTTTCTAATACATTCAATATTTAGCATCGGCTTTCTAATACGATCATAACATTGCAGGGTGCAGTAGATCTGATACAAAATTCGGGTACTCCCTGGATGACACCATGACACCACCTACAGATACTTTGTCTTAGCAAGGATCCTTCGCTTCGTGAGGTTCTCGCCACACTGTTTGCCTACCATCAGTGCAACACAAAGTGTATCGTGATTCCTCTGACCACACGAGTTTCTTCTTTTGTTCCACTGTCCAATCGCGATGTTCTCGGCACCAATGCAAGAGGATTTTTCTGCTTTTCTCTGAAATAGGTGACTTCCGAATAGGCAGGCGACTGCTATTGCCCAATTTCTTTAATTACGTAAGAAACTAAGAAAACACCAACTGAAAGTTATCAGGTTTTACGTCAAGTTTATGTGGAAGATACTATATGAAGAGCTCCCATGTTTGAATCTCATAAAAGATTTTTAGAAGGAAGAGAGAATGTGGAAGTCGATGAATGACCAGGCAGTCCGATATCCATGATAACTGATGAAAATGTGGACCGGGTAAGGAAACTGATTAGAAGTGATTCTTGTTTATGCATTAGAATGGTAGCATATTGGTTTTTTTTTTTTTTTTTGTAGTTCATACGTCATAATCCATTAATACCTATAACTAATCCGTCGATTGGTTCTTAATTCAGTTATCGGATTCAATGCCCATGGACAGTTGGTCCGCAATTTAGGTATAAATTGAGGACTAACACACTCGCCCACATACTCTCTAAATTTAGTAAAAGTTATTCGAGGAACGAGGACACACACACTTGGTGACTCATAAAGATAAAGATAAAGTGAGTTGGGCACTTTATCTGAACTCTTCGCATGCAAGCATACATAAAGGATTTCATAACATGTGGGGCGTATTTTCAAAATTGATTCAAGATTCTGCTGGAACAGGCTTCCATCTGTTGCTGTGGAAGTGGATAGTTGGAATAAATTCAAGGAAGAACTATACAAACAAGAAGAAAGCAAGCTTATATATCATCATCAAAAAATAAAAAACCACACACAATTCACTCATTCGTATCCTCCAAGAATTTGTCCAGTTCTTCCTTGAATTTATTCAACCCATCCACTGTCACAACAACAGATGGAAGTTTGTTCCAACAATCACCCACCCGCTGGCTGAAGTCAAGGTTCCGCACATCTATCCTGCAACCATCCTTCCTTAATTTGAATTTATGCCCCCTCATGGGTGTAGTCTCAGCAAGTGGAAGAATACCACCAATTCACCTTACTCAATCCATTCAAGACTTTAAACACCTCAATCAGATCTCCCCACAGATATCTAGTCTCGCGTCGCTGCAATCTGTAGAACTGAAGCCTTTCTAGGTAAGAGCTCCCTTTTGTTCCTTTCACCAATCTGATTGCCCTTCTCTGCACCCGTTCCAGCAGTTCTACATCCTTCATAAAGTGAGGTCTCCAGACCTGTATGCAATACTCAAGATGTGTACCCAAAATTCCTGTATACATTTGACAAAAAACCATGAGCTATCCTGGCAGCCTGTCTGCATTGCTCAGAGAACTTCATATCCGACTGCACAATTATCCCCAGATATTTTTCATTTTCCACTACCCGGAGTGTAGTGGAAACGTACCACACAGTTGGTACGTTACTCTGGGGTTACTGCTACCCATATGCAGTACTTTACATTTGTCAATATTAAACTTCAGTTGCCATTTTCTTCCCATCCACCTAACGTTTCTAGATCCTGTTGCAGCAGCAATCTGCCATTCCTGTCATTAATCACCCTGCAAACCTTTGTATTATCTGCACACTTAGACATTAAGCCTGATATACCTTCATCAATATCATTGATAAATATTGAAAACATCAATGGACCCAGAACTGAACACTGGGGACTCCACTAATAACATTAGTCCACAAAGAGCAGTTCCCATCGATAACCACTCTCTGTCTTCTTCCACTCAACCATCCCTTTATCTATAGCAGTAACTTGCCCTTAATGCCACAGTGCTCCAGTTTGTACATTATTTTTTTGCATCCACCATCCAGTTCCTTGGTCACTACATCATAATAACCTATCAGATTGGTTAGACAAGACAAATCAATGATAAACCCTTGACAAATCAATCCTGTGATTGCAGTATAATTGCATGCCTGTCCAAATGGTCCTGCATTAGTTCTTTAACCAGTAATTCCATTATTTTTCTTGGAACAGACGTTAAGCTAACAGTGAACTCGGATTTCTTTTTTTGTTGGTGATGCTGGATAAGCTTGCTTTCTTCTATCATTTTAGACTATCAGTACTCAAAAGCAATGAAATAAAGTTTATATAAACACATGCCCGAAATCACTCTGTTTCCGAATCACATTCTATTTTGTGTTGTAACAACAATTATCCACCTCACCCTTTAAAGGAAGGGCTCAAAATGTCCACCTTGTGCTTGAAAATATGCGCATGCCTGAACATGCCTCTCTAACAAGTAAAAGAACAAGACTGTCTGACGAATTCAAAAATTCCAGTTATTGTTCGGATTTGCTGGCATCCTTGTTCTACGCATTGAGAAGATATTCAACATTTTCGTGTAAACGATGGACACAACAGGTAAAAATCGAGTGGATTCAAGTCTGGGGAAGGAACCAGAGGGTCATGCTACGGTCCTCTACAGCCTACCATTTAATGTTGGAATGCATAAACTACATACAATGGATAGCAAGATGGACTTCATCTAGTAAAGCGTAAATCATTTCTTAAAAATTCGGAAATGGATTCTACAATTAATCTTCCAGTGGTGATTAAGCAGTTGGCAACAATTCCAGTCAATACATTTAATATAAACTGCTGCCTTGACTGTATGATGGCATGCGAATTCTCTTCTGTCCAGCAAGGCGTGTTGGGAATCATGTCATTTCTTGTAAAGAAAACATTAGAAAACAACGCGGAAGATAAGAAAAGAAGATTTCAATTGTAGGAACCAACTAAATATACCTTCTGGAGTTGTTAACTCAGCTTCAGTAAGGCCGTGCAATCTTTGAATGTGATATATACCGATAAAGTGGTAAAATTCTTCGCACAGTTATGTGTCTTATGCCCTTTGCTGCTGTTATCCTTCGGATGCTGTCACCAGGATTTTCCTCCATGAGATTCTACCACCCGAAACTCGCTCGTTGAATGATCCTGTAACAGAAGACGCTCGTCTATTCTTGCAAGCTCATACATAAAATGCATGGACTTCGATTCTGACTTCAGCAATGTGCTACCTACCCACGAGGGCTGAAAACAAGGGAGCGTCACAGCAACCCTTGATGGTTACATAGGAGAAAGATGAGTGTACAGTTGCGTTAACAAATAAATGAAGTATTTATTAGCGTCACGTAGAATCGAACACGCAATATGCGACATATATGAGATATGTCTCGCTGGAGTGTTTGAGTTTCTTACACCACTGCGCAAACTCAGACGTACTGGGATTTCTAGTAAACCATTTCTCTGACCTACTTAGTAGCTGCGTTTGAAAGAAAAGGGAAGACCACAATGCGAAGTTAGTGGAATAAAAAAAAAAGGGAAAAGTCTCGAAGAAGGTTTCAAAAAAGAAAGCAAACCTCTTCAGAATACACAACTATACGTTGTCTGGCATCCAGCTTACAATAAGAGTTTGGCTTGCTCTTTGCAAAAGACGTTTGAGAAATTACAGTGGCTAGACGTGCTGATGAGCGTTCGCTGGGCGCGTCGAAGGCATTTTAAACGAGCTTCGATTCTTTAGTTGTGCTCTGAGCCTGGACTAGACTAGACTATATGATCCCACCCATATTCGTGGGACGCTATTTTTGCTCATACACTTGATAATCCTTTAAAACTGTCAGCAGAGTTCGACGTCTTGGGAAGGATAAATCATCCGCATTAATTCAAAAAGAAATTACTCCGCTTTGGCCTTCTCTTTACGTGTGTCTAGAAAGGGAAGAGGAGAAAACAACAACCAGAGGGAAGAGGAGGAGGAGGACGCAGATTATTCTAATAAAAGAGTTTTAACGCGCGTGGAAAAATTGCATTAGAAACATTATCATTTGTTAGTTTGCATTGTATCTAAACAGACAGCACTATACAACTATTTAAGATGTCGAATTTAAAAGAGAGAGGAGAGAGAGAGAGAGGGGGGGGGGATGTTCCCGTAGGGTATTAGGAGCATCAGCGACTAAGGCCATATTGCTCCGTACGTATTGTCTGTAAATTGCGTGTGTTCTGAGGTCGATTTTCTGTTTTGGTGGATGAAAAACTCTGGAGAAAACACCATGCTATCCTCGCCTGAGACTGACTAACTCAGCCACGTTGTGAAAAAGGCCATAAAAATTCCTCCCTTCATTGACGGGACTCGAACTCAGGTCTTTTCAACCCGGTGCGGGGAGGAAGGCAATTCTGCCAAATGTGCTACTCAGGAAGGCGGAGGAGGGTGAGGGGAGAGAAAGAAAGAGAAAGGAAGAAAAAAAAAAGAAGAGCGATTGAGAGAATAAGATAGACAGATATATAAAGACAGAGAGAATAACATAGAGAAAAAAGAGAACAAATAGAGATGGAGCTATGAAGACAGAGAAAGAAAAGAACAATAAGAAACACAGAATAAGATAGCTAGATAAAGACAGAAAACAAGATAGAGAGATAAGGACAGAAAACAAGATAGAGAGAGATAAAGATAGAGAATAAGATATGCAGACAAATAAAGATAGAGAATAAGATAGACAGATAAAGATAGAGAAGACAGACAGATAGAAAAAGAGAGAAGGGGAAAAGAGAGATAGAGACAGGAAGAAAGAGAAAAGGAAAAGACAATAAGAGAGAGAGAGAAAAGAAGAGAGGTTGTGATAGAAAGAGTAAAGAAGAAAGAGAGATAGAAATAGTAAAAGGAGATGGAGACAAGCAGAGAAAAGAAAATGACAATAAGAGAGAGAATAAGATAGACAGACAAATAAAGTTAGAGGAAAAAAGAGAGATAGAGTGGAGAAAGAGAAAATAAAAATACATAAGAGAGAGCAAAAGATAGACAGACAAATAAAGACAGAAAATAAGATAGGTAGAGAGAGATAGTGATAGAAATAGTAAAGAAGAAAGAGAGATGGAGACAAGCAGAGAAAAGAAAATGATAATAAGAGAGAGAATAAGATAGACAGACAAATAAAGTTAGAGCAAAAAAGAGAGATAGAGTGGAGAAAGAGAAAATAAAAATACATAAGAGAGAGCAAAAGAGAGCAAAGAGAAAATAAAAATGATACACAAATAAAGACAGAAAATAAGATAGAGAGAGGGAGAGAATAAGAGAGAAAGAGAAGGAGAGAAAAGAAGAAAGTGAGATACAGACAGAAAGAGAAAAGAAAAAGAGGGAGAATAAGACAGACAGATAGATAAAGACGGAAAATAAGACAGAGAGAGAGAAAATACAAACAGAAACACTGAAGCAGAAATAAAGAAAACAGAAAAGAAAGAGAAAATCTGAGAGAGAACACAAACAGAAAAACAGAAAATAAGGTGAATATTTTGAGGAAGCAAGAAATAAACAGAGGGTGAGAGAGCCACAAAAAAAAAAATAATAATAATAAAAAAATAAAATAATAATAATAATAAAGGGAAAAACCGGCAACACAGAAGGCAAATATTCGCATCCGTAGATAGCAACGCTGCAAATTTATAAGACCTTCAGCCTACTAACACCAGCGAGGCTACAAGTAAGCAATTTACCTGTGTGCGTGTATTCGCTACAGCCGGCCCCCAAACTCTTTCCGTAGCTCACACTTTTATTCTGCTGGATGAATGCCAGAAAAGCGCAATGTAACAGATAGATAGAGAAAGAGCGCAGAAAACAGTTACGATCTACCGTGAAGGACCCGCAGATCCGGGACCGCTCTCTGCAGCCAGTAAATATCGACTGGACCGCTGGCCTGGGTATGAACAAATGCCCAGCAAAAACAGAAACAATGAACACAAATAGTTCAAATCACGAGTTTCGAACTGTTTTCACCCTTGAAGATGACTGGAAATGTTTGCAGCATACTTCAGGGGGCAAGTGTCCCTAACTCACTCGCGTTTATCATTAAAATAAAGATGGTCAGACAGACACCAAAAGGAGATACCGACAGACAAATACACTGGTGTACAAAAAGTCAGGTAACGAGTTCAAAAAATAAATTTGTGTTTATAAAAATAAATTTTGCAGGATTCGGCTACCGTGTACTTTAATACGCGTTCTTGGTTCTAAACAGAAAATGCTTCTTTAGTTGTATCCCTACAGGGAGAGCTCACTTTTGTGGGTTGCAAAGTGTCCACACCACATGTTTGTATAAGGATCTGCGCAAACATCTGGTATTTAAGTCTTTGAAAAGTCTGAGTAATCGAAGTAAGGGGGTTATCTTTTTTCTTTCGTAGGTGGCAGCACAGACTAGAGAACCTGCACTTAAAGAAGGGTAGTTGTAGGCCGCATAAGAAAGTTTTCTTTCAGCCAAAGAAGTATTAACTGTTCGAATGGTTTGCCTACTAATCTTGAAAAACTAAAGAACTTGTGTTTGGTTGGATCACACATTAAAAACGAACCAATAATCGACTTCCATAGGGTTTGCTAAGCCATTGAATACTGAATGTAATGATGCATATTTTGTGATTTTGCATGAGTAACAGCAAGTTCGCATGGAGGTCTGTCAGGACCTGCATCGGACGGTTATAAGATTGTGAGGTCCTGCACAGGGTGATAACGGCGGATGAGACATGGTTTCATAATTTCGACCCAAAGAGTAAGCAACAGAGCTCTGTTGCTCTTTGGAATTATTCAAGGAATGATTTACCAGCATGTTGGGTCACATCATACAACTGTTACGGGACCTTACTACAGAAGCGTACTGCACACTTTGAGAGATCACATACGTCGCAAACGACCACAACTGCACACAAGTAGATGGATGCTGCATCACGACAATGCGAGACCTCACATTTCTCATACTGTCATCGAGTACTTAGCCAGCTTTAATGTCAAATGTGTTCCTCATCCGCCCTACAGCCCTAACCTTGCCCTCTGCGATTTGTTTTTATTTCCAAAGTTAAAGAAGGAGCTGCGAGTAAAACGTTTCCAGTCTTCAGAAGATGTTGTAAAGACATCGGACAGGCGATTCTCAATCATATGACAAAAAATAGCTTCCACCGTGTTTTTGAAGAATGGTTGAAACGTTGGAGTAAGTGCAATTCATCAAATGGGGGACTACTTAGAAAAGGACCAATAAAATATGGATGATTCATAAAGGTACGTTTAAAATCTTCGGTAGATTAAATAGTAATATTTAACTAGATTTTAGCAAGCGCTGTTTTATGCGCATGACAAAGAGCTTAATTTCCAAAATAAATTATTTCCCGAACGTCTTACACCTAAAGTATACCATCACAGCATTTATACTGTGATGGTATACTTTAGCTGATTCAATTTCCGTTCTTGTTGTTAGCATTTCATTAAAGCCACACTTCATTAAATTGGAAAGTAAATTAAGTTTGAAGCAGTCAAACATGGTGTAAAGCTCGGCTTTCAGAAGTTTAAATCTTTGGGGAAGAACCAAGCAAGATACCATAAACACTTGCCCTTCCTCTATTCAAGTGATCGGTTTGCGGTGGACCGTTTGTTAAATAATTACAAATACACCACGAATACTTTATATTCAGAAGTGTAGAATAGCACTCAGACAAATAGCAACTATAAAGGTTAAAAGGTCGTCTTACCAATTAGTAAGATTAAGGTGAAAACACCAGTAAGGATTGACCTCGTGGGTAGCACAGTTGATAAAATCACCGTCCTCCTAAGCCGGGTGGAAAAGGCCTGAGCTCGAGTGACGGGACTCGAGCTCAGATACAATTTACAAACTATGTAAATTGCGTACTATAGCATTAGTAGAGGCATATGATGCAAGAAAGTAAGCTAATATACACTATCTTCTTTGGGCCAATAAGGATCCCAGCATTCTTTGAGTAGAATTCAAACTGTCCACCATTTGCTTCTAGGCACAGTTCACAGCGGTGAGTAACTGAATGAACATTCTCCAATATAACTGGTAGAATAGCTTCACAAGTTAGTTTAATTTCATCCTTCAATAGTTAATGTTTGGTTTTCTACCATATACTACATCCTTCAGGTAGTCCCAAATGTAGAATTCGACGTGTCCACATGTTGACAAACCACAAGTTGTTGTTGTAGTAGGGTTTAGGAGCATCGGCAACTAAGACCATATTGCTCCATGTATACAGTTTGTAAATTCCGTATGTTCTGTGGTCAATTTTTTGTTCGCTGGACAAAAAAACCTGTTTCCGGGGAAAAAACCATTATACCCTCGCCTGCGACCGACTAACTCAGCCACGTTGTGAAAAAGGTCCATAAAAATTCCTCCTGTTATCGAACTAAGATCTTTTCCACCCAGTGTGGGAGGACGCCGATTCTACCAACTGTGCCGATTCTACCAACTACCCAAGAGGGCTATCAACAATTCGAAAAAGTACAATTCGATATCTCCACATTATTATCTTGATAATGTGGAGACATCCCATCCTTTCTGGTAGAAAACAACTTCATTCCATTACAGCTTAAACGGAGAGCGCGATGGATACAATAAGCATGCGCAGATAAATCACCGTAACTGTCCCTTCAAATTAAAAAAAAAAAAAAAAGCACGTGTACAGTCCAGCAGTTCCCCAGGATGAGAGGCCACACCAGACTCTTGGTCATTAATTCGTCACTGCCTGTGTGGTTGGTATTATAATATCCACAATCTTTTGTGGACATGTCCATTTTTTTTTTTTAACAGTCAGTGTAGTGGAAATCACAATTAAATCAATTACTATTGATTGAGATAATTATTTCATATTATATTTCACGAGTACCCTATAATGGTTAGCGTTCTAACTATACAAAAGCGAGCAACGATTCTCTAAATTGAAAATGGAAAAATTATAAAGATTTCATTCATAAATTGGAAATGCATTTCCTTAATTAAGCTTTGTAAATCAAGTAAAAAAAAAAAAAAGAAAGAAAGAAAAAGAAATTTAGATAAATGAACACAAAATGAACGATTATCTTACTTAATCGTGGAAACACATCATGATTTCGTAATTAAAATACCATCTCGTTAAAAGAACTTTGTTTAAATCTGTGGCTACGTTCGAAGCTTAAATTTAGACTCTAAGTAAAAAGGGTGACATCTTCTCCAAAATTAAAGCGGTAGCCTAACAAAAATTCTTTAAATTTAAATATGAATGCCAAGTATGCATTTATATATTTTTTTAACTAAAAAGAGGAAGCCAAAATTATGTATTTCAAGAACGTACATAAAATAATCGAATTAATTTAAGCTAAAATCCTTGCAGCGAACTTGTTTGGAGCTTGTGAAAGGAATTCCATTTTGTCAAACACCTGAATGCGTGTGCGTGTGTGGTGTTTGCCAGAACCTTATCAAGACTGGTGTTTGTCCTTAATGGAACGCTATCTTCCCCTTTCTCCCACCCCCGACGGTAGCACTAGGGGTAAACAAATGGGGAACGAAGGAAGATCTGCTTCTGAACTGATAAGCAATGGTTCCCGTCCATCAAACGCAAAACCCCCCACTTCCCCTTAAGGAGAGCTGTTGTTATAGTTGGACAGTTGTCATAGTGATGTCTACTTGAGATAAAACTCTCACGCAGCTGTATAAATGGACAGCAGTTCTCCCTCCTGGTCCAGGCAACACAGTTTGACGTGTGCAATAGTCCCTCTTCCTGTTAACAAAGAATTTTCCCCTCCCTCGACACCCGTCACAATGAACGCCAGTGTTCTTTTTAAAGGGATAGTTAAGGGCAAAGCGACGGAGTTAGAAGGGAGTAAATTAGCTGTGTTTGCTTTATATAATGTTTCGGACAAAGAGAAAATTTGCTTTTCTCCAGATATAGGGGCTCACTGGTAACTGCTGCTATAACCATAGCTAAGACTAAATTATTAAACTTAAACATTATAATTAAATTGTAGATTATACACACTTAAAATACTGTTGATGATGCAGCTTCGATACGATATTTACATGACCGATTTCAATATTTGTTTAATTTCAATGTTCTATTTGTATTTTTAAACCTCCACTGCTATTAAACCTCCAATTCTTAACCGGAAGTGAAATTTTTGGTACACGGCAACGTTATGCTAATAAATGTATTTTTTCTCCTTTTTTAATTCGTAACAGAAATGAAATTTCTGTCATGAATAAAAAAAATTCAGCATCCCAAGGAAACATGAAATACGCCATTTCTTATTTGCAACAAAAGTTGAATTCGAAGCATTACGAATTCGCTTTGAGTGTTCGGTTCTAAATCAACAAAATGTTTGAAGAAAGAGAAATGTTACTCAGTTATTGATCTTAGGAACTGAAACCAGCTTTCAGAAAATTACATGTGGCAGTTGCTTCGGCTTGAATGTATGTTGACGAACGGCATCTGTAGGTAAGTTATTGAATCGAGAAATCAAATTCAATTAACTACGAAAGTGACAGATTGCTAAAATGTGTGTTGATCGATCATGGGATGGGGGAAGTTTAATTGAACGTGGATCATATTGATCATCCCTGAAGTTATCTTCCTACTTTAATTTGGTTTTAGTAATCAATTCGCAGCAGCTGAAAGCGTGATTGACTCCAAGGATCCTCAAGAAACCCGATTAAGTTTTCCTAGAAACTCGAACTTTCTTTTTTTTATTTATTTAATGAAGGCTATTGGGTTGGTAGGGCCTCGAGCGGGTTTCACAAACACTTGATGCATTGGCAAGAGTTCAGAAATAACACTGAAACCCATATTAAGTGTAGTGGGATGATCAAGTACATTTTAGATCACACGCAATTGTATTTTGTGTGGAGAATCACTTTTACAACCATCTTCCCTTTCATCCACGCTTATTAAAACAATTTGTCTACAAACTGAGAAGCCAAAATATTCCTTTTCCGTGTAAGAATAGTTTAATGACATCGCATGTGATTTATTGATCAATCTATTCTCCTTTACTCCAGTCAGAAAAGTTTTATCTGCAAGAATCATGCAATAAAACTGAGAGAGAGAGAGAGAGACCTTATCACAAATCATTACTTGGTCTCTTAAAATTGGCCGTGTATAAATTTTATAGACAGAAACAACATAAATTTTCACATCAATCACTGAATCAGATTTATAACGATATACATGAAATTTAAGCAATCATATACTCGAAATCGTTTTATAAAAATTAAATATAAAACAAAAAGGTATTTTAGTTTACCCATTGAATAACAGTCTTTTTATTAATTTACATGTATACTGTAAAAAGCAATTGTAAAAAGGAACATAATATATATCTTATTAATCGAATACCTCGAAAGAACTGCACCAATTGCATAGTATACTGTATTATAATAAGCACTACCGCAACACCCTCTGGTGTAACAATAATTTGAAACGTAAACAATGAATAATTCATATTTAAATTTACGAACGAGCCCAAAAGGAGCCATTCACGTTTTAGAAATTTAAACCAAGAATTAATGTAATCAAACCGTTGTATTAATATTCAATAAACTACAAGAGAATAATTGCAATGAATTCTAATTATTTATATTGAAAGATAAATAATTACCAACTTAGTAACAGAATGCCTAATTTATAAATAGAGAAGAATGCTTTATTTAAATACGGTTGTATGTTGAACACCATCTGGTCTTAATAGCGACAATTTGTGAGGACGATTTACTTAAAGAGAAAAATAAAAATAAAAATGCAAGGAAATTTTAAAGCTAAAACTGATTTTAATCTTTAATAATGAATAACTACGCAATGCCCTTCAGTGATAAAATATTCATAACACCAGTAACGAATTTGGTGTTTCGAATAACCTATCATGGCACTCGCTTCTACGTGTAAAATTTCCTTTGTAAAGTATATCTTACTTTTACTTAAAAGGGAAAATCGATATTCACGGTACTTTAAGCAAATGAAGTCTACAAAATTGGATTGTACATATCGTAACTTTAACGTCTGTCATACGTATGGAGACACCTGTGATGTAGCGCTCTCTTCCTGTCACATTCTTTTCTATCAAGGAGATACTGGAGAACCTGTAAGATGCTTTAAGCCTCCCCCACAAGCTGCAACAGAAGCCGGTATGTAAACAGAATTCATTGAGCGCCATAAATTTTGTTGGAGCAGGTATGCTGTGTGTGTGTTCTGCAGACTAAACCAAACTGTTCCTCCTCTGTGGCATACACTTCGGGGATGAAGAATTATCCCCTTAAGTACTGACGGTAGAATTCCCCCTGCACATGTGGGGATCGTCTCCTGTTCTGCTGAAGCCAATGTTCGACCGTGAGTGGAATCAATATGTGAGCTATGTTTTGAATGCAAGTTAGACGGATGATAAGTTTATTTTTAATATTATAGTACGGGTAATTCAGAAAATTCTTTAAAATTCAAAGTATCAGTCAGTCTTGGAATTTCCTTATATCTTGTTAAAACTGGTAGGAAAACAAGTTCATGTTCGATAACCTTTTCGATACAGAAACTATTATATAATAGACTTTAAGATATTTTATTATGAAAAGATTAGCCATAATATATTCTTTGTGTACTCCTTATTTATTAAAGCATTACAATGTCAATAAATTACAAGGGATATCGAGAATTTTAATAATTACAGTATATTGTTTTTTAAATGTAACATAATATTCTCTTTTGCAAAATATATTAAAATATAATAATTTATTTATAGAATATCATGCTTCTGTTCCCTTCACCATGAGATTTATACAGAGCAACAGCTTCCAAGAGTAGTTTCCAGCACATATTTTGGGAACCAATTCCACAGAGTTTAGTTATTCGAAGTGCCTTCAAGAGATTTCATGGACTGTTGCCAGATACAAAAAAGCTTGCTTACACTGCCCTACCAAAATATTGATGAACGAACGCGTAGTGGTGATAACAGCAGAAATTCTACGTGGATGGATTCGATGATGTTGCCATACTGATGATGTTGCCATTCTATTTGATGACCTGCAGATCCGTCAGATTTCATGGTCACTGAGGAATATCTCGGATGCATCGTTCTAAATGATTCAATAGGCTCTCAATGGAATTCTTTTCCAGCCGTGTATGGGTTAAGAGATGCAAAAAGTCGCTGCAGTAATCAACGATCCCGTATTTTCTTTTAATTTCTAAGTAAGTTCATCAGTTCTTTAGTCACCTATTTTAATTTGGGCCTAGAATTGAAAATGCTTTACTTTTAAAAAAACAGCAGCTTTTCTAGAATTTAAAATTCAAAATTCTTCCCTTTACCGGTACTTGTCCAGTATGAAAATATCATGATGCTTCTCACTGTTAGTGCTGGAAAATTCTTAATACCAAATGGACTGTTAGCAATAACGTGATCAAGAGTAATGTTTCCTTAGTAACGTCGCTAACGTGTTGATATAAGAAGCAGCCATCTGATCGATCCAGAATACTGCAACTAGGTAAGTGAACTATCCGCAGGCTCTAGTCTATGGCAGAAAACCTCCCCATAATAAGAAAAACAAATCTGTTTGTCTGCTGCATCTGCCCACATAGTCGTCATATTCATCAAAATTAATTGGGCTATGGCCTTCGTGGGTAGCACGGTGGATATAATAACTCCTCACACCGAGTTGAACAGACCCGAGTTCGAATCCCGTCAATGACGCCAGGGATTTTTATGGGCCTTTTTCACAAAGTGGCTGAGTTAGTCGGTCTCAGGCGAGGGTAAAATGGTTTTTCAGTTCATTTATGTTTTAAGTCATTAGTGCTGAAGTCGATCGACATACACCCTTTAATACTTTAAAAAAGAGCTAGTTAGTAACATCATCAATTTTCCTCACCTGGAAGACACACTGGTTCTGTCTTTATAACAGAATACATGTATATATCCAGGAGCAACGTGGTCTCAGTAGCTGATGCCCTTGAACCTACAACAACTACCCACCCACAGAATATCCAGCTTCCTTTACAATATTAATAACGGAAACCGGAATTTCTCCTACATTAGTGATATCCATTCTTCTAATTAGTAAGGGTCATGGTCATCAAGTCCCTTAATTCTTATCAAATAAACTTCCAAGTGTTTCCCTTATACTAATTGGACATTATATGGATATAAGGCTACATTGATAGCCATCTAATCTGTCTAACAGCATACTATCCAGAAAACACAAGTGAAAAATGTGGAATGTAAAGCTGATTTCAATTTATTACTAGGATCCTTAGAGATGCAAATAATTTGCGATGAAAGAGGTTCATCGAATTATTTTTCTAAAATTAGAACTAACTGATCAAACTTAGCGAGCGTGATATATGAATTCATGTTATAAACCATTCAGAAATCTGTTTTTAACGCAGATAAGAAGCTGGTACGATTAAGAAAAATACTCCTCTCTCTCTCTCCTCTCTCCTCTCTCAACAAAACCCTTTTCAGTAGCGTATTTTTTAAATTAATTTTTTTTTAACGTCTGGTGTTCACACATTCGTTCCGCTGTAAGATTAATGTTCTGAAGATAGAGATTAACTGGAGGTGGAAGCTAAACGTAGATCTGTGAACTCTTTTAATTAGTTTTTTTACTGCTTTTTTTTTTGCATTCATTTTTTATTTAGAGTATGTGAAATTTAATTAATCTCGCTAATCAAAATAGACCAAGAAGAGGTTCGCTAATTATAAATACCCCTGGACCACGCGAATAGGTATTTATCTGATCTAGCAGACAAACAAGATAACTGTTTCTATTACCTGTGTAATAATTTTTAGTTAGATATTTATAGTTTTATTTAAAACTAAATAAACTCAGTTTAGGAACATAGTAACTAATCTTTCTTGCTGTTTGCAAAAGATCACAAAGAGTATGGTAAGCAAAATTGGTTGACTCAAAGAACTAATGTTTGCCAGCAGGAACAGTGAATGTTAAGGATTAATCTCATCAGAACTTTATAATTTTGAATTCCTCAAGTGGCGCGTCTGCAGGGGCCACATTTATCCATATTTTAGAGGAGTTTTTTTATTTTTATTGTTATTTTTTCTTAGATGGTTGCCCTCGTGCGTACCACAGTTAGTATAATTACCGTTCTCCCCACATCCGGTGGAAAAGACCTGAGTTCGAATCCCGCTAATGTGAGGAATGAATTTTTATGGGTATTTTTCACTACATGTCTGAGTAAGTTGGTCTCAGGCGTGGTAGCATGGTTTTTTCTCCCGGAAACTCGGCTTTTTCGTACTTTGAACAGCAAAACGACTCCATAATAATACACGCAATTTACAGACGTACCATATACGGTGCAATATGGCCTAAGATGCTGATGTGCCTAAAATCCTATAATAACAACAGCGTCGGATGGCAAAATTTTGGCTTCTTGAGTACACAGCAGATATAGAGCTAATCCATAAGTGTCAGTAATATGTTGTCATCTCCCATGGCAGTCAGGAAGGAACGTTTTGCTTCGATTTTGTTTTGATGGTCTATCCAACTATAGTTGCCACTATTGGAAAGTGTCATTTGTTTGGAAAGGCATGGGTTTGTGCTCAGTTGATAGATGGAGGAAATTTTTACAGATTGTTTTCATTCTGGACTGTAGTCAGCTATTCTCAGGCATACGAGCAGGAGCTGGTTTTTCATTTCGCTAACATTCAAACTGGCATTCAGCATAACATTAATGTAAATACAAAAAGAATTTAGATGCTGAAACATTTATTTCTGGAGCATTAATATTGGTATTAGTATTATCTATATGGTGCAAGGAAGTCCTGTGCTTTTGCTGTACCAGCCAAAAAAATAAATAAATAAATAATAATAATATATAAATGATTATAGTGGATAAACAAAATTCTTATGGGATCACATAAGAATTTTGAACTTCATCAAGCTGTCATCCTCAATTATCCATGGAGTAACTTTTTCCAGTAGTTAACAACTGGCTGGCTAAAAGAAAACTTCCTGCAATGCAATAAAAAAACTCTTCTCCATAATTTAAATTTATGGCCCTGGTTCTCTAAAATTATTTTTAATAATGAAAATGTTGCCTTCATTCATTTTACTCTCTCTTCTCAGAGCATTATAGAACTCAGTCCGGCCGCCTCAAAGACGTCTAGTTGCCAAGTTCTATAGACCACATATTCGAAGTTATTCCTCATATGGGCGCCCTTTTGCTGATACCATCAGGCAAGTTGCGTGTCTTTTCGGTTCTTTCAAATTAATGGGCAAGACTTCAAAGGTCGATATCTTTTTTTAGGTGCTCTTCATACTTGGACAGAGTATTCCAAGTGGGGTATTACAATTATGAAAGTAATTGTAATTGGGGTATTATAATTTCCTTGTATAGTGGGACTATGACCTCCCTTCCTCTCCAAGCAAACCATATTTCGACAAAACATCGATAGGACATTACGGACCTTCCTTGCCGGCTGCACGGATACCTTCATATACACCTGTACTGTAACCCCCAACTGCCTTTTTTTTAAAAA
This sequence comes from Mastigoproctus giganteus, assembly GCF_048544385.1. NCBI lineage: Eukaryota > Metazoa > Arthropoda > Arachnida > Uropygi > Thelyphonidae > Mastigoproctus > Mastigoproctus giganteus. The sequence goes on along the minus strand of NC_143587.1, from coordinate 34,558,251 downwards.
ATTAAATCCCACCAAATATATAAGTTAGTTGGTGATAACCAAGCATAACCCCCAACTGCTTTTTTTTTTTTAATTAAATCCCACCAAATATATGTTAGTTGGTGTTCCCCAAGCACTGTTGTTGCATTAAAACACAGCTGTCACTTTTCTGACCATCCCCAAAGCCTAAGTTCTCGTGAAAAAGTACTGCTTGGAGCTGATCATTAACTGCTGTACCGATCCTGACATCATCTACAAATTTTGACATCCCGTATCCCTTTTTCGATGGACTTTAAACAAATCAGAACAACAGTGGTCCCAGTAGAGATACCAACTTTTTACGTTAGCCCAATCTGAAGAGACGCTATTAATCACGACCCTCTGCCTCCTGGTCTGCAGCCACCCTATGATCTATCTAATACTTTCCAGCATATATACTAATCTCGCTAGCGGAATGAATCCAATGCTTTTCTTAAATCCAAATAAACAATGTCGAAATCAGTTTCTGCATCCAGCTCACGAGTAACTCTGTAAAAATAACTAACCAGGTTACTTAAGTATTTTTCCCTTTAAAATCAGTTCTGTATTTCCTTCAGAATTCCATTTCTATTTAAATTTCCCTATATTGCATCTTGATCATTGTTTCCATGAATTTCGTTACTACTGAAGTCAAACTGACCTGTCCATAGTTATCCATTTCGCTCTTCGAACCGCCTTGATGGTATGTTACAACTGCTAACATACCACAAATAAAGAATTCACAAAGAATATCGCCATTCCAAAGGAATCGCTACCAAGCACAAAAATGTCCTCCTGGTATCATTAAATGGAGTTCGAGGTGATAGCATTATCACTGTTTCTTGATAACATGTAATTTTACATTTTTGGGTTATTGCTATCAATACGGCGGCATGCGTGTGTGTGTGTTAAGCGCAAAAGCAACTAAGGCTATGAGGCGTCACTATATTGTGCCTGTAAATCGCGTGTATTCTATGGTCGATTTGCCTGTTTGCTGGAAGAAAAACGTGAGCTTCCGGGAGATAAAAAGAATGCAACACGCGACTCAGACAGAGTACCCACGCGAGGGTTTGGATTATTGAAAGCATGCAGGTGAATCTAATTTGAATTGCAGTATGGGCAGGAAAGAATCAAAGTTTCTTTTAGTGAAGGAGACAATTTTCTCTTAATATGAAAAATGCAAACAATTGGTGCCAGAGCAGATTCTTTTTTACTAACGAATGATCTCTTAAAAACATCATAAACATCGGAGGGTTTATACAAAATTACTGTCTTGTATGTGGGTATGATAAGGGAAAAATCAATGGGGAATCGATTTTTCCCATAGCTACTTTTTTGATTAGTCTCAACTGGAGCATGTCCCTTCTGAATCTCAAAGGAGTAAGGAAGTGCCGGCACCAGGCTTTATAGGTTCTCCCACATCCGTAGCAGATGTATTTAATGCTGGTTTTCTGTGCATTTTCAAGAGAGATATTTTTGATGAGGGATCCACAAATATAACGCATAATTTAGGAATGGAACCATATCTATTTTAAAGATTTTTGTCAAGAAAGAAAAAATTTTTAAGTCAAAGGGCATTCTTTTGCGAGCGTTGTTTCTCGGTCAATTTATCCACAATATGTGATCAGGGCTGTCTGGTATGTGATCAGACCTTTGCTGCATTAGAACAGAACCTTTGCTGCATTAGAACATTATTTCTTTATTTGTTCCAACCAAGCATAATCGTTGCATTTTCTGAGTATTTCTAGTTCAAAGAAAACTGAGTCAAATGCTTAAGAAAGGTCTAGGAAGAAGATTACATCAGACTGGTGGCCTTCTGTGAATATCGTCTCAAGGTCACAATCAAATTCTTCAAATTAGTTACGGTAGATCGTCCACTGGTGGAATTATAGTAGTTTCATCAGTGGAAAATCGTGAAATAAATAGCGGATTAATCGAATACAAAAGCATTTTAGGATCTTTTTCAGAGAATTCATCACGCTGATAAGTTTCTGTATTCGAAAGAGTGGGCTTTCTTAAAGAGCAAAAAAAATTGAGTTATTTTGAATGAATCAAGGTGACATCGCGAATTTAAATGAAGATTGACAACATGTTGAAGTTGATTCCACAGATTTGAGTAGCATTTCTTCCAGAAGTGGGATACCATCAACAACCTTTGCGCAACTGTTATTTATTTTAGCTATTGTTTCTTTAAGGAGTAGATGACCCCCCACTGTGACACTAGGAGATTTAACAATATTCTTAAGGAAGTTCCAAAGAGGAGTAGTTGGCGTTGTTGAACTGCATTAAGCTGTTGCCTCCTCATACTTATTATAATCCGCTTTCCATGTTTGCTTTTCGTCTTAGAACCTGACATTCCCCAGCCTGTGCGATTCATTTAGTAATATAATGAAAGAGTTTGAAAACCATATCGGAAACGATGAATTATTTGGCATTTTGGAGTTCTCAACAAATTTTAATGTACAGTATGATAAAAAGCCAATTTCAATCACAGTCTATTGTCTTCACCATGTCTGTCCGTCCGTCAGCACGTAATAACTCGACTCCCACTGGATGGATTTTCATAAAATTTCATATTTGGCTCTTTTAGAAAGATTTGTCCAAATTATTCCAAATTTCATTTAGAACATTTTTTTTCCCTTATAAAACCTTAACTAATCATTATGATAAGTTTGTATTCCTTAAGTTAGTTGTAAATAATTATATTAATGCATATGTTGTTAATTTTTAATTGCTAATAAGCGCTAATTTATTCACATACCCTTTCCTTTTTCTAAAATGCTTTCCATAAGTTATGATATAACGATCTATTCATTGGATTGATTTACGTATACTGGAGTACCAGTATTACCATTACTAATGGATCCGCGTTCTTAACCTTTTTGTCTAGTGGAGAGCCTGCGATAAAAACCGCCATGTTTGTTTCCTAAATGGTTTTTATTAAGATCGATGGAGATAATATTAATCCTAAGGAAAACCGAACGAAAAATAAATGAAATATTATATACCAATTAATTAACAATTGTGTTTGAAAGTAGTGCAATACCAGGTAACTCGTGAAGGAACATTTTTGTTCTGCTGTTAGCAATAAGACTATTGCATTAAGCACGTAATTTAAATTTTGCTGGCCCCAAACACAGATGAAAAAAATAAACTAATCCTACCCAACCAACCACATTCTGGAATTGTATATTCACCGGCCAAAAAATTAGAAACCTTTTGCAATTGGCGTCAACAGATAATAAACGTACAGTATGCAAATATACCGGTATCGTCTGACGAGTCACGATTTACACATTTTTGTGTAATGGTAGGATGAAAGTATGACGTGAACCTCATGAAGCCATCCATATAAACTGTCACGTGTCCATTACTCGAACGGCTGGAGGTGGCATCATTGCATGGAGTATGTTATGTTGGTAAGGTCTGCTCATGCAAAAACCTGATCCTGCAATGCTTCAGTTGTATCTGGATTGCGGTGGATTTTTTCAAGACGACAAAGCGACTATCCATAGTGCAAAAGCTGTATCTGAATGATTCGAAAATCATTCTCAAGGTTTGCAATATGTATTCTGGCCGCATAATTCTCCAGATCCGAATCCAATTGAAAATGTCTGTTATACATTGGAAGGGCAGTTCTCTATCGATCAGAATACAGCAGCTAACAAATGTCCTGATGGAAGAATGGTAAAATCTGGAGATAGATTACCACGCACACACCTAATGAAATCCGTGCCAGAACCTGTTCTGGCTGTATGTAATTCGGGCTAAAGGTATCCTTACCAGATATTGAATAAAACTAATGATGGAAAAAGTCACGAGTTCCTAACTATCAGTTAAAAGAACATTATTCTTATGGCCACCCTCTTTTAAGCTACACTTTAATAAGCTGAAAAATTACAAAATAAAGTTATCTGCCAGAAGAAAAGCGAATGGAACGAGACCCTGCAGAACGCAGGTACTTTTTTGTATAATATAGACGACCCAAGCTTTTTGCAAGTCATTTCCGACTACATTTATTCTTTGAAGTCACACCGAAAGGAAATATACTTATTAAGAATAAATCTACAATTCTTAAGAGTATAAATCACTTAAAACGTAATAAGTTGAAGTTTCTTATGAGACTCCAACATATTACATAAACCTGAAGTAAAACCTGTATTATCTGGTCACTTTTCCTGTTTGAGGGATGAAAAACTTGATTTCTCAGGGTAAAGCCATGCTTCCCCCCCCCCACCTCCCGAGATTGACTAACTTGGTTATGAGGTGAATAACACCCACTAAAATTCGAATTCTTCGATGGAATTCGAATCCAGACTTTTCTCAACGAGACAAGTGGCAACCCGACTAAACTATCATGCAGGATCTAAGAGGTGACTAGTAGCACTGTTGAGGCAAACATCGAAGCCCAACTGATACCAGATTTCTGGTATCAAAACCTGACTGGTTGATTATTAGTCCTATTAGCGTGTTTTGTTTGTTCAGGTTTCTAAATAATTCATACAAGGAAATGAAATCCAGTATGGAAATACACTGTTATAAAACAAGAACAGTGTTGAAATATGCAAATTAGCTCATACATACCTTAAAATGAGCATCCAGCAGAGGATGTTGCAGATAATCCAGCAGAGGATGTTGCAGATTTTAATTGGAAAGTACGATTCTTCTGACATATTGACCACTCTCCACCACAATAAATAACTCATACGTGTCTCTGAACCATGACTCTTGGTCTATTTTTTCGGTTTATGAGCACAGTTTTAGTTTTATTTGGAAAGGATAAGTTTTAAATCCAAACTACACTATGCTCTTTAACTTTTATGAACAACGTTTGCATGATCGAACTGAGTGACGCACGGTTAGACCACTCTATTTAAAAACTACTTACATTTGTATATCACTTACTAACATTAACAATTCTGCTATCAATCGCTGCTAAAGGAACATTAACTCGCTATTAATGACATCTTCCTTACGTTTTGATAAGGTAGTGTAGATACTATCCATAAATCGATTTGACTCAGAACAAAAAATGCTGATTGGAAAATGAAATATTCGAAACGTGTTCGAATAGGATAATACAATAAGCCTCAATTTTAATAAAAATTAATTAAACCCCGGAAATTATGAAAGACCTGAACTCATCAAACCAGAATGAGTAACTTTGGGTTCAAAAGAATGACATTCTGGACTACCATTTATATCATTATTCATCGAGTGAATAATGATATAAATGGTAAAACTCCATTGTGCAATCCAGCCTTTTTTTAAATCCATCTGTCCAATTCATTAATTTATTTGAATTTCTTTATTTTCCAGCCAACAGGGACTGATATCACGACGAAGCTAATCTGGTTTATTATCCGAGAAAGGACAGAGAAACGTTTGATAGGACAGATTCAGTTTGGTGTTTTTCTTTCCCTTCCTCAGAGGGACACATTCGTCAAGATTAGTTAGACGCTATTGGAAAGTGTAGCGAGCAGTTGCATCTGAAGATCAATGTCCGGTGTCTATCTATCGGTGAAAAGATTAGTTAAAATGATTTAATTAATTCGGGGATATTGGAATTGTAATTATCTTTATATTCCAATGAGTGATGACATCAGTGATAAATGGCTGCCGTATCTCTATTACTCACTTTCCCTCCTTGCTAAGACCACTATTAGTCAGCTAATTAAATATAAGCAGACAGTTCGAAACTAGATTAGAAACTTTAGCTTATCAAAGAATACTTTAGAATGAAACGTGGTACCAAATGCATTCATTAACTTCGGGATCGTTTTTAATTTTTTTTTAAAATGAGATCCAATTAAAAAAGAAATATATATATATATATATTGTTAAGTAGAGACCCTCCCTTGGCGAAAATAACATTGAATTTTTTTTATTACGTTGTTTAAGCACAGCGCAAGTGCTAGCATATACACTCCCTTCCAAAAGTTTGGAACCACGTTTCATTTTTCTTATTATAACTGAATAAAGAAGTTCTTCCATGAGAAGTATTGGCAGAAAAATCGATATTTCATTTAAAGTACAAACTACCACTTGACGATTCAAGGACACTGGCAGTTTAAATGACAAATCAACGGATAAGACAATGATTTCTAAAACGCAGTCCACGACTTATTGCACTTGAAATCTTCAGCTGAGTTCAATAGGAACAGAGAAACTCCAGTGTCTACATCCACTGTAAAACTTCGTCCTAAACAAGAAGGCCTCTATAGTCGTTGAGCGGTCCGAAAATCTTATTAAAACCGGAAACTCTAAAGAAACGGTTGGCTTGGACTAGGAGCCATCAACATTGGACAATTGAAGAGTGGAAAAAGGTACTGTGGATAGATGAATCCAAATTTGAAATTTTTGGATCTATGATCCATTTGCATCAACTAAAGAAAAATGGTGCCACATTGTTTAGTGTGTACAGTCAAGCAGGGTGCAGTTCCATCATAATTGGGGTTGCTTTTGTTTTTTTTTAGAGTGGGTAAGAATCGAAGGATTTTTAAGAAAATAAGGCTATGAAAACATTCTTGAACATAATGAAATATCCTTCGGATTTCGACTTCGAAATTGTAAGAAATTTTATATTACAACAAGACAATTACCAGAAGCTATACAGGGACTTTCTAGCAAGTAAGCAACAGGAGGGAGTATTGCAAATTATGGTGTGTCCACTGCAATCACCTGACCCAATAGAGCTGTTATGGGATCATCTCGACGTCAAGTCCGTGAAGTCGCCCCATTTTCACAAAATTAATGGGGAACCATGCAGATTGCTTGGAATGATGTTAGTCAAGACACTACTATGAAATTAATGGTCAGAATGCCACGTCTGTGTAAGGCAGTGATAAAATCTCCAAACTTTTCGCCCTCGTGGGCAGCACAGTGGTAGAATCGCTGTCCTTCCCACACTGTGTGGAAAAGACTTGAGTTCGAGTCCCGTTCATAACGGGAGTTATTTTTATGGGCCTTTTTCACAACGTTATTGAGTTACTCAATGTGAGGAGAGGGTAGCATGGTTTTTCCCCCCCGGAAACTCGGGTTTATCATCCAGCAAGACAGAAAATCGACTTCAGAACATACGCAATCTATCTTTTCGATTCGGTTTAACTTCTGCGTCTAACAACCTTAACATAGTTGTCTGTATTTTTCCCAAACGAAAATAAAACAGCAACTTCGTCGTTAAATTCGGAATTCTTTTTAAAAATTCTGCCAATCGCAGAGGGCACAACATTGGGCATCTTCTCCTGAACAACCTGAAAGTACGTGTGACTTCTTCAAAAAAAAACTGTCTCACACTTAGTGGCGATATGCTCTTGCTTTGGTAACCCTAAAAACTGGAGTAGGAAGAGTTTAAAAAGAGGATATTGAGAATTTGGTGGTAATAGGCTGTCCTTGTCATCTCATTAATTTGAATGGTTCAAAGGGATTATATGAGCTCCTGTGAAAGTGGGTAAATATTTATTATCATTTAGAAAGAAGTGGTAAAAGGAACAATTTAATCTAAATGCAAGCCGTTGATGTAAAAAGATATTGAAGCATGTGTGTACACGTTGACTTTCTTTGGTTAAATGTGCAATTAGACTTGTAGAACAATGGTGACCTTCTGCAAGTCTATTTAAAGGAGAGGTTAGAAGTGGTGAGAAACGCCATATGAGAACATTTCAGAGTTACCAAATTGAAAAGTATAACACCAGATTACTAACGAGTGACACTGATTCATGCTCAATCCAGGTCACGATTTATGATCCAAAAAAATGTTTGTCTTCTTTCAAAAACTTCTTTTTTTTTTGGATCAAGAAAAACTCAAGATATGTCATGACAATGCTTGAAAATCCCAACATAGCTCTTCAATCCAATGAACCATACATCCATGTCCTGGTGTCATTACACCTCGATTTTTTTAAGAATTTAATATATAAATGTTACAGCAAAAAAATTTAAATCTTCCATTTCGAAAGTTGAGATCGTGGAGAGGAGAAAACAAGTGGAGAAGATTCTGTTCTTTTGATTAGTGAGGAATATTGTTATTGCTATATGTGACTACATGGTGCACAAATTGCCATTGAAAAATGATCTTCTAAATGCGGAGATAGTAGAAGTTTCAATTGCCAGTGCACCATTTTGTTTTGTGGAGTTTTCAGGACTTACCAGTGATACAGATAATTCCTGGAAACTTTTTTAACAAGTTTCCAGGACTAATCCGTATCACTGAAGATAAAATGTGCCCAATAAATTTCATAAACTAGGACATAAGATGTTACTTTTAAGGTTTATTTCTTGCGCCCTTATTGGGTTTGAGTTTTATCCATCTTATTATAAAAAAGTGTAAGCGACTTTGAATAAAACAAAATTTAAATAAGAAAAGCAACTTGTTTTCCTTTTCCAAATTTGTAGAAGATTTTTAGTTTATAAAAATAAATGTTAAACTATAAGAAACACAGAAACCACCATGTGGAGAACACAATTTGGGGGCCTGTGACATTGTACCCTGCTTAAAGTTGCAGCGCTTAATAACACTCATCCATCGAGAAGTTAGAAGTGTGTGGTGCAGGCTATTAGGTAGAACAATAAGAATTAGGAAGGGAGTGTGCATGAATAGGGCAGTGGCTAATTGCGATCAGTAATCCCCATCCTCCTGAAAGAGCCATTAGCAAACTGTAAGAAAGTCGTTTGGCTCGGTACTGCGGTGTAGCGCGTGGCGGGTGCATTAGGGCAGCGGGTAAGTGACCAGAGAGAAGCGACACTGTCCATTTGAGTGCGGCGGATTATACGCTATCGTGTGGAGTGGCCAGGTGGATGACCCCCGGGGCACGTGAGCGCACCACACACTCGCACGTGCAGTAGTGGCAAATGAAGGCGCACACGCAGAAACAACAGATGTGGATAAGAAAATTAGATCAGCTTCTTCCCGTGGCCAACAAATGAAACCATTAGCCCGTCCAGGGAACGCTGCTGTGCCCTGCCGACATGCGCCACGGCAAGGAAGGAAAGGCAGTTTTGAAGGGACCCGGGCGGACAGACCTACGACAAACGTCTGTTTTGTAGTTATTCACTACACAACGGGAACCTTTCACCCGCATAATGATCCCTCTCCGGCGAAAGGTCATCGCTTTCGATATTCTGCATTTTCACGAGTCGATAAGGCTGTGGTGTGAGGATATCTTCGAAGGAGTTTTTTTATTACTCGGGTTCCTTGTACAAAAAAAAGAGAGTGCAGTTGAGGAGTTTTTGATTATTTTATCGTTTGTACTTCGGAAGGCCACATAGGGTCAGAGGAGTTTATAAGAAAGAGTATACGAGACTGTTTACCGAATTTCCTTAGTTTGTTGTCGAAGAATAGGGGGAGCTGTGAGTATAGCAGAAGGGGGTGTGGACATTGTTGAATGACGAACCCCCATTTCAGTGTGAGGCTGCACAAAAGTAGAAGCCAATGCTTAACTGTATTCTTGATGAGGTTCGAGGATCAGGGAGTGAAGAAATTCATGCGCTCTACCTACCTACTTTACTCGTAGAAATATTACAAAAGCGTGATGTCCTTGCAAGAGATAAATGGAGGGGAGAGAGAGAGAGAGAGAGAGAGAGAGAGAGAGAGAGAGAGAGAGAGAGAGAGAGAGAGAGGGGCATAAAATGACAGAAAGAAATATAAATTAAATTGAGGGATGGAAAGAGAGAGAGAGATAATCTGATAGATGGAAACAGTGAGTGAAAGATAAATTGAGAGATGGAAAGAGAAGAGAGGGAGAAGATAAATTGAGAGAAAGATAGACAAAAAATTAAACTGAGAGATGGAAAGGGAGATAAATAGAGAGAAAAAGATTATTTAAATTACGGATGGAAAAAGAGAAATAAAATGAGAGATGGAAAGGAAGATAAAGAAGATAAATTGAAAGATGGAAAGAGATAGAGAGACAGAGAAAATAAATTGACATTGAAAGAGAGAAAGAGAAAGATAGACTGACAAATGGAGAGAGAGAGAGAAATATATAAATTAAATTTAGAGACGGACAGAGGGAGATAAAATGAGAAATGGAAGAGATAAATTAAATTGAAGGATGGAGAGAGAGAGAGAGAGAGAGAGAGAGAGAGAGAGAGAGAGAGAGAGAGAGAGAGAGAGAGAGATGAATTGAATGATGGAAAGAGAGAAAGATAAATTGAAAGATTGAAAGAGAGAAAGATAAATTGAAAGACTGAAAGAGAGAAAGAGAAGAGAGAAATGAATTGAGAGATGGGGGGGAGAGAGAGAGAGAGAGAGAGAGAGAGAGATGAATTGGGAGATGGAAAGAGAGAGAGAAAGAGAGAGGAAAAAAAAAGATAAATTCAAAGGTTGAGAGAGAGAAAGATGGATTGAGAGATGGAAAGAGAGAAAGAGAGAGAGGAAAGAAAGATAAGTTCAAAGATTGAGAGAGAGAGAGAGAGAGAAAGATGAATTGAGAGATGGAGAGAGAGAGGGAGAGAGAAAGACGGAAAAAAAGATAATTTCAAAGATTGAGAGAGAGATGAATTGAGAGATGGAGAGAGAGAGAGAGAGAGAGAGAGAGAGAGAGAGAGAGAAAGAGGGAAAAAAAAAGATAATTTCAAAGATTGAGAGAGAGATGAATTGAGAGATGGAAAGAGATTAGAGAGAAAGATAAATTGAAAGATTGAGAGAGAGAGGGAGAGAGAGAGAGAAATATATAAATTAAATTTAGAGACGGAGGGAGATAAAATGAGAAATGGAAGATATAAATTAAATTGAAGGATGGAGAGAGAGAGAGAGAGAGAGAGAGAGAGAGAGAGAGAGAGAGAGAGAGAGAGAGAGAGAGAGAGAGATGAATTGAGAGATGGAAAGAGAGAAAAAAAGAGATAAAGTTAAAGATTGAGAGAGAGAGAGAGAGAGAGAGAGAGATAAATTCAAAGATTGAGAGAGAGAGAGAGAGAAAAAAAAAGATAAATTCAAAGATTGAGAGAGAGAGAGAGAGAGAGAGAGAGAGAGAGAGAAAAGATAAATTCAAAGATTGAGAGAGAGAGAGAGAGAGAAAAGATAAATTCAAAGATTGAGAGAGAGAGAAAAAAAGATAAATTCAAAGTTTGAGAGAGAGAGAGAGAAAAAAAAAGATAAATTCAAAGATTGAGAGAGAGAGAGAGAGAGAGAGAGAGAGGATGAATTGAGAAAGAAAAAAAGATAAATTCAAAGATTGAGAGAGAGAGAGAGAGAGAGAGAAGAGAGAAAAAAGATAATTCAAAGATTGAGAGAGAGAGAGAGGGATGAATTGAGAGAGAAAAAAAAGATAAATTCAAAGATTGAGAGAGAGAGAGGGATGAATTGAGAGATGAAAAGAAAAAGAGGGATGTGAGAGAGAGAGAGAGAGAGAGAGAGGAAGAGATAATTAAATCGAGGAATGGATAGAGAGAGAGAGAGAGAGAGAGAGAGAGAGATTGGAAAGATAAATTGAGATGGAAAGAGAGAGAGATTGGGAAGATAAATTGAGATGGAAGAGAGAGAGAGAGAGAAAGACAGACTGAGAGACGGAAAGAGAGAGAAAGATAAACTGACAGATGGAAAGAGATAGAAAGATAAAATGAGTAGAAAGAGAGAGAGAGATAATTGAGGGATAGAAAGAGAGAAGGAGAGATAAATTGAAAGAATGGAAAGGGATACAGAGAGAAGATAGATAAATTGAGAGGATACGGAGATAGATAAAGGAAGAGGAATTTGGAAAGATGGAGAGAAAGATGAGCAGAGAGGGGATTGAAGCTACATTTTCGCTATTCATTGCCTCAGTTCGTCCACTAAAAGTACGGATCCATCGCAATCGCACTTCTCCACTCACCTCTTCACGGATTCAGCTTAATCCGCATTCCTACCAACCGCATGCTCCGAAACGAAACCGAAAACTTTCTAATCCGAGTTGGAAACAGACAAACGCGACAGTTTCCTCTCGCCTTCATTTTTCATCCCGTAAACAATTTTAATTAGGCCAATAAGCAACCGCGCAAATGGGCCGATTCTTTACTTCCCACGGGGGTCTCGACCGGCGCAAACCACGCTTCGCTTATTCGTCTACGTTAATAATTAAACGCATTTCCTCGCTATGAACACCAGGGGGCGCTCAAACGGCACTAATTCGCCAAACTCGCGCACATTTGCCGTATTTCTGACACCGAAAACAGCGATTGCGTTTTGTCATTTTCGTTTCATCACCGCGCGCGAGCTCGACGTCTTACCGTGCACGCGCTGCGCAGAATTTAATGCGTGTCTAACTAGAAAAAGCGCGCGAAGACAGAGGAGACTTATACGTGCGCACCGAGAGTGGGTGACAGATGGAAACTCTCTCTCTCTAACTGTACACAGGATGTAAGGTCTTTTTAGTCGGGTCCCCTCCACCCATTTCCTCCCCCTTACTCGTACCCCTCGATCGCCCAGTGTGACCTCGACTGTACCAGACGAAGGCTGAAGTTCATGAGACGCAGCTGTGTCCCCGAATACGAGATGATGCGGAGTTGTTGCTGAAAACCACATAATACCCCTAACAGATTAGTTAGAGGAAGTGCTGTGGACACACACATAGCGAGTGGGTCGAAACGAACGAAAAATAAATCCCACTCTCCCTCCCCCAGAATATCCAATTACGTTCAACTGCTGCGCTGCTAAAGAATGAGAATTTCTAATGAGGTTAGAGCGCAGGTGGACTACAACAGGGGGGAGTGCCGGGGGGATACTCCAAAGAAAGTGACTTTCATTGGTGAAAATAAATTCGCTGGCTTTTGAGCCGGGCATATACTTAAGGAGTGCTTTATCGGTACTGAATAACCTGTCAGAATATTCATCAGTTGCTAAGCGACCATTTTTTTACTAAGTTAATCGGAGCTGTGTGCAAAACCCCCTTCTAAGAAACAGTGTCAGTTTTTAGGGAACCAACTGTACTACGTTAATACCTGAATTAAAGATTGGCTGGGTATAAGAACGATCTACCTGTTATTTAAATCGCTGATGGGAAAAGAACCAATAAAAACACTACTTCAACAAACCACCACTAGGAGGCGCACTCGCCATTTAAAAATCTATGCTTGTTTTTCCTGTATTTTCCTTTCAATTTTTCAATCCTAGATTTTAGTATTTTTTTTTATTTATTTTTATTCAATAAAAACACTAATTCAACAAATCACCACCAGGCGGCGTGCTCTCAATTTAAAAATCAATGATTGTTTTTCCTTTCTGTATTTTCCTTTCAATTTTTCCATCCTAGATTTTAGCATGTTTTTTTAATTTATTTTTATTCAATAAAAACACTACTTAAAAAATCACCACCAGGAGGCGTTATCTATAAAAATATACACTTGTTTTTTCTGTATTTTCCTTTCAATTTTTCCCTCCTAGATTTTAGAATTTTTTAATTATTTATTTTTATTCAATAAAAGCACTACTTCAACATATCACCACCAGGAGGCGTGGTCTCTATTTAAAAATATACACTTGTTTTTCTTGTATTTTCGTTTCAATTTTTCCATCCTAGTATGTTTTTATTTATTTATTTTTAAAGTACTGTTTTTGAAAAGGATAATGAGATTTTAAACAACCAGGTCCCAATTTTCTTTTTTTGTTTGAATATACGAGGTGTGACAATAAAGTTCCCAGACTAGTGCAATAAAAAGAACACAAAGTTATGGAATTCAAAAATAGTTTTATTTTTATTCAAAGTAATCACCACCTGATTGAATGCTTGTTATACCGGTCTAACATACTGAAATCTCTTTCCTTTGAGGGCACTTTTCACCTTGGGAAAGAGGAAGAAGTCCGCTGGTGCTAGATCGGGATGGTAGGATGGATGGTTGATCTGTACAATGCCATGTTTCGTCAGAAGTGTCTTCACAGCAAGTGCAGAATGGGCAGGGACATTGTCATGCAACAAGAACCAGCTGCCTTTCTCTCGAAATTGCGGCCTCACCCGGGAAATGTGCTTCAATAGTCTTTTAAGCACCTATACATAGAACACAGCATTGACTCTCTCCCCTCCAGGTACAAATTCCTTGAGAATCACACACTGTTTGTCCAAAAACATGATCAGCATCATTTTAATCCTGGACTTCTGTAAGCAAAACGTTTTGGGTCTTGGTGATGATTTTGCATGATTTGATGCTTCGTCTCTGGTTCGTACTGACACACCCAACACTCATCTCCAGTGGAAATACAGTCGAGGAATTGACAAGTCTGGATTGTGTCTTCTCATGATGATACTCTTCGTTGCTTCTGCCCATCCGTAAGGCTGTGTGCAGTACAAATTTTTCAACAGACCTTCCTTTTCTCCAAATCTTAATGAGGAATTTGACAAATCATCTCCTTATTCATATCCAACTTATCAGCCATCATTCTGAGGGTCAAAATGGTGTCAAAATTTCTAATATAAAGAGGCACACTGTAATACACTGAGGGACCAGTTTATTAGGTACACCTCCTGTCATCCAAGGAACCAACTGCTCCATCAGAGATAGTGTCATCTCCGTAGAATTCGCCTAGTACAGAGGGTTCCTAAGTAAACCTTGAGTTCCCCTTAAAATATTTCCTAAATTTCTCTCCCCCTTTCTGAACAAGCGCAATAAACAGATCTGACATGAATTCTAAAACCACCAAGGCTCTACGAGTTCGATGCTTCATACAAACAACATGCGCCTGCCTCCACCACCAAAACACTTCTTCCAGGGTATGCACCTTATACTTTGGGAACCTTGGCCTAGAGTATCTACTATTTTGGTCAGTGTGCTAATTCATATGGCTTATCGCATATTATGTCTGTACAAATGTGTGGTCAAGAGCTGATTGGTATGCTTTGCGGGATGAAAAACATGGGGAAAATCATAAAAAAACTCCAACTACTTCTACCTGAGATTGATCAAATGCAGCTTCTGTGAGGACCACATCTAGAAACGAGAGAAAGAAGTAACAAATATATACTGTTCTGGAAAGTACATCACTACTTAGGGGTACCAAAATACGTCGGGCCGCCCCAACACGCTACGTTAGTGAGACTATTTTACACATAACAGCTTAACAAGAGCTATGGACAAAATTAAAGCACCGATTATAAATTTAGATATGCACAAAATTAGGAGCACCGATTACAAATTTAGAAATGGACAAAATTAGAGTATTTTGTACATACCATGTTTCCACTCGATTGACCTTCATAAGCTGAAGACTGAAGGAAAGAAGCCTGAAAGACAAAAAGTGAAAATTAATTTTGTGTCGGTAGCTTTCATAATTTATTGAAATACAGTTTGTTTATTTTGATTCTGCTGATAATTAGTGCGCAATGGAAGCCAACCATTGAAGAATCCAAGAGGAAAAATAATGACCACGTTTTTCAGAAATCTAGATAAAGCAAACAAGCAAAACAAAATGAACAAAAAAGGACCTCTTTAATAGCTTAAGAACCTGCAGACACTGAGACTTCAAAGCGAAGGAGAGAGGGAGAGATATGGCTCTCCTTGCAAGTAAATCTCCTTAAGTCGAGATAGGTAACTATTAAAAGGACGGCCTCGCTAAAGCCTGTATGATCAAAAGGATGCAGAAGAGAGGAACGCTGGCGGAGAAGAGGGGGAAAGCAGCGACTGCAACGGACTGGTGATCAAAGTAGCGACCAACACAAGAGAGAGAGCCGACCAACGTCCTTAGCCCGACTCTTATCGATCCAGAAGCACACGACGACAGCTCGTGCCTCCAAGCAAACCCTCCAAACATAATTCGAACCAGTTGGCAAGAGTTTATGGAACTCCATTGTTCTGTGAAAGGTTTTATTTGCTCTTTGTTCCTTCATTTAATGGAAATCTGGGGAATCAGGCAGAAAGAAACCATCGTCTTAGGTCTCGCGACTGAGGCAACTGCTTATGGGTTAGCGATTTAGGGGTGGGAGAATGACTGGGGAGGGTTAAGAAGAAGAAAATGATGAAAACGGTTTGATCTCGATATCTTAAATTGGTTCCCTTTTTTTTTTTTTTTCTTAGCGTTACTGAATCCTCGTTTCAGCCAAACTCTGATATAACGATCCCCACGCACTTTCTTCTCGATTTGATATTCGCTTCCAGCTTTGACGTAAGAAAATAATTCCCTATTGAGCTTTACGATGTCATATCCTTTCACTAACAGGTCCCTTTAAGTACTACGAAGACACAACAACAGAAATCTTTAAGAGATCGGATGGTAACCGAATTTCGCGTACCATCTAGTAAGGTAGAAACCAAGACAGTTTCGTCCATAGATACTAGTAGGTTTTTAGTAAATCATGGACACAAGAAACGTGGCTCCTTCACACAAGAAGCGACCCCTGATGAAGTTATTGTCCATTCTACGAGATGTAGATGAAATCGTGAGTTAATGTTTTGAGTTTTCCAGAAAACTTTTTCAGTGGGTGGATTAAAAACGCCCTCACTCTCAGTAGTTGGAATGTTCACATGGGGGGAAGGGGGTCTTTCGTACAGTATCGATCCAAAACGGTAAGCGAGAAAACCTCCTTCTACACTGTGTCTGACACTGCCTGCAAAAATCTGATAATTGAAGTTTTCTAGGTGCGTGCGCGCGCGCGCGCGTGTGTCCGTTAGTGTGAAACTTGTTCATGCCGCCTTGTGCATCGACTAACCACGGTTCCCTTGATAATCTAGAAAGGTTTTTGCACACAATGCGCGATGTTTTTTTTTCTTTCTTTCTTTCTTTCCAACTCGAGGCAACGATTCCACTTCCCAGTATCTGTTCGTTACCATAGCAACCATGTTTCCTGGTTGGGAATTGGAATCGACTGACTCACACTAGGGAAAGTTCTGGCAATGTATCTAACCTCCTACGTAACGGAGGGGGGAGTGTATTATTAATAATAAGGGGTTGCCTACTGCAGCTCCTAGGGAGGTTAGAAGGCGAAAAGAGACAAGAACTGTATTCTATTAGCATCTGCTGGTGATCCTAAGCTATCGTCTATAGGAATAAACCATCTGTTTCCTCCTATGCCTAACTATAGTTGCCTCTTTCATCTTGTGTTGCAACGGGGGAGGTGGTAAATTATTCGCTAGGCAACTACATAGTTGTTGATGAGAGAGCAATACCAGACGGGAGTGGCTGGAGTCCCTACAAATCTGTTTGGATTCACCTCTCACATTACGAAACTTACGCATTAATAACCAAGCCAGAATGCGAACTTGTCTAAAAATATACTTTAACATTCTGAGGGAGAATCTAGAACGATTAAGGGCAGATACATTTTGGTCACAAGGCCCAACCACCCCCTTTTGCACTTTTCTAGAGAAATTAAGGTCGGAGGTAATTATCTTCTAATCATCCGACAATTGGAGGTGTAGCCTTCTACTGGCACACCCTCTTCACAGGTAAAACACAAAAGACTCGCCACCAACGGTTAAAAAAAAAGTGAAATTAGTTGGAGGATAGTGCATGAAGCTGGAAAGACGCGTGTTGGTCCTCAGCACCCCCCACCAGTGACGTTGATTCATGGCTAGGAAATTAACATTTTTTTTGTATTTTTTAAATTTTTTTCGTCAGAATAAACAGAATGAGGACATTGTAAACACAATACCCTGGCAGGTAGTAACAGAGGGAGGCGGTGGGATAATCAAGATGAGGGGTTATCTTTGGCAAGTTTCCAAACTTTAGTTTTAGTAGATTGTTAGTTTAAGTAAAAGAAGAGAATTTATTTTTTCTCCCTTTTTCAGTGTTTACCATCCACCTTTAATGATAGCTGAAAAAAAAAAAAAAAAAAAGAGTAATTATCCTCATATGTGTTGGTATAAAAATAAAAGGATTTGACTTTCACTAAGGAGAAAAATAACTCAATAAAAAAAAAAAAAAAAAAAAAAGTCTATTTGAATCACGTGATTATAAATTTCATTGGCTCCATTGGACCACTGCTATCCTGGTTACCATGGTTACAACCTATCGATTTATTTTTATGTAAAGTTTCTTTTTCTATTTCGGTGTCTATACACCGAATTTCAACTCGCACTGTGGCTGTTTTATGGCAGCCGATATGACAGCGCCCAAAAATGGCAACATAAAACCATTTAGAATAGTAAGTTTTCTGTTCTTTGGAATTTTATTTGTTAGAAATACAACGGGTGATCATTTAATTCGCGGACCGGTGCAAGATTTTACCGCACGAACTTTCCATAACTGCTGCTAGAGGCGCTTTCCCTGATCGCTACTGAGCAGACTCTGTGTACGCATGCCAGTACTTGTCGAGCTAGTACTGCGTGAAGAGAGTTTTTAGCCGCGTGCCACTCACGATCATTTTGAAGCAAGTATCATGTCGGACATACAGATTGAACAGCGATATGGGATTCGTTATTGTGTCAGATGGGGCTTAAATGCATGGGAAACAGTTAAAGAGATGAATGAAGCATCTGGTAATGTCTTGGTAGGATGGCTATATTCCGGTGTGAACTGGTTTCTCCATCAAAACAATGCCAGGCCCCATACGATAATAGTGTGTCACATCCCCCTTATTCATCCGACTTAGTCCCGTGTGATTTCTTCCTGTTTCCTCGTCTGAGGAAAGCTCTGAAAGGCAGGCGTTTGCGAAAATCTTGCACCACTCTGCGAATTAAATGATCACCCCTCGTACATCCAAATTGCATAATAAATATAAAATAATAAATCAAACGATTCGGTTTATTAATCTGCATATCCTTCAAACGTTTTAAAGGCTATGATTGCTCTCTTTATCAGTAACAGTTAAGCTTTTATTGTTATTCATACTCCTCTTTGGACTTGTTTTTCCAGGCTTTGTCTCTTGTTCTATTCTCGGTGTGCTGTTCTCTGGTTTCGTGGCAAAATCATTTTTATTGTCTCGCTGCTGTGATTCCAGATTGGAATTTTCTTTTGTTTGCCCCCTTAGCTCTGCTTTGGCGCAGCATGTTTAGCCATAAATAATTAGTTTAAGACACAGCACAATGAGCGCAGTACACGGTAGTTACCCGTCATTTTTTTCCTCCCTTAAATTTAACATCTGAAAAACGGAAAAGTTTCCTCTTGCAAATCGTTGCCCAGTTCATATAAACGTAATTACGCTGGCTCGAAATCGATAGCAGAGAATGGAGTAGCAACAACAGAAGGGAATTAGAGTGTACGCCTAATGAAGGTGATGGCAGATGGCGTGCTAATGCTGGAATAAAAGACAACGCTAATAAAGTATTGATTTGACCCTCTTTCCAAACACACAATGCGCTTGGTTTATTCACCCATCCCCCTACTCCATTCCCAACAGTGTTTTTCTTTAAAGAAACCGACCCGTACGTTTCATTTTATTTAAAAAAAAGACGACTGGAACCTTTCATTCTGCCGGTAATTAATTGGTTCGAGCACCTTTCAGCTCACCTTCTTGGAATTCTCGATAAAATTCGCCAACTTGGTGGTGGTGGTGGCAATGAAGAGTCATCTTAATCTCTCGGTTACTTTCTACTTTAAACACCGAGCTATTTCTCCTATCCAAATCAGAGGAACACTCGTTCTTTTGAGCGAGACCATAGGTTTTTTGTGGAGTGTTCTGTACGCCTTCAGTCGGTTGGGTTGATAAACACAGGGGCAGAAAGAGGAGGGGTAAAAAGAGAGGAAGAAAAGTGAAGAGTAACAGAGAGAAAAGGTGACATAAACAGAAAAAAATAATAATTATTTCATCCAGATATTAGACCGATTCGTCTATTATTCCAACGGTCAATCACTCTTTGATTTAAGGAAAAGTGTTGGACATGTATTCTACAACTATCTCCTCTCAATTTAAATTTATCCACTTGTGTTTGTCAAGTGACTAAATGTAAAGATGCCCTCAACATTTAGTTTATTTCAGATTTTTAAAGCCTTAAACACTTTAATGGGGTCACTCTGCAGGTTCCCGGTTTCCAAATACTATAACTTAGAGAACTCAAGTCCCTCATAATGAGAAAATCCTTTTTACCCTAATTAACCTTGGCTTCTCTGTGCGCTTTTCAACAGGCCCATATCTTTCTTAATATGGCGTTTCCAATCCTGTATATCAATAGTGAACTTAATAAAAGAGAACACAATATTCATACTATTCCTCTTCCTACCTTGTCACTCTGTAATGATACAAAACTCAGTAAATTGGCCAGAAATGAGTGTTGTGCTATGTTTGTGCAGTGTGTGTTGTTTAGTTGTTTCTGACCACTTTGCTACTGGGAGGGAGCGATCCCGCACGCACAGGGAGAAACACAGAAACCAGTGGGTGTCTGCAATCCTGTTTAAATTTAATCTTCTGCAAGTTTTGCACATAAAGCCTTTGCCAGATGTGGACAACTGATCAGTAGTGCTTCAATTCCAGAAACTACTCCAATTCTGGCTCTACCCCCAGTCCAGACCATCACCCCAATCGTTGCCATTTCGTAATACCACCACCATCGTCACTACCACCATCTTTAGCTCAAGTACCATCTTCTCCGCCACCTTCGACTTGGACAGTTGCTAATCTTACTTGTACGAAGCCGAACGATATCACTCTGCTTTCCTGACTTCTATCTCTTGCTAACCTCAGGTTGGTCCTGAGGCGGGATCATCTGCTTACACAGGATATCCTGTGTGGAATCTTTATCTCTCCCCTATTAATTCTGTCTTTTCCTTTTGTCCGTGTTTACTTATTTACTTTTCCTTCTTCCTCTACTGTTATCTTTTCCTCTATTGTGTTTCTCATTGCTGGCACCAGCCTTGGATTGGTGCGGGATATTTATTTTATTTTATTTTATTTTTTATTTTTTCCCCCGATTTTTTAAAAAAATTTATTTATTTTTATTTTTTTTTTCTGATTTTTTATTCTCATATTTATTTTTTAATATTTTTTAAAATTTTTTATTTCATTTATTTATTTATATTTATTTTAAATATTTCAATTTTTTTTTACTTTTTAATTCCTTTTATTTTTATAATTTTAATTACCTTACTATTTTATTTTATTTTATTTGCTCATATTTTGAATGGTTTGGACATTCAATGTGTGACACCCGAGTTTTGCTGCGCTCAGTTGTGGCCCGCCTCCTCGTGGCGTAGACGGGCATCAGGAAGCACCTCCCTAGTGCTTGTTCTTTCTGATAGCAAAGCGGCCAAAAACAACTAAACAACATACACGGCACAAACGTGGCATTACACACATTTCTGGCCTTTCTGCAGAGTTTCTGTGTCATCACAGTACCCAGTGGAGTTGAACTAGCGTTTGGCAGCCGCCTTACATAAGATACTATATATGTCTGCATGCAAACCTGTACCAAAGAAGTCCCAAATTCTGGGTAGCAGCAAAAGTTTCGCTTCTTGAAAATACAAGAGACCACAATTTCTGTTCCTTAAGAGGCTGGGAAGAAGCAGAAAATAAAATTCTCCGCTCTATGATAAGAGAGGAAAGTCCACATTATCAGGTAAGTCCAAGCTAGTAAAGTCAAATTAGGACGCACCTGACTGGACTTAAAATGAAGTCCAGTCAGGTGCGTCCCATCATAAATCAGCCCAGGTATGGCCAGATTAAACCAGTTCTGGGAAAAGAGAAGATCTAGCAAGTATTCTATCCATGTACTTCCTGTCGCGTAGGTCTATTTTATAATTATAATAACAGTAATGGGTGCGGAGAATTCGTAAGTACTAGTTTTAGGAGAATCCAAGAGCCGAAATCAAGTAACAATTTGAGATTTCTTCCATGGTTTAAAGGTTAAGGATACATTTTCAAATGGGTACGAGTTCTGCGTTTTAGCATACACACATAGATATTTTTCTAGAATTGCAAAGGAGTCTGTGGTACAGTTAACATACACAGAAAGTACTGGTCGGAAGTTTAAGAGGTAGCTGTAGAAGAGGTAGATATTCCAGTGGTCTGATAGTTGAAGAAGAAGTTGGTAATAGTTGGTCTGATAGTTGGTGATGCAGCAAGCATCTGATTCTTTTTGTAAATAATTTTAGTGCAAATCTTTGGAATGCCTAAAAAGATTCTTCATTTCCTTCGGAAAAATTAGTATAATGCGATTTTAATGTTGATCTTAGATCAATCCCAGTAGGTAACCACCCAATTTCGCTTCTAACTTAGCCAGACTTACTGTCTCTGCCCTATTGGGAGGCCACTTATTCCAATATTCGATAGCCTGCTGCCCACAGGTGAACTTGATAGTATCGAGTCTTCTGTTATTTTCTCTGAGATTTTATGTCTGTGTTCTCTTGTTCGTGTCTCACCTACGAGAAAGAAGAGATCTTTCTCATTAATTTTATTCAGCCTCTTCAATGCCTTCTGCACCTCAATTATCTTCCCTCAAACTTTGCAGTCCACACCATTTAAGCCGTTCTTCGTATGTGCGTTGCTTTGCACTCATCACCAATCTGGTCGCCCATCTATCATTATCTTCTGTGATTAGCCCCCTATACCGTCTCTTTTATATCGAGAGACGTCTTCCCCTACTAGCAAGGCATTATAAATCATGAGTAGGACACCATGTGTCTTCCTAGTCGCCTCTTTACACTGCATGGAAAATTTCAAGTCAGACTGAATCATAACACCTAAGTCTTTTTCGCCTTGAATCACTTTTAGCTCCTCTCCTCACAGTTACACGTGACTCCAGGATTTCTGTTCCCCCAATGCATAACCTTACATTTAGAAGCATGAAGCTTTAGTTGCCATTTTTGGGACCATATATAAAACCGATGGAAGTCTTTTCGAAACATCATGGCCTGCCTCAGATTATTAACATTCCTATCTTCAAATCATCAACAAACCTTGAGAGCTTTATTTGAATTCCCTCATCAATGACATCTATGAAAATCAGAGATAGGAGGGAATTCAACACTGACCCCTGAGGGACCACACATTTTACGCTGAAAAAACCAAGTCGGACCACTTATGACATCTCTCTCTGCTACATTTTAACCAGCCTGCAGTCCAGGGTATAATTTTAATAGTAACTACGACAATTATAGATGTGGCCTGACCATTTATTTACATAATGGAATAATTTATCCAGGCTTTGTTGAAATAGCATACCATGATTTGTATCATCAGCAAACTTGAAATACTTACATTAATATCACTAATAAATATTAAACATAGTAAGAGGGCCCAACACCTGTTCTTGTGGAACTCCACTCACCACAACAGTCCATTAAGAGCATGGCCATTTATGTCCACTACTCTCCTACTACTTAACCATCCCTTCTTTATCCATAACAACAATTTGCCCCTAATGCCACATTGTTTCGATTTACACAACAGACGTAAAAATTATTCTTTTCATCCAGTTCTTTACTGGCAACTTCAGAAAAACTAATCAGATTAGTCAGACATTATCTTCCATTAACAAAGCCATGCCGTGATTTCGTTATAATTTGATTCCTATTCAGATGAGCCTGTATTACATCCTCAATTTAGAACTTCATAATCTGTGGCACAGGGAAGATTATGAAATTCAAGAAGAGACGTCTCCAATCTATAGGGATTTCACCGGAATCCAAGAATGCTCGTTATAATGGTTAAAGATCTGGTGATCACTTTTGTTGTTTCTTCCAATATAATTAGATAGATGCTATCAGCTTCTGGTGCTTTGTTCTTTCCTAATTGAAATAATTTATGCTTGAAAAGAGAAAACCACAGCTCGCATCACAAAGCAAACAACTCATACTTATGCACAAAGCTAAAATGAATATTATCACTCGCCATATGCAAGATATTAAATAATAAAAAGAAACTACAATTACAACTTCTTCTTTGGAGCCTAGTTCCACAAGATTGTATTTCAATCATTGGCTGCTAAAGAGAAAAGTCTCAATGGGTGCCCCTATGCAATTTTTATAAATGAAAGACGAAAATGAAAAACCGGTTTAGCATCCTGAATTTAAATATAATGTAGTTATCGAAACTAAACCAAAGCAAGGAAAGGAATTCAAATTTTTGGTTAGGCTCCAGCCAATCGGCAGGTATAATCGATAATCAAATATGCAAATGAATTAAAAAATCATGATAAAAAGAATCAAAATGAATATTTTTTTTTGTGTATGATGCAGGCTAAATTTATTAGCTTTGTATTAATTGTGACTCGTGGTTTGAAGATGTTTAACTTCTTCAAGATATAAAAACCAGCAAATGTTCCTCTTTCAGTTAACTGCTTGATTACTTTCCTTCTACCGTTTACACAAGCAAAAATTCCTTGCTATTGTTTGCACTCTTAACTTTGGGCTTTCTCATAATCTACCTTAACAAGCCTAACTCAAATGGGTAACTTTATTACACACTTATTTATATTTATGTACGGTTCAGTCTCCTGATAATTTATAATCAAGATCAACAGACGTTGTTCTTTTGTTATCCATTTTGGTCTATGGCTTGAAAAACACCTTCCCCCTTATGCAAACAAAAACCTATCATCTTTCCTTTGGCGTATTATTTCTTTAAATACACTGCGCGAAAAAAAATTAACAGAACAAAATGTTTTTCATAAATATTTTATTGTAAACAGTGTTGCCGAAGGCGAATATTTGATATCATAGTCATCCTGGCGAACAATTTCCGAGTATCCAATAGAACTCGATCCATAGAGTCGCACATTAGGGAAATTATTCATGCCTATAAAAACAGGGGTTGCGACCACATCACTTCATTCCCGTCGTTTTATGGGTTGCTCAGTCGGATAGCCACATATCCAGTGCTCAGAATGGTAAGTCATCGTCGTTTAGATGATTCTTTGATGAGACTGCGGGCCATTGGACGACCTGAAGCCGGTCAGTCTCAGGCGGAGGTGGCACGCAGTGTCATCTCGGTACTGTGGAAGCAGTTTCAGGAGACAGTAACAAATTCAAAAAGAGCTGGCGAAGTTCACCAGAGGGCTACATAAACCAGAACAGACCACTATTTGGCTCTAACAGCAGGATGAAATCCTACGATGTCCGATTATCAACTGTCCCTTGAGTTGCTGCGGCCACAGGTGGAAACATTTCCAACCGGACTCTGTTAAGAAGGCTCAATTCAAGTGGATTCTACGCAAGGAAGCCAGTTGTTTATGTCCCAATTACCCCAAACCACTGCAGAGCTCATTGAAATTGGTGCCACGAACATGACTTGGGGCCCTGAAAAATGGGTTATAGTTTTGTTCTCTGATGAGTCCCGTTTTAGCCTACAAACAGATTCCAGACGTTATTTCATCTGGAGACAACGAAGAATGCGGTACCATCCCTCGAATATAAGAGAAAGGGACACTTATGGTGGAGGCGGCGTTAGGCATTCTCGTGAGGGACGGAATAATGATCAACGGAGTTCACGTTTTTGATAGGAGTACCATAACTGCGCAGAGGTATCGAGAACAGATCCTCGAACCCTATGTGCTATTTTTTATGGGTGAGGTTGGCCCAGATTTTCTTTTCATGCATGACAGCGCCACTGCACAGAGAGCTCAAGTGGTGGAGGAATATCTTGAAACGACTGCCTTGTCCAGCACGATCATCAGACTGAAATCGGATCGAACATGTGTGGGACGTCCTTGGGCGTCGCATTGTACGCCGACAGCCAACTTCTCGGTCACTTGGTAAGCGAAGGTCTGCGCTGGTGGAAGAATGGGATATGTTGATACAGAATCATATGCACATCCTTATATCGAACATGATTCACCACTGTCAAACCTATTTAGCCATCGGAGGAGATCATAGGCCGCACTGATGTCATGTGACCATATTTTCGAGCATCTTGTATAGACTCCTATAATGTGACCATTTTGGTAATTCTTATACCTCTAAAAATGTTCAGTATACCTGTCCGAAGTTTACGGTTTTCTCTTCATTTCGTCGTTATTCTGTGGTATATCACTGCGCCATTTGTCCTGCTTAATCGCAAGATGAAGGAGTTACACCATGTTTTCTACGTGTTCCGTTAATTTTGTCGAGCAGCGTAGATCCCTCAATACGATGTGATCATTACTTTCTAGTGAATTCTTTATTTGAAGACTCTAAAATCTGATGGTTTCTCACTAATAACCAAATGGAGAATACTTCTTTTTCTTGTGGCATTCCTAACGTGCTGATATAGAAATGTCCTTCTACTAAGCGAGTGACCAGTCTACAAATTCCAATCAGTCTCTGTAAAATTCTCCTATAAATAGAACATTCCGATTTGTCAGTAAAGATGTTTATTGTACTGACTACTGTCATCTTATCTATAATATCCTACTTTCCTGTTTATAATATATAATGAATATATGATATCATTGACCTTGGTCCCTGACTGACATACCTGGTCCTATTTCACCAGTCTTTATCACACAAAATATACTTTCTGTTTCCCTGACAATTCAGTCATTCAAAATTACAATTATCTGAAGCTAGATACAAGAGAAAAGGCTCCAACATTGAGTTGGACAGGTGCCCGATGAGCTCCACCGATTCAATTTACTCCAAGATCTTAAATCCTTTTTTAGGCAGTCAGTCAGACTTACTTGTGGCACTATCGTGATCTTCTAAGGATATTAACGCTAACTATACTTATTTAAAGGTTAAGAATAGTTTTATAGACATATAAAGTAACCGCAATATCAATTAAAAGCTAAAAGTTAAACCCAACTACGTCGTCAGAGGGATGAAAATTTAATACATGAAAATTGCATATATATACACATGAACACAAGGTAATACATGGTGTTAATTGGAAAACTTCAGAAGTAGAGATATCTAAGGTTAAATACCTTTTAATTTTTATCCAATTAAAAATAATCTGTCTTTTACACAGCATAGGGACTGCCCTTTTTATTTCTGTTGTAGATAATCTTAAATATATCTAATTATATCTTAAATTTTGTTGTGTAACTTTTGGCCATTATTATATACACTGCCCTACCATTAATATCCGGACACCCTTCCATGGATGAGGAAACAGGTCCTATGCATGAAACACGCCACAGAACCTGCTATAAATATGCACACTGGGCTTCGAACAGACAATTTCAAAAGTGGGCAAGCAAGATGACACGTTCAACAGAATTACCTCAACAGTTCAATAGAACTGATCACCTCAACAAATGCTAGACGCCGATTAACATGGTGTAATGGGAGCAAATCCTGGACTGTACAGCAGTGGAAAATAGTCCTATGGACTGTTTTCCACGTAACAGAGCGGTTTGAGGACATGGGTGTGGAAAGTTGGATTGGCCAGCCCAAACTCTGATCTGAACCCTATCGAGCATCTTTGGGATGTATTGGATCGTCGGGTACGTGCACATCGAGATGGCCCAAAGAACAAGGCCGAGTGGAAGAACATATCACCTGACATTTATAAAAAAAAAAACTGGTCGAGAGTGTGCAGCGAAGATTGAAGGCCATAAAAGCAAAAGGTTTCAGCACAAAATATTAAATGACACAATAAAAGCTCTCTCTTTTTTTTTTTCTTTTCTTTTTTTTTTTTTTTTTTTTTTTGTCTAAAGGCCAGATATTAATGGTAGGGCAGTGTATGTATATATTGAGGTACGAAACGCTGTGTCCCGAATAGACTATAATAACTATGGTCCCACTGATTTCGATTTAATATATTTTAGGTATGGTTCTTAAAATTCTATTTGCTTCTACTGTATTTTCATCTTTCCTGGTATCTTCTAGACTTGGAAACCTATGCCCTTTTCTCAATACACTCTTGATAAAAGTTATATATATATATATATATACACACACAGAAAGAGAGAGAGGGAGAGAGAGATTTGTACAGTGGTTGAGGGAGATTTCTTAATCTGTGTTTTTACGTGTGCATTAAAAGATGGAATATATTTTCTTTACTGTAAAGATAAAGAAAAAACTGAACTCTATTACAAGAAACTTAAAAAGAATAAATCCTGTAAAACTTCCAGCACAAAAGAAAGAAGAATTTAAGTACTATTTCTCATCTCTATCTGTAGGTCATCAGTCACGAGTTGACACACGGGACCACGCATTGGTCCGCTGCCAAGAAAACCATAGGTTCTTTCTCTTTTTTTTTTTTTTTTTGTCTTCAATGCATGACATCAACATTCACTTCGATGCTATGCCCTCTGTTGCAAAATTTTCTTATGGAAAGTCACATTCTTACGACAGTGGATCGAGGCCAAATCGCCTGTTCCCGTTAGCATCAAAGTACTACAGCAGAATATCAACTGCAATCGAAGCCCCAGGATTAGTTCGCATTCAAAGGAAAATTTTAAAATTGCGCACTCGCAGTAAGCCGAAGACTGGGGAAAGAATAAAACCCTTAAATCTGAAAGAAAAAAAATATATAAAGCAAACAGTTCAAACCACGAAAAGTAGACATCAAACAAAGCACAAAAAGAGTCCTGGATTGTTTGACTTTTGTTGTACTACGTTTGCCATTTGTCTTTTGGCACCGGTGCTGCCCCCTAGACACGGTTCACTCTCTGTATAAATTCGCATAGTTGCCGAGTGATTATGAAATAGTAAATGGAAGCAATAAAATTCCTTCCATACATCACCCACACCCATCTAACGCATTTCTTCCTCGTGCATGCATTTCCTTTCAGAGAAACCTGTCAACCGGAAGTTGGAAGCTTTCTTTCGCTTCACTCTGCTGTCATCTACAATAGCCAACTTTCTCTTTGCCATCTTTAAAAACGGTAAGCAATTCTTTTAAAAGGATTTCCGTTATTTAGCGATATCATCTTGTTCGTTGGTGGTGTGGACCCATCGTTTATAGAAAAACATGGGAGCGGAGATTACTTGTCATTGTGATATATGGCGGAGACGATGCTGGTACAGCGTTATCTCTGCCACAGCAGAGGATACGAGCTAAGAAGATGGTCCAGACGAAAGTTCTGAAGGAAGTAGACGAGTTCAGTCTATTGTGTGCGCTATGGTTACACAAATAAATGTATTTTCCGAGAGATCTCGTAGCATATCTAAGTTTCAAATTCTCAGGATAGAGTTCAACAAATTGAGAAGTTTATCATCGGCGTCATCGGATGATAAACATGATTTATGCACTCCCCCTTGTCTCTGCTCATACATTTGATGGAAAATAGTCCAGATTCAAAGTATATTAAAGTAAGAAAAGAGTTTAGTTCCTATGTGCTATTTTCTCACTGCGGAAGGATACCTATTTAGAATTCTTGTGAAGGATGACACTTATTAAGCGGTTTAACCGTTTAGGTTACCTTTCAGTAAGCATTGATCAACATGATAGTGGGGCGATTAGACAATACCGTTTATATTACATCCTTGGATCCTTTGCAACGTCTGCATGCTTATTTTAATACACTGAGTGAACTTTATTAGGTACACCTGCCTAACAACGAGAAGTAAGTCCCCACCACCTTTAGCCCTCAAAATTCGTCGTGGCATGGACTCAACGATGTGTCAAAAGCGCCATCTCGTGTGACGTGGACTAGGATGAGGTAGCACGAGTGAGATCTGATAACTGGTGGAGCACCACAGAAGGGTGGATTCAATTCTGCACAGTTCTGGCTTTGAGACATGGCGCATTATCCTGTTAGAAGAACCTATTCGAAGATGGATACACTGCAGCCATGAAGGAATGCGACAGGCTGAAGACAATTTCCAGATAACCTGTTGCATTCGAATGTTGCTGCACTGAAATCAAGGGGTCTCAATGCGCACCACGAAAACATTCCCAACACCATTATACTGCCACTATCAGCCTGCACTGTTGATACTTTTCAGGATGGGTCCATGGACTCATTCTGTTTTCACTATTTGGTCCCTCCTATCAGCATGAAACGCAGGAACCCCGGATTCGTCAGACCAGGTAATGCTTATCCAATTCTACACTGTCTAGTGTAGATGTTCCTGAGCCCGCTGCAACCGTACCTTCTTGTTTTTTGCTGACAGGGATGGTATCCAGTTAGGTCATTGGCTGCGATGCCCCATCCATGACAAGGTACGACGAGTTGTACATTTCTGAAATACCTCTTCGGTTACTCTGTTGTACTCGATTGCTATTTGACGGACTATAGTCTTTCTGTTACCCTGCACTAGTGTTGTTAGCCTTCGTTCGCTTTTTGCAGTTTCCGAATAGAGCATCGCCTTTGGTTATTGGACCAATCGGGATACACCAAGACACAATCCTACGAAGAACCCTAGCAGGATTACGGTTTCCAAGATACTCATACTGGCACGCCACCTGAAATTCGCATGGTTTAATAGTTATATTAATTCTTTATGAATAATCATCGTAACTTCTTTTAGAGGTCTCATTGAAATAATGCGCTTATCTCCTATTTGGGCTAATTCTCTGGCCTCCTTCTGGCCGTGAAGGAATTGCACAACAATTTCTCTTGTACAATAAAGAGTATTTATTTAATATCTATTAGTTCCTATGTTTTGAAGCTGCTACAGCAACTCTGACCATGAGGTGTCAACATATTCTGTCTGTAAACTACATGCATTCTATGGCCAGGTTTTCTGTTTTGAGGGATGAAAAACCACAAATATTCGCTGAGAACTAACTCCGCCACAGTGAAAAAAAAAAAGAAAAAAACGTTACTCCAGTCAAAAAGCCATTAAAAATCAGAACATATTTTGGAATTTATATTTTTAACGCTATTTAAGGGCAGATAAAATTTCTGATGACATTCAGCAGTTCTTTAACCACCATATCAAATCATAGTCAGATTCTTCGACTCTCACCCCACCTCCCTAAAGTGATACCTGATAGCGTAGTTATGCTACTTAAAATACTTCTAAGATCCACGCCACTTTTTTTTTTTATTGTAGTTAGTGAGGTGTATCCACTATTTTTAATAGGAACTACTTTTTAATGGGGAATGATACACTTCACCTAAGTCTACTATTATCAGTACATGTATTCTGCTGTCGTTAATTTTGTTAAGCCTAAATTACAAATACAGTTCGCAAAAAAATTCCAAAAATATTTACCTGCAAAATCGGTCGAAACTTAAGCATCTAGGTATCTAGGCAACCGTACCACCTATAACACCACCACCTACTTTATCACGCTGAGTTGAAACCCATCATCTTTCTTTGAGACAGGCGTCAGCAGCAAAAAAGTTAACTCTTAGACGTAATACAATAATGGTAGCGCTGCTACAGCGCCATCTAGAAATAATTTATTTCTGACATTCGGAAATCCTTAATTATTTAAATAATATTTTGTCGTCTTCTATATCAGGCTGCAGTTCAATGCCATTCAACAAAATTGGCTGGGTTTCTAGTAATCAATATGGAACGATGTAGTAAACCATTAATCAAAAGTTGACACGCATGGACTTAAAATACTTTTTTTTCTTTTTATTCTTTTTTTTAGAAATTATTGTAGAAAACAAAACGGATTTTATGAAAAGCGTAGCAATAAATTCACCATGGAAACATAAGGTTATATTTAAGCTGATGGAAAACGGCATCTAGACATGTTTCATTTAGCTTAAGTACCTCTGGAACATGCCATTTAGG
Organism: Mastigoproctus giganteus; assembly: GCF_048544385.1. NCBI lineage: Eukaryota > Metazoa > Arthropoda > Arachnida > Uropygi > Thelyphonidae > Mastigoproctus > Mastigoproctus giganteus. The sequence continues at coordinate 34,526,861 of NC_143587.1, read as the reverse complement.
GTACGCTTTACAGGGAAGGTTGCGTTCTCGTGAGGGTGTAGTAAAAATCGGTCTGTAAGTGCCCATTGAAAGGCGAGACGTTTTTACTGGGAGACATCACAGAAGCGTTATCTTGCACCGATCCACGGTAGCACCCTCCTGGCAAACAGAAGCTCCTTGTGTACATTAATCAAAATTAAATGGCCAGTAGGGATGAGAATAACGACAATCCTCCTCCATTAAGGGGGACTGATTACCCTCTACTTCTAACAAGGGAACTAGAAAAGATCTTCAAAGTGTTTCTGGTCTTTTTAGTACGGAATAGGACAGAAAAGAGAGGCGCAGACAGTTTTTTCCCTCCTAGCTCCCATGAGGATTCTCCTTTTTCATCCCGACTTTTTTTTTATTTCGGGAGCAGACGATAAAGTTTAGTGGAAACAGATAAAATTCACTATAAACCCCATTTTCTCACATATTTGCAGCTTTTCGTATGATGGAATAAATTTCTTATATTCTAGTATAGCTCAGCGTCATCTGTTGACGAAAAGAAAGAGAGAGAAAAAAAAAGGAAATCAATTTCGTACCTGTTTGTCGCTCATCAACGTTCGGATGTTGTTTTTATTTTTATTTTTTGAATTCATGGTCCTGTGCCAGCATACAAAATGCACAGTCCAGTGAGCGCTGTTATATCAGCTGCCATAACAATGAGGTTTAGACGCTTGTCACTAAATGGATGTTCTGGAGTATATAATAATAAGTGAGAAGATACCAGTTGTCGTCAGCAGATCCTGGCGCCATCTGCTGACGACAACCGTTCGTGTCTGTATAAACTGTAATCCAACCTGGTGTTCCAATCATCTTGTCAAAGTCTGTTATGACGTCATTAATGTCTTCATTGACTTACGACCTTTAATAAATCACGGGACCGATACCTATTTGATTCGATACATAAATTTTGCCGCCTGCAACGTCTCCAGGGACACTTTAGTGGGTATTTTGTTATATTAAAGACATTAATGATTTCCACCCAGCCATTTTTTACAATGACGTTTTCTATCCAACCCTAGATCCTCTTCCATCCGCCCACCCACCCTTCTTCACTCGGCTGTACCTTTGATCTTGTTCTCTCTTCCACTCCCAGATGGACAGAATTGACTGGGTTGGAGGAAAATTTTCCCCAATAGACACAACTGGGCCATTACTAGCATCACCTAATGACGTCATGTCAATAGAGGCGACACTCCCGTCGATTATAAGGCGGCCAAACATAAGAGCGTGTTATTTTCAGCAACCATTACGGTTCGAGACGATAAAGACATTAATGGAGTTTAATATTAATAAACTCAACGAATCTACAAAATGAGATTTTCGCGTGATGTTCTTTTTTTTTTTTCTTCTCTCTTTTCTTTTGTCAATTCTTCCGTCTTTTCCTCTAAGGAAGGAACAACTCAAACTTCCTTGACTGATGATGGCAAACAAGAATTCCTCCCCCTCATCCACCCCATCTAGGGAAGTTCGCTCGCTGTTATTAAGAAAATGGCAATCGAAGTTAAAGTATACTGCAATAGAAGCTTGCAGTGAACTGATTCGTATTGGTTCATGTTGATATTTGTGGATGTTATTTGCGCATGAGTGGATTTCTTTCGTTTTTTTTTATTAATGCGCATAAGTTGAACAGATATAGGTTTATTTTCAGCCCATAAAGAGAACAAAAATAAAGAAAAAGAATAATAATAATAAAAAAGAAAGAAGAGAGAAGCAAGGATAGGTTAGAACCCTATTTGAAATAATGGTCACATTACACCTCAACTGCTATTTTTGCTATAATCCCTGGAGTCTGCTCATTTCTTTCTCTTTCTTTCTCTCAACTGCGCATACCATTCTCTTTTTTCTACCACTTCTTTGGCAAATAGGGGGGAGGAGGAAACAACATTCTCTCATTACTATGTCCGCACATTCCACTTGCACTAATGTACAGAAAAGGAACGAAGTAGAATGCCAACATAGCCGCATCGACTATTTGCGCAATGATGCAGAAGTCTCTATCTTCTTGGTGGTGGTGGTGGCCTTCCAACCAATAGAAGAAATGGAGTTGATCTTACTTCAATTTCTAGACTTCGTTCCTTGGCACACACACACACATACACGCTTAAACTAAATCCTTAAAGAGCATCTGAAGGTTTCTTTTTGAAGCGATTTTGAAGAATGTATACCACATAGGAAAAAAGTTAGGATAAAAAGTCAGAAAAGATTGTTTGTTAAGCTAACGAATAACGTTGTTTGTGACGTTACCTTACTATTAATATCGAGCATAAATTTCTAACATTCAATGAAGCTTATTGTCTAGAAATTCCACACCACGACAATGTGCCAGCACAAAATGAAATATCTGTAACATAACTTTGATTCATGATTCTTTCGTGCTGTTTCTTTTACAAAGGACTTGGTTACATTCTCTGGTTACGATATCCATACATTCCTCTTAAACCAACGATCGCATTTCGTATTCTTCTCTCATGATTATGATTTGTTGAAGCATCGTATCAATTCCTTCTCAGGTTTTCCGTCTTCAAGAGTGTGTATCATTCGCTACAGAACCAATTAAATTCATGCCTTTCTCCATTGGATACACCCAACTGAGATTTCCTAGTATCATCACAGCCATGAGTCACATGACACTTGGGGGGTGTTTATTGATTACGTTGATTGAGTCATAGAATTAATGAAATCAGCAGAATTTAACGTGCGCAGTGCGTTTTTGATTAATTAATATAATAGATAATATTTAAGATTTTTTAACCTTTCCTCTAACTTATATTACTTTAAAATATGTTTTTAATAAATACTTTTTTATTCACTCTGTAATTTCCTTCCAGTTTTGTGTTTTCTCACTTCCAGTTTGTTTTTACAGTAGCCCATTATATAATCTATGTTTGTGTAATCAATCATAAGGGTATCCTGGTTTCTATGGAGACAGAGTGAAGTGTGTGTATTTGTCTTATCTTTTCGGAGTAGAGGGTACCAATAAATCATTCACCGTACCTTCGTAGACTGTCAAATTCGATTTCAACTACAAATGGAAATTTCTGTTTGCCAACAAAATTTTTAACGATAAAAAAAGAGACGTTTCGTCTCCTTGCCTACGACCTTCATCATCGAAAATGAATTGAATCAGCAGGTATCGTGTTTCATTTTTATTAACAGTTGAATGTAATGAGTGCTGGAAAATGGATGCTGTTAAAGATTTATAATTTTCATTATTATAAAGAATAATTAATTTTTAGGTGCATTAGCAGACATGCGTAATACTCCTATTACTTCACCATGTCAGTCTGTAAGTCCGCATGCAATAATTCGGCTCCTAGTAAATGGATTTTCATGCAATTTTATATTTGGGCCTTTTAGAAAGATTTGTAGAATTATACCAAATTTCATTAAAACTGAACTAATAGAAATCTGCCAATTATTATTTATTTGTCCGTCCGATTGTCCGTCCGCATGTAGTAACTTGACTCCCAGTGGATGGATTTTCATGAAATTTTATATTTCGTTCTTTTAGAAATATTTATTCAAATTTAAACAGATATAGAAATCCGGCAAGTTTATTATTATTATTATTTCATACATATACTGCACATTGTAGCTTGTTATAATTTATTATTGTTTTCGACTTCCTGCTTATCAGTATAGTATATTTTTTATATTTATTTTAAAAAAAGATCGTTTTTTGCGTTGCTAATGCGATCCAGCAGGGAGCGCTCCACTCTGCTCAGTCTAGTGACGAAATTAATTAGCTAGCTCACCTTTAAAAGCGAAAATGCAAATTGCTGATAGCTAAGGGCAGGTGATCCGACAGAAGGCAGGCGAAAATTATGCTGATCAACTTCACGGAGAATAACAAGAACGTGATAAGAGTGAAGATAATTTAGAGCAGCTGTTCAATGGGCATGGGATGTGGAAAAGCAATCTCTTTCCGACTTTGATAAAGTTGGCCCATCTCTGTGTCCCCCTCATTTACTTCCAGAGAGAATTCACTTTAGACATTGATCTGTAATACGGTGTCGATTCGGTGTGTGTGTTGCCGACAATGAGGCACACGTCGGAGGATGAAGAATAGGAGCGCACAAGAGAAACTCCATCCTTTGCACGTGCATCATTGTTGACTTGGTTTCGATCTTCTTTTCTCCATTAAATATGTGTTTTCTTATTAGTTTCATCTGGAAAACAATATGAAAAGTAGATTTTTCTGTAAAAGGGATCAACTGCCCGGTTTTGGTTGCTATGGAAACCAATTAGAATACAAAATGAAGTCGAGATTTAAGTTTTATCTGGAAAACTACATGAAAAGTAGATTTTTCTGTACTGTCCAATTTTTTGGTCGCTATGGAAACCAATTAGAATAATTTTGTTGCTTTATCTGGAAAGCGACGTGAACTGTAGATTTTTCGGTGAAAAGGATCAACTGTCAAGTTTTGGTTACTATAGAAACGAATTAAAATACAAAATGGAGTCGAGTTTTAAGTTTTATCTGGAAAACGACATGAAATGTGTATTTTTCTGTGAAAAGGATCAACTGTCGAGTTTTGGTTGCTATGCTAACAAATTGGAATACAAAATTTAATCGAGTTTTAATTTTTATCTCGAAAACGACACGAAATGTAGATTTTTGTAATAAAGGATAACCTGCCGAATTTTTGGTTACTATGGAAACCAATTGGAATAATTTGGTTGTTTTATCTGCAAAACGACATGAAATGTAGATTTTTCTGTAAAAAGATCAACTGTCGAGTTTTGGTTGCTATGGAAACAAATTGGAATACAAAATGAAGTCGAGTTTTAAGTTTTATCTCGAAAACGACATGAAACGTAGATTTTTCTAATGAAGGATAACCTGCCGAATTTTTGGTTACTATGGAAACCAATTGGAATAATTTGGTTGTTTTATCTGGAAAACGACTTTTTTTTTTTTTTTTTTTTTGGTAGTTGTTGGCGCATCTTCTGTGGCCATAATGCACCTCTCAAGGTTTTTGCAGTACTTTGATCCAAGCCCGAGGCGGGATTCGAACCCGCGAACTTTGGGTTGCCAGGCAGGCACTTTACCCACCCGGCTAGCCCGGTCGGCTGGAAAGGAAAACGACATGAAATATAAAAAGGATCAACTGTCGGGTTTTGGTTGCTATGGAAACCAATTAGAATAATTTTGTTGCTTTATCTGGAAAACGACATGAAATGTAGATTTTTCTGTAAAAAGATGAACTGTCGAGTTTTGGTTGCTATGGAAACCAATTAGAATACTTTGGTTGTTTTATCTGGAAAACGACATGAAATGTAGATTTTTCTGTAAAAAGGATCAACTGTCGGGTTTTGGTTGCTATGGAAACCAATTAGAATACAAAATGAAATGGAGTTTTAAGTTTTATCTCGAAAACGACACGAGTATTTTCCTGTAAAAAGGATCAGCTGTCGAGTTTTGGTTGCTATAGAAACCAATTGGAATTGAAAATTAAATGGAATTTTTAAGTTTTATCTGGAAAGCGACATGAAATGCAGATTTTTCGGTAAAAAGGATCAACTGTCGAGTTTTGGTTGCTGTGGAAACCAATTGGAATACAAATTTAAATCGAGTTTTAAGTCTTTAAGGAACACTTGTTTTGTTTTTTTTTTGTAGGATTGTGATGGTGCTACCGTATGTTTTATGACGTGACGTCTCCGATAGCGAAGCAACGACTGGTGGGAACGTAGGAGATAGAAAGAAATAGAGCGGCGAAATAAGAAAGCGGTGTTGATCCCACAAAGAAAGACAAGAGATTTTTTTTTTCCCATCTGCACATCGAAGCGGTGAATAGAGAAAAGCGGCTGTTTACTCTCAACGCCTATTGCCCTCAATAACAGAGGCAGAGAAGGTCTCTGAGAGACAGCCGAGCCATCAAAGGAACAGATATGGAGTCGGGTCACGGAAGAATGATCCCGTACGTGCGGATTGATGCGTCCATTTTGTAGCTTTGCCGGAATAAAACATGCCAACAAGATGCTGTCTGTCATTGATATATTTTTTGTTCCACGCATTATCCCGAGGCCCCGCAGGTGGCGCCCTCTATCACAGAACGTGCACGGTCGTCCGTCGAATTTCTCGTTAACTAAAATTATGGCCGCCAATTAAACGGACGTAACCTTGACAATCGTATCGTTTCCATAAAAGCCTTTAAACTACGTCGTGTACACCGACCCTGGCAAAAGTATCGTACATCTTTTCCACAAAAACAAAGCCAACGACTACAACATGTACACTGCCTTGACAAAACTGTGATATACAGCACCTAGACAAAAGAATCATACGCTCTCTCTCTCTCTCACCATAAAAACTTGATCGTAATTAAAACGTACATTACCTTGACAAAGGCAGTGCGTATCTTTCCCATAAAAGCATGACCTCTCGCTCAAATATATACCCTACCTCGACAAAAACATCGTACAGTTTTTCCACAACGTCATGATCAATAAATAAATCGCATACACTGCCACGAAAAAGTATCGTACATCATAAAAAATGATCACTAATTCAAATACGTGCACCACCCTGCCAAAAATATTTGATACGTTTTCAGCGTGTATGTATTTTAATTACAAATCCTACTACTGTTTGATATACACTGCCTTACCAAAAGTATGGTATACCCTTTCATTAAAAAACTGTTGTCCGTAATTAAAGCACGTACCATTATTTTCCATATGGCATAAAAATATAATCCCCAACCAAAATAAATAAACAAGACGTACACCCTTTCCGCGAAGACTTAACTGCAACTGAAATACTGTTCTGACCAAAGTGTAGAAGATTAGTTCCATAAAAACGTAACCGCTACTATGGAGTTTAACCGTTTAAGTATTGCATGTGTGGGCAATTGCGTTTACTAGAGAAACAGAACGAGACAGGGAGGGTTGCGTAGCAAAGATCGGAACATAGGTCACAGAAAAAATCACGTGATATCGAATCTGCGAACAAAAGAAACCTGGAAGGGTCAACCGATCATTCTGGCTGAACCAGAAAACTCGACGCTGATTACCCACAAAAAAGGGAAGGCTGCGAGAAGAAGAAGCGGAAGGGCCCTGTCATCTTTAAGGTAATACATTACACTTTAATGATTAGGGCGCGAAGTCATGAGAGGTTCCCGTGCGTCCCCCTATTAATCTGCCCGCGATGGCGGCACCAGAAATAACTTTTTCGCATTCCATCCCCCCCTCCCACTCTTAATCCACCTACCATCTCCTTATCGGGTCTAGAACTCTATCAGTTGTGGCACTGTCGTCATGGTTACCGTATTAGAATATAACGATTCGGGAAGCTCAAAGCCATTAGAGTTATTCTGACTTCCCTCTTGCAGCAAAACAGCCATCATTTTATTGGCAATCCATAGTCAGATGTGCCTTTTGGTTCCATTCACTTCGAGCCACGTGCAAAAATCGCTGTTTGTCCATCTTACTCTCTCATTGGGCCCTTCTCTCTTTCTACACGATGATGGTCTCTATCGCCACCTCCTCTGATCCTCTCTGTCTGTCTGTCTCTCTCTCTCTCTCTCTCCCTGTTTTGTCTTCTCTCACTCTCTCCCTTTCCATCCTTAGCTTTCTTTTTTTGTCTTCACTGTTCCTTTTTTTCTTCTTTCACTCTCCCTTTCTTTTTCCTTCTCTCTCTCTCTCTCTCTCTCTCTCTCTCTGATTAGGCCCTTCTCTCTTTCTATACGATGATGGTCTATCCCCTCCTCCTCTGATCCTCTCTGTCTGTCTGTCTCTCTCTCTCTCTCTCTTTTCCTCCTCTCATTCTCTCCCTTTCCATCTTTGGCTTTTTTTTTCTTCTTTCACAGATTTTATTATTATTATTATTATTAGCCATATGGTGCAAGGAAGCCTGAGGCTTATGCTGCACCGGCCAAAAAAAAAAAATAAATTTTCCTATTACCCTGAGAGAGAGAGAGAGAGAGAGATGAGAGAGAGAGAGAGAGAGAGAGAGAGAGAGAGAGAGAGAGAGAGAGAGAGAGAGAGAGAGAGAGAGAAGCAGAAAGGAACCACCAAGAAGGAGAAGAATGACGACATCCAGCTCAGGACCCTGGACATCATCATTCCTCCCCCCGGTGGCCCCCTCCCCCCTCTCTCTCTCTTTCTTTTTCCTTCTTTCTCTTTCTCTGTTCAGGGTCCTTCTCTCATTCCTTCTTTCTTTCTGCGAACGATGATCTCTATCTCCTCCTCTGATCCTCTCTGTATGTCTGTCTGTCCTTCTCTCTCTCTCTCTCTTTCTTTTTCCTTTCCTCACTCTCTCCCTTTCCATCTTTGGGTCTCTTTCTTCTTTTTTCACTTCCTTTCTCTTTCTTTCTCTGATTGGGTCCTTCTCTCATTCCTTCTCTCTTTCTGCAAGATGATGGTCCATTTCCTTCCTCCTCCTCTGATCCTCTCTGTCTGTCTGTCTGTCTCACTGCCTTTTCATTTTTGGCTTTTTTTTTTTTCTTCTTTCATTGTCCCTTTCTTCTTTCGCTTTCTCTTTCTTTTTTCTTCTCTCTCTCTCTCTCTTTGATTGGGTCCTTCTCTCTTTCTACATGATGATGGTCTCTATCTCCTCCTCCTCCTCCTCCTCTGATCCACTCTGTCTATCTGTTTGTCTCTCTCTCTCTCTTTCTTTTTCTTTTTTCTCTCTCTCCCTTTCCATATTTGGCTTTCTTTTTTCTTCTTTCACTCTCCCTTTCATTTTCCTTCTCTCTCTCTGATCTCAATGTGCATTCATTCTAGCAGCTTATAGTGGCCACTGCACGGCACACACACACACACACACACACACACACACACACACACACACACACACACACACACACACACACACACACACACACACACACACACACACACACACACACACACACACAGCAGGGTACACTTGCGGCCAAATACACGCACGCAGACGTCTCAAATCCCAACGTCATCTGCCTTTTTTCCGTACGAAATGTGGCAAACAATTTTTGATCTTCGGGAACCCTTCCCCATCGAGAACCCACCCGAAGCCAGTCTTCGCCAAAATGCTTCTCTTTGTTAAATGCCTTAAAACGTATAAAGCAACCGCAACATGTGTATTCAAGGCGCGCGCGCGCACACACACACACACCACTACTTTGTGCAACTCCTCTATGTTACTCGCGACACAAATCAACATCACTCACATCTCCATAGCAACCATCCGACTGTATGCTAGATGGGCTCTTTCTCTCTCTCTCTCTCTCTCTCTACCATCTTATTTCTAGCTTTGTAATTTTTTTTCTCTTCCCGATGATAGAAAAGGCGCGTGCCATTGCAAATTCTAATAACTGGAGCGAGCAATGAGGGTGGGGAAGTATAAGGGACTGAATGGGTGTTGCGATACTTGAATATTGTACAGAAGCAACGTTTACAGACGCCACCAAGCGCATGAAAACAGAATACATAGATTAAGGAAAATTTCTGTCATCTTTCAATGTATTTTCGATCAAACTTCGGGGGATCAAAAGGGCATAATCCTCCCCTAAGACCATCAGTTCACCAGTGAGAGACGAAGAACAGACCGCTCTTAAAAATACAAATAGAAGGAACTGTCCCGCCTTGCAAAAGTCGACTTGCCTAAAACGGTTTAATTCCCAAAAACTGTGTCCCGGCATCCTGGTCTTCCGCAAGATTAAGAAAAAAAAAAATCCATTGAGTTCGATGCTAATCGTTTTTCAGGTGTGTCGCAAATTTAGCGTCTTTTAACCACACCGGAGTGAAAAAAGTTAGGGAACCATTAAGGGTAGAATCTAAACAAGTCCCCCCCCCTTCTGAACCACTCATCGCACCGCCCCCTATACAGAAAGCGTAACAATAACTGTCGTTTTATTTTGTTTAAGGAGCCCCTACTAAACAATACAGTTTAGTCGACCGTAAAAAAAAAATAATAAAATAAATGCAGATTTTAAAATTTTGGGAAACCCCATTATTCTAACCAGTAAACATAAACTGTATAATGCGATGTTAAAAATTAATAGAAAAAAAATTAAAAACAAAAACCGGCAACTGCTTAAGCTAAAAACAGCGCAGGAATATTAATCACAGATGACGTAACAATAACAATCGATAAACGAAAAGTGATTTACCAAAATAACTGTGATCCGGCGATTTTGTAACCGATCGTGGTGAGGGTCATATTTCAGGTACAGTTTATTGGACCGCTCGAAAAGGTCATGACCCCGTCGGAGTAAACAACAAAACATCGAAATAATTACGTTGAAAGGGTCGAATTCATTTTTTTGGCACATCCGGGCGAGATTCATTTATTGTCACTAAAAAGCGGGATCTTTATCGAGTCACCAACGCACGCACTGACATCATCTTTAGCGCCATTATTACCCTATGACGGGGCTGCCATTGATATGTGTTACGAACAAGGCAATAAACGCCGGGAAAGGTCCTTCACTAACACATCTCGCGCTGTCGCTGCCCACGCACCCACACAACACAAACACCAAACGAACGCACCAACAGCCAAACGACCAAATAATAAAAACAAAAGTGCACTGCTTCTTACCTTTCTGTGGTCAACATTGGATGGCTCCTTAGGACCGGCGAAGGCTTTACAAAACCCGGCCAGGTTTTTGACATCACAGCCAGCCGTAAAGATGGCTTCCTATCGGCGCGGATCTCAAAGTTGTGCCGTCAAAAGCGCCGTCGCTGTACACCGGCGTTTCTACTCCCTCTCGCTCTGTGTGTGTGTGTGTGTGGCGTGCGTGTATGTGTGTGTACGCGCATTCAAAGGCGTCTGTCCTTTCCCCCTTCCCGGTTTCCCCCTCCCGGTTTCCCCCCTTAGCCGAAAAATCGATGGCCACAGGTTCAGCCCTCTATACAAAGTAATACACTAGGTGCACGTGCCGATCGGGCACCCTTCTCTTTGCCGACTAGTGCTGACTGAAGCTGCCGTACGGGCGCTACTGTCGATTACCGTACTGCCTGCCATCCCCCCTTCCCCGTCTAACCTCCCCCCCTCCCCGTTCTCCTTTGCTTCGCGGGACTAATGTACGATAGTAGCTACGTGAGGGGAGGTTTGGCAAACGCAGGGAACTCTCGCGTCGGGGAGGGGAATAAATTGAGGGGGGGTTGGGATTGAGTCTGCCGCATAGTTCACTTCTAAATCGTTGGCACTAGGTACGTTACCATAGCGACGTTGGGTCCGTCCTTCATGTGTCCTGTAGTGATTTGATTCTGACACATTGCGCCAGGAATATATCTGTAGTACAAACAAAACCGGTGCCTCGAAGAACCTCCACGCGAAGAAATAGAAAAAGTAATAGAGGAGAACGAAAAAGACAGAGCTCCCGAGTTGTGTAGCACGAGCGTGGAAATATCCCCACCTGCTTATTCTTCGGAATAACTCGGCAAAGAAATATTGGTTCCGAAGACAATATGAGGGGGGCAACGCTGAGCACAAAAACCCATTAGTTTAGTCTGCAAATAATAGATGAAGACGAGGGAAAAGCGATTTCTTTTTTCCTTTTTTTTTTTTTTCTTTGAAAGAGAACATAAACTTCCCCATTGACTATTATATGTTTATAGAAAAAAAAAAGAAAAAGAAAAAGTTTAAATAGCTACGTACACAGTCTTATGTATAGAAAATCTTTTTTTTTTTTTTTGCGCGTTATTTATACAAAGAACAAGTAGGCTAATCGTTTTAACACTTCGTTTTAAGTATTATTTTTCTTCTCTCCCCCCATTTGCAGTAGTTATAAAAACAAAAAGAAAAAAAGGAAAGAAAAGAAAACGGGGAATTAAGATTTAGCAGAAGAGAAATGGTAAACAAAAGCATTTCCTGCTCTTTCATTGGTTGTCCATGAAATCAACAAGAATTCGGTCAGCACGCGACTCAATCATCACACGCGCCAGACTTCGTCTGTTTTTTTTTTTTTTTTTTGTCTTCTGCTATGAAAAATAAATCAAACGATAAAGAAAGCCTAATTATTTATTATTCCACATGGCGCTTGGTTATTATATCGTATGCATAATTGATGAATCTGAGGATTTTCGCCAAAAAAAAAAAAAAAAAAAAAAATCTTTTTCCTTTCTTCGTTCTTTTAAGCAGTTCCAACAGTTTCTTAATCTGTGAACAAAAAGGTGATTTTCTCTTCAATTTTCTTATTTTTACGAGAAAATTTATTGCAGTTTTCTTTTCAACACAGATGTAATCGAGTAGGAAAGAGAGAATGTGAAAACAGGACTATGAACAACGTTCTTAGTGACAAAGTACACAAACAGATCACGTGGCCAGTTCCAAAGTCACGTTCACTTTGGAACTGGCCACGTGAACTATCCATTTAATATTTTATCGAAAATTGCTGTAAATTAAACTTTAAATATTTTTCATAAAAATTTGAATATTAAATAAATAAATAATATAATTACTAGTTATTTATATTTATTTTTAGCTATTTTAATATATATATTTTTTGCATTTTTCAATATTTTAGCTTTTTTTATATCTTAGGCAAATTTTCAATCACTTTGTATTAAAAATCAATAAATATTAATTAAACATTCATTAAAATAATTAACATTTAAATATTGATTAATAATTTATTACAATTTATATTTTAGTGAATATTAAAACTAATTAAAATGCTTAATTAATATTTTGATATTTTATTTTAATTTATATTTTAGTTAATGTTAAATTATTAATTAAAATAAATATTAATATAAATGGGTTAAACTTCAGTATAAGACTCTTTCTTACCCATGGATCTTTGCGGCAGGGAGCAATGGATAAACTTAAATTTAAAATAAGTGGTAAGGGGGAAAATCCCTAAACCGTTTATTGGGAAATAAGTTCCCTCTTTTGGCTCTTGTTTAAAATCCGGTAACAATTTTCCCACTTTATGCACTGATCTTATAATCCAGTGCTCGTGTCGCAAAGAATCATGGGTAGGAGTCTTGTACTGAAGTTTAACCTATAAATTAAAAAAAAAAAAGAAAAAGATCAAGAAGATACAGACGAAGTTTGCATCTTCTTGATTTTGACTAATTCGAATATTATAACAATAAATTTAAGAAAAAAATAATTTAAAAATTAAGGAAGGCAACAAATTTAAACCTCTTAGTGGGTTCTAAGGAGGGTTTGGTTGTTCCAGTGTGGGGAGGGGGATAAAAAAAGGAAACGCCCTTAAGCACAACAAAAGCAAAAATAATAAAATTCACAGTTTGTAAAATTTAAAATTGAAAACTAAATTAATCGAGTTTTTAAAAATTTGAAAATTTAAAATTAAATTAATAGCATTTTTAAAAATTTGAAATTTAAAAATTAAATTAATAAAATAGTAATAAAATGATTTTTTTAATAGAAAAGCAACTACTGTTGTCATTATTATGTAAGAATATTAAATAATGATGATTTTTTTCCCCATGGGAATAACTTAAATCTCATTTGTTGTGAGTACAGATAAAAAGGGGGAGGGAGGAAGGTTTTTTTTTTTTTAAATTCATCCTGAAAGTGAGAAGTGACGAATAACTGCGCGTGATGAATAAATATTATATTTAAAGCTAGTACCACTTTCAAAGAAATAAATCGTCCGAAAAACATGTCTGGGTACAAATTCGTGTTGCGGGATAAAAAATTCGAAGAATGGAAAACGTGTTTGTATTTTGCAGACTATTGCCAACTTGGTCAAGGAAATAAAAAGTGCTCCCAATAAGTAAGAAAAAAAAAAGAAAATCGCGAAGACGCCAGGAACGGTGACACCGGCTTGTAATAAAAAGACCAAAAGAGAATGCATGCCCGGAATAAGTAAAACCTCGCTTGTAAAGTTGCGTTATTTGAGAGGAAGATAGCGTTCGTCAATTCTACGGAGAATAAACGCCACAGAAAGAAACAACTCCCACAGCTCCTGGAAAGGAATGTTGGAGAATCACTAATGGTTCGGAGATCTTTCTGCACTGTGAACGCTGGGGGAGTTTTCGGAGGGTGGAGAAAGATCGATGCATACAAGATCTTTGCTGCCGCTTCTACTCCAAGCGCGGAGTCCGCGAGGCAGAAACAAACGCTACGAAAACGCGTGCCAGAAGTTTTAGTGTCCCGACAGAGCAAGGGTCGGAACGAGAGTTGGATGGCGCCAAAGACGATGTTATTTCTTAGCCAAGCGGAACAGACACTTGTGACCTAGTGAGTAAAATAATCTTCGATATGCTGGAAGCTCCTGGCCAAGTTGGGATTCTTATTAAATAGCTTAGCTGCTGTGGTGCTTCGACTCAGTCGCTTTCGGTTTCACTAATTTCGGCGACGGCCTACAGGGCGTTAATACGGGGAATGGTTCGGCGATTAGTTACACCGCTGTGCAACTGCAGCGCCAACTGGTGTTCTATACCCCCTCACACCAGGAGAGAGAGATTAAAAATAAAACCGGGAAACTAGATATGTGACATACCACCGCAAACGTAAATCCTCTTTCACCTTTCTTGCAAGCAGCGCCACCTAACGTTCCATTCCGCACGCAAAATAAGCCATCGCACCCATCTGTTTAGTCTATGGCTGAAAACGTGGGTTCTTGGCAGCACGGAATAAACCAAACTAGCAGCGCCACCTAGCGGATGCACGTTGCATTGGAAAGCGCAAAGAAACCATGCCAAGGCTAGCAACTTCCGATTGGTAATCGCGTAGACCAACAGACAACAGGTGTCTTTATTTTTAATGTGTTCCATAGCGAGTTGGTTCCTTTATTTGGGGCAAATGTAAGTTGTCACGTGGTAATCACAAGTTCCTTGGTATCAGATGGATGCTTTGCTGGGGCTTCTTAGTTGATCCAGTCATGGGGAAGATAGTTGACCTTTCCAATTTCAGGATTATTGTTGGAGCATGTTTAGCAAGAGCCACAATTGAGAACACAAAGAAGTTATTTATTGATTTTTTTTTCTTTTTGCACCAATGGTAGGGTGAAAGAGTGGCGCGAACCTCATGAAGCCATGCATCCAGACTGTCTCCTATCCTTTTGGTAAGGACTCGGTTCACTCATGAGCGTAGAAGGTCGTGTTATGCAATGTCCCATTATTCCTGGATTGCGATGGATTCTTTGAAGACAACAACCCAACTATCCATGCAAAAACTGCACCTGGATGATTCGAGAATCATTTCCAAGATTTCCAAAATCTACCTTGGCTGCCTAAACCTTCAGATGTGAATCCAATATCTGGCACAAGTTAGGAAGAGCAGTTCTCTACCGAGCACAATACAGCAACTGACAATTATCCTGATGGAAGAATGGTCAAATGAAGATCTAGATTCCATCAGACACCTAGTGGAATCCATACCACAACGAGCATGGGCTAAAGGTTGTCCAACTACATATTAAATAAAGGTTTCTAATTTTTTAGCCAATGCGCAAAATCGGGAGTGCATCGTGAGACTACTCTCTAAAGGATGGTGCCCCTTATAGAAACAGTCCCTCTTATGGACCAAGATTTTCATTATCATTTTGAATAACATTTTCCATATTAAGGATTCAAAGGATTGGAAACATTTTGAGGAATCTCTCTTTGTATCAATTAAATTTGCAGAGTGAGAGAGAGAGAGTTTGCAGACTACCACAGACCGCACTTGGAAGCCAATAAATTTCAACTCCGCATGAGCTTTCCTTTCTGAATAATTACCCCCTTTGACCTGTGACACCTCGCCATCTCTATTCCTTCCATGATTCTCGCCGCCCCTCTAACTATTCCGAGTAGAATTTAAATGGCCGTCAAGATGAATCGCCCGCTCGCAACCGACCTGAAGCTTATCTCTGTTCACGGTAAGTAGCGCGAGCGCAGCTTACACCCACTCCAGCGGCACTTTCTAACGAACTTTATGGGTTGTTAAGAGCTCGTGTCGTGCGGTGTGCCGAAGGTCCGTGTCTGTCAAAAACAGCCATAATACGCGTCGACCCTCCACCGTAAGGTGTCGACAGTACCCTCTCTGTTTCCGCGGAAAACATATTATTTGGTGAAGTGTCGTCTGCTCACTCGGTTCGCCGAGCACCTGTGCTAGTGACATCCACACAACTCGTTAAGAACACGTGACTAACTCGCTTAAACAATGGATCGGGTTTTCAAGTTTGGGTTTTGTCGTCTGCTTTCATTTAGATGCAGACGAGCAAGTTTTTTGGCAGACGTGAACTTATAAGATATTAATAAATCCCGTTTTCTGCTTCTTTTTTTTTTTTTTTTTTTTTTTTTTTTAATATATTGGTTTTGTGTTAGTAGTGAAGAAGGACTTAGAAAATTTACCGAAACGTCTACCGATTTTTTTTTTTTATTCAATCTAACTTGGCTACACAAAATGAATTATTTTGCGTTCGCCTCGAAGGAGTGTCGTAATTTATGCGTCCATTTTTTGGAGGGAGATGATTTGAACGCTGGTGTTATTTCGAGAAGAATTCGTCCCATCTGGACAATCGAATAGATGCATCGAGGCTTCGCAACGTGACACGCGCGCTTATTAAACTGTATATAAGAATTTTCGGTGACCCCAACTGGCGAAGATGCGAAAAAAAAAAGCAGACGACTCCCTTTTGTCGGCCTATTTTATCGCGCGAGGTCATCGCGACCTCTCTTGTTTTGTGGGAATTTTCGGAACGCTGCGCGAAATCGACGTGCATAAATTTTGCAGATATCCCGGGAGGTCGCCCATTTCTCTTCCCGTTCGAGAGGACGTTATCTGTGTCGTGGGCGACATCTTTAAGGGTTTGCTTCGCCCTCCTACGGTTCTATTTGAGCAACCGACCTGACCAATTCGCCCGCAGGAGTTGTAAATTGAAATGCGTGCCTTCCATCAATTGCGCACCAAGAAAAACAACTTCCCGGGAAAGAAATCGGACGGTTTTTTTTTTTTTTTTTTCTTATCAAGCCCGCGTCATTCATTCCAACGCACAACTTATGACATCGAACCAAACGAGTAGTTGTGTTTACGATTCACGGAACGATACGCCGATGACACTCGAGAAATAACAGATAAAGAAAAGTGGGGGAAGAGGGGGAGGGGGTGGAATGGAAGAAACTGTAAAATGGAAAGAATGGAAAGGGAGAAAAGAAAGAATGGTAATGAGAAATGAGAAAGACAGAAAGAAAAACAAACTGGGGAGAGAGGGGTGGGGAGGAGAGAAAGAGAAAGAAAGAAGGAAAATAAAAAA